>NC_059346.1:43500000-44170000 GCF_019703515.2 Myxocyprinus asiaticus
GTTTTTGTTTTTTTCAGACAAACAAGTCTATAATTCAAATAAATACACTCTCAAATGTGAACAGGGACAGACAGCATATCCCATTGCTGGACATTACCACTGGAATTTCCTTTAGACATTACTGTGACAAAGTCATATGAAATGCTCTGATTTGAAGGCAGCAGAGCCAATCCACTGGAAAAAATAGCACAAATTTTGATGTGCATCAAAACCCAGCTTGACAAATCTAGAGTTTGTTCCTCTGTCTTATTGCCTTTAAAATGTCTAGCTTACTTGAATATGCCTACTGGAATATGTATGAGCTAGGTATGTGCACTGATAGCCGACATTAGGTTAACCATTGGGCACGCCTCTGTTTGAATATCAAAATCACTATTCGGTTATTCTACACGTGCACAAGGTCTGCATCCTGACCTGAGCCCAACGAGGACCCGACAAACTGTGGGTTTCAAACCGAGTTCGGGTCAGTTTTTTTCAAGTTTAGAGTTAGGGGCTGTTCAAATGTGTTTTTGTGTGCGTTTACATGTTTTTCAATTGTTTTTCTGCGTAAACACGATGGATGGATGTCTTTGATCGTTGTGCCGCATCTTGCTGGGGGGTTTTTTCCAGTGTCACGTGCAGGACCACCGTATTGTTTTGACACCGTGTCAAGTAAAAAAATAACTTTTTTTAAACATATCTTGAGACACCTATTGTCGTGTGTATTTTGTTGATCTATGTTTTTCATGTCCTTTATTTAGAAATACTAGTTCCTGTTACCTAGTCATGTGATGTCCTGTTTTCCCTCTATGTTCATGTGTCTTGTTTTCATTGGTTTATTGTTTAATAATCTTGTTTAGAGCTCTGTTTGTTCATTGGTTTATGTTCTCCCATGTCATGTATTTAACCCTCATGTTTTCCATAGTCCATTGTCAAGTATTGCTGAATGTGGATTTGTTTTGTGCTTCATAGTCAAGTTAAGTCAAGTCGTTTATGTTTATGTTTTATACTCACATTTGGATACTGCACCTTGTAAATAAACTGCACTTGGGTTCTCTTTACGTCATCGTCTTCGTCATTGCCAGCGCAAATCGTTACAGAATACTTGACCAACTATGAACCCAGCAGTTAAGCTCATACGACTACGTCAGGGAAATCGTCCCCTGAAGGATTACGTAGAGGAATTTTGCGCTCTGGCCAGCCAGGTGGATTTTAATGTGGTTGCCTTTAAGAACATTTTAGGGTGGGATTAAGTGAACCGATCTCCTCCTTGATGCCTGGCGGTCGCAGTTCCCTCAGCCTGGCTCAATATATCGACCTTGCCCTGCAGATCATTGGTTCCACGTTCACTGTGGGGGAAGCAGATGCCGAGCTAGAGTTCCACGGCATGGCCGCCGCCGAGCCAGAGTTCCACGACATGGCCGCCAAGCCAGAGTTCCGAGTCATGGTTGCTGAGCTAGCGCCATCTTTTGCTCCATGCCATGTCACAGCCATGCCTCAGCCTGCTCCATGCCATGTCACAGCCATGCCTCAGCCTGCTCCATGCTATGTCACAGCCACGCTTCAGTCTGCTCCATGCCATGTCACAGCCACGCCTCAGCCTGCTCCATGCCATGTCACAGCCATGCCTGAGTCTGCTCCATGCCATGTCATGGCCACATCTGAGCATTTGGACCTGGAGATGGTTCCCACCCTTGTACCCACCCTTAATTTTCCTGAGCAGGAAAGGGGAACTTTCAACCCTCCAACCCCGCTTGGACCCTCCGAGCCCTGGACTCCGTCTTGGCCGATCGGTCCCTCGACATCGCCTCGGCTCTGTGTTCCCTCGGCTCCACTGTGGTCCTTCAGCCTGTCGGCTTCGCCCAGGTCCCTCGTCCCTCCGGCTCCTCCTTGGTTTGTCAGTCACCTGGCTCCGCCTTGGCTCTCCAATCCTCTGGCTGCGCCTCGTCCCTCCGATCTGTAAGCTCTACCGGGGACCTCCTTCCCTTTGGCTCCACCTTGGTCCTCAGTCCCACCGGCTCTGCCTTAGTCTTCCGATCCCCCTGCTCCGCCTTGCTCCTCTGAGCCTCCAGCACTGCCTTGTATTTGTATTTTTCCAGCCTTTTTCCTCACTCTGGAAGTGTACAGTTCTTGAAGGGAGGGCAGGGGGCAACCAATAATCCTCTCAGCAGTCCGAACTGTCCTTTGTAGTCTTCTGATATCCGATTTCGCAGCTGCACCATGAACTGACACAGCGCTGTTTAGAATGGTGAGGGGGGTCAATGTTGGGGTGTTTCTCCTAAAGTCCACAATCATCTCCACTGTTTTGAGCATGTTCAGCTCCAGGTTGTTTTGACTACACCAGTGAGCCAGCCGTTCAACCTCCCTTCTGTGTAAAGACTCATCGTCATCTTGGATGAGGCCGATGACAGTAGTGTCATCAAATTGTTCATTATTGCGCTCATCTGTATAAGCAAAATAAAGTACCTTTTGTTTTTTTCTACTCCAGTTACTATATATTATGCATATTGTAGAATATTTGGAGAATACACTTGGAAAGGTAGGCGATATTGTAGTAGCGATCATTATTTGTCCATAATCAGCAGTCTACTTACTGTCTGTTTGTGTTAGTTTGCATAAAGTCAGACATAATATTATCCTTTATTTATATTGGCTCAATAATTAATGTGACAACAATATAGTTTTTATTTTTTTATTATGAACCAAACCTCCCTGTAGTAGGCTACTCCATACATACAAAGAATGTTTGGAAAAGATTTTGAATCTTCTTACAGTTCTGCAATGCATTACGCATTTATTTCTTAAAGTGTTTGAACCAGTGAATGTAACCCAAACCCAAGTGTGGGTGTGTGTGTATTTTTTAGTTTTTTCCCCTGTATAGTGCAAATTATTCCACCATTTATATTTGTGTCACAAGCATATTTTGGAAAATAATTATGAATACAAAATGATTTAATCAAATTTTATGACAAATTTTTCAGCCTAATATTTGTATATGTTAACAGGCCTACCTACTCCATTGATAAAAGTGTCATTAATTTGTTTAGTTATGCATTAAAATGTAACACAGGTCCAAAAAAAAAAATAATTATAGTAAATTGAGGTCATGAATGTGCACCCAACTAGTCTGAAAGAGATCCTACAAAACACCCCCAACCTCTGTCGGCAGACAACTTTGAAGCAACAGCCCCTCAAAAAGGTTTAGAGCCCATGCCCCTCAAAATGTCTGTGCACACCCCATAGATTCAGTATACCTCACGTTTGCAACCCAAGGACAGAAACATACTTATGCAAGTATGCGTATGCAGATGCGCGCACTTGGCCAATGCATTGCCAAATTGCGGTCTGGTTTACCATTCTTAACGTGCATTCTCAACTTCTGTACTCAAGGGAGTGACAAAGTTACCCTTAAAAGTCTGTGCCATTAAATTGAATGTGTTTATGGCAGCAGGGGTGTGGTCGAGCATCCGTCCGGAGAGAGAGAAAGCGGTAAGGGTGCTTGCACCTGAGCTAGATTATGTGTAACACCTGTCTCTAATTCCAGTGAGCATGGGGAGAGTGGCATATAAGCAACCACACCACCAGCAGAGAGAGAGAGAGTCTGGCACAAGGAAGGCCACGGTGCTCCTGAAGCTGCTACGTTTAATCTGTTATGTTTGTGAATCTGATGTGTTTAAGTTACTAATGCCTGTGAAGCTAATGAGTTTGTGAAGTTGTAAAGCATTGAAGTGGCCGATTAAATGTCCTCCCTGAGCCTGGAAAAACCTGGTTCCCTGTGTTCTCCTTCCCTTCTGTTTGTGAGCTGTTACACTAGTGCCGAAACCCGGGATCTTGAAGTACGCCCCATGGAGTCCTCCCAGTTGGCAGAGATCCTCAAATCCCTCGCTGACTTACACCAGTCCCACCAACAATCTCTGCTTGAGCTCCGGAAAGATCAAGATCGCCGGTTCTTCGAGATCCTTCGGGCTCAAGCAGAGGACCGGCATGCGATCCGGAGCCTTCTCAGCCAGGAGAGAGCCCCGGCCGCATCCCCGGACAACCACAGCCCCATGCCCCTGCCCACACTTCTGAAGATGGGGACCGCTGAGATATGGAGCTGGCCGCTTGATCAGTGGGCGGTGCTGTCAGGGGAAGTCCAGCTCACAGCACAACAACTGCCGGCGGCGAACCTCCTGGCTTATGAGGACCTGAAGAAGACCATCCTGCAGCGGGTTGGCCGCAGTCCAGAGCAGCATCGCCAGCTCTTCCATTTGGCTCCGAGACGCCTGCCGGAGATGGCTGCTGGCGGGGGATCGCGACGTCGAGGGAATAATCGAGCTACCACGAGGAACGGCAGAATGGATCCAGTGCCCTGCATCGCTGTAGGAGGCTGTTTGATTGGCGGAGGACCATACGGCGGCGTACCAGAGGGCGGAAGAGCCCTCCCACTCTCTCTCCCCTCCCCCTGTGTTTTCCCCGTTCTCTTCCCCCTCCCCTCTTCTCTCTCACTCTGCTCTCTCCCCAGAGCCCCTTCCTGCCCCGCGGAGGTGAGGAGTCCTGCCACCGAAGCCAGTTCCCCGTGCGCAGGGTGTTGCATCGCCCACAGCAGCGACAGTGCCCTGCCGCTCTCCCCCTCAGTTGGAAGTGTCCACCAATGCAGGTGCGGGCGTAGCACCTGGGCCAGTCTGCTGGAGTTGCGGGGATCCAGGACACTTCCGGGATCAATGCCCTGTGATGGAACTGGGAACAGTGGTCCGGATCCCTGACACTCTGCAGGCTGCCCCCTATCGGGCCGGAGCGTACCAGATACCGGTAGGTGTCAAGGGGGTAACTCACCAAGCATTGGTGGACACGGGTTGTAATCAAACCACTATCCACCAATGCTTGGTTCAACGCGAGGCTTTGCTAAAATGGTAAGGGTGAGATGTGTGCATGGGGATATTCACAACTACCCTGAGATGACCCTTGTTATTAAATTTCGGGGAACAAAACATAGAGTGGAGGCCCATCCGCTGATTTTGGGGACTAACTGGCCTGAATTTAGAAATGTATTAAAGGGAATATGCGCGGATGGGTACTGCAATAAAGCAATGAGATGTGAGATGTGCGATGCTCTGGCAGGGGAGGCAGAGCCAAAGCTGTCTTCGTCTGCTCCACATCAGGATGATGTGAGGGGGGGAGAGGCTGCAGCCCCTCCCGTCCTCGGGGGATTTCCCGAAGGGGATTTCCCTTTGGAGCAGTCGCGAGACGAAACCCTCAAGCATGCCTTTGACCAAGTGAGGGTGATCGATGGTCAACAACTCAAGCTGGGTGTTGCCCTTTCGTATCCTTATTTTGCAATTATAAACGAGCGGTTGTATAGAGTGACGCAGGATGCTCAAACAAAGGAAGATACAACCCAGCTTTTAATACCGCGGAGCCGTCAGGAAATGGTGTTCCAGGTGGCTCATTATAATCCCATGGCGGTTCATCTAGAGGAAAGAAAAACACTGAACCGCCTAATAGCCCATTTTTATTTGCCGGACATTGGCGGCGATGTCCGCAGGTGGTGTGCGGCATGCTGCGAATACCAGCTGGTGAATGCACAGGCCTCCCCAAAAGCACCATTGTGCCCTCTTCTGCTGATCGAGGTCCCCTTCGAGAGAATTGGAATGGACCTCGTCAGGCCATTAGAGCGGTAAGCACGCGGACATCGCTTTGTATTGGTCCTAGTGGTACGTTGATGTCTCCCTGGCCTGAGTCGGGTGGTGGGGATATGTGGCAGCAGGGGCGTGGTCGAGCGTCCATCCGGAGAGAGAGAAAGCGGTAAGGGCGCTTGCACCTGAGCTAGATTATGTGTAACACCTGTCTCTAATTCCAGTGAGCATGGGGAGAGCAGCATATAAGCAGCCACACCACCAGGAGACAGAGAGTCTGGCACAAGGAAGGCCACGGTGCTCCTGAAGCTGCTACGTTTAATCTGTTATGTTTGTGAATCTGATGAGTTTAAGTCTACGTGCCTGTGAAGCTGACGAGTTTGTGAAGTTGTAAAGCATTAAAGTGGCCGATTAAAAGTCCTACCTGATCCTGGAAAAACCTGCTTCCCTGTGTTCTCCTTCCCTTCTGTTTGTGAGCTGTTACAGTGTTATTATTCAGGTAAGTTTCTATAAATATATTGACTTCAATTTAATTGCTCAGCAATATTCACTTCAAACTGATGCACCACCCTAACAGTAGTTGACTTGAAAGAGAAAACTCACTAAAGAAACTGACAATTTACACTACCGCTATAGCACCACTTGCGGCAATGTTAAAAATCAATACTTGCTTTGTGAATTGCAGTCAGACACATTTCGTAACACAACAATGCACGAAACTGAGCTTGCGTAGCTAGAAGCGTCTACCTTCAAGTACTTGTGTGAGATAAGGATTTTAATTTCATGCTGTCTTAAAAGAGACATGAGAGAGTGCCACATTTAAACACATCAATTTTTAGAGTGCTACACAAGAAAACTGTGTCTATTTGGGCTCCTTATTTATGATGTCTACAAAGGAGAACGCAAGACTGAGTGTGACCGCAAATATGGTAGCTACCATCTGCTTAATGTTTTTGGCTGCAAACAACACCATGTGACTAGAACACAAATATGCCATACCTGTGGGAAGTGCTTTCCATAGAAATAAACTGAATCCACTGTTTTAGATAAAGTTAAAATGATACCACTTAAGTAGTTATTTAACAGACACTTTCATCCTAAACAACTTACAGCACACTTTCCATTTGCAAGGTATGAACCAACAACATTACAGTTACAAGCCAAGATATTTACCATTATGCAACACCACCCCTGTCTTTTAGCATGTGACAAATTAAAGCCATGTAAAAGGGTTTACTACAGTATTTTACCAATTAACACTGCTGTTTTTACAGGGCTTACTGCCCCCAAATAAAACACTGGCATGTTTTGCCTCAGTTTAGCTCAATCTACAGTGGAAAGGCACAGTGACTTTTCTTTATAACTAATGATACACCTAAACATCAACCAGTCTCAGGTTTTATCTACAAATTCAGAGAGTTCCTCCAAGGAAAAGTGTTTTGCTCTGTGTATGATGCAGGAAGTTTGCTCACACTTCTATTAGTCATACAAGGGAGACGATTGTGCCTTAGACTGAAACACAATCATAGCAAACCTAATCATAACATCCCTCCCCCTCTCACCACCATAAAATAGGCCCATATTTATAGATATGGGCAGCTTCTACAGTGCAGTATTTTCATTTTTCATCAGAACAGGTTTGAGCTGTACCATTGTCTGAGCTTCCATTGAGTGAGTTATTCAACAATAGTTTATAGCTCGTTCTGAGCTATTGCACTATCAAAAGTACAGAGCTATAGAGGTTCTGTTAGACAAATAAAACAAATAATTTTATATCAACCTCTTTTTATATTTAATATGCATCTGATGAATAAATATTAAAACATTTTTATATGATTTTTTATTTTATTATTTAAGCAATTGTATGAGCAATTATAGTACCCCACAAGACAGCTGCATTAACCCACAAGTTACATTAAAAAATAATATGATCTGATTACAGTTTCTCAGTTCCATACTCTTACTTATTTGATTAAAGGAGTGCTGAGTGCAGTCATTAGTGCGTAGTTTCAAAAACACACAAAATGGACTGAGAAAGTTTACTCAGAATTACATTAATTACATTTAGGATGTGTTTGTTTAGAAAAAGCATGCTGGAAATTTCCTGTTTGTCTTTTGCTCATTTTTCTAGGGCAAAATTAGTGTTTTTCCCAGAACACACACCCACCCAGATACAATAACACACTCAAACATAAAAGTACTAGCTGAATGACATATGCATCATGGACATGAATAAATAAAATATACAGTGTATTAGGTGAAGTGTTTAACATACATCACCAAATAGACTTAAAAAAGAATGGCTGTTTTCAAACATGTTTCCTGAACACTTCCCCGTCTTACAATGGTCGAAAAAACAGATAGTCCTACCCAAACTCACAACTGGTTGAGCCAATGTTACTGTGTCAGGCTAGTAGGAATTCTTAAACAAACAGCAATGTTTTGAAAGCACCTCAGAACTGAAGTGTTAACGCTTTTTGAGGGAATCAACTAATGGATGGCTTCACTAATTGTTTTCTGCACTTTAGGGATAGTCCACCCAAAAATTCAAATTCTCTCATCATTTACTCACCCTTATGCCATCCCAGATGTGTATGACTTTCTTTTTCTGCTGATCACAAAGATTTTTAGATGAATATTTCAGCTCTGAAGGTCCATACAATGCAAGTAAATTGTGACCAAAACTTTGAAGCTTCAAAAAGCACATAAATGCAACATAAAAGTAATTCATAAGACTCAAGTGGTTAAATCCATGTCTTTTGAAGCAATACGATAGGTGTGGGTGAGAAACAGATCAATATTTATGTCCATTTTTACTATAAATTCTGCTCCCTGTGTCACGGTTCTGGCATTTGTGCCAGCTCATACTGTTGTTTGTTTTTCTTTCTCCCTCGTGTCTAACAGGTGGAGCCGGCATGCGTGATCAGCATTTCCATGGGAACACTGATCGTTCCCGGGGAGGCACTGATCACGGCAATGATTTACTCACCCGTTCCACCAGCTTCTCTCTGATTGCACTCCCTACTTATTCCTTGAGTTTCCTCTCTTTCTTTGCCAGTTTATTGTTCGCTCAATAAAAAAACTGTGCTCTCTTCTTTGCTCGTGTGTCTGTTGGTTTCCTGTCTCTAGAGGTGTGGTTACCTTCCCATGTGCCGTCGCCTTCACCTTTACTGTTGCCCAATTCCTGTGGAGGAGGATTTCTCAGTCACTACCCATGTCTCGGGGGAGAATCTCGTCTGGGCTGTGCTTCACACCACACCAGCTTCAATGGACTCTCTTCGGATTGCTCCTGACTTCCACAACAAACACACTCATCATACTAACACACTCTTTCCTTAGCCCATTGAGCGGCTTATGTTTGACTCTGCTCTCTGCAGCCGGTACCAGGTGAGCCTGTCCTTATTTGAGTGACTGTCATTAATAAATTCACTGAACTGTTTCCCTCTGCGTTTGGGTCCCTTTGTCTCCCCTCTTCCTCTTACCGAATAAACTGGCCAGCATGGACCCAGCAGAGGAGACTACTCTTCGCTCCACCCTTTCACAATGAGGAGCTCTGCTTGGATGACACCAAGATCAAATCTCTGCCTCTAACCGCGCTCTGGAAATGATGGCTTCGCAGCTCGCAGAACTCACCACGATAGTCCAGCAGCTCCGCCCTCTTCTCGATCCCAGTCCCGTGCAGGACACACCCCCATCTCCTTCGGCAGCTTCTCACGCCCCATGGCGACCAGAGGCGTGCATCCTTCCTCCAGCTCTGTTCTCAGATGAGGGATCTGAGAGCTTTCTCTCATGATGCTGTTCTTCTCCTTGCAGCCCTCCACGTTTTACTCAGACACGATGAAGATTGTGTGTGTAATCACGCTCCTCTCCGGGAGGGCTGGAGAAAGGGGAACAGCAATTTTGTACCCTGTTCACTTGCATTGTGAGGACCTACAGAGCTGAAATATTTTTCTAAAAATCTTTTGAAAAATTGTTTGTGTTCAACAGAAGAAAGAAAGTTATACACATCTGGGATGGCATGAGGGTGAGTAAATGATGGATTTTTGGGTGAACTATACCTTTAAGCTGGTATTGGAGAAAGTATATAAATAAAGCAGATACACTGGAGTTTTTCCACAACATCTAGTTGATATAAAGTTAAAGATAACATTAACATCATGAGGTCACATTAATGGCAAGAAATCTTTTGATTGAAGAACTCTTGAGGTTTAATTTCACGCTCTGTTACTCGATCTCTGACATTCCTTGATAACTGTGGAAACTCAGTATTAGCCTTATTTAGGAAAGACAGGGACAATTGGAGACGTGCAAGAGGAAAAGAAGAGAGAAAAGGACAAGACAAACAGATGGCAGTGGCTTGCTGAGTCAGGAAATAAGTGTAAGACCTGATTTCAACACTTATGCTGTTTTTTTGTTTTTGTTTTTTTATCATGATGGAGAATTTCCAATGGCTTATATTGTTTTTTTACTGAGTTAATGATATTTCCAATCCACTAACCCACCCCTACACTTAACCCCAAAAGAAACCTCTCTGCATGTTTAGATTTATTTCAAGATTTAATTTTAATTTATCATAATTTAACCTGGTAAAAAAATTTTTTTTAAAAATGGCATTATAACAAACTGATATTCAGTAGATGGAACAAGATCTTGCTGTTTGTTTTCACTCTTTCTAACACTTTTCTAATGAATAAATTAACATGAACTAATCCCCATGATTCACACTCACTTTGATGGTAGAACTGAATAAAAGTTAATCTCCCGCACACCTCAGTTTTGTTAAAAGATAACCTAAGAGTTTTTTTTTCTCCCTGTGATTGTTTCATCAATGATATCTTCATCTACTGCTGAAAATACAAGATTGGGAAAAAACAGAAGAATACCATATGCACTGTTGGTTACATGGGTCAATATAACAGTCTGTTGGAAGGAGGCATTTGGATGGCACAAATAGTTTCTTCCTGTTTTCAGAGTACAAGTAGTTGACTGATGTTCTCTGATAACAAGTAAAAAGTGCATTACAAATGTGACTGTTTAGGTCACAATCAATTTCTTTGTCTTTGTCTGATATAGCTAATATAACCCTGCTTATCCCACCATGCTAGATAAACACATTTCCACATGCCTGCATATCTCTCTGCTCACCAAGTCTGGTTTACAGTGAAGCTTCTTCTTGTCAAAAAACTGCCGACTTAGACAGGAAGGGACATCTGACAACATGTACAATCACCTACCAACAACAGTTCTTTATTTCTGTATGTGAGGTGGGTAAATCTGAAATGAATGAAACCACAATAATAGACTAGTGTCTAAAGTGGTAGCTAATGAAATTAAAGGAATCGTTCACCCAAAAATTAAAATTATGTCTTTATTTACTCACCCTAATGTTGCTTTAAACCCATATGTCTTTCTTTCTTCCGAGGAACACACAAGATGATTTTTTAAGAAGTCTTCACAGGGTTTATTTTCTATAATATACACTATATTGCCAAAAGTATTCTCTCACCCATCCAAATAATTGAATTCAGAGGTTCCAATCACTTCCATGGCCACAGGTGTATAAAATGAAGCACCTAGGCATGCAGACCGCTTCTACAAACATTTGTGAAAGAATGGGCTGCTCTCAGGAGCTCAGTGAATTCCAGCGTGGTACTGTGATAGGATGCCACCTGTGCAACAAGTCCAGTCGTGAAATTTCCTCGCTACTAAATATTCCACAGTCAACTGTCAGTGGTATTATAACAAAGTGGAAGCGATTGGGAATGACAGCAACTCAGCCACGAAGTGGTAGGCCACGTAAAATGACAGAGCAGGGTCAGCGGATGCTGAGGCGAATAGTGCGCAGAGGTCGCCAACTTTCTGCAGAGTCAATCGCTACAGACCTCCAAAGTTCATGTGGCCTTCAGATTAGCTCAAGAACAGTGCGTAGAGAGCTTCATGGAATGGGTTTCCATGGCCGAGCAGCTGCATCCAAGCCATACATCACCAAGTGCAATGCAAAGCGTCGGATGCAGTGGTGTAAAGCACGCCGCCACTGGACTCTAGAGCAGTGGAGACGCGTTCTCTGGAGTGACAAATCACGCTTCTCCATCTGGCAATCTGATGGACGAGTTTGGGTTTGGTGGTTGCCAGGAGAACGGTACTTGTCTGACTGCATTGTGCCAACTGTGAAGTTTGGTGGAGGGGGGATTATGGTGTGGGGTTGTTTTTCAGGAGCTGGACTTGGCCCCTTAGTTCCAGTGAAAGGAACTCTGAATGCTTCAGCATACCAAGAGATTTTGGACAATTCCATGCTCCCAACTTTGTGGGAACAGTTTGGGGATGGCCCCTTCCTGTTCCAACATGACTGCACACCAGTGCACAAAGCAAGGTCCATAAAGACATGGATGAGCGAGTTTGGTGTGGAAGAACTTGACTGGCCTGCACAGAGTCCTGACCTCAACCCAATAGAGCACCTTTGGGATGAATTTGAGCGAAGACTGTGAGCCAGGCCTTCTCGTCCAACATCAGTGTCTGACCTCACAAATGCGCTTCTGGAAATTCCCATAAACACACTACTAAATCTTGTGGAAAGCCTTCCCAGAATAGTTGAAGCTGTTATAGCTGCAAAGGGTGGGCCGACATCATATTAAACCCTATGGATTAAGAATGGGATGTCACTTAAGTTCATATGTGTCTAAAGGCAGGTGAGCGAATACTTTTGGCAATATAGTGTAAGTGAATAGTGTCTCTGGTCTGTCAAACTTGAAAAAGGATAAAAAAAACACCATAAAACTACAGTAACAACAATCAAAATGACTCATTCACTATATTCCAAGTCTTCTGAAGCGATAAAATCACTTTATGCAATGAACAGAAAGAAATTTAAGTTATTCAATCTCAAATTAAATAATTAATAAAGCACTAAAATCAAATATGGCGGCTTTGTCAATATCATCAAACCTCATTTGTTCTCATCACATCTCATGACTAAACATTATAAGGTCATGTTGCAAATGAAGACAGCACCAAATAAATTATGGAAAATATTGTGGAAACTTTGAGGTCAGAATTTCCTGGAACCCAGAAGTGTTCACCCTTATAAAAGTCAAGAGATCATGACAAACTTGCTGCAAATTCACCATTGATTATTTTCACATGCAAATGAGCTTTGCGGCAGACTTGCGCCAGATTGTCCATGGACCCGTTTCACACGTCAGCATGCCACGAAGCGGAAGTCATTATAGTTGGCTAAACTTGAAAGGCGGTGAATAGGGGATGACAGCAAATTTAATTTTTGTTTACCCATTTGTTCCAACAGCAAAAGAAAAAAATTAATGATTATGCTTTCACAGCTTTGCAAAAAAAAAAATAAAAAAAAATAGAGCACTGGATAACATCAGTAAGAAGAGAGAAACAGGCCAACTTTTCTGTTACTCCCTCAGCTAGAACTCTGTTAGAACCCTCATCGCAGCTATGGTAACTGATTTTTCTTTTAAACGTATAATACAATACAAAATGCAATGTTATAAATTTACACTAAATATTTTAAAATTAAAAATATAAAAAAGTTTGCTACATTTATGTTATTAAAGAAGGCGGAAACGCGACATAACTAGGCATGTGACGTATTCGGAAATACGATATATCACGGTAATTAACATGTACGATATTGTTATTGTGGGCACTTCAAAATACTGTGAATGATTGTAGATAACCTTTTAGCCAAATTGTTTACATTTTTCTGATCGCACAGTAGTTTTTTTATATCAACGAATCAAGATTTACAACACTGCGTGTATGCGGCATAAATGATACATGCGCACTCAGATGTACACAAAACCATCATGGACGAGAAGCATGGCTGAAGGAGGAACGAAGCTGACCGTTTATCCACCATCTAAAAGGGTTAAGTCGGAAGTGTGGAAGTATTTTGAGTTATCAAAAAATACAGAGTTGGTCGAAGATGATTTCCTTTTGTGTAAAATATGTGGCAGTGGATGAGTTACATATCAAAGTTTAATACTTAGGGTTAGGCATTTGTTCAAATCCCTAACCCTAACTATAAGCAATAGTAATTCAGATTGCTTTAGCAAATAGAAAAATCCCAAAAAATCCAAATTTAAAACACTAGAACAGTGATTCTCAACCATGGAAATGCATATTGGATTTAGCTATGAATTGGATTTTGCTATGTTGAACCTAACAAAATCAAATGTATGGCTTAAAATAAAAATAATATAATTAGGGATGGGTAAGCATTTTGATTTTCCAATTAACTGATAACTGGGTTTTGGACTCAAGATGGCGCCGAGTATTGCTGCTGCGTTGCGAGCTCCGACACAACAAAGCAATGTTTTGTTTGTTTTGTTCACAATTCTTATGTTTTTTGTCTTGGATGTTGTCTGCCTTATTGTCTACGACAGACAAACACTTTTGGACATTGGTTCAGCGATCTCACACCGAAAACCGGACTTCACATTCCTCAATGCCGACCCGCTGTTTACAAACACGCAAGCAGAGCCCTTTGTCTGGGCAGCACGGCCGCGGAAACGCAGGAGGAAAAGGGGAAACAGAGCCGGCGTTCTCATCAGAGTAAGACGCCGCGCAAATCGACCCCCGCTACCCACTGTTCTACTGGCAAATGTTCAGTCTCTGGATAACAAGCTCTGCGAGCTGAAAGCGCGGATCTCTTTCCAACGAGAGACGAGGGACTGCTGCATTATCTGCCTAACAGAAACTTGGATGTCTGCGGAGATTCCAGACTCAGCCATTGAACCCACGGGGTTCTCCGTGCACCGAGCGGACAGAGCGAAAGACCTCTCAGGTAAAAGCAGAGGTGGTGGTGTATGTTTTATGATTAACAAATCCTGGTGTGATCAGAGGAACGTACATTCCATCAAGTCTTTCTGTTCTCCTGATCTGGAATTTCTTATGCTTCTGTGTCGACCATTCTGGCTACCGAGGGAATTCACAGCGGTCATTATCACAGCTGTGTACATCCCCCCACAAGCCGACACAGACCGGGCACTCAAGGAACTGTATGGGAGTATAAGTGAGCAGGAAACCGCGCACACCCTGAGGCCACGTTCATTGTGACTGGGGACTTTAATAAAGCCAGTTTAAAATCAGTCGCACCAAAATATCACCAGCACATTAGTTTCAACACACGAGGGGACCGGGTTTTGGATCATTGCTACTCTCTGTTCCGGGATGGCTACAAATCCCTCCCCCGCCCACCATTTGGCAAATCGGACCACTCTTCCATTCTGCTTCTGCCCGCTTACAGGCAGAAATTGAAACAGGAAGCACTCACCCTCAGAACGATCCAGTGCTGGTCGGACCAATCAGACTCTATGCTACAAGACTGTTTTGATCACACGGACTGGGAGATGTTCTGGTCCGCCTCTGATGACGACATCGAGCTTTACGCTGATAGCGTAATGTGTTTCATCAGAACGTGCGTAGAGGAAGTGATTCCGACCAGAACTGTACGAATCTATTCGAATCAGAAGCCGTGGATCGATAGCGATGTTCGCGCTGCACTTAATGTGCGAACCTCCGCTTTTAATTCCGGGAACGCGGAGGAGCGTAAACAAGCCAGTTATGCCCTCCGAAAAACTATCAAAACAGCAAAACGCCAGTACAGGAGCAAGATTGAAGGACAGTTTAACACCACCAACTCTAGAAGCATGTGGCAGGGAATTAACATCATCACGGACTTCAAAGGGAATAAAAACTCCGCCATGAACACTGCTGCCTCTCTACCGGATGAGCTAAATACTTTTTATGCTCGTTTCGAGGGAAATAACACCGCCCTCGCGGAGAGAGCTCTCGCGGCTGAAGCTAAAGAGGTTAGTTCACTCTCTGTCTCTGTAGCGGATGTAACCCGATACTTCCAACGGGTGAATATCCGCAAAGCCGCGGGCCCAGACGGCATTCCGGGCCGCATCATCAGAGCGTGCGCGAACCAGCTGGCTGGTGTTTTTACGGATATTTTCAACCTTTCCCTCTCTTTGTCTGTAGTCCCCGCATGCTTTAAAACATCCACCATTGTGCCTGTACCAAAACAATCAAAAATAACTTGTTTAAATGACTGGCGTCCTGTTGCTCTGACCCCCATCATCAGCAAATGTTTTGAGAGACTAATCAGAGATTACATCTGCTCTGTATTGCCACTCAATCTTGACCCGCTGCAGTTTGCTTACCGCAACAACCGCTCCACTGATGATGCCATTGCATCTACAATACACACTGCTCTCTCCCACCTGGAAAAAAAGAACACTTATGTGAGAATGCTGTTTGTAGACTACAGCTCAGCATTCAACACCATAGTGCCCTCCAAGCTAGATGAGAAACTCCGGGCTCTGGGCTTAAACAGCTCGCTGTGCAGCTGGATCCTGGACTTCCTGTCAAGCAGACGCCAGGTGGTTAGAATAGGCAGCAACATCTCCTCATCACTAACCCTCAACACTGGAGCCCCGCAGGGCTGTGTTCTCAGCCCACTACTGTATTCCTTGTACACACATGACTGTGTGGCAACACATAGCTCCAATGCCATCATTAAGTTTGCTGATGACACGACGGTGGTAGGTCTGATCACTGACAATGATGAAGCAGCCTACAGAGAGGAGGTGCACACTCTGACACACTGGTGTCAGGAGCACAACCTCTCCCTCAGCGTCAGTAAGACAAAGGAGCTTGTGGTGGACTTCAGAAGAAAAGACAGAGAACACAGTCCCATCACCATCAATGGAGCACCAGTGGAGAGAGTCAGCAGCTTCAAGTTCCTGGGTGTCCACATCACTGAGGAACTCACATGGTCCGTCCACACTGAAGTCGTTGTGAAGAAGGCTCATCAGCGCCTCTTCTTCCTGAGACGGCTGAGGAAGTTTGGAATGCACCGCCACATCCTCACACGGTTCTACACCTGCACTGTGGAGAGCATCCTGACTGGCTGTATCTCCGCCTGGTACGGCAATAGCACCGCCCACAACCGCAAAGCACTGCAAAGGGTGGTGCGAACTGCCAGTCACAACATCGGAGGTGAGCTTCCCTCCCTCCAGGAAATATATACAAGGCGGTGTGTGAAAAAAGCTCAGAGGATCATCAGAGACTCCAGCCACCCGAGCCATGGGCTGTTCTCACTGCTACCATCAGGTAGGCGGTATCGCAGCATCAGGACCCGCACCAGCCGACTCCATGATAGCTTCTTCCCCCAAGCAATCAGACTTCTGAACTCTTGATCTCCCATGATCAAAATACATCAGCACTGCACTTTATTACCCTTACTCTTATATCTCACACCGGACTATTATATATTATATTATTATTATTATATTATGTTCTCTCTTAACAACTGACTATCAACCGACAGCCTGAATGTCAATACAGTACAATACTGTACATTCTATATATATATATATATATATATATATATATATATATATATATATATATATATATATATATATATATGTATATATATACTTTTTTTATATATATATATATATTTTTTTATTTTTTATTTTTATTGAATAATTTGTATCTATATAGTAAAAAAAAAAAAAAAAACAGCGTATTGTATACTGTACAGTGTATGTTATTATTTGTATATTGTTGAGTGTAATTATGTGTATAACAGATGTTTAAATTGTGCTGTGTTCATTTGATGTTATTGTAAATTGGTATATGTCTCATCACTGTCACGACTGCTATGTTGATCGGAACTGCACCCAAGAATTTCACACACCATTGCACTTGTGTATATGGCTGTGTGACAATAAAGTGATTTGATTTGATTTGATTTGATTTGATTTGATTTGATCTTCATTTGAACAATCTATCTCGATATCGAATGAATAGATATTTCAATATAGACTTCAAATGTTTGATGCCACAAACTTGGCAAATACAACAACTAGCTCTGGTTGCATCAGCTGTGCATAAGTTCTCAAGTAAGTTAGGATGTAAAGTTCACACTAAGGGCTTAGTAACAACTAGTTAGTTTGTAACTAAGTCAGTGCTTAATTTGGTTGCACCACCTGTTCTTAAGGCAAGACTTAACTAGTAGGTCGTAAGCTCTCTGTAAAGTAATGCGTAGTCGCATAATATGACGTTTACCTTAATTGATCCAATAAGCTGCCTTCATATTTATAAACAGAAGTGTTAAAAAGCCATGTATTTCATATTTCAGTTTGATCTTGTTACGGTTGATGTTCAAACCTTGTTTGTTCACGTAACTGTCAGCTGTAATAAATTATATACCCATTAAAATACGATACGTAATAAAAGTAGATTTGATAAATAGTATATTTGCCCTGTGTAAATAACAATATATAGGAACAGTATCTAAAATAAAAGAGGGGTGATAAATAAATACTAATACAACAGGCTGGAAAAATAGACATTTATTCATTTTAATATCCTATATATATATTTGGAATGTGTTGAAACTTGACACCGGGCAACGCACCCTGAAAACTGCACCGTTAGATCGGTTTCATGCTGAAGAGCCGCTTAAAAGTAAAAAAAAAAAAATTCTCTATCTCTCGTAAAAGTCAACATCATAATGTATGTCGAAATGATTGATGCCTGTCACGCAAAACATGAGCTCATTGATGTCATAAAATATCAGTCTGCTTTTTTATTAAATCCGTTACACCAGGTCGGAGTCTTCCGTAAATATTTAGTTTATACGTAGGGTTACGTTCTACCTAAGTAGTTTAGTTTAGTAGTGCATAAATTGTGCCATAGTGCCCATTTACGCCACAACTAGGCTAAGTTTTAACTTACGCACAGCTGGTGCAACCGGCCCCAGTTCCTCTCAGTCATTGTCTAGTCTTGATTGTTTCATGCCAGATTCCTTCCTCTTCAAGACCTTAATGCCAATTTGTGGACTTACCTCAACCAAACCTTCTTTTGTTCCAGTTTTGCCTTTTGTGAGTTTCAGTTTTTGTTAATAAATATCCCAGCAATAGGGTTCACTCATCCTCTGTGTCCATCATCTTCATTACATATATTGTCTTTGGTACACATCTTTGGTTTTGTGTCGATGAAGGGGTACTTCAGCCTTACTGATGTTGCTGTGGGGCTACTTACGGCAAAAACTTTTTGGAAACACTGCACTAGAATATGGAAGAGATATTTAACTGGATGGCCAAACTGCTCATTTCCATACAACAAAAGTGGATAGTAAAAAGGATAGTACCATATACGACTTGTCCACAATATTCAAACTGATCTAAAATCATACAATAACTTTGTGTGAGGAACAGACTGAAACTTACATAAATTATTAAGAGCTAAAATTCTAGACTTATGATATGCTTTCATGGTAATTTTCATGGAGCTAGATGGCCCAAGATACGTGACATAACATAAATAATAAAGACAGATCACCTTAGTCCTTAGTGGACCATAATTACAAATAAATAACCACTAAACTCTCTTTTCCTCATCGGGTCTGAATGACATTTCTGCAGCAATCAGAGAGGGGATTAAACTGTCATTATTAGTTGGTTTTAATGAGACAGCTGTAAGGTGTGACTAGCACTGGCTAAAGCTCTCAACAATCTGTCACTCACATGTCGCATCCAGATTACCAACCATCAAAACGGCTGACATGACTTTTTAAATTGTCATATTCAGCATGACAGCGTTACAACCAGAGCATAAGAGAATAAGAGACTGCATTCTCAAGGGAAGGACAGATAATATCATTGTTTCATTAACTGTATCAGAGTCACTGAAAACTCAATGTCATCAGTCATCAGTAGGTGTGACCTGGAGCTCCACCTACTTTGAGGCAGACAACTAATTCTGGTTATATTGTTCAGTCAGTTAAGATCAGTTAACATGAACACACCGGTGTGCAGTGTTTTAGCAAGCTGGTGCAAATTTACCTAGATCTGTTTGATTGTTCGTGAAGAGACATTTTCTAAGACCATGCCATGCAATATTTTTGTTTAATTAGTCTACAAAAGGAATCAGATCTACTCAAATACTCTTAAGCGCCCATTCACTAATGTGCCTTCTGCAGGGAAAGCCATTTACACATCTGCCCAATGTAAGATATGGCACTATCATTATTCTTTTGTCTATATTCTCCCATTAACACTCTTTTATACATCAATCTTTGCAGTAGTATCAGTGTCATTATAATTACAACAACAGAGGGTTACCAGCATATATTATGGTTGTGTATAGCGTGTTAGCAGATTAGCATCATAAATTCAGATTGTAAACAAGACAAATTGCACATTTTCTACTGCATATACAGTTGAAGTCAGACGTTTACATACACCTCAGCCAAATACATTTAAACTCCTGACATTTAATCATGGAAATCAAGGACATTCCCTGTCTAAGGTCAGTTAGGATCACTACTTCATTTTAAGAATGTGATATGTCAGGATAATAGTAGAGAGAATTATTTATTTTAGCTTTTGTTTCTTTCATCATATTCCCAGTGGGTCAGAAGTTTACATACACTTTGTTAGTATTTGGTAGCATTACCTTTAAATTGTTTAACTTGGGTCAAATTTTTGGGGTAGCCTTCCACAAGCTTCTCACAATAAGATGCTGGAATTTTGGCCCATTCCTCCAGACAGAACTGGTGTAACTGAGTCAGGTTTGTATGCCTCCTTGCTCGCACATGCTTTTTCAGTTCTGCCCACAGATTTTCTATCGGACTGAGGTCAATTCTTTGTGATGGCCACTCCAATACCTTGACTTTGTTGAACTTTAGCCATTTTGCCACAACTTTGGAGGTATGCTTGGGGTCATTGTCCATTTTGAAGACCAATTTGTGACTGAGCTTTAACTTCCTGGCTGATGTCTTGAGATGTTGCTTCAATATATCCACATAATTTTCCTTCCTCATGATGCCATCTATTTTGTGAAGTGCACCAGTCCCTCCTGCAGCAAAGCACCCCTAGCTTCACGGTTGGGATGGTGTTCATCAGCTTGCAAGCCTCACCCTTTTTTCTCCAAACATAACGATGGTCATTATGGCCATTTTGTTTCATCAGACCAGAGGACATTTCTCCAAAAATTAAGATCGTTGTCCCCATGTGCACTTGCAAAATGTAGACTGGCTTTTTTTATGGCAGTTTTGGAGCAGTGGCTTCTTCCTTGCTGAGCAGCCTTTCAGGTTATGTTGATATAGGACTCCTTTTACTGTGGATATAGATACTTGTCTACCTGTTTCCTCCAGCATCTTCACAAGGTCCTTTACTGTTGTTCTGGGATTGATTTGCACTTTTTGCACCAAACTACGTTCATCTCTAGGAGACAGAATGTGTCTCTTTCCTGAGCAGTATGATGGCTGCGTGGTCCCATGGTGTTTATACTTGTGTAATATTGTTTGCACAGATGAACATGGTACCTTCAGGCGTTTGGAAATTGCTCCCAAAGATGAACCAGACTTGTGGAGGTCCACAATTTTTTTTTTCTGAGGTCTTGGCTGATTTCTTTTGATTTTTCCATGATGTCAAGCAAAGAGGCACTGAGTTTGAAGGTAGGCCTTAAAATACATCAATGGGTAAACCTCCAATTCAGTGCACCTCCTATCAGAAGCTAACTGGTTAATTGTCTAAAGGCTTGACATCATTTTCTGGAATTTTCCAAGCTGTTTAAAGGCACAGTTAACTTAGTGTGAAAGTGAAGCAATCTGTCTGTAAACAATTGATAGAAAAATTACTTGTGTCATGCACAAAGTAGATGTCCTAAACGACTTGCCAAAACTATAGTTTGCTAATATTAAATCTGTGGAGTGGTTGAAAAATGGGTTTTAATGACTTAAATCTAAGTGTATGTAAACTTCTGACTTCAACTGTACAGTACCTTCATTTAAGTGTTTAAATATAGTCTTGTACGTCCTCATATTTAAATGCTCCTCTAAACGCCTCCCATAGTGGTGTCTGAGTGTTTGCAAACAGGATGGCAGAGTTTGGAATGGCATACCTACCATACAACTCTTACTATTTCTGCCATAGACAGACATGGTAGACTTAGTAGGTGTAGTATGTGTAGTGTGCCATTCCAAATGCACCCTATGTTGTTGCTCAGACTTCTTTTTGGCTCTGAGCGAAGACTGAAGAAGAACTTTTCAGTGAGTGTGCTGGGGCTTTTACAGTCAAAATGAGTTTAAAAAAAAAAATCTGAACAAAATGGACGTTTTTTTTTTTATTTATTTTTTATGCACATTTCTGGTCTTATTGAGCACATCAGTGCACATTATTACAAATAAAAAATAAAAAGGTTTTCTTTACGAATAATGTCACAAATCTCTCTTTGCAACCCTCCAACTAGTAAGTAAGCAATATATACCGATCCTGTCCAATACACACCTCCACTTTATTACACAGAGAACATGAATGTGCCAAATGAGGGTTAATGCAATCATATGAATAAAACCACACATCTGTCCGTCTGCTATGTCAATCATATAAACATTTTGTTTTCTGTTTTAACATTTGCATGAATGTGATATCTGTGTATGTGTGTGTATTTGTGTATTTGAAAATGAGAGAGAGTGAGAGAGAGAGAGCATCAAAAGAGTGGTAAAAGAGCTCCTCTCAGGTGTTCAGGAAAGTAATGGAACTGTCAGTCAGCAGTTAACAGCTGTGTGATTTATAACTCTCATCACACACACGTTCCAATACTGCAACAAGGCTTAATCTCTGCCTAGACACATTTCAAATGACAAGTTAAATTCTTGATCTGTCCCCTTTAAAAGCTAATCTCACTGTCCAGCACTCGTCCCAACACAAATAAAGAACTATATTGGCCAGTAGTCACTTTTCAGAACAATATAAATAAGCTTAGTTCTGCAAAATGTTGCTGTTATGAAGGCAATATGAATTGACACTGTACTGTTTAAACTCTAGTAAAAGTTAAATGTGTGTGTGTTTTTTTTTTTTTTCTTTCAATGTTAGAATCATTTCTCCTCTCCAAGTTTAATATGCAGACATTTAATAAGTAAGCCATTCAAAGGTGGCTCTTAAAAGTGTAAATACTGTGGCTCTGTGTTACTATCAAAACATTGCTCTGTTTGTTTGATCAGTCAAAAATACTATAGCAACACTGGCTCAACAATAATCGTGAGTTTGGAGCAGGGCAAAAAGGACAGTAGGGCGTAATGTCTAGATGGTAAACCTTGTGCAGCGGAAACTCTTGTGAAAGTACATTGGCTGCTACCAAGGGTTAGAGTCAGGGGTTGGGTTAGGGTGGGGGTTAGAATGAATTTCACAGTACAAAGGTTACCATCTAGACAACCCGGTAGCAGTTATTTTTTGACATTCCTTTGGTGCCAAATATACACTCTAGGCTCATCTCCTCAAGATAGTTTCATGAGACTTTAAACATATGTACACTGTAAATTAGATGTCATCGTTTGAACCACCAAAGTCTGGCTGTGACTTCTACATCACAGCCAATTACACTTGGCCTCATGTGCCACTGTACGTAGAAGCAATGCTTTCTACCAATCTCATTTAAAGCTGATAGTCATACCTTAATGACTGCCAGTTGGCTGTTTGGGACCACATGCTTGCAAACATAATCTTATCAATTAACTGGCTGTGTTAATGCAAAATACCGACAGCATGCCACAAACTATTATTGACACACAACACAAACTTTTGCTTTGTTTGCAAACTGAAACAGGTTTTTGTTATTTTTTTGTTTTTGTTTTTTGTGCCAGAGAGGCCTAGAGCTATGCGTCTATCTTGGTTAATAAAATACGGCTCTGCATTTGGCTTGTGGTGATAATGATTGACTGATAGTGAATTTTTAATTTGTGATTAACGGCTGTTCAACACAAGGTTATGTGTCAAGAACAGTTTTCTCTGCATGCTGTCAGCACTTTGAATAAACACACACATATAAGATTGTGTTTGCATGCACACCCAGCGGGAAGTCATTACAGTATACGGGCATTATCAGGTCTACATGAGAAAACATCTGGGAAGGGTGTGGAAGGTGTCCAGGAGGAGAATGTAGAGTCTGCAGTTATGAAGCTGCTAGTGTTAATGAGATCTCCTGCTGAAGAATAAAAATGAAGAACATTCTGCATCCTGTACTACAGAGAGTGAAAGAGAGAGACAAGAGCACTGAGGAAACTGGTTGCTTTTAGAAGTTTTTTGAGGAAAATGCACCACCGTGTCAGTCAGTCAGGGATACAGAATGTATTAGTACCAAAAACTTAAGTATATAAAACCCTTTATGATGATCGTTTAAAAGGATAGTTCACTCGAAAATGAGAATTCTGACACTCTGTCACCTTTGTGTTGTTTCAAACCTGTTTGACTTCCGTTATTTTGTGGAACACAAACAGTGAATTTCTGAAGAATATCCAGGTCACAAAAAAAACAAAAAACATTTTTATTCTAATCAATGTGACATTTTTGCAGACCATACCAAGGGCGTAGCCAGGAAATTACTTTTGGGTGGGCCTCAATAAAAATGGATGGGATGAGTTTTTCTACCAATTTTATTTTATTTTATTACCCAATTTTCCTTAACAACAGAGAAGACAGCATTCAAACAGTTCTTTCACACTTTCAGAAATTAGAATTTATGCATCTTTTAAACTGTTTTATAAATATATATTTGAAGTCATAGAATAATCTCTAATATTCTGGGTGGGCCTGGGTCTAATTTGGGTGGGCCCAGGCCCCGGCCCACCCTTGGCTACACCACTGGCCCATACAAGTTTTCTTGTCCATTTCACAGCTTCGGTGGCAGGGATGATTATCAGTGATTAATAATTGAAATATATTCATAAAAAATTTAAACTATTTGAATTTTCATATTTCATATAAAATGATTTTAAACTAGCATGTGGTTTCAGAAGAATTCGAATATCCACAGTTTTCCACAAGAAGAAATGTAAAAAACTACCAATACGAGCGTTCCAGACAGAGAACAACAAACATTTTGTTGTTAGAATGTTAGCTGGAATAAAAATGAGTTTAGGCTCAACTTCTGCAGTTGTTGGCTTTCATTACAACTTTAAATAGATGATATCAATGTAACTCACCTCGGTTCGTACCTTTACAATATCCACCAATTCCTTAAACTTTGACAGGTAACTTTAACGGCACTATTGAGCTACATTTGTTTTGTTTTGTTTTTTGACCATTTTTACAAATTGAATACACTAAACATCACATTATTTACCAAGAACATATGCATGTGAAAACACTGGAGACCGTAAAACAAATACAGGCTTCCGTAATCAATCGCGGAACACTTCCACGTTCACGAAAAGGGTGGATAGCGTACTAGCATATGGACCAATTTTATGATACTTTTATGGTGCTTTTTTGACAATTTTGTAGCTTGAAATCCCCAGTCCCCATTCACTGTCATTACATGGAAAAGAGCAGCCAAGATATTCTTCAAAAATTCACCTTTTGTGTTCCACAAAAGAGAGCAAGTCAGAACTGGAACAACATGAGGCTGAGTAAATGAAGACAAAATTTTAATTTTGGGGTAAACTATTCTTGTTTCACCAATGAGCCCACAATACATTTTTCAAACAAACAAAACACTAATTTAAACACACTCACGAGTCACAAATGTGAACAACAGGGATAGAAAGCATAATGCATTGCTGAATATTATTACTGGGATTTCTTAAGGACATTTCTGCAACAAAGTCAAATGTAAGGCTCTGCTTTAGGATTATCACTCCACAAGCAAAGATAACACTTCAGCTAAAGCTGCAGTTCAAATTAAGAGCCAAAAGGTGGCACCAGATCATTTAATTTAGAGCATCCTGTCTTCTTTTTCTTCCAGAGGACAGCCCTAGAGCTCCCCATGATGAAACAAGAAGAATGTGTGATGAAAAGCGCATTTAAGATGTGGGAAAACTCTCAATATTTGAGACAACAGCATGAAAATTTCATGTGAAAAAGTCATGTGAATGGTCCTATAACTCTTCTCTGATGGGCTGACATGTTTGAATTGTGCATGAAGAAGAGATTTGGATTTTGTAGACAACCTCTGAATGCAAATTTCCTGAGGGGGTGCTGAGGAAACATTATGTAATATATTTATTTATTATATAATTCTACATTTTGTCAAATACAAAATGCATATCTTGCTGAACCTTAAACCTGATAATATTCACATACCAAACACTTATTTTATATTTTCATGTGGAGCCACCAAGCAAATTACACCTAGTTTACAATTCACATCTGTGAGGCAGAAAGCATAGACACTGCAAAATGAAGCGGGACCCTGAACAAAGAGGGATTAAAAAAAATACAGTCTAATTAAATAACTTGCAGCCTTACACTCCATAAAGAAGCGGTTAAACATTTATAACAAACCTGCTTTGCAGCATTTACTCAGTGAAGCTCTAATTACAGGTTATCAGTGTAAAGCAGGCTCAAAGTGTAATGTGAGACCTGTGTGTGGGACTTGACTTCATTGGTTTATTAGGCTAAAGGCTGAAGGCAGGTATCACGAAGAAAGGAGCTCCTATTGTATAGAGCAGTGTTTCCCAAACTTTTTTGTCTTATGTCAAGTGTCATCCACACAAATTTATAAAACTTGCACACATTACAAAAATTACTTTGTTTTCTTCTCTTAAAAGTGATAGTCCCCCCCAAACACACACACACACACAAATCTGTCATCATTTGCACACCCTCATGTTGTTCCAAACCCTTTTGTGCATCACAAAAACATGTTTTGCAGAGTGTTACTGTCATGATTCATTGCATTTTTCATACCATAAAAGTGAATGGTGACTGAGGCTAACATACTGATCAATATCTCCTTTGTCAGACTGATCTCATGAAAATTATGCGACTGTGGCAACATTTCTGCAAAATGAAACTACATTGTTCATTACATGTATCACTGCAATTTCGAGGGGAAATGTCCACTGAGGGGCGCAAAAAGCAAGTTATATGTTCTCCAAAAAGATTAGTTTTTTAAGGTTAAAGGTGCACTTTTTTTCCACTTGACAAGATGAAGACACAGATGAAGACTCCGGTCAAATCAGTAACCTCATAAAGGCTGTTTTATTGTACATGGAGAGGGTCCCCTCATGGGGGCTGCCATGTTTGAATCACATGACCAGTCGAATACCACTTGCTTCAACTCAGTAACCACCCTGTTATTTGACACTTTCACTCATGTAATAAATTAATCATGGCTGACTGTGAAAATGACTGTGTAAATGAATTTTTACAAAGGCTTCTGTAACTAAAAACGATTGATTTTGAAAGATGCTGCATCCATGCCGCTAGATGTCACTGTAAGTCCAAGACAACACAAACTAAAAAGTTGCTGAATGCACCTTTAATGCTCTATGGAGTTTTGAATAAACAAAACCTACCTCCCTAACCTAAAACTTTAATGCAAACCTAACCAATAGTGTCATAAAAAACAAATGTGAGATGTTAGAGAATTAAACTCAAAAACAATCTTTTTGGAAGAACATTTAACTTGCTTTTAACAAGGACATTTCACCTCGAAACTGCAGCGTAATGCCAAAAATGTTGCCACCGTCATGTAATTTTCATGAGATCAAGCTGACAAAAGAACATACCGTATAAGGCAGAATGTTAGCCTCAGTCCCCATTCACTTTCACTTTCATCAAAACTGACATCCCTACCCTACAGCGAAGTCATGGAAACAAATTTGACTGGCCCGGTTGGGTGACAATAAATAAAGTTTGTATTCTATAAAAAAATTAATAAATAAATAAATTATGTTAAATGTTTTCTAAGGCTTTACAACTCCAGAGGGAACATTCTGAAATGTAGTCTATTAACTGTGTTTAGGCCTTAAGACAGCAGGTGACAGAGAAAATTGAAGTGTCAACATCTCAAATGAATTACCTCAGTTTTCAAAATGAATCATGCAAATGTGCCATACAGGATCACATGATTATAAAAGGTGAAATTACTTCCTTGAATTTATCAGTAACACCCTATGGAAGGGCCTTTCGAAGGGATACAGATGCTTACTTCCATTTTAAATGACCCTTCAAGTAGCATCCCCAACCCATAGGAAAAATGCTGTTTGGAATTTACTCTAAGCTAACGTTATTTTAATAAGCACAAAAATACATAGTAATTTAATTTAATGGAACATGGCTGTCCTAGGTCCTCATTCATTTTCATTGTATGGAACAGAACAGTTTGAAAAATCTGCTAAATATCTCCTTTTTTGTTACACAGAAGAAAGAAATTCATACTTCTAAACACATTGAAAGTAGGGTGCTGTACTAATCTAGTAACAAGATATGCAGTGACTTTGGCTGAGATCCTTCTAGGACATAGAGATGAATAGTGCTCTCATTTCTCTAGAAGGTCTACCTCAATGCCTGTCGCATTAAAGCCACATGAGACAGCCCTGTCAGCATGCTTTGTTGTCTAATAGAAATAGAGGTCCATGACATACACTTGTGGGCATGGTTATATGCATTTCACAAATGCTAATATGTAAATTAGCATCAACAAAAACATGTTATAATAATTTGTAATAGATCATAAAACCACCCACATGGCAACATTAGCTTGCACATATGAGTTGACACACTTGTGTGCTTAAAACATCCACGAGCATTTTACAACCCCAATTCCGAAAAAGTTGGGACAGTATGAGAAATATTAATAAAAACAAAAAGGAGTGATTTGTAAATTATATTCAACCTTTGCTATATTGAAAGCACTACAACTAAACATTATATGATGATTTACCTTGTGAATTTCATTGTTTTTTTTATGCACAGTCATTTCAAATTAGATAATTGCAACACACTCCAAAAAAGTTGGGACGGTCGAGTGTTTACCACTATGAAACCACCATTTCTTCTAATAACACTTAGTAAGCATTTAGGCACTGAAGACACAAGTTTGTTAAGTTTATTAACAAAGTTTATTAAGGTTTGAAGTTGTCCTGCTGATAATGCTGGGATGTCCCTGGAAAGACTTTGTACATATCTGTCTGCATTAATGGTGCCCTCACAGATGTGCGAGTTACCCATGCCATGGGCACTGACACACCCCTGGCCCATACAGACACTGGCTTTTGGACCTGATGCTGATAACAGCTTGGGTGGTCCTTTTCCTTTTTGGCCTGGAGAACACGATGGCTGTGTTTTTCAAAAACAATTAGAAATGTGGACTCATTGGACCAAAAAAAACACGGTTCTACTGTTCTACTTCCATCTAAGATAAGATTGAGCCAAGAGAAGTCAGCAGTGCTTCTGGACAGTGCTGATGTAGGGCTTCTGCTTTGCATAGTAAAGTCTTAACTTACATCTGTGGATGACACGTTTGCCTCACCTGTTTAAAATCTCCTGTTTCACACTGCCTTGTTATTTTAACTCGTCAAATTGTTATTAGTCTTAAATTGCCCCTGTCCCAAGGTAAAACATCATATAATGCAGGGGTTGGCAACATTTTTGAAATGGAGTGCCATATTTTATTTTCCTGGTCAATGGCTGTTCGAAGATGATCGGCCTGTTCCTTCTGCCTCCTAACAGCTCTTTGGAGGTGGACATGAGAATGGTCCCACACCTCTTCGCTCCGCCGAAGCCAGTCATTGATGGCCGGTAGCTCTGTGGGTTCTCCAGACCAGCGGAACAGAGGGGGTTGAAATCCCAGCACACATTGAAAGGGTGTCATGCCCGTGGACGGCATCTGAAGTGAGTTCTGGGAGTACTCGGCCCAAAGCAGATAATGACTCCAGTCAGCTTGGTTCTGATTACAATACATTCTGAGAAAGCACCTGATCTTCTGGTTTAAGCGCTCAGTTTGACCGTTTGATTGAGGATGGTAACCTGAAGTGAGACTGATGTTGATGTTGAGTTGTTGAAAGAACGCCTTCCAGACCCGGTATGTAAACTGTGGACACCTGTCAGAGACAATGTCTTCCGGTAGTCCGTAGAAGCGAAACACCTGATGCATGAGATGTTCTGCAGTGTTGAAGGCTGTGGGGAGCTTGGGCAGAGGTATTAATTGACATGACTTAGAGAATCAATCAATGACAGTAAGAATGACAGTGTTACCTTGAGAGACAGGGAGATCAGGGACGAAGTCGATGGCGATGTGAGACCAAGGACGATGGATAATAGGCAAAGGATGGAGGAGTCCTGCAGGAAGTTGCCTAGAGGATTTGTTTGCTGCACAGGTGGGACAGTTGTTGACATAAGCAATGGTCTCCGCCTGCATGGAGTTCCACCAGAAACGGTTCTGAAGTAGTTGTAGTGTGGCTGCGATACCTGGGTGTCCGGAACTGGTGGTAGTATGGACCCATTGTTAGGTCTTTTCCTGAAGGAGTTGTGGAACGTAGGTTTTCTCAGGAGGGCAGTCAGTAGGAGTCAGGTCCTGAATCTGAGCTTGGGTGATCTCAGTCATAATATCCCATTGAACTGGAGCCAAGATTAGAGACGTGGGGATGATGGGTTCAGATGTCTGGTTCTGAGTGTCAGACTCAAACAGACGAGAGAGAGCATCGGCTTTGGGATTTTTGGAACGTGGATGATAGGTAATGGTGAAACTGAATCGAGTAAAAAACAATGCCCACCTAGCCTGCCTAGGATTCAGTCTTTTAGCACAGCATAAATATTTGAGGTTTTGATGGTCTGTTAACACGAGGAAAGGATGTCTCGCCCCTTCCAGCCAATGTCACCATTCCTCTAGCACCGCTTTCATAGCCAGCAATTCTCGGATGCCCATATCGTAGTTTTGCTCAGCAGGAGATAGCTTACGGGAAAAGTATGCGCAAGGGTACAGTTTCGGGGGCGTTCCATGACGTTGTGACAGAATGGCTCCGATTCCCATGTTAGAGGCGTCCACTTCAACTGTGAAAGGAGTGTTGGGATCAGGTTGATGCAGGATGGGAGCAGATGTGAAGCGATACTTCAGGTTCTTGAAGGCTTGGAGGGTCATTGCAGACCAACACAGTTTGGTGCCCCCTACCCTTAACATGGACGTCAGCAAAGCAGCGACTGAACTGAAGTTTCAGATAAATCACCTGTAGTATTTGGTGAACCCCAGGAAGTGTTGCAACTCCTTCACAGAAGTAGGTTGAGGCCAGTTTAGTACCACTCCTACCTTGCTGTCATCCATGGCGACCCCCTCTGAGCTGATGACATAGCCAAGGAAAGACACAGAGGTCTGATGGAACTCACACTTCTTGGCTTTAGCGTAGAGTTGGTGGTAGATCAGATGATAAAGGACTGCTCAAACATGGGTGATGTGTTCTTCCAGAGAGTTTGAATAAATGAGGATCTCGTCGATGTAGACAATAACCCACCGGTTAAGAATGTTTCTTAAGACATCATTAATGAATGACTGGAAGACCGAAGGAATGTTGGCCAATCCGAAAGGCATGACCAGATATTTGTAGTGGCCACTGCTGGTGGAGAATGCTGTCTTCCATTCGTCCCCCTCCCGGATGCATATGAGGTTGTATGCACTGCAAAGTTCAAGTATTTCATGGTTCACCTTGCGATGCATAACTGTTCAAGTGTTGCTGGGACCAGAGGTAAAGGATAACGGAACTTTACCATAATGTCGTTGAGAGCGCCGTAATCAATGCAAGGACGGAGCCCGCCATCCTTCTTGCCAACAAAGAAGAACCCGGCTGCCATGGGTGAGGTGGATGGTCAGATGAAGCCCTTTGCCAATTGTTCCTCAATGTAGTTTTTCATAGCCTCAGACTCGGGTTCAGACAAAGGAAAGATCCTACCTCGGGGTAATGTAGTGCCGGGCAACGGTTCAATAGCACAATAACTGGAGCGGTGAGGAGGAAGATGAGAGGATTTGGCCTTACTAAAGGCTTCAATGAGGTCGTCATACTCAGAGGGTAGTTTGAGCACTGAAGAGGGAACTTCCGTAACAGTAGTGGATCCGATGGAAACAGGTGAAATGGGCTTTAGGCAGCTGGAGAAGCAAGTTGAGTCCCACCAGGAAATCTGTCCTTCACGCCAAAAGATTTGAGGATTGTGTTGTTGAAGCCATGGTAATCGAAGTATTACAGGGTTGTGAGGAGAATGAATGATATAGAGGCGTGTTCTTTCAGTGTGAATAGTGCCAACTTGGAGGGTGATGTCCGTAGTGGTGAAGTGAACATGTCCGGTTCCCAGGGGGCATCCATCTAACGCTGCCACTGCCAAAGGAGATTCACAGGGGATTAATGGTATCTCATCAATAAAATTGCCTGTGGCACCAGAACTGATCATGGCTTGGGTGGTGATTATGTTCTGACAACCAGTTATAGTGACGGGTACCTTAATACAGGAAGAAGTGAATAGAGGAGTCAAGATGTCACTCACCGCCAGTTTAGATGATCGGACTGGCCGTAAGGGACAGGTGTCCGGCCTGACTGCAATATAAACACAGATGGAGCTTCATGCGGCGTTCTCTCTCCTCCAATGTCAGATGAGCGTGCCCAATCTGCATGGGTTCAGTTCCACCAGTGCTGGGTGTGGTCTGTGAAGTGACAGTAGAGAAGTGGACCGGTCTTCGAGAGTGGATGAGATTATCGAGGTGAATGGCTAGGTCGATAAACTGGCCCAGGGTTCTCCCTTCATCGCGGCATGCCAGCTCGGATTGCAGTTCCAGGTTGAGTCCCCTTCAGAAAAGCATCTTGAGGGTGTCCTCTACCCATACAGTCTGAGCGGCAAGAGTGCGGAATGTAAGCGCATACTCGGCAGCGGTGTCCTTCCCCTGTTGAGAGTAACAGCTCACCAGCATTCTTTCCTCCCTCGGGATGCTCGAATACTTCTCAGAATCGCTGGAGAAAGTCATCAAAGGTGGTGAACCTTGAACCCTCACAAGACCATATAACGGTAGCCCAGTCCAGAGCCCTTCTGGTTAATAGGGAGCAGACAAAAGAGATGTGACTGTCATCAGAGGGATATAGCATGGATTGATGCTTCACAAACATCGAACACTGTATCAAAAACTTCTCCGGAAAAGCAAGACGTGGGTTGACGGTGAAGGTGTTCAGAGAAGGAGGGTTATTCACCGGAATGAGTTGAGCTGTGTGTCGCGGTTGGTCTGATGCATGAATGTAGAGGTTTTGCAAGATCTTTACTAATTACTCCGTAGAAGCAGTCAGCCAGGTGAGTTGCTGTTGGTGGGCAGCCAACACATTAGCTCGAGCGAAAACTTCAGTAGACAATTTCTGGAGTGCTGCTGGATCTGTAGTTGGCGAAGTCCTCCGGAGAACAGAGGTTAAGATCCATATGCAGTTTAATAGTAGACAGGCAGGGTAAATCACTAGTAATGGAACAGCGTAGGCAGACAAGAGACGTAGTCATAAACAGGCAAAGGTCAGGGCAGGCAGCAAACAATCACAGTAAGATTCCAGGTAAATGATAGGTAAACAAGGCAGGTAGCAGAGTATCAAACAGTGGGTAATAGGCAGAAGTCAAACACAGGCAGGCAATATAAACAGAGGTAAATGCTCAAAAATGTTTGCAGGAGCAAAACAAGACTTCGCAATGACTATTGTTTGAACAGCGCTTAAATAGTCTATGAAATAGGGAACAGGTGTGAGTGTAATCAGTCCAGGTTGGCATGCTGGGAAGTGTAGTTCATGGTGCCCTCAGAACTCGGGCGAGGGAGACCTCTGGTGGTGAGCAGGAGGAGTCCTTGAGTTCGTGACAGTGTCATTGCGGAGGACAGCAGAGAAGGCACATTAATATACGTAGAATGGTGATTATAACTGGGTGGAACTACCTATGCATTAAACGGTTTTAATCCACACATTCCATCCAATCAGAATTGAGTATTAGAACAGACCATGGTATAAAATACTTCAAAAAATAAAACTTTAAATAACTTAAAATGTACTAATATAAACAGCAATAGCACTGCAAGTAATTTACAAAATATTTTTCAATATTTAAGATTTCACAAGCACCCTTCATTGCAACATTTTCTCATCATATAAATGCTAATTATCATGTAAAACTGACTTCTGAGATGGCAGTCTACCATCTTAATTAGATTTGCAGTAATTAATTTTACTTTCTTTATCTGCCTAGTCATGAATCAGAAATACAAATATAGCTGCAAGCAGCAATAACAGGCCCAAGCACCATGGGTCCATTTCCACCCAGTGGCTATCAGAAAGCAATGCATTGCAAACAAAGGTAGACACATGCATTTGGAATTTGACATTATTCTAAAGAATTTTGAAGCAATTCATGTAAACACAAGAGGGCTATTTCAAAGTCTGTTAAAAGCGCCATACTTTACCAAACATACAGCTGAATTTTCATCAAAATCACACAATGCACACAGAAGATATAAGGCACTTTCTGTTTTCCATTTTTCTCCATAAATGTATTGCTTTGCCTTGGTTCATAATATCAAAAGTCCAATCGCAATTTAGCATCTACAATGTCTTGGCATGATGTTACACAAATTTGTTGACAATCACATGAATCCCCTAGGAGGAGTGTTTAAAAATTCCAAAATGGCTGACTTTAAGAAAGTTGTCCGGCTTTATGAGAACTATATATGTACCAATTTTGGTGACTGTAGTTGAAAATGGGGGTGCTACAGAGCCCCCCTTACATGCCCATTTTCAAGGGGGTGCTGCAGAGCCCCCCTGCATGCCCCCCCCCCACCGCAACTTTGCCCAGCCCTAATGGCCGATGACTCTGATGTGTGTGCAAAATTTCAAGAGTTTTCACGCATGTTAAGTACCCCAAAAGTACCGAAAACCTTGAAATAATATCAGTAATAAATATAGCTGCAAGCAGCGATGATGGGCCCAAGCACCATGGGTCCATTACCACCCGGTGGCTTTTGGAAAACAATGCAAGGTGGATGCATGCATTTGGCATTTGACATTATTCTAAACAATTTTGAATTAATTTAGGTAAATATAAGAGGACTATTTTAAAGTCTGTTGTAAGAGCCATACTTCCTGCTGCCAGGTGGTGGCGCTATGATCGTGACCCAAAATAGTAAAATCCATGTGATTAGCCCCCAAGACTAAACACACACCTCAATTTTAATCTAAATCACACATTGCACAGAAGATTTGAGACACTTCCTATTTCCCATTTTGGCCAATAATTTAATGCTTCGCCATGGCAACACCGTTCGATATATAAAAAATCTGTTCATAATTTAGCATCATCAATGCCTTGGCATAATATTATCTAAATGTGATGACAGTCTTATGAAACCCTTAAGAGGAGTATTTAAATTTCAGAGACTGCAATATAAAAAAACTAAATCCAAAATGGCCAACTTCCTGTTGGGTGGAGCTAATAACTATAATTATGAAAGTTGTCTGGCTTGATGAGAACTATATATGTACCAATTTTGGTGACTGTAGGTGAAAACGGGGGTGCTACAGAAGCCATCTTTCATGCCCATTTTAAAGGGGGCGCTACAGAGCCCCCCTATACACCCATGTGTGAACTTTTTCCCAGCCCTAATGGCCAATGACTCTGATGTGTGTGCAAAATTTCATGAAATTTTAAGCAAGCCAAGTGCCTCAAGAACGCCCAAATATATGAAGAAAGGAATAAACACAATTAATGTGTTTCCATGGCAACACTATTTAAGATATCAAATATCCCTTGACAGTTTTACATCAATGTCTTGACATTATTTAAAGAATAAAGAATTTTGAAGCAATTCATGTATATATAAGAGGGCTATTTCAAAGTCTGTTAAAAGTGCCATACTTCCTGCTGCCAGTTGGTGGCGCTATGACCATGACCCATAATAGCTGCATCCATGTGATCAGCCCTCAATACCAAGCATACAGCTGAATTTTCATCAAAATTACACAATGCACACAGAAGATATAAGGCACTTCCTGTTTTCCATTTTTCACCATAGATTTATTGCTTTGCTATGGAGACACTATTCAAAATATAAAAATCTGTTCGGAATTTAGCATCTTCAATGTCTTGGCATAATATTGCCTACATTTGGTGACAATCACATAAATCCCCTAGGAGGAGTATTCAAAAGTTCCTGATTCAAATTTTTGCCCTTAATTTAGTGCGTTGCCATGGCAACACCGTTCGATATATCAAAAATCTGTTCTCAATTTAGCATCATCAATGTCTTGGCATGATGTCACCCACATTTGGTACCTGTAACATGAAATCCCAAGGAGGAGTATTTCAAATTCCAGAGCATGCATTTTTCAAACAATCCAAAATGGCCAACTATCCTGTTGGGAAGAGCTCTGACTGTCAGCACGAAAGTTGTCTGGCTTGATGAGATCTGTATGTGTACAAAGTTTGGTAACAGTAGCTCAAAAGGGATGTGCTACAGAGCACCCCAAACATGCCCATCTTCTAGGTGGTGCTACAGAGCCCTCCCTGCAACTTTGCCCAGCCCTAATGGCCAACGACTCTGATGTGTGTGCAAACTTTCAAGAGTTTTCAAGCATGTTAAGTACCCCAAAATTATTGAAAACCTTGAAAATAATAATAATAATAATAACCCTTAGAAGAACAATAGGGTCTCCGCACTTTCAGTGCTTGGGCCCTAATAATAATAATAATAATAATAATAATCCTTAGAAGAACAACAGGGCCTCCGTACTTTCAGTGCTTGGGCCCTAAATATAGCCGCAAGCAGCGATTGTCGGGGGCCAAGCAAGTACGGCGAGATGACCAAAATAATCAAATTTGACAGAAAAGATCCTGTGGATGCTGTGGACACAGCTATTTGGTGTGACAAATCAACTGCTTTGAGCACAGTTGTAAAAAAAAATTTTTTTTAAGATATAGCACCCCCTAGTTTAAAAAATGAACAAAACTTCTCATGTTACCTCATGTTAGAGTGTTCTATTGTCCATGTGTACAAAGTTTTGTTAAGTTTGAAAATTGTGCTCACAAGATACAGGCTAATTAGTCATTATAGGCCACGCCCCAAAACACATTTGTTTATATCTTTGGAACAATTTGACATATCAAAATTCTTTGAGGAGGGTCTGTAGATGATGTACACCAAGTTTCGTGCGAATCGGACAAACGGCCTAGGACGAGTTTGAAAAAGTATGTTTTTCAAATAAATCGAAGTGGTAGAATAATTTGTTGCGGAAATGGAAATTCATGTGACCTTATAATTTTGGGGCACTGATGGATTAAGAATAGCATTAGAATTTTATTTGAGCCTATACAGTTCTGGAGATATTAGCAAAAACACAAATTAGCTAATTATAGCGCCACCATGTGGCCGATTGTCATGAAATTTTATATAACATTTCATGTAGACACTGCTTGTGTATAGTAAGTTTCATAACCATCAGCCATTCCAAATATGAGTTACAGTAAGTGCTGAAATTTGATTGGCCACTGGTGGCCATATTTGTTGATTTGATGAATAAATATTTTAAGAATATGTTAGCGCACGAACCAAAGAAGATGAATATTTAATATGAACTTTGTCACTCAAATGGCTGTGAAGTTATGACAGTTTTTTGTTGTGGCGCCCCCTAATGGTAGAACTGTACAAAACTTTGTGTACATCTTCAAAATGTCCTGCTGACTACTTATACCAGGTTTGGTTACATTTCGAGTTTGCGTTGAGTAGATATTGATCAATTACTCAAATCGCGTTCAACCAAAAGAACTTTTTCGCTGATATCTTTGGAAAAATTTAACTTATCGAAATTATTTGAACAGCTTTTTGTCAGGGGGGTCTGTAGATGATGTATACCAAATTACGTGCCAATTGGATAAACGGTCTAGGAGGAGTTGAAATGAAATGAAATCGGATATAGCCTGACCCAAGGAATCAGAGGAAAAGCCCTCACGGTTGCAGAGACATGAGCTAAAACGTAAAAGTGTTTATTATAGCGGAACGTAGAGTCAGATGGGTGTGCGTGTATGCGTCTGAGTAGCGGTTGGGATTTGGGAAAATCCTAATGCATACAATAGGGTTCCAGCACCTTCGGTGCTTGGCCCCCTACTAATAATAATCCTTAGAAGAACAATAGGGTCTCTGCACTTTCAGTGCTTGGGCCCTAATAAGAATGAGATTCTGAATCTGAATTTGAATTAGGCTGAAATTAGTTATTTTGTTTGGTTTGAAATGCACTATTTTACTGTTTTGTTCTATAATTTGTAAAGCTGCTTTGGAATAATATGTATCGTAACAAGCACTACACAAATTAAACTGAATTGAATAAATCCACAATGAATTACTGATGTACACAGCATCTACAAAACAACCAGTGGAAACTGGTAAGATACATTCACACTTATGCACTTACACACTCCATACTGGATCGACAGGTCCTTCCACAGCCCACCACAGACAGTGTTCAAAATTACAAAACTAGAAATCCGAGGGAGAGTCATGTGACGCCATGCGAGGATCGGACTTGTGAACAGCGAGCTCTGTGCACTTTGCTAGTTTTAACACTTTTAATGTCATAAACCGGTGAGATTCCATACACTCTGTTCCATAACTGTTCTAGGAGGACAATATGTCAAAGAATTCAAAATTCCTGGGCTCTGGATACATTGAAAGACACTTACGTGCTCAAGCTGATGCCCCCGAGCAGGCCGCGAACCTGGGAGTCAATTTAATTAGAGAGGTGCAGGAAATGTGGCGAGAGATGCTGAACATGTTGGCAATGCTGAAGAAGGTCGTTGCTGACTTGGAGGATCTTGCTGTAATACGTCGATCGATCACTGCCATGGAGGTGAAGTTCACTGAGGTGGTTACAAGAGTGGGGCATGTCGAGAAACGGATCGATTATCTGGAGTCATCAGAGAGGGAATTATCTGCTAATCTGCTAGTGACCAAGGTGAGAAACGTGATCGATTCAAGGAATGCAAGAAACTTTTACATCAACAGAAGGTCGCTTTTGTACTGATATTCCCGGCCAAATTGAGAACATATGCTAAGGATGGCCATAAAACATTCACATGCCCACAGCAAGCGATGTCCTTCATAAAGTCAATGGAGTGAGTAAGTCATTTTATGGTACTCACATTGCAGCCGAGTGGACCAGCTCACTGAACATTCACTTGACTATTTGAGGAAACTGAGCACTTTTTTTTTTTTTGTGCTGGTTCCGTCTAGCGGCTGGAGTTTATTTTGTAGAGTAAAACACCTTCAGGACAGTTTTATGGATGAATCTACATGCTCTTTGTGTTTATTCCACCTATTGGCTGGAGTTTGTTTTATAGATTATCTTTTGCCGTGTAATTCTATCTCACAAAATTTTTATAGAAACACCGAAATTGAGTAATCCAATGGCAAAGTTGTCACGGGGGTTCTCATAGGCATGCATGGACTGTTTGAGTTTGGAGAGATGGATGCCAGTTGGCACTGTCGTGCGCGGGGTTAATGTGCACATTTTTCTTTTTTCTGTTTGTTTGGTTCTGGGGGATGTTCGGGTTTTGATGGTTGCACTAATGTTGGAATGTGGTCTTTATAATCTTGTTTTTGACACACAATCTATTTTTTCTTATATGTCAAAATGTCAAATGTTAATATGAGTGGATTGTCGAGCCATGTGACGCCATGCGAAGGGCAGACGTGTGAGAGACAGCTCTGCGCACTTTGCTAATTTTTTTAATTATTTTCATGATATAATCCGGTGAAATTTGATACACCCAGTTACACATTTACTGTTTGAGGTAAACATGGCAAAGAAGTCAAAATCCTCGGGCTCTGGAGACATTAAAAGACACTTACGGGTTCAAGATGAAAGCCCAGATAGGCCTGCGGACCGGGGACTCGATTTGGATGGCACGGTGGGAGAAGGAATCCAGCGTCAACTGTCCAACATGTCGGTGATGTTGACGAAGGTACTTGCGGATTTGAAGGATCTCGCTGTAATACGTCGATCGATTACAGCGATGGAAAAAAATTCTCTGAGCTAGCCACAAGAGTGACAGATGTTGAAAAACGAATCGATTATTTGAAGTCATCAGAGAGGGAATTAGCCGCTAATCCGCCCGTGACCAAAGTTGATTTGGAACGCGTTCTTGAAAAGCTTGAGAATAGAAGCCGCAGGAATAACATTCGAATTGTTGGAATTCCTGAGCATGAGGAGGGCAGATATATGGTGAAATTCCTAGACGAGCTTTTCCCGAGTCTGCTCGACATAACAGGCCACAAGCTGGAAACCGAGTGAGCTCACAGGGTCCCAGCTCACAGATCTGCTGAGGGAGAAAGGTCCCGATCGATTTTGGCAAAATTTTTGAGATCATCCGATAAAGATTTTGTGTTGCGCCAGGCGAGGAGCAAAGGAAAGCTTTCTTGTAAGAATTACAATATTTTCTTGTTCCCGGACTTTGCGAACTCGACAAGAGAGAAATGCGATCGGTTTAAGGAATGCAAGAAACTCTTACATCAGCGGAAGATCACTTTTGCTCTGATGGTTCCGGCCAGACTGAGAATAAACACCAAGGACGGCAGCAAAGTATTTACATGTCCGAATCAGGCAATGTCTTTTATTGAAACAATGGGTGAGTAACCATTGAGTGTTTTTCTTGTGAGTTGATTGACTCACTGTACATACTCTGGCTTTCGGAGGAAGCTAGGCACCATTTTTGTTTCTTTTTGCGTTGGCTCCGCCAAGTGGCTGGAGTTTGTTTTGTTTTGTGGATTAACACTTTTCCTTAAAAAACTTTTGCATTGACGGAAGATCACATTTACAATGAAGTTCCCGGGCAGATTGAGGATAGACACTACAGATGACCGCAAAATATCTACATGCCCACACAAAGGATGTCTTTTATAAAGTTGGCAGACTGTGTAAATCATGAGATATACTTTTATGCGGTCTCCGAGTGAATTGACTCTTGACCATCCGAGGAACCGGGATGCATGTTTTGTTTCCTTTTGTGCTGGTTCCGCCAAGCAGTTGGAGCTTGTTTTGTTAAATAACACTACTTTGGGACATTTATGGATGAATCTGTCAGTTCCTTGTGCTTATGCTTCCTGTTGGCTGGAGTATGATTTGTGGAGTATTTTTGTGGGACATTGGAATTATTATGTCATCTTCTGCACTCATCAGCTGGCTCACTGAAGATTTGTTTGTCTGACCGAGGAAACTGAACGGCTTTATATCGGCTGGAATTTGTTTTGTGTAGGAACACACCTTTGAGACAGTTCTGTGAATGAGTCTACACGTTCTGTGTTTATTCTGCCTATTGGCTGGGGTTTGTTTTACAAAATATTTGATGTTATGTAATTTTGCCTTACAAATTTGTGAGGCAAAATTGAGCAATCCAATGGCAAAGTTGTCACGGGGGCTCTTGAAGGCATACATGGACTATTTGAGTTTAAAGGGATTGACACCGGTTGGCGCTGTCGTGCACGGGGTTAATGCGCACGTTTTTCTTTTTTCTGTTTGTTTTGTTCGGGGGGAATTTCGGTGTTTTATTGTTGCATTAATGTTGAAATATGGTCTTCATAATTTTGTTTTTGGCACACAATTAATTTTTTCTATTATATCAAAATGTCAAATGTTAATATGAGCATATTATCTCTCTCCACATGGAATGTGAATGGGTTGGGGCACCCCATAAAAAGAAGTAAGGTTATTTCTTTTCTTAAACGTAAGAAATATGATATAGTGTTTCAACAAAAAATGCATCTTTCCCCGTAGGAAGCTGAAAAATTTGGGAAGATATGAGGTGGACATGTTTTCTTTAATGTTGGCTCAAGTAAGAGCAAGGGAGTCATTATATTGGTAAATAAACATTTACATTTCAAATGTCTCAAACATTTTACTGATAAATTAGGAAGAGTCATTATTGTTTTAGCAGAAATTCAGGGGCAAAGTCTGATTTTGGCTAATATTTACGCACCTAACATTGATGATCAGGGCTTTTTTATAGATCTTGAAGGGATGTTGCAAGCCGCTGGCACCCCTCATGATATAATTTTGGGGGGAGACTTTAATCTTTTGATGGATTCAGTCCTTGATCATAGTGAAGCAAAAGTGTGTAAGCCCCCTAGAGCAACATTGATGCTTCACAGGATGTGTAAATATCTTGGTCTTACAGATATTTGGAGACTTTTGAACCCATCTGGTAGAGACTATATATTTTTTTCATCAGTCAATAAGATTTATTCTAGAATAGATTTTTTTTATATATCCAAATCCCTCATTTCATCTGTTGTTGATTGCTCAATTGGAAACATTTTAGACTCGGATCACGCCCTGGTGAGTTTAGAGGTGTTGCCACATATAGAGAAAAATAAATCATATAGTGGGCGCCTTAATGTATCCCTTTTGCAGAATCCTGATTTCCGAAATCAATGTTTATATGGAGACCAACTGGTCCTTGGTATCCTCTGTGGGCGTGGCTTGGGAGGCACTTAAGGCGATTCTTATGGGTCGGATCATACAGTATGCCTCATTCATCAAAAAATCCAAAGCACGAGAACTCGTGGAGTTGGAAGGAAATATTAAAAGTGCAAAGGCAGATCTGAAGCGCCGTATATCATCTGATGGCCTCAGAGAATTGACCCGACTGAAATATAGATATAATTCTATTTTGTCGCAGAAAATGGAGTTTTGGCTATTCAGGGCAAGACAGTCATATTTGAGTCAGGGGACAATGCAGGAAAACTTCTGGCTAGATATATAAAACAGAGAGAGTCTTTTTCTACCATTCCCTGAGTGAAATCTGCTGGTGGTGAAATATTTACCTCAGCCATTTATAAGAATTCTATCTTGATCTCTACAGTTCCACGTCTTTGTCTACTGATGAGGATATAAGAAACTTTGTGGAACCATTAGAACTTCATAAACTGACGACTGAGCAAAAAAATTCTCTTGATTCTGAGATAACCTTGGAGGAGCTTGGCGAGGTAATTAAGGCCTTACCTACAGGCAAACTCCAGGGCCAGATGGCTTTGCCGCTTATTTTTTTAGATCTTATGCACTGAACTGGCTCCACTTTTGCTAGAAGTTTATATGGAATCATTAAAGAATGGAAATCTTCCGCCAACCATGATGCAAGCCCGGATCAGTCTGATTCTTAAAAAGGACAAAGATCCAAGTGAGCGTAAGAGTTACCATCCAATTTCCCTGATCCAGCTAGATGTTAAAATATTGTCAAAATTTAAGTCATTTCTTTAATCGGAAGCTTTGGTTCTGACACCATACTGCCCGGTAACAGCTTTTCAGACAGGCGCATTCCAGTGGCCCAAACAAGGCATTAAATATTTTGGTTATTTTATTCCCAGCAAATTTGTGTGATTTAACCAGTTAATTTTGACCCTTTAATAAAAAGTTTTTTGAGCAATGTGGGCAGGTGGGCTTCATTACATTTATCTATGACTGGGAAGGTTAATGTTATTAAAATGAATTGTATTTCAAAATTCACCTACCTGCTACAATCTCTCCCTATAGATATCCCCCTCTCTTTTTTCAAGCAATTTGATAGCATAGCGAAGTCCTTCATTTGGAATGGTAAACATCCCAGATTACATTTCAGTAAGTTACATAGGCTGATTGACAAAGGTGGGCTAGGCCTACCCAAGATTTTGTTTTATTATTATGCATTTGGCTCATTGGTCACTCCCACCAAAGAAAGCCCCTCCCTGGTTTTGTATTCAACAGGAAGTGCTTGCCCCTATTTCGCCATTGCAAAGCCTTTCAATCAAACTAACCGGAGAAGGTAAGTTACACCCCGTTATCTCGCATTTGCACTCAGTATAGACAAAAGTATCCAGAGTGTTTAACTCTGACATTTATTTAAATGTAGCCTCGAGCATGTGGCTGAACCCAAAATTATGTATTAATAAGTCCCCTTTCTGCTGGACAGAGTGGATTGTGAGAGAGGTTAATACACTCGGTGACCTATATGAGAGTGGAGTGTTGAGATCCTTTGAAAATATGGTTCAACATTTTGGGATTCCTAGGTCTCAGTTCTTTAGGTATTTACAGCTGCGCCACCTGCTCTGAACTATTTTTGGGAGTAGCATTTACACCCCTAAAGCGGCAGATACTGTGGGAGTGGTGATTACTGCTTTTGGAAAAGGTGATGAGGCATCAGTGTATTACTCCCTGCTAATTTAGAGTCTGGGGGATGGAGCTTCAGCTTCTCTCAAGAGATTATGAGAGAAAGATTTAAACTTGGTATTGGAGGAGGGAGTGTGGGCTAGGATTCTAAAAAACATCAAATCTACATCTAGAGATGCAAATGGGAGCCTTATGCAATTTAAGATTTTACATTGATTCTATTGGACCCCCTAGATTGTATAGGCTTGGTCTTAAAGACACACCCACCTGCTGGTGATGCCAATCAGAAGATGGGGACACAACCCATGTTTTTTGGTGGTGTGTTAAGATCCAAGAATTTTGGTTGAGGGTTCAGAGTTTTGTGTGTGACGTATTGGGCACTCAAATTTCATTTAGCCCCAGACTTTGTATTTTAGGCGATGGGGTGGTCATTAATATGGGGGATAAATACGTAAAGAATTTGGTTCTGTCCAGAGTTATGATCGGCAGATGAGTAATTCTTAGTGGATGGAAGTCGGCTGGAGCACCCTCATTTCAAGAGTGTTGCACGGAGATGTCATATACAAGGCTGATGTTCCGGGGGAAGGGTTTAATTTTATATAATATTTATATATAATTTCATATTTTCTGTTGTTTATTTAATTTGTTCAATGGAATCAATACAAATTGTTAATAATAAAAAAAAAACTAGAAATCCAAAAAACATTTTATTGTAACATTGTAGGCAGGTAAACAGGAGCAAGACGAAGACGAGATGATGTGAAGAACCCAAGTGCACTTTATTTGCAAGACGTGGAAATCAAAAATGTGAATTCACTACAAAACACATGACTTGACTTGGCTGTTACAAACAACATTATACCAACAATACTCAACAAGAGACAATGGCTAACATGAGGGCTTAAATACAAACAAAAGGGTAACAGCATAACAAGGTATTCAATGACAAGACAGAACTACTAAAATATGGACCAATAACAGAACAGAACTGATAAACAAGATAACAAGACTAATAAACATGAACCAATGAAAAGACAAGACTAATAAACCAAGAACCAGTAAGAACAAGACACATAAAACATGAGGGAAACAGGAAACCACATGACCAGACAAGGAAGTAAACTAGTTTCAAAATAAAAGACATGAAGTCAAAAACATTATTCAAAACATGAACAAAACACACATCAATGTGACATTTATCCAGTGAGACTTCACAAAGCTTACTGAACCTACCCACCTTCAGACACCCCTGCCATTTATAGCATCAAGCTCTTACACATTCATTAGTCCTTTTAAGACATAGCAAGCATTCATATGAGAAGCAGAGATGTTTTTTCATTCAGGTTCATTTGTCTCATCATTGATAACTGCCATTGAGCTGCAAATGTATCCACCGGATTACCATGTTAAAACGTTTAATAAAGAGACGCCTTTATCTTGTGAATATTGGCTGTCAACCTTTTCCATTCTAAACATGTTGTCCATGCTGACTACACCTGACATCAGACTGGTAGGGTTAAATTACAGTTTGCCTCATTCTAAAATAACCCTACAAAGGCCTTTCATCTATTAATGGGTTAGCTACTGTTTGATGAAAATAAAAGCAAAGAAAAAAATGTTTTATAGTGCAGCCATATGATTTTAAGCATACCAACATAGTCTAGCAAACATATACATTACCAAGACACAGATTGAATGTACAAAATTACTGTTTGCTTTGAACAAAGAGCGGCTGTTACTTAATAATTTATAATTAAATAATTAAGGAAACAGCTTGCAATAAAGTATTAAGCAAATTACTTGTTAGAGCCACAGGTTTAAATAATCCAGAAAAAACATAAATCCTTTCATGTTGATTAATTGCCTGTCATGCTTATTTGAAGAAAAAAAAAAATTGTCACATTACAGAAGATGAACCTTTTTTTTCTTTATTGACTCGGATGAGGTCCATGAAGTTTGACTCACTGACAGTATAATTAAAATGCCTGCTCTCTGTTTTTAATAATATTAACATCTTATTATTATAATAACATCTAATCCCTGATTTAAATAAATGATACTGTGTCAATTAAAGGTGCTGTATGTAAGATTCAGAAACCCTAGTTATTAATGACACCTGTGGCCATTAAGTGAACTGCAATCAGCTACCTTTTGCTCGTGCTCGCACTCGTGCACACACTCCATAGGGACATGAGCGAGCGAGCATCGGCCAAAACAATGACGTAACGTACAAAGAGACTGAACGTGATTCACCAGCATCATGCTGACAGATGAGGTAGCATAATTAAAATTACACGGTTATGATTATTTAACTACAAATTTTGAGACTAAACTTAAAATACTTATCAGCTAACATAGCACACTGATACACACATACAGCTACATATTACTGAACTGTACCAGACAGCTTACTGTTGAACTGCACTGTTATGTTGCACTATTGTATGTTCTGTATATCATATGTTGTACTACGATCAAGAAACCAGCGTATTTGCTTAAATTTATCCTGTATACCTGACTTTTAGTACAAAGAGAAGATCGTTGAAATTATTTGAAAGTTACAAAGCAAGGTAGCTTCCAATTCGTCAGCGTTAGCAGGCAAGCTAAAGTTAGCTAAAATTACACAGATCAATCCTTATGGCATTATATTTCACATGCTTTGCAGTTATGTAAGCTTACCTGTCCAATAAGAAGAACACCAATTCAGGGTCAGTTTTGATCCCCAAAACCAAACAAAGGTCCCTCCAGGAATCAAATGCCCTGCCGATGTTCACTCTAGTTTTCGCTCGACCACAATCACGTTCCTGCTTAGCCAGACGGGATTCAGTAGATACATGTTTTGTTTTTTTTGGTTTTTTTGGCTTACTCTGAGTTTGTGTAGGAGTCGGTGTTGTGCTGGGAGCCGGACGTTTGCTGGATTCCATCTCTAAGATAACGTTACCTAGTGTTGAAGTTTGTTGTCGCTGTTGAATAGCGGAAGAGAAGCATTGAGGAAAGGCTCTCAGGAGCGTGCACAAATGTCACATCCTTTGGATTTTCCCAGCAAAACCGACCCGCTGCCTTCACATAAAAATCAGTCTGAAAATCTATAGGCTTTAATAGGCAACCTAGGAAGTCCGGGAAGGGCTAATTTTTTAAGTTGGGTTACAAGTCGTTCACACATTGGCAAAAAAAAAAAAAATTCTCACTTCAAGCCCCGCCTGCCGGCAGGCCTTCCCCGCCTTCTCGGACATGGGAGGGAGACAAGGGAAGAGGGAAAGGCCAACACAGAGCAGCAGCGGGAGAGAGAGAGGAGAGAGAGAAAAAAAAACTTACTCGCCAGTTCTCTGATACGCCATAGCCTGGTCCTCGGTCACTCCTCCACCCTCTAGTGGATGACAGCTACTCCTCCCCGAGTAGATCGGAGGCAGTCCTCCGGCCCCTGGCATTTTGGTGGATGGTAGGGGTCTCCTCTGCCCCTGGCAGTGGTTCTCCCACTCCAGGTGGTCGGCAGTGAGACCCTCACCGCTTGTGGACGGCAGTCTTATCTTTGACCCCGCTGTGTTTTAGCGGCCGGTAGGGGTCTCCTCCAACCCTGGCAGTGGCCCAACCACTGCAGGCAGGGAGCCCCTCCTTCCCTTGCGTTCGTCGGTCGTTCCTCTGCTTCCAGGAGGCTGGGCTCCTCAGTCCCCTGGCGGATGGCCACGGCTGCTCCTTTGGGGTGGATGGCAGTGGCGAGGACTCTACTACAGAGCATCCCTCCTCCTTCACGGGCTTTGGCACCAATGTAATGGGGAAAAAGGGAAAGAAGGAGGCGAGAACTGGCTTGACAATATAAATAATAATTTAATGATTAACTTAAAGCAAAAGACATATAACACACACAGGGCAGCTGCCTGTAGCTCTTTCTCTCCCGAACTGCCACCTCCGGCCGCCTTTATCCCTCTCGTGGGCTTGATTATCCTGATGAGAGGCCGGGTGTGCGTCAGCACGGCCTGGCCCTGCCCTCCTCCTTGCCACACTTTCATGAATAACCCCTTAAGCATTATTGCATTATTCAACGCTTAACAGACAGTTAAAACTGAAAATACATTAATGTAGTTATGAATGTCATGAAAGTTTAATTTGAAAGATATAAATGTTGATGATCTAACTACTAATCTGTTAAGAATTAGGCCTACATATGTTTGTTAATGGCAGATGGAAGTATAAAGTGTCATCAATATGTTATTAGTTTATTGGTGGCTTAAGGATATCCGTCAGAACTGATGTAGTTTGTTCCTGCCTGTTACGTTAATTTAAGAAATAATAATTTGAAAAATGTTCATCAGAGAAGATGTCCTTTATCATGTATGAAGAATCTTTTGTTTATTAATTCTGTAGTAATTTTAATGCATGCATGGTCTGTTGTGATACATTACCAGTTGTATCAACCTGAACACTGACTGTGTCCCTAAATACCACTAAGCGCAACACCCCCCAAGGAAGGGTTACTACATTTATACACACACACACACACACACACATATAAAAATGTAAGTTTTATTTTATATTCTGTTTACAACTATTTTAATTACATTTAAGCCTCTTATAAATGTGGGGTGAAAAAAATATTTTAAAAAGTACAAATAATTTATTTTAATGTTATGAACTTGAATGTAAAATAATAAGAGTTGTCCCGTTTGAAAATTCATGTCAACTAGACATTTTAAAACAAATTATAAAAAACTTGAAACCCTAAAAAATTAAGCAAAATTACACGTATAACAATGAAACACTTGTTTCATGAAAAAGTGCCATGAACGTCTGGATGTGATCTGCCAGGTCCAATTTACCTCAGCAGTTGTCTAAAAAAACTAACATTTACAGTGACAGAAAAAACACCTCACAAGCATTTTCACATAGTAAAGGGGTGCTGTAGACTCACACCATCAGCTCTTTAAGATTAACATTTTTATTTCAGTCATAGAAATGACAAAGAAAAACAAAACATATATACAATGAATCAACATTTAACTCCCATTACTACCCCTCCCCCTCCCCAATCAACAACCCCACCCGACCCCCTACGAACATCCTTATGGTCTCACATAAGTACACACACACAGAAAAAAAATTAATAAAAGAAAAGAAAAAATATATAATAATAATCATACACATCTCAAACTACGCCTCTCTCTCTCCACAGTCCCTCCCCGAGAGTCCCCCAAAAATGTCAAATAACTGCCCCATTTCCCATCAAATTAATCCCAGATCCCCAGCCTTCTACATGACACCTCTCGAAACCTGCCACCCTGCCCATCTCCTCGCACCACTCACGAAATGAGGGGGCTCCAGCTGACTTCCATCCTCTAAGGATAACCTGTCTGCCCACCATAACACTGGCCAGGATCCAGTTCTTCATGTACTTATCTCCTACATCAATGACCACCCCGTCACCCAAAATACAGAGCCTGGAGCAAAAGGAGATCCGATTACCCAATATGTCGGCCATAAAATTCTGGACCCTCAACCAGAACTCCTGTATCTTACGACACCCCCAAAAAACATGGGTGGTCTCTCCATCTTCTAAAAGGCATCGCCAGCAGGTGGGTGTGTCCTTAAGACCAAGCCTATACAATTTAGAAGGGGTCCGATAAAATCTATGTAGAATCTTAAATTGCATAAGGTGCACCCTTGCATCTCTAGATGCAGACTTGACATTTTTAAGAATCCTAGCCCACACTCCCTCCTCCAAATTTAAATCTTCCTCCCATAATATTTTGAGGGAATTTAAAGCTCCGTCCCCCAGACTCTGAATTAGCAGGGAGTAATACACTGATGCCTCATGACCTTTTCCAAAAGCAGTAATCACCACTCCCAGAGTATCTACCGCTCTAGGTGGGTGCGTGCCACTCCCAAAAACAGTACAGAGTAAGTGGCGCAGCTGTAAATACTTATAAAATTGAGATCTGGGAATCCCAAAATTTTGAACTAAATTTTCAAAAGGTCTCAATACTCCACTCTCATATAGGTCACCGAGTGTATTAACCCCCCTCACAATCCAATCTGACCAACAGAAAGGGGAATTATTAATGCATAGTTTAGGGTTCTGCCATATGCTCAAGGCTACGTGTTAAATAAATATCCGAATTAAACACTCTGGACACTTTTGTCCATATCGAGTGTAAATGCAAAATAACGGGGTGTCACTTAACTTCTCCGATTAATTTGATCGAAAGGCTATGCAGCGGCGAGATAGGGGCAAGAGCTTCCTTTTCAATACAAAACCAGGGAGGGGCTCTCTCAGGTGGAAGCGACCAATGAGCCAAATGTCTGAGACCGAATGCATAATAATAAAACAAAATCTTGGGTAGGCCTAACCCACCTTTGTCAATCGGCCTATGTAACTTATTGAAGTTTAACCTGGCACGCTTACCATTCCAAATGAAGGACTTCGCTATGCTATCAAATTGCTTGAAATAAGAGAGGGGGATATCTATAGGTAGTTGAATTTTGGAATACAATTAATTTTAATTACATTAACCTTCCCAATCATCGATAAGTGTAATGAAGCCCACCTGTCCACATCATTCGAAAACCTTTTTATTAAGGGATCAAAATTAACTCTGACTAAATCAGACAAATTTGATGGGAATAAAATTCCCAAATACTTAATGCTCTGTTTGGGCCACTGGAAGGCACCCAGCTGGAAGGCCGTTACTGGACAGTATGCTGTCAAAGCCAAAGCTTCGGATTTAGACCAATTGACTTTGTATCCTGAGAACTTGGAAAAGGAATTATTAATTCTGTGGAGGCAAGGCATAGATCTAGTGGGGTCGGAGATGAATAATAAAATATCATCTGCGTAAAGCAGAAGCTTATGCACCACACCTCCCGCAATCACCCCTGGAAAATCATCCTCCTTTCTTATTGTGGCTGCTAATGGTTCCAGGGCAAGACAGAACAATAATGGGGAAAGAGGGCAACCCTGCTGAGTGCCCCTATTCAGAGTAAAATAATCTGAAATTTATCCATTTGTTTGTACCGCTGCTACAGGGTGTTTATAAAGTAACTTAATCCAGCCAATAAATGTACTCCCAAACCCATACATTTTCAAAATCTTAAAAAGATAATCCCATTCTACCATATCAAACGCCTTTTTGGCATCAAGTGAGATGGCAGCGACCGGAGACTGATCATTCGCTACTGACCACATGATATTGATGAGACGCCTAATGCAGAAGAGCTGCGGCCCCGAATAAACCCCACCTGATCTATATGTATAAGAGATGTCATTACTTTACTTAATCAGTTGTCCAAAATTTTTGACAAAACTTTTACATCTAGTTGGATCAGGGAGATTGGACGGTAACTTTTACACATACTTGTATCTTTGTCCTTTTTAAGAATCAGACTGATCCGGGCTTGTGTCATGGTTGGGGGAAGCTTTCCATTCTTTAATGATTCAGTATAAACTTCTAACAAATGTGGAGCCAGTTCTGTAGCATAGGATCTAAAAAATTCTGCAGCAAAACCATCTGGCCCCGCAGCATTGCCAGTAGGTAGGGACTTAATTACCTCGTCACGCTCCGCCAAAGTTATCTCAGAATCAAGAGCGTTTTTTTGCTCAGTCTTCAGTTTAGGAAGATGTAATGGTTCCACAAAGTTTCTAATGTCTTCATCAGTAGATGAAGACATAGAACTATAAAGATCAAGATAGAATTCTTTAAAGGCATTATTAATATCATTGGCTGAGGTAAAAATTTCACCACCAGCAGATTTCACTGAGGGAATGGCACAAAAAGACTCTCTCTGCTTTATATATCTAGCCAAAAGCTTTGTCCCCCGACTCAAAGTATGACTGTCTTGCCCTGAATAACCAAAACTCCACTTTCCGTGACAAAATAGTATTATATCTATATTTCAATCGGGTCAATTCTCTGAGGCCATCAGATGACATACGGTGCTTCAGCTCTGCCTCTGCACTTTTAATATTTCCTTCCAACTCCATGAGTTATCGTGCTTTGGATTTTTTGGTGAATGAGGCATACTGTATGATCCGACCTCTAAGAACTGCCTTAAGTGCCTCCCAAGCCACGCCCACAGAGGATACCGAGGACCAGTTGGTCTCCATATAAACACTGATTTCAGTCTTTAACATTTGCTGGAAATCAGGATTTTGCAAAAGGGATAATTTAAGGCACCAGCTATATGATTTCTTTTTCTCCATATGTGGCAACACCTCTAAACTCACCAGGGTGTGATCTGAGGCTAAAATGTTTAAAATGAGGGATTGGGATATCAAAAAGAAATCTATTCTAGAATAAATCTTAAGGACTGATGAAAAAATGTATAGTCTACCAGATGGGTTCAAAAGTCTCCAAATATCTGTGAGTTCAAGAGTTTTACACATCCTGTGAAGCGTCAATGTTGCTCAATGGGGCTTAAACACTTTTATGTCACTATGATCAAGGACTGAGTCCATCAAAAGATTAAAGTCTCCTCCCAAAATTATATCATGAGGGGTGCCAGCGGCTTGCAGCATCCTTTCAAGATCTATAAAAAAGCCCTGATCATCAGTGTTAGGTACGTAAATATTAGCCAAAATCAGACTTTGCCCCTGAATTTCTGCTAAAACAATAATGACTCTTCCTAATTTATCATTAAACTGTTTGAGAAATTTGAATTGTAAATGTTTATTTACCAATACAATGACTCCATTGCTCTTACTTGTGCCAGCACTAAAGAAAACATGTCCACCCCATATCTTCCCAAATTTTTCAGCTTCCTGCGGGGAAAGATGTGTTTCTTGAAGAAACACTATATCATATTTCTTACATTTAAGAAAAGAAATAACCTTCCTTCTTTTTATGGGGTGCCCCAACCCATTCACATTCCATGTTGAGAGAGATAGTATGCTCATATTAACATTTGACATTTTTATATAATAGAAAAAATAAATTGTGTGCCAAAAACAAAATTATGAAGACCACATTTCAACATCAATGCAACAATAAAACCCCAAACTTCCCCCCAAACAAAACAAACAGAAAAAAGAAAAATGTGCACCATAACCGCACGCACGAAAGCGGCAACCGGCGTCAATCCCTTTCAACTCAGAGAGTCCATGTACGCCTACGAGAGCCCCCGCGACAACTTTGCCATCGGATTGCTCAATTTTGCCTCACAAATTTGTAAGGCAAAATTACATAACATTAAATATTTTGTAAAACAAACCCCAGCCAATAGGCAGAATAAACACAAAGAATGTGTAGACTTATTCACAGAACTGTCTCAAAGGTGTGTTCCTTCACAAAACAAATCCAGTCGATATAAAGCCGTTCAGTTTCCTCGGTCAGACAAACTAATCTTCAGTGAGCCAGCTGATGAGTGCAGAAGATGACATAATAATTCCAATGTCCCACGAAAATACTCCACAATTCATACTCCAGCCAACAGGAGGCATAAGCACAAGGAACTGACAGATTCATCCATAACTGTCACGAAGTAATGTCTCCAACCGCTAGGTGAAACCAGCACAAAGGAAACGAAACACGCATCATGGTTCCTCGGATGGTCAAGAGCCAATTCACTCGGAGGCCGCATAACAGTTTATCCCATGATTTACACAGTCCACCAACTTTATAAAAGACATCCTTTGTGTGGGCATGTAGATATTTTGCGGTCATCCATTCATTGTAAAAGTGATCTTCCGTCAATGCAAATGTTTCTTTAAGGAAAAGTGTTAATCCACAAAACAAAACAAATTCCAGCCGCTCGGCGGAGCTAACGCAAAAGGAAACAAAAATGGCACCCAGCTTCCTCTGAAAGCCAGAGTATGTACAGTGAGTCAATCCACTCATAAGAAAAACACTCAATGGTTACTCACCCATTGTTTCAATAAAAGACATTGCCTGATTGGGACATGTAAATACTTTGCTGCCGTCCTTGGTGTTTATTCTCAGTCTGGCCGGAAACATCAGCGCAAAAGTGATCTTCCGCTGATGTAAGAGTTTCTTGCATTCCTTAAACCGATCACATTTCTCTCTTGTCGAGTTCGCAAAGTCCAGGAACAAGAAAATATTGTAATTCTTCCAAGAAAGCTTTCTTTTGCTCCTCGCCTGGCGCAACACGAGATCTTTATCAGGTGATTTAAAAAATGTGGCCAGAATCGATCGGGGCCTTCCTCCCTCAGCAGATCTGTGAGCTGGGACTCTGTGAGCTCGCTCGATTTCCAGCTTGTGGCATGTTATGTTGAGCAGACTCGGGAAAAGCTCGTCTAGGAATTTCACCATATTTCTGCCCTCCTCATGCTCAGGAATTCCAACAATTTGAATGTTATTCCTGCGGCTTCTATTCTCAAGATCTTCAAGCTTTTCAAGAACACGTTCCAAATCAACTTTGGTCGCGGGCGGATTAGCGGCTAATTCCCTCTCTGAAAACTCCAAATAATCGATTCGTTTTTCAACATCTGTCACTCTTGTGACTAACTCAGAGAATTTTTTTTCCATCGCCGTAATCGATCGACGTATTACAGCGAGATCCTCCAAGTCCGCAAGTACCTTTGTCAACATCACCGACATGTTGGACAGTTGACGCTGGATTCCTTCTCCCACCACGCCATCCAATTCGAGTCCCCGGTCCACAGGCCTGTCTGGGCTTTCATCTTGAACCCGTAATTGTCTTTTAATGTCTCCAGAGCCTGAGGATTTTGACTTCTTTGCCATGTTTACCTCAAACAGTAAATGTGTAACTGGGTATATCGAATTTCACTGGATTATATCATGAAAATAATAAAATAAATTAGCAAAGTGCACAGAGCTGTCTCTCACACGTTTGCCCTTCGCATGGCGTCACCACGGCCCACATCATCAACTCTTGATGAAAAATACTTTCTGTGTTCCCACACGTAATCCATTTTGATAGACTCTTCTCAATAGCTTCAATACAAGCTGAATAAGGTGAATAAGGACCATAGTGTTCCTAATAAAGTGCTCAGTGAGAGTATGTCTTTGTATCAAAATGCCTTTGTATACCAAAAACGTGGTGGTGTCCCAATTATTTAATCGTTATAGCTATGCTATCATTTACAGTCATCGACAGCAGTTAAGTTTTAAAATATCTATTAACGCGTCACACTGAAGATGGGTTTTGATGGTTGGGATTTTTGTTTTATCATATGCATTTTATCTCTTGGAACGTTTAAATGTCATTACGTTTAATTTGTAACATGCAGGGTTTTGAGAAAATGTATAACACAAGTAGATGTATATGGCAATAAGATACAATCAAACATTTGTTTTAAAGGTTTATTTAAAAAACTCATTATATGAGTGCATTATGCTGTGATTTTAAACAAATGCACTTAACACAAGTAAATACAGGATGCATGGCAGTGGCGTAAAATCAGTATTGTTCCAATTAATAACATGTTTTAAGAGTCAATATTATTTTTTATACTCGATTCTTTCAAATCACCCCTCAGACTGTGTCTACATGATAAAACTGTCAGTCAACTTGTCCATCAGGTGAATTGAAATAGTTTGTGAAAGCGTCTCGAATGTTTTCTTTCTCTTTGAGCAAATCAACAACAAACATGACATGGCTGCTGCAACTTGAAACTTGTCAAGTGGTTCTCCTTCTCAGTCCCACAGGCAGAGGGCGGACCAGCTCAAAGGTGCATTGAGCCACCTAACGTACCAGGTAAAATTGCTTGTCGATAAGCACCACCTTTTGCAAAGGCATGAATGTGTTAACGGCGAACATTTGCATCGCTTTCTATGTGAAATGGCCATTCGTCTGTGATTCTCTTCGCCTAAGAGGAGTGGCACACAGTGGTGTGGCAAAATTTTTAGCAGCCTACAAAGCCATAGCTGGGCGCTGCCAATAGATGCTGAACAGCAGTGGCAGTGTGCATGCATTCACAGAAAACAATGGTTTCAAATTTTATGAGACTGTATGTCATCTGCCTGTCGTGTCTGGTGTGAATCCCTTGAGGCACACTCAATATCCAAGAAACATAGTAAGGGCCTGACTTGAAGGTGAATCTCCTTGGCTCTAAAGGAAGATAAGCCATCTCCTTCCTGCCAGCATAGTTTTGGTCTTTAAAAAAAATGTGAATCTGAGTCCACGGATGCCATGCGAGAAGCATATGTGTGAGACACGAGCTCTGCAAACTTTGCTAGTTTTTTAATTATTTTTATGTCATAATCTGGTGAGATTCGATACACTATTCTACTATTCTGAGAATTCGTTACATACTTGCTCTTTGAGGTAAACATGGCAAAGAAGTCAAAATCCTCAGACTCTGGAGACATTAAAAGACACTTACGTGTTCAAGCTGAGGCCTCTGACGGGCCTGCGGACCGGGGACTCGATTTGGATGGCATGTCGGTAGATGAAATTCAGTGTCAACTGTCCAACATCTCGGTAATGCTGACGAAGGTTGTTGCTGACTTGGAGGATCTCGCTGTAATACGTTGATCGATTACGGCGATTGAAACAAAATTCTCTGAGTTGGTTACAAGAGTGACAGAAGTTGAAAGATGTATCGATTATCTTGAGTCATCGGAAAGGGAATTATCCGCTAATCCACCCGCGTCCAAAACAGATTTGGAATTAATTTTGGAAAAACTGGAATATTTCGAAAATATGAGCCGAAGGAATAACATAAGAATTGTTGGAATTCCTGAGCATGAAGAGGGCAGAGATATGGTGAAATTCCTGGACGAGCTCTTCCTGAGTCTGCTCGACATAACAGGTCATAAACTGGAAATCAAGCGAGCTCACATAGTCCCGGCTTGCAGAACTGCTGAGGGAGAAAGGCTCCAATCGATTCTGGCCAAATTTCTGAAATCATCCGATAAAGATTTCGTGTTGCGAAGGCAAGGAGCTTTCAAAGCAAAGGAAAGCTTTCTTGGAGGAATCACAATGTTTTTTTTGTTTCTGGACTTTGCGAATTCGACAAGAGGGAAACGCGATCGGTTCAAGGAATGTAAGAAACTCTTACACCAACAGAAGATCACTTTTGTGCTGATGTTCCCGGCCAAACTGAGAATAGAAACGAAGAACGGTCGCAAAGTATTTACATGTCCAAAACAGGCACTCTCCTTCATAAATACATTGGAGTAAGCCATTTGAGGTTTCTTATATTAGTGGACTGACTCGCAGTTCAGGGACTCTATTATCTGAGGAAGCTGGGTGCCATTTTTGTTTCTTTTTGTGCTGGCTCCGCCTAGCGGCTGGAGTTTGTTTTGTGGCATGACTCCAAGAAACTTTTGCATTGTCGGAAGATCGTTTTTGGTCCCAGCCAGATCGAGAACTATGGATGACCGCAAAATATCTACATGCTCACATAAAGGATGTCTTTTATAAAGTTGACGGGCTGAGTAAGTTATGGTGTTTTTTTTGTTTGTTTTTTTTTGTGCGGCCTCCGAGTTAGTTTGGCTCTTGATCATCCGAGGAACCGGGATGCCGGTTTTGTTTTTCGTGCTGGCTCCACCTAGCGGCTGGAGCTTATTCTATTGAATAACACTCCTTTGGAACAGCTGTGGATAAATCTGTTCGTTCTTTGTGCTTATGCCTCCTGTTGGCTGGAGTTTGTTTTTGTGGAGTATTTTTAAGGGACAGTAGAATGATTACGTCATCTGCTGAACTCATAACAGCCTGCTCACTGAACAACTGTTTGTCTGTCCGAGGAAACTGAACGGATTTATATCAGCTGGAGTTTGTTTTGTGGAGAATCACACCTTTGAGACAGTTCTGTGTATGAGTCTACATGTTTTTTCTGTTATTCTGCCTGTTGGCTGGGGTCTGTTTTACAAAGTATTTTCTGTTATGTAATTTTACCTCACAAAATTTGTATAGAAGCACCGGACTTGAGCAATCCGATAGCAAAGTTGTCGCAGGGGGCACTCGCATGCGTACACGGACTCTTTGAGTTTAGAGGGATTGACGCCGGTTGGCGCTGTCGTGCGCGGGGTTAATGTGCACGTTTTTCTTTTTTCTGTTTGTTTTGTTCGGGGGGAAGTTTGGGGTTTGATTGTTACATTAATGGGGAATGTGGTCTGTGTAATCTTGTTTTTGACACACAATTAATTTTTTTTATTATATCAGTATGTCAAATGTTAATATGAATAAGTTGTCTCTCTCCACATGGAATGTGAATGGGTTGGGGCACACTATAAAAAGAAGGAAGGTTATTTCTTTTCTTAAACGTAAGAAATATGATATAGTGTTTCTTCAAGAAACACATCTTTCCCCGCTGGACGTGTTTTCTTCAGTGCTGGCTCAAGTAAGAGCAGGGGAGTCATTTCATTAATAAGTAAACATCTACAATTCAAATTTCTCAAACAGATTACAAATAAATTATTATTGTTTTAGCAGAAATTCAGGGGCAAAGGTTGATTTTGGCTAATATTTATGCACCTAACACAGATGATCAGGGCTTTTTTATAGATCTTGAAGGGATGCTGCAAGCCGATGGCACCCCTCATGATAAAATATTGGGAGGAGACTTTAATCTTTTGATGGACTCAGTTCTTGATCATGGTGAAGCAAAAATGTGTAAGCTCCTTAGAGCAAAAGTAACGCAAAAAAATCTTGGTCTTGCAGATATTTGGAGACTTTTTAACCCATCTGGTAGAGACTATAAATTTTTTTCATCAGTCCATAAGATTTATTCTAGAATAGATTTTTTTTATATATATCTAAGTCCCTCAATTCATCTGTTGTTGACTGCTCAATTGGAAACATTTAGTCTCGGATCATGCCCTGGTGAGTTTGGAGGTGTTGCCACATACGGAGAAAAAGAAATCATATAGTTGGCGCTTTAATGTATCCCTTTTGCAAAATCCTGATTTCCAACAAATGTTAAAGACTGAAATCAGTGTTTATATGGAGACCAACTGGTCCTCGGTATCTTCTGTGGGTGTAGCTTGGGAGGTACTTAAGGCGGTTCTTAGGGGTCGGATCATACAGTATGCCTCACGAGAACTTGTGGAGTTGGAAGGAATATTAAAAGTGCAGAGGCAGAGCTGAAGCGCAGAATGTCGTCTGATGGCCTCAGAGAATTGACTTGATTGAAATACAGATATAATGCTATTTTGTCACGGAAAGTGGAGTTTTGGTTATTCAGGGCAAGACAGTCATATTTTGAGTCGGGGGACAAAGCAGGGAAGCTTTTGGCTAGATATATAAAGCAGTGAGAGTCTTTTTCTACTATTCCCTCAGTGAAATCTGCTGGTGGTGAATACAAGTTCTATCTTGATCTTTATAGTTCTACGTCTTCGTCTACTGATGAAGATATTAGAAACTTTGTGGAACCATTAGAACTTCTTCTCTTGATTCTGAGATAACCTTGGAGGAACTTGATGAGGTAATTAAGGTCTTACCTACAGGCAAAGCTCTGGGGCCAGATGGCTTTGCTGCTGAATTTTTTAGATCTTATGCTACAGAACTGGCTCCACATTTGTTAGAAGTTTATACGGAATCATTAAAGAACGGAAAGCTTCCTCCAACTATGACACAAGTCTGGATCAGTCTGATTCTTAAAAAGGACAAAGATCCAAGTGCGTGTAAAAGTTACCGTCCAATTTCCATGATCCAGCTAGATGTAAAAAGTTTGTCCAAAATTTTGGCTAATCGTTTAAGTAAGGTTATGACATCTCTTATACATATAGATCAGGTAGTGTTTATTCGGGACCGCAGCTCTTTTGATAACATTAGGCGTCTCATTAATATCATGTGGTCAGTAGCGAATGATTAGTCTCCGGTCGCTGCCATTTCACTTAACGCCGAAAAGGCGTTTGATATGGTAGAATGGGATTATCTTTTTAAGATTTTAGAAATGTATGGGTTCGGGAGTACATTCATTGGTTGGATTAAGTTACTTTATAGACACCCTGTAGCAGCAGTACAAACAAATGGATTAATTTCAGATTATTTTACTCTGGATAGGGGTACTCGGCAGGGTTGCCCTCTTTCCCCATTATTGTTCTGTCTTGCCCTGGAAACATTAGCAGCCACGATAAGAAAGGAGGATGATTTTCCAGGGGTGGTGGTGGGAGGTGTGGCGCATAAGCTTCTGCTTTACGCAGATGATATTATATTATTCGTCTCCGACCCCACTAGATCTATGCCTTGCCTCCACAGAATTATTAATTCCTTTTCCAAATTCTCTGGATACAAATTCAACTGGTCTAAATCCGAAGCTTTAGCTTTGACTGCGTACTGCCCAGTAACGTCCTTTCAGCCGGGCGCCTTTCAGTGGTCCAAACAGGGCATTAAGTATTTGGGTATTTTATTCCCAGCAAATTTGTCTGATTTAGTTAATTTTGACCCTTTAATTAAAAAGTTTTAGAGCGATGTGGACAGATGGGCTTCGTTACATTTATCGATGATTGGGAAGATTAATGTTATTAAAATGAACTGTTTTCCAAAATTCAACTACCTGCTACAGTCACTCCCTATAGATGTCCCCCTCTCTTATTTTAAGCAATTTGATAGAATTGCGAAGTCCTTCATTTGGAATGGTACACGTCCCACACTACATTCCAACAAATTACATAGGCCAACTGACAAAGGTGGGTTAGGCTTACCCAAGATTTTGTTTTATTATTATGCGTTCAGTCTCAGGTATTTGGCTCATTGGTCGCTTCTACCTGAGAGAGCCCCTCCCTGGTTTTTTATTGAATAGGAAGTCCTTGCCCCTATTTCACCATTGCAAAGTCTTTCTATTAATAGTAATTTCTATTAATAGAATACTTTCTATTAGTAATAGAGGGGGTTAAGTATTGATTCTGTTTGTATATGTTCTTGCTTTTATGTGTTAATATAGGAATCAATAAAAAAAATTTAATATAAAACAATGGGAATCTATAACCCCTATATCCCCGCAAGACACCAACATTTGAGATAACAACCCTACACAGTCCCTGGAGCTAGAAATACCCCTGAGTTTTTCTGGATCGTGTGTCCATCTCATTTGTGCAGGACATGGCGATATCATGAAGACATTTCAGCTCCAGGGGAAAAAAAAACTGCCATGTTAAGCCAAGGGGTCTGTGATCAAACTTACAGTTTTTGTGATGTCATGTGATCCACGCATGGTTAGATAATTTCCTATGTGCCTCTGCGGGGAGGATATTGTGGGTGACAGGAGAGTGTGATAGTATAGAACAGTTGAGTATTCATGTCTGAAGTAGACACTAGTAACCAGGGGGCCATACAATTGTGGTTTGCCACTGTGTGTGTCAGGAAATATCACTCTAACATCTTCTCGCTACCAATAAGCTGACTGAAGCAGGGTTATTCACAGTTTTTGAAGCTTGTCTGCTTGTGATGTTCATTCCCTTAGTGCAATAAACTGCTCTATCTATTCTTAATTCAATGGTTTAGCAGAGATGCCACATACAAATGATCTGTCTAACTCAGTCTTGAGATATTTCATATGTGTAAACCAGAACAGCAGAATTAACAACAAGAAATTAAGGTTGATGATCTACAAATCCTAGTCACTTCCTGTAAAGTAATTGCACACACTGTCATTAAGCTAAATGTTTTGCACTTGCGCTGAACTGCTAAAGCTAGCATGGGGCTAAGCAATATACATACCCTATGTACAGGGTTGGGGAGTAACGAAATACATGTAATGGGAACACGTATTTAAAATACAAAATATAAGTAACTGTATTCCACTACAGTTACAATTTAAATAATTGGTAATTAGAATACAGTTACATTCAAAATGTATTTTGATTACTGAAGAGATTACTTTGCATTTCATTGTCATTTGTTTCATTGAATATTTAGTCCTTTCAGATGGAAAACATTTATACATATAAATGATGCGATCCAAAGTGCATTTGAACAGCAGTGAAACACTTTCTTACGATGTGTTACATTCATACGAGCAGACAGAGAAGTAAGTTTGTCATAAATTTGGAGCACAAGAAATAGAAATAAACCTTGTGTAAATTGTCAGCTTTACGCTAAGCTAAAATGATATTTCTAGCCATTTTACATGCACACGTTACCAGGCACGATCATATTTTTTTATCAAGAAAATTCACGTTAGATCATAATTTCTTTTTTCTAGTAAGACCTTTGATATTAGGGCAAAAATCTTATTCTTGATAATAATTTTTGTATTGTTTTCCTGTAAAATTATCTAAAAATCCTTAAAACAAGATCAATTTGATTTATCTTGTTTTAGAAACAACACTGAATAAGATATTTATGTTTTTCAGAGAATGTATTTTTAACATGTGTATTTTGTCTTACTGTACTGGCAGAGGTTTTATAGTCAAAACAAGTGAAAAAATCTACCAGTGCTGAAGAAGTAATCCAAAGTATTTAGAATACATTACTGACCTTGAGTAATCTAATGGAATACGTTACAAATTACATTTTACAGCATGTATTCTGTAATCTGTAGTGGAATATATTTCAAAAGTAACCTTCCCAACCCTGCCTATGTATTACACCTATATTCTCTTTTCTACATCTACAGGTGCATCTCAATAAATTAGAATGTCGTGGAAAAGTTCATTTATTTCAGTAATTCAACTCAAATTGTGAAACTCGTGTATTAAATAAATTCAATGCACACAGACTGAAGTAGTTTAAGTCTTTGGTTCATTTAATTGTGATGATTTTGGCTCACATTTAACAAAAACCCACCAATTCACTATCTCAAAACATTAGAATATGGTGACATGCCAATCAGCTAATCAACTCAAAACACCTGCAAAGTTTTCCTGAGCCTTCAAAATGGTCTCTCAGTTTGGTTCAATAGGCTACACAATCATGGGGAAGACTGCTGATCTGACAGTTGTCCAGAAGACAATCATTGACACCCTTCACAAGGAGGGTAAGCCACAAACATTCATTGCCAAAGAAGCTGGCTGTTCACAGAGTGCTGTATCCAAGCATGTTAACAGAAAGTTGAGTGGAAGGAAAAAGTGTGGAAGAAAAAGATGCACAACCAACCGAGAGAACCGCAGCCTTACGATTGTCAAGCAAAATCGATTCAAGAATTTGGGTGAACTTCACAAGGAATGGACTGAGGCTGGGGTCAAAGCATCAAGAGCCACCACACACAGACATGTCAAGGAATTTGGCTACAGTTGTCGTATTCCTCTTGTTAAGCCACTCCTGAACCACAGACAACGTCAGAGGCGTCTTACCTGGGCTAAGGAGAAGAAGAACTGGACTGTTGCCCAGTGTTCCAAAGTCCTCTTTTCAGATGAGAGCAAGTTTTGTATTTCATTTGGAAACCAAGGTCCTAGAGTCTGGAGGAAGGGTGGAGAAGCTCATAGCCCAAGTTGCTTGAAGTCCAGTGTTAAGTTTCCACAGTCTGTGATGATTTGGGGTGCAATGTCATCTGCTGGTGTTGGTCCATTGTGTTTTTTGAAAACCAAGTCACTGCACCCGTTTACCAAGAAATTTTGGAGCACTTCATGCTTCCTTCTGCTGACCAGCTTTTTAAAGATGCTGATTTCATTTTCCAGCAGGATTTGGCACCTGCCCACACTGCCAAAAGCACCAAAAGTTGGTTAAATGACCATGGTGTTGGTGTGATTGACTGGCCAGCAAACTCACCAGACCTGAACCCCATAGAGAATCTATGGGGTATTGTCAAGAGGAAAATGAGAAACAAGAGACCAAGAAATGCAGATGAGCTGAAGGCCACTGTCAAAGAAACCTGGGCTTCCATACCACCTCAGCAGTGCCACAAACTGATCACCTCCATGCCACGCCGAATTGAGGCAGTAATTAAAGCAAAAGGAGCCCCTACCAAGTATTGAGTACATATACAGTAAATGAACATACTTTCCAAAAGGCCAACAATTCACTAAAAATGTTTTTTTTATTGGTCTTATGATGTATTCTAATTTTTTGAGATAGTGAATTGGTGGGTTTTTGTTAAATGTGAGCCAAAATCATCACAATTAAAAGAACCAAAGACTTAAACTACTTCAGTCTGTGTGCATTGAATTTATTTAATACACGAGTTTCACAATTTGAGTTGAATTACTGAAATAAATGAACTTTTCCACGACATTCTAATTTATTGAGATGCACCTGTATGTACATAGTATGTAGATATACTATATGAGGTATAGTTATATACTGTATAGATGCCAGCACACAACAAAAGTGTACATAGGCCATTATGTTCCACAGCGTTCGTTAAAGGAATATTCCAGGTTCAATACAAGTAAAGCTCATTCAACAACGTTTTTTGCATAATGTTGATTACCCCAAAAAATGTATTTCGAAAAACTGGGTTCCATTGAGGCCCTTACAGTGGAAGTGAATGGGGCCAATCCGTAAACATTAAAATACTCACTGTTTCAAAAATATAGCGACAAGACATAAACAATATGCATGTTAACATGATTTTATTGTGATAAAATCACTTACTAACCTTTTCTGTGTAAAATTATATACAGTACTGTGCAAAAGTTTTAGGTACTTAAGATGTTTCACAAAAGCATTTGTCTTAAGATGGTTATTTATATCTTCAGCTTTAGTGTGTCAATAGGAAAAATACATTTTAGACTCCCATTACTTTTGCAAATAGAAAAGATTAGAATAGAAGAACAGGGAGCCCTGCAACAGATGTCATGGCCCCCACAAAGCCCCCCACTGAACATTGAGTCAGTCTGAGATCACATAAAGAGGCAGAAGCAATTGAGACAGCCTAAATAGATAGAAGAGCTGTGGTGAATTCTCCAAGAAGCTTGGAACATCCTATCTGCCAACAACCAAGAAAAACCGTGTCCAGGTGTACCTAAGAAAATTGGTGCTGTTTTAAAGGCAAAGGTGGTCACACCAAATATTGATTTAGCTTTTTTATGTTTACTGGACTTTGTATGTTGTTAACTGATAAATGAAAACTATTTCTGGCATTAGTTTTGAAGACATCCTCACTATGCAGCATTTTTCACAAGTGCCTAAAACTTTTGCACAGTACTGTATAATTTTACAATGCCGCTGCCATGACGACATAACGCAGTAAACCCTATAACCCTAAAACAACTGTAAAAATGATGATTTAAACACCTTTACAGCTCAAATAATACATGAGTTTTAACTGAAGGATTAATGTAAGTGCATCTATAAAATTATAAGCTTCACATTTCTGTCTTTAAACCCACCAAAAATTGGCCTCATTCACTTCTATTGTAAGTGCCTCACTGTAACCTAAATTCTTTCTTTATTTTTTTTTTAAAGAAGAGGGACGAGTCAAATTATTTTTTTGTGGTTATCAACATGTATGCCACAAATAATGCTGATTGAGCTTAATTTGTATTTATGCTGGAATATTCCTTTAAATCAGTGTACACTAGATGAGCACTTCTGTACACCTTATTCATGTGATTATCTGATCAGCCAATCATGTGGCAGCAGTGCAGTGCAAAAAATAATGCAGATACGGGTCAGGAGCTTCAGTTAATGTTCACATCAACCATCAGAATGGGGGAAAAAAATCTCAGGGATTTGGACTGTGGCATGATTGTTGGTGCCAGACGGGCTGGTTTGAGTATTTCTGTAACTGCTGATCTCCTGGGATTTTCATGCATAACAGTTTCTAGAGTTTACTCAGAATGGTGTCAAAAACAAAAAACCTCCAGTGAGCGGCAGTTCTACAGATGCAAATGCCTTGTTGATGAGAAAAGTCAAAGGAGAATGGCCAGGCTGGTTTCGAGCTGACAAAAGGGCTACAGTAACTCAGATAACCACTCTGTACAACTGTAGTGAGCAGAATAACATCTCAGAATGCACAACACGTCGAATCTTGAGGCGGATGGGTTACAACAGCAGAAGACCATGTCGGGAACTTTAGTAGGACCATAGTGTTCCTAATAAAGTGCTCAATGAGTGTAGATCAATATAAGATCAGTAAGATTGTATAGTGTGACAGTAAGTTTAGTGTAAATTAATTAGTTTATTACTGTTGCTTGCTTGAATAAACTCCTATCCTATGTATTACATTTTGGCACGTAACTCATTCTGTACTGTTTTTGCTATGAACATGAATCATACCTCAAATCATGCAGCTTGTTGAGAAAAGGTGTGCTATTACTCTTCTTAGTGATCAGACTTACAATTTATACCTGGAAGACGATTAACCAGTGAAAAAAAATCCCATAGACTTACACTGAAGAAGGGACCTGTCATACCACTGAGACTTGGGGGTGGGGTCTTTTGACTTTAGCCAATAAACAACCACCCAGAACACCTTAGCAAGCACATTGCAATGTGCTAAAAAAACAACAACACTGAAAACACCTTAGCAACCACATAGAATTGCACAGGCAACCACCCACCACTACCCTGCATTATGGTGGTGAGTTTTGCATGCACCACTCAAATGTTTTTCAGACAATGTAAAAATCTAGTTTTGCTTAATGTAAAGCTGACATGAAATCAACAAAAAAGCTACACTTTCAAAAAGTGATCAACCGATATGGGTTTTTTAATAGCCGATGCCGATATCCAGAAAGCAGGGTGGCTGATAGGCTGCTACAATGCCGATATATCACACAGTTTAATAAAGTAAATAACATAAACATAAAATTGCTAAAAAATTAATAAACTCTTATTTAGCACTATATTTACTCAATTTCACACTAAACTTTAACTTATAATAATATAAAATATAACAATATAAAATAATGTTGTATTTAAAATGGTAGATAGCAGTTTCTTCTGATTTCTGTTTAGACATCAAATTTTAGTAATTTATTTGCACATGGAGAAATTGTTAATATAATAGGAAGAAGTAAATAACAGTACACATAGTAGTCAAGCATTAACGTGCGCATTAACAATCGTATTTTCAACAAAAAAAAAATACAGAATCAAATCAATTGTACATACAGTGCATAGTGAATAAGACATTTCCTTATAGCACATGTGAAGGTCTTTTACTTTGAAGTTGCACACACGTGCTCGTGCGTATCCAGCACGAGCAGCAATCTCCTGACAGTTTAAATGGCCTGGATCACCTTCTTGGATTGTCACGGAGTGACTGTCATGATTTGTGAATCAGAGCAACTTTTGATCCTGATCCTTAAGTTTTGATTCTGGCTGATAGAGTATGCGCTTCAGAGGAAGATATTAGATGAGCGCTCGACAGGAAGAAAACACTGGATTTGCGTGAGATTCGTGAATTACATCTGTTTAAACAAGATATGCGCATATCTGCAAACGGTAGGCTATATAATATTGGTTTATTGATATTTGCCTTTTTATCATTAGACAAGACATTTAAAAGATACAAGGAACTGTTTAGGGGAGGCTGTTAGAATACGTGCATTAGAGGTAAATAAATGAGCGCTCCACAGGATGCTGGATCTGCTGAAGTTGTGTGAGGTTGGTTTATTACATCTGTTTGCAGATGGTATATGATATAAGTTTTATTTATATTTGCCTATTAATCATTATACAAGACATTTAAAAGTTACAGGGAACTGTTGAGGAGAGAGAGGGAGAATGAAACAGGCGAGCACTTTAACATTATGAGCTCAAACGCATCTGCCGTGGCTCTGATATGCGGACTCTGTTGCGCACCAGTCTATTATTTTAGTAACACGATGGCATGTAAGAACAAAACGAACTGTGACTGGTCATTTACTTAGTCGTTTCACATGCAAGCAGGCGATTCTCAGCGCACTCAAGAAACAAAACAGCTAAACTGGAAAATTAATAAATTCAGAATATCGGCCAATTTATCACCTTGGCGATATATTGGTCGACCACTACTCTCAAACCACTGCAGCATATCTTCTGAAAAGGAAGCTTAAATAAAAATGAGGACACATGAAGAGTGAAGGTTCATTTTAGCTTTTGAGTGACCTGTTGTGGCCATTAATAGAGCAGCATGTGTTTCAGGATTTCATGAGGACTTCAGAGGAACAGAAGTAGGACACCTAATGAAGACTGAAAAAACTGAGGTGCAAAGGCCTTTTACCCTATCAAATCTTTAAAAACTAAGGCTGGGCTTCTCTTATCAAAGACTAACCATCTACTTTTACCACCTACTTGATGGAACCAACTGCCCTGAAAGAAAACATCCATCTAAAGTAGTGTCGAACCACCTACATTTTTTAAGAGTTTGCCATTAGAGTTTTATTAGACTGAAACATAATGACATTACAGAAAGCTAGAGCCAGAGAAATCAGAATCAGAATGAGCTTTATTGCCTAGTGTGCTTACACATACAAGGAATTTGTCTTGGTGACAGAAGCTTCCAGTGCACAAACAATACAACAAGACAGATATATTTAAAAAAAAAATAGAATAAAAATAAAAAGCGAATAGAAAATATAACTATATATACAGGTGCATCTCAATAAATTAGAATGTCGTGGAAAAGTTCATTTATTTCAGTAATTCAACTCAAATTGTGAAACTCATGTATTAAATAAATTCAATGCACACAGACTGAAGTAGTTTAAGTCTTTGGTTCTTTTAATTGTGATGATTTTGGCTCACATTTAACAAAAACCCACCAATTCACTATCTCAAAAAATTAGAATACATCATAAGACCAATAAAAAAAAACATTTTTAGTGAATTGTTGGCCTTCTGGAAAGTATGTTCATTTACTGTATATGTACTCAGTACTTGGTAGGGGCTCCTTTTGCTTTAATTACTGCCTCAATTCGGCGTGGCATGGAGGTGATCAGTTTGTGGCACTGCTGAGGTGGTATGGAAGCCCAAGTTTCTTTGACAGTGGCCTTCAGCTCATCTGCATTTTTTGGTCTCTTGTTTCTCATTTTCCTCTTGACAATACCCCATAGATTCTCTATGGGGTTCAGGTCTGGTGAGTTTGCTGGCCAGTCAAGCACACCAACACCATGGTCATTTAACCAACTTTTGGTGCTTTTGGCAGTGTGGGCAAGTGCCAAATCCTGCTGGAAAATGAAATCAGCATCTTTCAGCAGAAGGAAGCATGAAGTGCTCCAAAATTTCTTGGTAAACAGGTGCAGTGACTTTGGTTTTCAAAAAACACAATGGACCAACACCAGCAGATGACATTGCACCCCAAATCATCACAGACTGTGGAAACTTAACACTGGACTTCAAACAACTTGGGCTATGAGCTTCTCCACCCTTCCTCCAGACTCTAGGACCTTGGTTTCCAAATGAAATACAAAACCTGCTCTCATCTGAAAAGAGGACTTTGGACCACTGGGCAACAGTCCAGTTCTTCTCCTTAGCCCAGGTAAAACGCCTCTGACGTTGTCTGTGGTTCAGGAGTGGCTTAACAAGAGGAATACGACAACTGTAGCCAAATTCCTTGACACGTCTGTGTGTGGTGGCTCTTGATGCCTTGACCCCAGCCTCAGTCCATTCCTTGTGAAGTTCACCCAAATTCTTGAATCGATTTTGCTTGACAATCCTCATAAGGCTGCGGTTCTCTCGGTTGGTTGTGCATCTTTTTCTTCCACAGTTTTTCCTTCCACTCAACTTTCTGTTAACATGCTTGGATACAGCACTCTGTGAACAGCCAGCTTCTTTGGCAATGAATGTTTGTGGCTTACCCTCCTTGTGAAGGGTGTCAGTGATTGTCTTCTGGACAACTGTCAGATCAGCAGTCTTCCCCATGATTGTGTAGCCTAGTGAACCAAACTGAGAGACCATTTTGAAGGCTCATGAAACTTTTGCAGGTGTTTTGAGTTGATTAGCTGATTGGCATGTCACCATATTCTAATTTTTTGAGATAGTGAATTGGTGGGTTTTTGTTAAATGTGAGCCACAATCATCACAATTAAAAGAACCAAAGACTTAAACTACTTCAGTCTGTGTGCATTGAATTTATTTAATACACGAGTTTCACAATTTGAGTTGAATTACTGAAATAAATGAACTTTTCCACGACATTCTAATTTATTGAGATGCACCTGTATGTATATATATATATATATATATATATATATATATATATATATATATATATATATATATATATATATACACTACTGGTCAAAAGTTTTGAAACACTTACTCATTCTTTATTATGCTTTTTTTTCTTTTTTTTTTTTTTTTCACATTTTAGAATAATAGTAAAGTCATCAAAACTATGGAATAACATAAATGAAACTTTGGGAATTATGTTGTGACTAAACAAAATCCAAAATAAATCAAAACTGTGTTATATTTTAGCATCTTCAAAGTAGTCACCCTTTGTCTAGAATTTGCAGACATGTACTCTTGACATTTTCTCAACCAACTTCTTGAGGTATCACCCTGGGATGATTTTTAAACAGTATTGAAGGAGTTCCCATCTATGTTGGGCACTTATTGGCTGCTTTTCTTTATTATTTGGTCCATGTCATCAATTTCAAAAACGTTTTTTTTTTTTATTACATTTTAGATTTATAATGAAATAAATTAATATGGTGGCACAATTATATTTTTGTCTATAAAACTAATTTCAAACATTTAAGCATATGCCTTCAGATCTTAAGATCATGAGAAACATTTCGGTCAAGTGTTTCAAAACCTTTGACCGGTAGTGTATATATACACAATAAAAACACAATAGACAAAAACTATATATATCTATGTATGTACAAATACAAATCTGTTATATACAGATAGTGCAAGGGAATGTAATGGCAGAAGAGGTAGGAGATGTTCGATAAATATGTTAGAAAAACTAAAGGCAATTAAAGACTAAAGCATTAAAACCTGTTGATGCTCATTGACCCCACCCATGGGTTTGACTTTACTTTGCTTAAATGAGTTCACATTTACTATATAGTGTGCTGTTCAAAATTGTTTATAATGTTGAAAAATTATACATCTTTATAATTTGTCAACATTATTAACTCTTTTTTTGACTAGACTATATAGTAAATGCTAATTTAAGCAAAGTGACATCAAATTTAAGGCTTGTCTTATGTCCCTCAGCTGTTTTCTATAGGATTATTATGACGCATCTCTATTTGCACATGCTTACGATTTGAATCATGGTATATTTGCAGATATAACTATGTACAGTTTATATATGGAAATACATATAGACATTTTTGAATATCGGGTGATTGTTGTACTATGCCCATGTTTTTGAATTATGCATGATTGACATAATTTACATTTCTCTAAGTATAATGTATATATGACACAAAATATAATTCCTTACTGATTTGTATGCATACAACAATTCTTCTTTGAACAATGAATATTATTGGTTGTGATATAATAATATAATGGGTAATTTTTGTATATGTCATTTTTATGTAATTTGTGTCCTCTATCTCCTGATATATACAGGCAGGTTCTTGATCACTTGTCTTTGTTACTTTAGTAATATATGTGAATGCCGGTATTCCATATAAAGAGGCAATATATGTCTATAACATTTAGCAAACATTTGTATATTTTTAAGTCTATTCTATTAAGACAAATGCGCTAAATACTCCCTCTTTATCAATGGAATCAGGTGTGTAAATCGAAAATGTTTTGTCTTTGCACTAAGCACTTTTTGCACTTTTTGGCCTCTCAGTAATTAAAAAATTATAAGACTTTTTCTACACATTGTGTGCGAGCTTCCCCTCTCTTTTAAACTGTGTTCTGTAGTAGAAAGAAAGTTATACACATCTTAAATGGCAGAGTGAGTAAATTATGAGATCATTTTAAATTTGGGGTGACCTATCCCTTTAAGTGGGGTTTAATCATCATAAAGCTTTCTAGGGCCACTGTGTGTAATATAATATGATCAAAGAAAAAATATGATGTTATTTAGGAATTAAGTTAGTGCTTAGCCAAGGAGTACACAAGAGGTGCATCAGCATCACACATTGCCAAATCAGCCAACCTGTTCTAATGACCAGCCAATATTCAATATCGCTGCATCGCTGACGGTTCGTTAACGAGGGAACTGTCTGTTCATGAATAAACCACAGTGGTAAAATGTCAAGTGTCTGTTTTAAAGCTCAACAGCTGCACAATGTAAATACAAATGCGTGATGCACACACACACACACACACACACACACACACACACAAAATTACCTTCGTGTCACTTTTCTGGTCACCTTGTGTTTAACAACAACTCTCACACTTACCAGATCACTGGCGTTTTTAGAGAGCTCATCCTCACTGGATGCTGCTGAATTCACCACCAGCTTCTCGAAGCACGTCGAGCCCAAGGACGAGCTCTTCTGCTGGGACATCATCGCCAGAGGAGACACGAGCAGCTTCGGGCTCCCGTGCGCGGATACGGAAATCTCCGGTTTACTGAGTGATGCTCCATCAGCAGCGGCCAGCGGTGATGTCCCGAGCCCTTTGCCGGCGTTCGAGTCCAGCTGGTCGCTGCCGAAAGACGGTGGAGTTGAGCAGCACAGATTGGGCTGCGAGGACGAGAAGACCCGATCCATGACCTGTTTCTTCTTTCTTTTAAACATCCACAAGCCGCTCTCTTTTTTACCATCTCCGCTGCGTAGTTCGGAGCCCAGTTTGGGGCTTAAAAACGGTTTGGTCTTCTCCTGGAAATTCCTCCACATCCTCCGCTGGTAGGATGTTGATTGTGGGTCTTTGGCACTCTCATCCTCGTTGTGCTTCTCCTCCATAGTTCCCGTCCAGCAGCAGCGGCAGCAGACTGTCAGCGAGCGGAGCGTTAATGACACTGAAGAGCGCACACGAGCACACAAGAGCGCGTCCCCTCGATCACACTTACACAAATGACACTCGGCCACTTACAACACATGCACTCTCTATAATAACGCTACAAGTTACATTACTGAGAGGTTATGTGACGACAATATTTCAAATGACTAACAGTGAGATGAACTCGACGATGCGTACGCACGTGAAGTTTGATGTAGCCTCTAAACTAAAACTGATTTTCAAATAATTTATTTTCAATAGGCCTTTAGTTGAAATCTTGGTGTGATAAAAATCTGAAGAGTACACCAACAAGGGCTACTTGGGAAGTAAACGAAAATGTCCGTTGGATTCACTCTTTAATTACTTTAATAACTTAATCAGCAAGAAAAACGCAGTAAATATAATTATCGAACAGACATACGCCTCCCCCTGGTCAAAAGCTGTTATTATGGGGAATCTGGACTTGCCTGTCTAACTTGTTTATCAGGTTCAAATGATAGATTAATTATATATATTATTAACATGCTATACTGTATATTATATATACATTTAATACATAGCCTAATGATCTGGACTTGCCTGTCCAACTTGTTTATCAGTAGGCATACAAACAATATAGGTTATATAAATTACATCCATAATGGATTGGTTAGGTTTTGGCTAAACCAAATCTGGACTTGCCTGTCTAACTTGTTTTTCAAGTAAAAAAAAATATAGGTTATATAAATTATACAAATTATATGCATTATATATTATATATACATTAAATCCATAAAGAGACTTAGATGTGCTGTTAAATCGATATTATTATGCAAACATTTATTATAACAGCTGCCAAATTGCACTTGCGGATTTAGGGGTTATTTTGCCAGATTATTTATGACAATCTGAGACTTTTTGAAAAATTATGGGAGAGGGGTATAGCTTATATTCCACACTGTTTCTAAAATGTTTTAGTTTAATGTAAATCTATTAGCCTAGTAATTCTAAATGCATTTTTCATTGTTTCAAAACCATTAAAGGGGCAGTTCACATAAAAATGAAAATTATTATTTTTTTATGTGATTATTCTATTATGTGAGAAGAAAGAGACCACAGAGTGATACGAGAGGCATTAAACCAGTACAGTGTAGAGGTTGTTTACTAGATATAATGGTTGCCTACACTTTAGAGGTCATTGCACAAAAATATTTGACCACAGAACGTGATTGACCAATCAGAAACAAGTATTCCATAGTGTCATTCAATAAGAATCGATTCCCATCTGTTATACCTATCCTAATATACATTATTTTAGCAAGTTCATTTGAAATTTCTGTGAAATGTTAATTACCTTGGGGATTGTTTGTTTCTGTTGTGGTAAATGTGTTAAAGGGATAGTTCACCCAAAAAGGAAAATTCTCTCATCATTTGCTCACCCTCATGCCATTCCAGATGTGTATGTGTTCTGCAGAAGAAAGTCAAACAAAGATTTTTAGAAGAATATTTCAGCTCTGTATGTCCATACAATGCAAGTGAATGGTGGACAGAACTTTGAAGCTCCAAGAAGCACATAAAGGCAGCATAAAAGTATTCCATAAGGCTCCAGTGGATAAATGCATGTCTTCTGAAGCAATTTAATCCTTTTTTGTGTAATAACAGACCAAAAAGTAACTCCTTTTCTACTATAAATCTTGACATCTGCAGTTTCCTTGGCGATCATGATTTCAATAAAGATACACTTCCTAGTGCTTGACACATACGCAGAGCACTACATGGCACTAGGAAGTGTCTACAGACTGCAAAGTCAAGTTGTACAGTAAAAAATGAGTTATATTTTTGGATTGTTCTCACCCAAAACCCATTGGATTGCTTCAGAAGACAACTGGAGTCATTTTAATTACTTTTATGCTGCGTTTCTGTGCTTTTTTTAGCTTAAAAATGTTGGTAACCATTCACTTGATTTGTATGGAGCTACATAGCTGAGATGTTCTTCTAAAAATCTTAGTTTCTGTTCAGCAGAAGAAAGAAAGTCATGGACATCTGGGATAGCATGAGGGTGAGAGAATTTTCATTTTTGAGTGAACTATCCTTTTAACAATCCTGCAAGAACATACTCTGATATAACAAGATTACTTTTATGTTCCTATTCATGATATAATGCACAGATATAATAGATTCACTGCTGAGTCAGATGGGGAGAAAGGTGAATTTCATTAGAACAATACACTGCTTTGTTCGTGTGTCTATACCTACCTAAGCCACATTTAGATTTTGCTTTAATGTCTTGTTTTTGCTGTGTGGATTATATGAACAAGTTGATGCTTATGGTCAAAGAGTAGAAAGCTGAGCTCAAGAGCTCAGAGATTTATGGTCATGGTATTGATTTTAAAGTGAAGGCAAAGCCAAGACAATCCCACCCACAAAAACACCACGCATGTGTCCTTTTCAAGACCGTAGAATTTTAAATATTATTTAATCATATCTCTAAAGGTTTTAACAATTCATGTAAGGTTCTAATTGGTACAGAACATCACTGTGATATTTAAAGTAAATATAACTTGATTTTACACACAGCACATTACAGCTGTACAGGAAGTTAGTTTAATTTCCCTAAAGAGACCATTGCCACTTAGGGTTAAAACAAAAATATTGAGTATACATTTGCTATTGCATAATAGAAGTGTTACAATTCTCAGAAGGGAAAACAGTAATGGTACTCTCGTCAAAGCCCATGAGGGTATTAGAAGTCTGAGATTTTTCAACACTTAATTATGCTTCTTTCTAAATTAGCATACTAAAGCTGCTTTTAGCCATTCAGCCTAGTGATCAAATCGTCCAAGCAATGCTGTCATCCTTTGCAGAGCAGCAAGGCAACTAATTAATTTTAATACCCATGTATTATACCTTTACTCATGTCACATGTAAAAGCACTTGGAAGAACATCAATAAGTTGAAGTATAAGAATTGCAAATTACAATCAGCACTTTCTTGTAGTCAAGTGCAAATATACACACCCCTCTCAGACTGTGTGTCGTGGTAGCTAAGAGATCAATCTAAACAAACAGACTGCAGAAAAGTAAATCAGACTACAGGGAAACAACTGACACGTAAGTCTGCAGATTTACTTTGAAACAAAATCATTATAAATCATAAAGCTTATAATTGAAGTGTCTCAAAAATAAAGTCCATTGTAGTCTATTGCAGTTCACAGAGATCCTTAGATCCTGTAAGAAAAAGGAGGCATGTCGCATGAGACAGCTTTGCAGCCTTACCCATCTCATGAAAAGTAAGTCTATACACAGGGAATTTAGAACACCAAAGAGGCAACTTGGCAAGTTGTCTAACTTTAGCTGAAAAACAAAAAGGCTCAGTCAATGGGATTCACCTCTATTAGATGAATACTTAATTCATGAGATCATCAGGATGAAACAGGACTTGGAGGCAGCTAATCAATAGTTGGTGTTGTTTGCTGGAGCCCTTGACTCATGTTTACAACATTTAATGCAATGTAGAAGAAACAGCGATGAGGATGCCACTATGTTCTTCTAGGTTCAAAGAACATTTGGATCTGTTATACTGAACAGTTTTCACAGTAGGTTTAATAGGTTCTTTTACAAAGTATTTTCAGAGTCTGATTACAAATCGTAGTAAGAATTTTTTACAACATCAATAAGTTCATTACTTTTAAAGGGCTCTTTAAAGGGCTTTAAAAGAGGTTTATGTTTTACAGGGATTCCTTTTGATAAAGAGTTACTTTGTTCAAAAGCATTTGGCTTGTGCATTTGAAAATCAATATTTTCACTGCCAAATTGCTTTGATTTAATGTTTAAAGACCTAAAGCAGGCAAAATGACACTTTTAGTACACATTGTTTTGTTTGGTTTTGTTGTGTAGATCAGGATATCTGGAGAGTCGAATGTCCAATCAAGATCGCACTCTAAGCACTCTACTGGAACAGGCCTTTAAGATCAAGGATGATGTGGTGACCGGTCTGCGTGCTGCTCAAGGTTCAGTCCTGATGGAGTCATCTGCTAGAAAACTACTGGAGAGCCACATTCAGACCATAACTCACATTGTCAGACAGCTCAGCAAGAACATCCAGGTGCAAAAGCAAAGATAAAAGCCGACATTAATGAAAATCTCACTTAATAACCAGATCAAGTACTACTGTTGAGTCTTACTCATCATTACCATAAATACAGTGGCCATAAAACAGGAATGAGTAGGTAAAGGATAAGTTAGTAGTGAGTAAAAGATAATGCACAGTCAGTCAATTTTAGAAAAAAAACAACCCTGATGCAAAGCAGAGGGGTTTTGTATTGTCCTATGTGGTTTATTTTATGATCTGACAGTATATTTTTCTTATAATTACCTAGATACTTACTAAATTAAATAAATGGAAATTACATTTTGATTTGAGTTGCGATTATTTTATTATGTGAGAAAGAGACTGTGGAGTGATACAAGAAACATTAAACCAGTATAGTGTAGAGAATGTTTGCTAGGGACAATGACAACAAAAACATTTGACCGCAGAATGTGATCAAGTATCCCAGAGAGTCATTCAATAAAGCTCAATTCCCATTTGTTAAACCCATCCTAATATACATTATTTTAGCAAGCTCATTTCAAATTTCTTGTGAAATATAAATTACCACAGGGATTGATTGTTTCTGCTGTGGTAAAGGTGTTAAAGGGATAGTTCACCCAAAAATGAAAATTCTCATTATTTACTCACCCTCATGCCATCCCAGATGTGTATGACTTTCTGTCTTCTACTGAACACAAAAAAGAGTTTTAGAAAAATATCTCAGCACTTTAGGTACATAAAATGCAAATAAATGTTGGCCAGAACTTTGCAGGTCCAAACAAAAAATAAAGGCCACATACAAGTAATCCATAAGACTCCAGTGGTTAAATCCATGTCTTCAGAAGTGATATGATAGGTGTGGGTGAGAATCAGATCAATATTTAAATCCTTTTTTACTATAAATCTCCACTTTCTCTTTCTTCTTTTGTTTTTGGCGCTTCAAATTATTTGTGCATATCATCACCTACTGGGCAGGGAGGAGAATTTACAGTAAAAAAGGATTTAAATTTTCCTTGGCCTTGCAGATTTTTCGGACCCATTTAAACTATTTAGATCAGTTTCTCAACCACACCCATTTGGGATGGCATGAGGGTGAGTAAATGATGGGAGAATTTAAATTTTTGGGTGAACTATACCTTTAATTGTTTCTCTCTATACCTCTCAGATAAGTCTAATCTCATTACAATGATACAGTTACATCAATTACGGCTGCAATCAAAGCATCTCAAATCTTTATGCTTATGTCTTAGCATAAAAGCTAAAAATGTAAAAAAAATAAATAAAATAAAAAATGAGCAAGGGACATTTTTTGGGAAGATGCCAACAGAACCATTTTACTGATTGGATACATTATGCAGAACATGCATAAAAAATGTATGAATCAAATAAATCAAAGCCCAGTAGTCACTGCAGACAGAATGAGGCTTTTCAGTCTCTGCATAGTGATGACATAAAAACGTTGGCTTGTTAATTAAAAAATTAGGAATCTAGTAATAGCTTTTGCTAAACCATGTCAATCTGTCCATCTAAAATGACAAAAATTTGGTTGCACTCTAGGTACATTCACCACACAGAAGCTAACGGCAATTTAAATAATCACTTCAGCATTATAAAAGGAAATTACTGAAGTCTGTCAAATTGTGATAGCTGTGACTGACCTGCTGATATGAGCAATCATGCTGTTCCATGACCACTAGGCAAGAACAATCTACTGTCTTCCCAGGTTCTGGAAACACAGATTATTGAGAGAGACCACCTTACTGCAGGGACGACATTTGCAGTGAAGAGCTTGGATCACAAAAACATGACTGGTATTGGGGATCTCAGAGGGAGAGTGGCAAGGTCGTAGTATACAAAATTATGCATACTCCACATATTACATTCATAGTGAAATTACAAGGTGTCAGTGTAAATCCAAGATGACACAAAGACAAAAGTTACTCTGTGCACCTTTAAATTGTTATCTACCCAACACTGCAAATGCATGCACAAAACACTACCACATCTACTAATTCTTTATTATTAATATTTTCCACATTTAAGAATAACATTAAAGGCACCAAAACTATGAAATTACACAAATACTATTTGTCAAATATCGGTATGGGAATATTGACCAAAATTGTTAATTCAAAACTATCTAAGAGGTATCAACCTGGGATCATTTTCAACACTGGGAATACAGTATTGATGGAGTTTCCATGTATAATGGCTACTTGTTGGCTGCTTTTTCTTCATTATGCAGTAAATTTTTTTATTTTTTTTATTATTAAAATCAAAAGCTTTTGTAAATAAATTTTTACATAGACAAAATTTATATCAGTCTGTACAATTAATTTCAAGTCCTTAGATTAAGGTTTTTAAAGGAATAGTTCACACACAAATGAAAATTCTCTCATCATCTACTCACATTCATCCCATCCCAGATGTGTGACTTTCTTTATTCTGCAGAACACATGCAAAGATTTTTAGAAGAATATCTCAGTCCTGAAGATCCATACAATGCAAGTGAATGGTGGCCAGACATCTGTAGTTCCAAAAATCATATAAAGGCAGCATAAAAGTAATCAATGTGACTCCAGTCTTTTAATATATGTCTTCTGAAGCGATGCAATCATTTTGGGGGAGAAACAGATCAATATTTAAATCCTTTTTTACTTTAAATTTGAACTTTCACTTTCAGAATATGAAAGTGAAAGAGGAGATTTACAGTAAAATAAGACCTTTCACCCACACCTATCACACTGCTTCAGAAGACATAGATTTAACCACTGGAATTATATGGATTACTTTTATACTGCCTTTATATGCTTTTTTGAGCTTAAAGTTCTGGTCACCATTCACTTGCATTGTATGGACCTACAGAGCTGAGATATTCTTCGTTTGTGTTTTGAAAAAGAAAGTCATACACATCTGGTATGGCATGAGGGTGAGTAAATGATGAGAGAATAATATTTTTGGGTGAACTATCCCTTTAAGGTAATTTGAAACTCATTTAAATTCAGTCCTGTGTTTAGAATATAGACTGGTTATGACATTGTGTACATACACTCTCACATGCCCTCTGTCCCACACAGCTAGCGCAAATTAAGATAAATGCTCTATTTTTGGAAATGTGTGTTACACATCTCAGCATGCCTTGATTTGAAACTGAAAGTATACGATTACACTGACTGTACTATTAGAGTGATTTACAAATTATTGTGACAAATGCCCGATAACGTCAATGAGATTTTATAACAATGACGTTGAAAATGAGATGTTCATTCATGTGTTTGAGATTATGTATTTCCAAACAAGCAGCTTAGTGAACTTGAACGTCTTCATGATATTTGTATATTCAAAAAAGCACAATATTTATATCTAAATGAATCTGAAAATAGACAGAGAGAGCAGTCAACAGTGCCTTACAGGCAAAAACACAGTAGGCTGAGCATGACAACATGAACTCAATGAACAGATTTCAAATCAAGTCAAATCTGACAACACTAGAATCATAAATTGTCCTTTACCTCAGATTACGCTAAAACATGCACTTTTCCTGGCTTGTATAGCTAATGCGCGTTCTTGAGTTGATTGACAGGCGATGTCTGTATCTAAAAGGTGATTGGCTCTTATACCTGTAAGGCAGGACTTTCTTTCTACATCCGTTGACCGTTAGATGTTCCAATTTCTCCCATTCAATTTAACAGAAGTGGCCCATCTCTGCTAAATACGCTCTGGTGCTAATCACATGGTAACGCTAAAAACACTTTCTTCAATCAAATTCTTCAGCAACCACCCACAACACCCTATTACATTGTGACATATAGAGTACAATATGGTTTGAGTGTATTACACATCCCAGCATGCCTTGATTTGAAACTGAAAGTATACGATTACACTGACTGTACTATTAGAGTGATTTACGAATTATTGTGACAAGTGCCCGATAACGTCAATGAGATTTTATAACATTGACGTTGAAAATGAGATGTTCATTCATGTGTTTGAGATTGTGTATTTCCAAACAAGCAGCTTAGTGAACTTGAATGTCTTCATGACATTTGTATATTCAAAAAAGCACAATATTTATATCTAAATGAATCTGAAAATAGACAGAGAGAGCAGTGTCAACAGTGCCTTACAGGCAAAGACACAGTAGGCTGAGCATGACAACATGAACTGACTGAGCTGTTTGCTGGCTGCATGACCTATGACTCTTCTCTGACCATAAGACCATATCCACCCACCCCCCTTCACACATTAACAGTAAATGTACTCATTAACCCATCTGGAATGAGAGAGATCTAAAATATTTTTTTCTTTAGAGCACAGATAAGATTTATGACGTGTTATGTCTAGATTTGCCTTTAATCTTTGGCCAGACTGGACATCTTTTGCCATCTTCTGCTATATAAACCAAACCAACATTTGAGAATAGATTAAATGCATAGTAATAGTAATTGACTTACATAAGTTCATTCGTTAAATTACTTCGTGTCTTAGGTGTGATGCTAGTATTTCAAAACTGTCAGCTGATGTTGGTGCTGGTGGATGGGACATCCTGAAACTCCAAAAAGAAGTGAGTGAGTTGCGTTCTGGGCTGGAACTGAAGCTGAGAGACATGGAGCTCAAGGTGAGGCATAGTGAGCTGACCACTGAAAGTGTGTGATAGTTCATACTTAAAGGAATAGTTGTGCCAAAAATGAGAATTCTCTCGTCATTTACTCACCCTCATGCCATCCCAGATGTGTATGACTTTCTTTCTTCTGCAGAACACAAACTAAGATTTTTCGAAGAATATTTCAGCTCTGTGGGTCCATACAATGCAAGTGAATGGATGCCAAATTTTTGAATCTCCAAAAAGCACATATAGCCATCATAAAAGTCATCCATACGACTCCAGTGGATTAATTAATGTCTTCTAAAGCTAAATGCTAGGTTTAAGAAATAGATCAATATTTCAAACTTCTTTTAAATAAAAATGTTCGCTTCCGACCAGCTCATTGATGATGGTGGAGTTCAAACTGCCTCTCGCATGACATAAGCACGTAAGCCTCCTCAGCATAGATATTCATAGGTAGATACATTATTAGCAGCTGTTCCTATGGACCACAATACTGTTTTCACACAAAAGCAGTTTATACAGCGGTCTGAGCAAGGAGCTCAGTCTGAGGCATCTCCTCCATTCACTTGCATTAAAACCGATTCAAACTGCTTTCCTTGTTGACCGTTCCAAGATGGCGCCGCAGTTGACGTATGCAAACCAGCCAAATGAGGAATCTTTGTATGAATATCTATGCTCCTCTGTTGTAAACAACACTGTGCTTCCATATTTTTTCGTATTTCACACATCAGTTCACACATGATCTTGCCAACGCGCTTATGTCACACGAGAGTCTGCGTGACCTTGACCCTCGTGAATTTTAGAAAAACAAAGTTTTAAATATGGATCTATTCCTTATACACACCTAGCGTTTCACTTCAGAAGACATTAATTAATCCATTGGAGTCATGTATTACTTTTATGATGGCTATATGTGCTTTTTGGAGCTACAAAAATTTGGCACCATTCACTTGCCTTGTGTATATATATATATATATATATATATATATATATATATATATATATATATATATATATATATATATATATACATACTGTCTTGGTCACAAAATGTTTTTGCTTACGCCTAGTAGAAGAAGACAAATATAGCCATGCTCATTAAAAAAAACAAATACGTTTTTGTTTTTGGACATTTACCATGGAGAAATTATATATATTATATATTTTTTTACATTTACCATGGTAATGCCATGGTATTCTTTGAAGTATATATATATATATATATATATATATATATATATATATATATACACACAGTATATAGCATCAGCCGTAGCACACATCTCTCTTCCACTGGGGAAATTGCAGCATTGTTATCCAAATAAACTGGAGTCCCTGCATGGCACGGCACGCCACCTTAACAGTAAATCACAGTGATTGCAGTACATTAGCTCTGAGGATTGGTCACCCGCCAACATAAAAGTAATTGAAAATGAAAGGGGACTAGCGCCTGTGTCAAATGCACATGGGAACACTAGCTCTGCTCGCCGTGCACACTGATGACAAAACATACCAATACACATGATTTGCAATAAGGAAGAATATTATGTGTTATTGTATATATGGTTTTTAGCCAGGGTATTTAGCCAGCATAGTGTGGTAGTGTTTAGACATATAGAAAAAAAATGAAAACTAAGTGAAGTAGATGTGATGGTGAGCTTTGTTGAGTTTATTTTTGTTATTTATTTATTTTCTCAGCTGTTTCGGGAAATAGGAAAACTAGATACCTCACTTTCAGAGAAGTTGATCTCTCAGAGGAATGCCACTGGACTCTTACAGAAGGAAATGCAAAGACTGGAAGTAAAGTAAGAGGGTTTCCCAATACTAAAAATATTGAATATTGAAAGAGCAAAAATTTGGGCAAAAATCAACTGAGACAGTTGAGTATACAATTAGCTTATATAAAGAGTTTGTGATAAAATATAAATAATTATAAAATAAATCATATAGACTTGCATCGGGAACATTACTGATTATGTACGTACCTATTTCAAAACTTAAGAAAGCATCACTATTACTTTTGTTCATATTTCAAGTTAGAGATTTGAAAAGGGAAAAAATCCCATACATTTACATTGAAGGAAGAACCCACGCCATATTTAGGGACCAGCAGCCTTGTAAAAAACCTTAGTGACATTACCCTTTCTTATTACTAAGGGTTTTCTTAATGTAAGAGGTTTCTTGAAACTTGGTCCAGAATATCATAGATATAGATTAAATTGAATAAAAGAACCTCAAAGAAGACCAGCTTGACACTTGGGGGTGGGAGTCTTTTCACTTGACCCAGTAAGCCAGCAGCCAACCAGAACACCCTAACAATCACGTAGCATCCAAACAAACAAAATACTAACAAAGCCTTTCTAGCAAGTCAGTCCACTGTCGGCCATCTTTGGAACGCTTCCGGGAAGCTATTTCCAGTCATGAAAATGTAGCTCATATTTACTTGAATGGGGAAAGACCAAAATCTTCAAAACTGTTGGTCAAGATTACAATCAATGAACAAATTTCAAATCAACAGTCAAATCTGACAACACTAGAATCATAAAATGTCCTTCTTTACCTCAGATTACGCTAAAAACATGCACTTTTCCTGGCTTGTATAGCTAATGCGCATTCTTGAGTTGATTGACAGGCGATGTCTGTATCTAAAAGGTGATTGGCTCTTATACCTGTAAGGCAGGACTTTCTTTCTACATCCGTTGACCGTTAGGTGTTCCAATTTCTCCCATTCAATTTAACAGAAGTGGCCCATCTCTGCTAAATACGCTCTGGTGCTAAACACATGGTAACGCTAAAAAACACTTTCTTCAATCAAAATCTTCAGCAACCACCCACAACACCCTATTACACTGTGACATACAGAGTACAATATGGTTTGGGCTGCTGTAGCACCACCATTATATTTAAAAAAGAAGCATTAGGCTGACATGTTGTAAAAAAATAATAATAATAAAGTCTTGTGAAGACTTGACAGACCTGACATCTGATATTACAATGCTTTCCCAAAGGCCAACTCAATCGAATCTGCTGTCATGAGGATTTGTTCAGTTGAGATTGATGTAAATGGGAAACTTGTGAAGGACCTGGTGTTTTGGCACCAAACAGCTCCCAGGGGATCTCAGTGACTCACCAGATATGGCTCCAAATAGTGCAATTGCCAGTCTACAGTATATGCAGCCACATGAGCCATCATGGCATGAACAAGGTGACTGCTCTCTATGACAATATTAGCTCCTAACTATGCAATGTGGAGCACAGATAGCAGTTTTTGTGTGCTGAAATAGAGCCTTGTCCATTATCCCAGTGGAAAAACATATTTTCATAGGGTAACAAAATCAAAGCAATTGGCTGGCAATGCTTCCAGTGTTATGTAATAGTGGTGAGCTTTCACTGAGTCACATGAAGAGCACCATATGGACAAAAGAAAAACACACACATAAAAAAAAGCAGCCAGAAACTACAACGCTTTAATCATACTAATATATATATATATATATATATATATATATATATATATATATATATATATATATATATATATATATATATATATATATACAGGGTTGGGGAGTAACGGAATACATGTAACAGGATTATGTATTTAAAATACAAAATATTAGTAACTGTATTCCACTACAGTTACAATTTAAATCATTTGTAATTAGAATACAGTTACATTCAAAAAGTATTTTGATTACTGAAGAGATTACTTTGCATTTTATTGTCATTTGTTCTGATTAATATTTAGTCTATTCAGTTGGAAAACGCCCATATAAACAATGCGATCCGAGGAGCATTTAAAGAGCGGTGAAACACTTTCTTATGATGTGTTACATTCATACGAGCAGACAGAGAAGTACGTTTGAAGTAGGTTTGGAGCAGCAGAAATAGAAATAAACCTTGTGTAAATTTAGCTTATTAAATTTAGCTTTAACCTCCCGAGACCCCTGCATGACTGCCGTGTGCATTTTCCATTCCTTTTTTGATTTGTAACTAGTAGCTCCTAAGAAACATGCAAAAAAAAAAAAAAAAAACTTTTTTTTAGACCTAGTAGTTTTCCTAAAAATGTACACCCACATATGTGAACAGTGGGACTAAGTTAAATAATAACAAGCTATAGAATGTCAAATTTTTTTAAATAAAATTGTTAATTATGTTTCCAGGTATTTATTCAGGTTTTTGAGACATTACAGACATTACATCAGAAATTAGCACAAATATTTCTGAAACTGAATATTTGGTCTGATTTTAGGAGTTAATGCACTTAGCTGCATAGAGAGCAATAGAATGCTCCCTTGCTCCCTATTTAGTGAATTACTTAACCTCCAGTGTGCTCTCTGTCTGCAATGGCCTCAGAACGGTTTGAAATGCACCTTATTTTCATCCTAACTCCATATAAAGCCTCTGAAAGCTGCATTTTCCAGTTTTTGGATGCATCCATTGATTCTCAATGTGATAATGCACAGTAAATAAAACATATTTTAACTGAGCATACAGTCCAGGAATGTGGTCATTGTGTTAAACAGCGTGCCGATTCGCGATAAATTATTGGATGAAACTAGAGACTCTAATCTTTTGACTCAAACAGGTTCAATGTAAAAACTTATTTAGGTTTCTTACCAGAAGTAATTTTTTTGCCATTTCAAACAAACACAAACTCTGCTGTGATTGACACCATGTTGTTTTGTCACATGACTCTGTACGTCGAAAGTTTAACCCTGTACTAACAGCCCAGAGTCTCCTGAACTGAGATCAGGTTTAAATTAAATTATGCATTGCGTATAGCGAAGCCAAAATACAACGTCCACGCATGTGGACGTGGGTTCGCACGAGATTAAGCTAAGCTAAAATGCTATTTTTAGCCATTTTACATGCTGGCATGATCATATTGTTTTATCAAGAAAATCCAAGTTAGATAAAAAAAAAAAAAATGACCTTTGATATTAGGGCAAGACCTTTGATATTAGGGCAAAAATCTCATTCTTGATGAGAATTTTTGTATTGTTTTCCTGTAAAAAATATCAAAAAATTCTTAAAACAATTTGATTTGTCTTGTTTAAGAAGCAACAATACATAAGATTTTTAGGCCTTTTTCAGAGAATGTATTTTTAACCTGTATTTTGTCTTACTGTACTGGCAGATTTTTTTTTATAGACAAAACATGTGAAAAAAATCTACCAGTGCTGAAGTAATCCAAAGTATTTAGATTACGTTACTGAGTTTAAGTAATCTAACAGAATATGTTACAAATTACATTTTACAGCATGTATTCTGTAATCTGTAGTGGAATACATTTCAAAAGTAACCCTCCCAACCCCGCACATATATATATATATATATATATATATATATATATATATATATATACTCAGCAAAAAAGAAACGTCCCTTTTTCTGGACACTGTATTTTACAGATAATTTTGTAAAAATCCAAATAACTTTACAGATCTTTATTGTAAAGGGTTTAAACAAAGTTTTCCATGCTTGTTCAATGAACCATAAACAATTAATGAATGTGCACCTGTGGAACGGTCGTTAAGACACTAACAGCTTACAGACGGTAGGCAATTAAGGTCACAGTTATAAAAACTTAGGACACTGAAGAGACCTTTCTACTGACTCTGAAAAACACCAACAGAAAATGCCCAGGGTCCCTGCTCATCTGTGTGAACATGCCTTAGGCATGCTGCATGGAGGAATGAGGACAGCAGATGTGGCCAGGGCAATAAATTGCAATGTCCGTACTGTGAGGCACCTAAGACAGCGCTACAGGGAGACAGGAAGGACAGCTGATTGTCTTCGCAGTGGCAGACCATGTGTAACAACACCTGCACAGGATCGGTACATCCGAATATCACACCTGCGGGACAGGTACAGGATGGCAACAACAACTGCCTGAGTTACACCAGGAATGCACAATCCCTCCATCAGTGCTCAGACTGTCTGCAATAGGCTGAGAGAGGCTGGACTGAGGGCTTGTAGGCCGTTGTTAGGCAGGTCCTTACCAGACATCACCGGCAACAAGGTCACCTATGGGCACAAATCCACCTTCGCTGGAACAGACAGGACTGGCAAAAAGTGCTCTTCACTGATGAGTTGCGGTTTTGTCTCACCAGGGGTGATGGTCGGACTCACGTTTATCATCGAAGGAATGAACGTTACACCGAGGCCTGTACTCTGGAGCGGGATCGATTTAGAGGTGGAGGGTCCGTCATGGTCTGGGGCGGTGTGTCACAGCATCATCGGACTGAGCTTGTTGTCATTGCAGGCAATCTCAATGCTGTGCGTTATAGGGAAGACATCCTCCTCCCTCATGTGGTCCCCTTCCTGCAGGCTCATCCTGATATGACCCTCCAGCATGACAATGCCACCAGCCATACTGCTCATTCTGTGCATGATTTCCTGCAAGATAGGAATGTCTGTGTTCTGCTGTAGCCAGCGAAGAACCCGGATCTCAATCCTATTGAGCACATCTGGGACCTGTTGGATCAGAGGGTGAGGGCTAGGGCCATTCCCCCCAGAAATGTCCGGGAACTTGTGTCTTGGTGGAAGAGTGGGGTAACATCTCACAGCAAGAACTGGCAAATCTGGTGCAGTCCATGAGGAGGAGATGCACTGCAGCACTTAATGCAGCTGGTGGCCACACCAGATACTGACTGTTACTTTTGATTTTGATCTATGCTGATAGTTTTTTCCTTAAAGCTGCACTACATAAGATTTTAGGATAAAAATGAACAAATTGCCATTATTGACTGAGTACATAAACAATCAGTGTTCACAACAATGTCCTTACCTTACCCGATTCACTATGGTAAGCCTATAAAATTGATTTGTATTTTGAGCTGTCGGGTTTGATTTGGCACAAAATCGTTGCTTATGTCGTACATCCTTGCGTCATTATGTCATGTCTGTAAACACAGGAAAGAAGAACTGGCTATCTCATGTTCCGGCTGGAGAAACTTAGTTCAGTTCAGTCGGTCACACTCACACAGTTCAGAACAGCATCGCAGCAATCTGGATGCATGTTTATCTGTTATCCGTTTGGCGAAGTTGTTTACCTGCTATAATGCTTGGATATGTTGTCTGACAGGGTTGTTGAAGCTAATATTGCTTGTCATGCTTGTGAATCGAACATTACTCGTGTATTAACTGATCATGATGTATCTACGTTGTCGGGGGAAGTTACTGTGACATGTTTACTAATATTTATGACTTCTGGTAATTGTTAAATTGCATATTTAAGCATATTTTTTCATGTTTAATAAAGTATATTTTATCCCCATCATTATTCAAGCCTCGTTTTATGTTTTTATTTTACAGTGTTTTTGTGTGCATTGCATAGACGTACTATTGTAGTATTACGGTTCACTTGCATTATCAGCTGAGACTGTACAATATGACATAATATTAATAAAGTCTTCCGTTGAACTCATATCAGCCATAACTCGAGTTTCACCTTTTTAATTGAAAAGTGTAGTACAATACAAACATTAATAGTAGATAAAATACTTGAATAATCATTAAAATATAATGGTAACAGGTGGTGATTGAGTTCCCTGTTCTCTATGTAAAAGCTCTTTGAGTGTAGTCTCAAAAAAGCGCTATAAGTGTACAATTCATTAATTCAAAATATGTAAATAGGAGTGTTTTTTTATCTTCATCAAAGCAAGTAATAACTGTATAACATAATATCAACATGAAAATAGCACGTTATGACTCTGGCTCAGAATATCTCCCAGTCATGATCACACACAGGTGATGTCCAGGTGAGCTCAAATCATGAAATTCATCTGTAAGAGCAGTGCCAAAACACGACTCATGTAAAAGTGTTCTTCCGCAAATTGCTTGCAATTTTAAGTTTCAACCACAGATAGCACAAAGTTACGTAGTGCAGCTTTACCATTTATGACCTTTTTCTGATAAAGGAAAATAGTTTGAGCCATTTACATGACCACAAATGTTGTCGGCTTATTAAGCATAATCGGTGTAAGATCATGCATGTAAACATGCTCCTTTACTAATATATTAACCCCATATTAGTCAGTCTATTAATATATGGTCATTAAAAATGGCCCACATAACATTTGTTTTAGAGGGTGTATTGCATGTCACACTGCAGGACACTGATGTTACTGCTTGAAATTTCAAGTCAACTACTCCATTACAAATTCAGTCTCAGTAATTATACCTTTATAACAAGTTATTACAATGTTATACTAATGTAATAGTTGTATGTAAAGTAGTATGCAATACTAGTGTCTGTATGCATTTTTATGTAGGACCTCAAGTGGTCTTAAGGAGATGGAGGAGGAGACAGTGAGACTCAGGAAGTGGGCAGAGGAGCAGTTGAAATGCACAGTTCAAACACACACAGAGAACAGCCAACAGCTGCACACACTATTGCAGGACACAGTGGTAAACAAGCATCCATATGTGTGTGTGCATTTCTGAGTAAATAATGAGTGAGCTATGCCACTGTGGAATGTCATGGCTTTTATTTTTGTGGTTTACTGATTTTCTCTCAGCACTGAAGTAGTGGCCCCATTCCAAATGTCAATAAACTCAAACAAAAAACGGTAGCGGAAAAAAAAACATAAAAACTGATTACCATCCATGATCAATACAATAAGTGATATTTACTGTTAGTAAAATGTGCTCAAATGTGCTAAGGTTGAGATGGAAGGGAAGCTAAAGGAGCACATGGTACTTCTTTCTGGTCATCTGGAGAACATGGAGGCACGGTTGGGAAAGGAACGATCAGCCGACAAAGTCAAGCGATCTGATAGCAAAGTCAACAGCAAGATCAGCACTTTGGAGAAGAGCTTTAGAGAAGAGCTAGAGCAGATGAGAAGGGAGTACCAGTCTGGTGAGTCTCAAATGTTCATGTGAGGATGACATAAACAAATATAAAAAATAAAGCTTTCAAACCTGAGTAGAACATCATTCTCTGGCAATATATAGTCTTGTACACAACATGTAGCCTGTATACAAGCTTAAGTATTAAATACATCATCATGTTTGGTGCCTACACACCACTGGTGCTGAACGGTCTTACAGATCATCTATAAAGGATCACTGCAAGCCAACATTTGAGCTGGTTAGTTAAAATATAATTTCTAGTCTTTTGGAATCACTTAACAGATTTTATTATACACATAGATGTGCTAAACACTTTTAAACCAAGCCTGCTGGCTGCCTTCTAGTTTGGTAGCTTTGTAATTTCTTTATCAGTTTATAACATTTCTTTCCAACCACACAATTTCAAAGTGTTACTGACTGAATGTTTTCCAAGCATTCAATACAAAACAACCAGCAAAAGCTAAATGAATCATTGTAACTTATAACCTCAATAAACCTCCAGGGGCAGACTGAGGGTGGCAGATGCATTATAGATGAGTCAACTAACACATACTTCCTGCCAGAGAGTCAGTGCTTCTAAAAGGCTGGGCCCTTAAAGTTTGAGACAGGTGATCTCTACCATTCTGTTTGTCAGGGTTCCAGGCAGTTCATGATGCCATTGCATCTCTGAGACACATTGGTGACGCCAAAGCCAAGCTGGATAAGGTAGAGCTGCAAAGAGATATCAGACAGATCCAGAAAAACGCTGTGGGACTGAAAAAACTCTGAGACCTGAGAGGGCTACGTGAGACCTCCTATATGCTGGAATACCAAGTATGATTCGGCAGAATGTGGACAGATGGACAATGCAATCAAACAAGCTCTACATTTGTTTACTAGATTGAAAAAGGATTTAACCTGGTCTCTGTGAGGCCATTTCCTGAATTTCTTTAATGCCAATCTCTGAGAAAAATCTCCATTGCTGTGTCAAGACTTTAAAATTAAATTGTGAGTGAACAATCACAGATAATGCACTTCAATCACTGTGCAATTACGTAAAATCCAAGATTAGATACAGAATGATACCGTGAAGGGTCAATAATGACAGATTAGAAAGATGAAATGTTTTTTGTTGGTCTGCATATCCCCAGGCCAAATATTGATTGTAATGAATACTCAAATAAATCAACAAGACCACTGTGTTTTCATTTAATTTTCCAAGCCATAAATGCAAATGACAAATGCATTGTGTATTTGCAAAGCATAAATATACTAACACAATAAATCATTGTTGTTATTTCCCTCTCAATTTATTTTTTCATCTGCATGATTTCATATTTCAGAGACACAACTGATTGTTTCAGTACATCACAGGTCAGAGATTAGTAAAGTCAGTTATTAGGAAATGACAGTGGGGTTATTTTAAAAACAGAAGTCCATTGTTTCTGCTTGTGCATCTGTAGACCAAATATGCCCCAAAGGCAACTCTTTAAATGCTTTTCTGACTGTAAATAGGCAATTTGAAAGCTTGAATTCCCTGTATTTTCAAACATGCACAATAGTAATTTTGGATCCAGTGCAATGACCACTGTTTCTTTGCTAGAATTGCTTCTGAGTTGGAGAAAAGCTATTTCTGTTTGAAGTAAATTCAAGTTAATTATAGTCTGGCAAGCCTTTTGGCAATAATAAGTATGAAGAATGAATGTCATTGGGGGAAGGCACAGGAAATTAATCATATATCATTAATGTCATTTTTCATGAGTCAATGACCATGTGATATGTTTGACAATGAACATAAACTGATTCTATTGTACCCGAAAATGACAATAAACTGCTATTCAAAGGGTCATTCACACGGATCAAGTGCTTCTTTACTTTTATCCACACACTATTTCATGTTTTTATATAATAAATAAATCATTGGTGATGTAACGACTTTTACATTTGTAAACACAATACCAGGATCCATACTGATTGTGGATCGAGTAAACTGCTGATAGATAGAATGAGTAGGACAAAAGTGAGAACAGCTGAAGCTGCCCTTTGCCTGTTAGACTGGGAAATCTGTGTTCTCCTGAGAGATTTGAGAATGGGTGGAACAGCTCAGTTGGATGGGTAGAGTCTTCTGTGGAAATCCACCAGTCTGCAGTCTCCTGTTGCTGTAGCCTCCACCATCAGGGACTACACAAAGAACACACAAAATACAAATGCAGATTCATGACTATTTGTAAGTACAAAATAAGAGCTCATGATTCATTTCATTAACTGTATATTAGAGTTTCCAAACGCCAGTTTGCTGTTCAGTTAACCTTGAGCTAAAAAGCTTTGGTCAGTCTTACAACTTAATGAAAGTTGAAGTGTGTAATTTCTGCGCCACCAGCGGAACCAAATGGAATTGCAAGGATAAAGAATGTGTTCAAACAAATTTCCAAAACATTCCAAACAGGTAGTCAATTGGATAAGCCAACATCGCTGTGTCGGCCTGGTCAGAATACTCAAACAAATTCAGCCATGTTCTTGACAGTGCCAAAGAGCCACTTTTCAGGGAAATTAACCCTACTAATGGCTCACTTATAGTTAGTGTCTCAGCATATTAAACTGGGAGAGGACAAAGTATTTTAACATAAATAAATTACACAATTCACCTTTAAAATATAATACTATTATAACTGTATAAATGTATAGATTATTTAATAAACGTTTAATGAAATATTGTATCTGTTTTAATTGCTTTTTCAAAACCAAAACATATACTATAAAGTTTTTATAGTACTATACTGTACTATAAAAACATACTGTAAATTCCAGAACTTAAAACGTAATCCCCACTACAATAAAAGCATTTATTGAAACCAAGCTGCAAAAATGCCACGTTCTCTACTTCCGTGACTACCCTATGCAACTTGGGGTACATTAATTCATGAAATCCTCTAAAGCTCAAAAGCATCAACACCTACTTAAATCCTTGCCCACTGGTGCATCAGTTCATATTCAGAGTGAGTGAGTTTTTGACCGCTTGATGCATATCTCGGACCGCTTTTAAATGGCGTGGTGTCAAATTACAACTCTGAAGAGGAGAAGCTTTTCTCTGTCATTCAGCTGCTTCCTCTTGCTGTTTTGAGCATGAATGCATCATGGACACGTTCTTTCACCCATCTGCGCTATTTTGAATTGTTGGTGTAAGAAAACATGCACTGGATGGATGTCTTTGACCGTTTAGATGCATTTCCGGCGATGTGCATTTCAGTGCAGGATGATACTGGAAACTGGATGTGGATGTGTCTGTATTTCAGCAAGGATTCCATGTTTTTTCATCTCATATCAGCATGGATTGCTTGTGAACCAGTCATTATACGATTCAAGCTTTGCAAATGAACTGTTATTGTTAAGTGTTAAAAACACTTGGACCCGATCAAAAATGTACAGTTGCGCTCAAAAGTTTGCATACCCTTGTAGAATTGGTAACATATGTACCATTTATAAAGAAAACATGAGTGAGCAGGCAAAACACATTTCTTTTATTTCTTATGGGATTCATATTCAACTGCAGGTTATAACAGAATGGCACAATCATAAAAAAAATGAAATGACCCCGGTTCAAAAGTCTGCATACCCTTAGTTCTTAATACTGTGTATTGCCCCCTTTTTGTTATTAACAGTTTTTATTGATTCCATTCAACAAATTAAATAAACATCACAGAAAAGTCGGAATCAAATTATGTACAATTAAACCCTTCCCCCCGATCACCCCCACCAGACACAAACACTCACCCCAGTGGTCATAAATATAAAAAATAAAAATAAAAAAAACACGCACACACAAAAAATAAATAAATAAATAAATAGCATATTTTCAAAAAACAATCAAATTGCACACACATATTTAAAACTAGAGATCCCTCTCCACTACCCCTCCCCGAAAGCCTTCCAAAAAGGCCAAATATCTGCCCCATTTCCTTTCAAGTAACCCCAGATTTCCCAGCCTTCTATACATCCCTTCCTCAAAGGCCGCCACCCTCCCCATCTCCGAGCACCACTCATGAAATGAGGGCGCTCCAACTGACCTCCAACCCCTTAAAATAACCTGTCTGGCGATCATGACGCTCGTTAGGACCAAACTCTTTATGTGCCGATTCTCAACGTCGATGACTGCCCCATTGCCCAAAATACAGAGTCTGGGGCAAAGTGAAAGCAGAGTGCCCAATACATCACATGTAAGACTCTGAACTTTCAACCAGAACTCCTGGATCTCAACACACCCCCAAAAGACATGAGTTATGTCTCCAACCTCTGATTGACATCGCCAGCAGGTGGGTGTGTCTTTAAGACCAAGCCTATACAATCTGGAGGGGGTCCAATAAAATCTATGTAAAATCTTAAATTGCATAATGCGATCCCTTGCATCTCTAGATGCAGACTTGACATTTTTTAGGATCCTAGCCCACACCCCCTCCTCCAATGTCAAGTTTAGATCTCTCTCCCATAATTTTTTGAGAGAATTCAAAGTTCCGTCCCCAGACTCTGAATTAGCAGGGAGTAATACACTGATGCCTCATGACCCTTCCCAAAAGCAGCAATCACCTCTCACAGAGTATCTGCCGCACTGGGGGGGTGCGTGCCACTCCCAAAAACAGTGCAGAGCAGGTGGCGCAGCTGTACATACTTATAAAACTGAGATCTGGGAATGCCAAAATGTTGAACCAAATTTTCAAAAGGTCTCAATACTCCACTCTCATATAGGTCACCACGTGTATTAACCCCCCTCACAATCCAATCTGACCAACAGAAAGGGGACTTATTAATACATAGTTTAGGGTTCAGCCATATGCTTGAGGCTATGTTTAAATAAATATCAGAATTAAACACTCTGGACACTTTTGTCCATATCGAGTGCAAATGCAAAATGACGGGGTGCGACTTAACCTCTCCGGCTAGATTAATCGGAAGGCTTTGCAGTGGCGAGATAGGGGCAAGAACTTCCTTTTCAATACAAAACCAGGGAGGGGCTCTCTCAGGTGGAAGCGACCAATGAGCCAAATGTCTAAGACTGAATGCATAATAATAAAACTAAATCTTGGGTAGGCCTAACACACCTTTGTCAATCGGCCTATGAAACTTACTGAAATTTAACCTGGGACGCTTACCATTCCAAATGAAGTACTTCGCTATGCTATCAAATTGCTTGAAATAAGAGAGGGGGACATCTACAGGGAGAGACTGTAGCAGGTAGCTGAATTTTGGAATTCAATTAATTTTAATAACATTAACCTTCCAATCATTGATAAATGTAACAAAGCCCACCTGTCCACATCATTCAAAAACCTTTTTATTAAGGGATCAAAATTAACTCTGACTAAATCAGACAAATTTGCTGGGAATAAAATTCCCAAATACTTAATTCCCTGTTTGGGCCACTGGAAGGCACCCGGCTAGAAGGCCGTTACTGGACAGTATGCTGTCAAAGCCAAAGCTTCGGATTTAGACCAACTGACTTGGTATCCTGAGAACTTGGAAAAGGAGTTAATAATTCTGTGGAGGCAAGGCATAGATCTAGTGGGGTTGGAGACGAATAATAAAATATCATCTGCGTAAAGCAGAAGCTTATGCGCCACACCTCCCGCAATCACCCCTGGAAAATCATCCTCCTTTCTTATCGTGGCTGCTAATGGTTCCAGGGCAAGACAGAACAATAATGGGGAAAGAAGGCAACCCTGCCGGGTGCCCCTATCCAGAGTAAAATAATCAGAAATGTATCCGTTTGTTTGTACCGCTGCTTCAGGGTGTCTATAAAGTAACTTAATCCAACCAATAAATGTACTCCCGAACCCATACATTTCCAAAATCTTAAAAAGATTATCCCATTCTACCATATCAAACGCCTTTTCGGTGTCAAGTGAGATGGCAGCGACCGGAGATTGATCATTCGCTACTGACCACATGATATTGATGAGACGCCTAATATTATCAGAAAAGCAACGGCCTCGAATAAACCCCACCTGATCTATATGTATAAGTGATGTCATAACATTACTTAATCGATTAGCCAGAATTTTTGACAAAATTTTTACATCTAACTGGATCAGAGAAATTGGGCGGTAACTTTTCCACTTGCTTGGATCTTTGTCCTTTTTAAGAATCAGACTGATCCGGGCTTGTGTCATGGTTGGAGGAAGCTTTCCATTCTTTAATGATTCCGTATAAACTTCTAACAAAAGTGGAGCCAGTTCTGTAGCACAAGATTTGAAAAACTCAGAGAAAAAGCCGTCAGGCCAGCTCCTCCAAGGTTATCTCAGAATCAAGATAATTTTTTTGCTCAGTCATCAGTTTAGGAAGATCTAATGGTTCCACAAAGTTCCTAATATCTTCATCAGTAGACGAAGACGTGGAACTATAGAGATCAAAGTAGAATTCTTTAAAAGCATTATTAATATCAATGGCCGAGGTAAATATTTCACCACCTGCAGATTTCACCAAGGGAATGGTAGAAAAACTCTCTCTACTTTATATACAGTGCATCCGGACTTCACTTTTTCCACATTTTATGTTATGTTACAGCCTTATTCCAAAATGGATTAAATTAATTATTTTCCTCAAAATTCTACAAACAATACCCCATAATGATAACGTGAAAGAAGTTTGTTTGAAATCTTTGCAAATGTATTAAAAATAAAAAACAAAACAAAAAATCACATGTACATAAGTATTCACAGCCTTTGCCGTGACACTCAAAATTGAGCTCAGGTGCATCCTGTTTCCACTGATCATCCTTGAGATGTTTCTACAACTTGATTGGAGTCCACCTGTGGTAAATTCAGTTGATTGGACATGATTTGGAAAGGCGCACACCTGTCTATATAAGGTCCCACAGTTAACAGTGCATGTCAGAGCACAAACCAAGCCATGAAGTCCAAGGAATTGTCTGTAGAGTTCCAAGACAGGATTGTATCGAGGCACAGATCTAGGGAAGGGTACAGAAAAATTTCTGCAGCATTGAAGGTCCCAATGAGTACAGTGGCCTCCATCATCCGTAAATGGAAGAAGTTTGGAACCACCAGGACTCTTCCTAGAGCTGGCCGCCTGGCCAAACTGAACGATCGGGGGAGAAGTGCCTTAGTCAGGGAGGTGACCAAGAACTCGATGGTCACTCTGACAGAGCTCCAGCATTTCTCTGTGGAGAGAGAAGAACCTTCCAGAAGAACAACCATCTCCGCAGCACTCCACCAATCAGGCCTGTATGGTAGAGTAACCAGACGGAAGCCACTCCTCAGTAAAAGGCACATGACAGCCTGCCTGGAGTTTGCCAAAAGGCACCTGAAGGACTCTCAGACCATGAGAAACAAAGACTGAACTCTTTGGCATGAATGGCAAGCGTCATGTCTGGAGGAAACCAGGCACCGCTCATCACCTGGCCAATACCATCCCTACAGTGAAGCATGGTGGTGGCAGCATCATGCTGTGGGGATGTTTTTCAGCGGCAGGAACTGGGAGACTAGTCAGGATTGAGGGAAAGATGAATGCAGCAATGTACAGAGACTTCCTTGATGAAAACCTGCTCCAGAGCGCTCTGGACCTCAGACTGGGGCAAAGGTTCATCCTCCAACAGGACAATGACCCTAAGCACACAGCCAAGATAACAAAGGAGTGACTCCGGGACAACTCTGTTGGCCCAGCCAGAGCCCAGACTTGAACCCGATTAAACATCTCTGGAGAGATCTGAAAATGGCTGTGCACCGACGCTCCCCATCCAACCTGATGGAGCTTGAGAGGTCCTGCAAAGAAGAATGGGAGAAACTGCCCAAAAATAGCTGTGCCAAGCTTGTAGCATCATACTCAAAAAGACTTGAGGCTGTAATTGGTGCTAAAGGTGCTTCAACAAAGTATTGAGCAAAGGCTGTGAATACTTATGTACATGTGATTTTTTTCATTTTTTTATTTTTAATAAATTTGCAAACATTTCAAACAAACTTCTTTCATGTTGTCATTATGGGGTATTGTTTGTAGAATTTTGAGGAAAATAATGAATTTAATCCATTTTGGAATAAGGCTGTAACATAACAAAATGTAGAAAAAGTGAAGCACTGTGAATACTTTCCGGATGCACTGTATCTAGCCAAAAGCTTCCCTGCTTTGTCCCCCGACTCAAAGTTTGACTGTCTTGCTCTGAATAACCAAAACTCCACTTTCCGCAACAACACAGTATTATATCTATATGGCAATCGGGTCAATTCTCTGAGGCCATCAGATGACATACGGTGCTTCAACTCTGCCTCGGCACTTTTAATACTTCCTTCCAACTCCACAAGTTCTTGTGCTTTGGATTTTGGGGTGAATGAGGCATACTGTATGATCCAACCCCTAAGTGCTTCCCAAGCCACGCCCACAGAGGATACTGAAGACCAGTTGGTCTCCATATAAACATTGATTTCAGTCTTTAACATTTGTTGGAAATCAGGATTTTGCAAAAGGGACACATTAAGGTGCCAACTATATGATTTATTTTTCTCTGTATAAGAATAAGGTATTTCCAATTGAGCAATCAACAACAGATGAAATTAGGGATTTGGATATTAAAAAAAAAATCTGTTCTAGAATAAATCTTATGGACTGATGAAAAAAATTTATAGTCCCTACCAGATGGGTTAAAAAATCTCCAAATATCTGTAAGACCAATATTTTTACACATCCTGTGAAGCGTCAATGTTGCTCTAGGGGGTTTACACACTTTTGCTTCACTATCATCAAGGAATGAGTCCATCAAAAGATTAAAGTCTCCTCCCAATATTATATCATGAGGGGTGCCAGCGGTTTGCAGCACCCCTTCAAGATCTATAAAAAAGCCCTGATCATCAGCGTTAGCTGCGTAAATATTAGCCAAAATCAATCTTTGCCCTTGAATTTCTGCTAAAACAATAATGACTCTCCCTAATTTATCTTTAGTCTGTTTGAGACATTTGAATTGTAGATGTTTATTAATCAATATAATGACACCCTTGCTCTTACTTGAGCCAGCACTAAAGAAAACATGTCCACCCCATATCTTCCCAAATTTTTCAGCTTCCTGCGGGGAGAGAAGTGTTTCTTGAAGAAACACTATATCATATTTCTTACATTTAAGAAAAGTAATAACCTCCTTCTTTTTATGGGGTACCCCCAACCCATTTACATTCCATGTGGAGAGAGACAATCCACTCATATTAACATTTGACATTTTGATATAGAAGAAAAAATAAATTGTGTGTCAAAAAACAAAATTATACAGACCACATTCCCCATTAGTGAAACAATCAAACCCCGAACTTCCCCCTGGACAAAACAAACAGAAAAACATGCGCACGAAAGTGCCAACCGGCGACAATCCGTCTAAACTCAAAAGGTCCATGAACGCCCACGAGCCCCCACGACAACTTTGCCATCGGATTGCTCAATTTTGCCTCACAAATTTGTGAGGCAAAATTACATAACAGAAAATACTTTGTAAAATAAACCCCAGCCAACAGGAAGAATGAACACAAAGAACGTGTAGATTCATTCACAGAACTGTCTCAAAGGTGTGATCTTCCACAAAACAAATTCCAGCTGATATAAAACCATTCAGATTCCTCGGATAGACAAACGAATTTTCAGTGAGCCAGCTGTTATGAGTTCAGCAGATGACGTAATCATTCCAATGTCCCATAAAAATACTCAACAAAACAAACTCCAGCCAGCAGGAGGAATAAGCACGAAGAACGAACAGATTAATCCACAGCTGTTCCAAAGGAGTGTTATTCAATAGAATAAGCTCCAGCCGCTAGGCGGTACCAATACAAAAAGAAACAAAACCGGCATCCCGGTTCCCCGGATGGTCGAGTCAATTCACTTGGAGGCCGCATAAAAGTATATACCATGACTTACACAATCCGTCAACTTTATAAAAGACATCCTTTGTGTGAGATATTTTGCGGTCATCCGTAGTGTCCACTCTCAAACTGGTCGGGAACTTCAATGTAAAATTGATCTTCTGTCAATCGCAAAAGTTTCTTTAAGGAAAAGTGTTATTCACAAAACAAACTCCAGCCACTCGGCGGAGCCAACGCAAAAAGAAAAAAGAAACAAAAGAACCAGCTTCCTCAAAAGCCAGAGTAAGTACAGCGAGTCGACCCACTCACATGAGAAACACCCAATGGTTTACTCACCCATTGATTCTATAAAAGACATTGCCTGATTGGGACATGTAAATACTTTGCGACCGTCCTTCATTTCTATCTTTCGCTGATGTAAGAGGTTCTTACATTCCTTGAACCAATCACGTTTCTCTCATCGAACTCGCAAAGTCCGGGAACAAGAAAATATGATGGTTCTTCCAAGAAAGCTTCCCTTTGTAGGGACTGTAGGCCTGTCGGGGCTTTCATCCTGAACATGTAAGTGTCTTTTAATGTCTCCAGAGCCCGAGGATTTTGACTTCTTTGCCATGTTTTGCCTCAAAGAGCAAATGTGTAACTGGGTGTATCAAATTTCACCAGATTATAACATGAAAATAATAAAAAAAATGTGCAATGTGTGCAGAGCTCGATGCTCACACGTCTGCTTCTTGCATGGTGTCACGTGACCCTCCGTGTTTTGCCCCCTTTAGCATCAATGACAGTGTGCAGTCTTTTGTAATAGTTGTCTATGAGGCCCCAAATACTTGCAGGTGGTATAGCTGCCCATTCATCTTAGCAAAATGCCTCCAGGTCATGCAAAGTCTTTGGTCGTCTTGCATGAACCACACGTTTGAGATCTCCCCAGAGAGGCTCGATGATATTAAGGTCAGGAGACTGTGATGGCCACCCCAGAACCTTCACCTTTTTCTGCTGTAACCACTGGAGGGTCAACTTGGCCTTGTGCTTTGGGTCATTGTCATGCTGGAAAGTCCAAGAGCGTCCCATGCGCATCTTTCGTGCAGAAGAATGCAAATTGTCTGCCAGTATTTTCTGATAACATGCTACATTCATCTTGCCATCAATTTTCACAAGATTCCCAGTGCCTTTAGAGCTCACACACCCCTAAAACCACCATGCTTCACAGTGGGGATGATATTCTTTTCACTATAGGCCTTGTTGACCCCTCTCCAAACATAGCGCTTATGGTTGTGACCATAAAGCTCTATTTTGGTCTCGTCACTCCAAATTACAGTGTGCCAGAAGGCGTGTCAAGGTGTTGTCAGGCATATTGTAACTGGCCTTTTTTGTGGCATTGGTGCAGTAAAGGCTTCTTTCTGGCAACTCGACCATGCAGCTCATTCTTGTTCAAGTATCGTCGTATTGTGCTCCTTGAAACAACCACACCGTCTTTTTCCAGAGCAGCCTGTTTTTCTCCTGAGGTTACCTGTGGGTTTTTCTTTGTATCCCGAACAATTCTTCTGGCAGTTGTGGCTGAAATCTTTCTTGGTCTACCTGACCTTGGCTTGGTAAGTGATTGAACAGTACTGACTGGTATTTTCAAGGCTTTGGATATCTTTTTATATCCTTTTCCATCTTTATAAAGTTCCATTACCTTGTTACGCAGGTCTTTTGATAGTTCTTTTCTGCTCCCCATGGCTCAGTAACTAGCCTGCTCAGCGCATCCATGAGAGAGCTAACAAACTATTGACTATTTATACACAGACACCAATTGCAATTTAAAAAGCCACAGGTGTGGGAAATTAACCTTTAATTGCCATTTAAATCTGTGTGTCACCTTGTGTGTCTGTAACAAGGCCAAACATTCAAGGGTATGTCAACTTTTGATCAGGGCCATTGGGTGAATTCTGTTATCATTATTATTTAAAAAGGAGCCAAACAACTATGTGATAATAAATGGCTTCATATGATCACTATCCTTAAATAAAAGAATCAATCAAAAATCATTTTGTATGATCAGTCATATTTTCAAAATCAATGCCAAAATTTCACAATTTCTGCCAGGGTATGCAAACTTTTGAGCACAACTATAAGTAAATAGTTCCATTCAAGAATATTTCAAATGTCCTGAGTGACTCCAGCCAGGTCTCCTAAGCAACCAAATTGGCCCGGTTGCTATGGAGGGTAGAGTCACATGGGGTAACCTCCTCGTGGTCGCTATAATGTGGTTCGTTCTCGGTGGGGCGCGTGGCGAGTTGGCGTGAAGCCTCCACACACGCTATGTCTCCGTGGCAACGCGCTCAACAAGCCACGTGATAAGATGCGCGGGTTGATGGTCTCAGACGCGGAGGCAACTGGGATTCATCCTCTGCCACCCGGATTGAGGCGAATCACTATGCGACCACGAGGACTTAAAAGCACATTCCAAATTGGGTGTAAAAAAAAAAAAAAAAGAATATTTCAAATGTCATCACTGATAGTTTACGGTGCTGACATCCTGTTTCCAATGCAACGGATTGAGGCTGTCTAAACCAGGCGTGTCGACGTGAAATTTCTAAACCATTTATTTGTGTTGTTGGCAGTTGTACCAGCGTGTACAGCGCAAAATGGAACGGGACATCTGTTTACTGTCGGCGCAATGTGACACGCCGCAACGGATGCTTCCAAGGTAGACAGCATCATTTATTTTAATGGGTTCTATTGCTTTTGATTCGACACGACACTCGCATCCAGTGTAGACAGGGTGTGAGTGTTAACAGTTGTACTTGAGATGAACAGTTTAATATATTCAGATGCAATGTGTTGGATGTGCGTTATGTAAACCGTGAAATTAGTTTTATAATGTTATGGAGCTTGTTCATTCTCTTCATATTGAGTTTCAAAAATTGCTGAATTTGAGGGGCTGCACGATGTTAGCAAATCATAACAGTGGGCGTTTACGCTGAAGTTTAATGGAGGCGCTCATGCCAAAACCAAAAAAAGAGCATTTCATGACCCCTTTAATATGATTAAAGAAAGGGAGCCAGCCAGAGTTTTTCATTAGTTTCAATAGAGTGAAACTAATAGAGTGAGTGCTTTTGCTCACATCTATCAGCTCCAGGTCATCTTTGGCATGCAGGTGGCGCAGGAGGTACCAGCGTGCCACAGATGCCACACTTTCAGAACTCCCTGAGGCTGACATATAAACAATCCTCTCCAAGAGACGACGGGTTTCCCTACAGGAGAACAAAGCATAATCAACAATCTGATCCTGACAATGATGGTGATCATAATAATCATAATGATGGCAATAGTGTCAAGTAAAATAAAAAGGATTTATTGATACCAGTGTTTCTGCAGTACCGGTAGTACCGACTCAATTCAGTACCCACATGCTGTTTGACACATGGCTGCTTTCAAATGCTACAAGCTATCAAAATTGGTATCGAGAATCGTGACATTTTGCTGGTATTGCTACAGACTACTGAAATTGTGGTATCATGACAACCCTAATGACAACAAAGTAAAAAGGAATAGGTAATATATTTAATATTAACATAGACTAAATGCAAAGAATGCAATTCCAACAGAAGGCAAAGAATGGAATACAAACATGAAGTAAAAAGACAAAACATGTAGAATGATCTGCCTGTTCAAAATAACAATAAATGTGGGCAGCTGAGAACACAAAGACCTCGGCTAGATGCAAATATCTCTCATATGCAGAGAGAGACCAGCACAGACATTTGTGCTCCGTGTAAGGATCTACCTGGCGCCCATCTTGATGGAGAACTGCAGTAAGGCCTGAAAGAGCTGAGCTACTGTAGAGCTGCCCATCTTTAAGACTTCAGTGCTGGCCTCCAACACCAGGTCCTTCCACTCAGAGACACACACACCAGCCTGCAGGGCAGAAATACACACACACACACGCGTTTGCTATCTAAATGAGGACATACCATACACTTTTATAGTTTTTAAATCAAATGAATAATAATGACTTCAGACTAACACTGCAGACTAAAATAAATAATTTTTAGAATAAAAAGTATTATTTATGAATCGATAATCCAACTGAAATTGGATATTCCCCGGATATAACTGAAATTCCCTGAATGTTCCAAAATAAGTTTTTGTCATTTCGCTCACTTTATATATATATATATACATACATATATACACACACACACACACACACACACACACACACACACACACACACAAACAATGAGCCAATTAAATCTCTTTACTTAAAAGAATAGTTCACCCAAAAATGAAAATTCTCTCATCATTTACTAAACCTCATGCCATCCCAGATGTGTATGACTTTCTTTCTTCTGCAGAACACAAACTAAAAGATTTTGAAGAATATCTCAGCTCTATAGGTCCATACAATGCAAGTGAATGATGGACAGAAATTTGAAGGTCCAAAAATCACATAAAGAGAGAAAAAATTAATCCATGTCACTCTAAATCTTAACATCAACCGTCTCCTTAGCGATCATGATTTCAAGCTAGATTACTTTCTAGTGCAATTTAGCACTCTCTGCATGTGTCAAGTGCTAGGAAGAAGTGTAATCAAGCTCAAAATCATGATCGTGCTTAAAGACTGCAATGGCAAAATGAACAGTGAAAAAAGGAGTTATATTGGATCATTTCAGAAGACATGGATTAAACCACTGGAGTCTTATGGATTACTTTTTTGCTTTGTTTATGTGCTTTTTGGAGCTTGAAAGTGTTGGACCCCATTCAGTTGCATTGTATGGACCTATAGAGCTGAAATATTCTTCTAAAAATGTTCATTTGTGTTCTGCAGAAGAAAGAAAGTCATACACATCTGGGATGACATGAGGGTGAGTAAATGATGAGAGAATTTTCATTTTGGCTGAACTATCCCTTTAATATTTACTGCAAATAGCCTTATAATATGTTTTGGTCAATAAACTTATCAACACTCTAAGACAAACAGTTATTCTTTACAAAAACACCACTGGACACAATGCATTTTAGATCGAGGTTTAGAAGTAAAAAAAAAAAGCATCACACAAGTGTTGTAAATCAAGGACTTGTGAATTTTAGATGAGTGTTAGCCGACCGAGTTCAGACTAATATATGACTGGAGCTGGGATACGCTAAAGGCCGACACACTTTAATTAAAAGTAATGAGAGGCGAGCCACAAAAGTGTCTAATTCAATTTAACAGGCATAGCTGGAGTCAGCTAAAATGAAGGCAGTCAGCTGACAGGGGAGGAAAGACAAAGCTAGGCAAAAGGAAAGTGAGAGAGGAAGAGACAGAGAAAGGAGAGAGAGAAATACGAAAATTGGGCAAGATAAATGCCTAAAGGTGCTGCAAGAGGGTTTAGCCAAAAATAATATCCTCTAATTACCAGTCATGCAAACACTTGCAACCAAATCATTTTTAAATGTTAAAAAAAAAAAAAAAAAAAAAAAAAAACAATTTCACTAAATTCTCCTTTGAAAAACGTTATAAATGTAAAATGAAATAAATATTACATATTATTAAATAAAACAGTAAGCCATGAGAGGCTGTGACTAGGTAAGGGGTGTGGTAAATTCAAAACACATTTGAGTGTTATATTGCTTTGAAACGGCAGCAACATCAATATTATAAAAGAAACCAATGTTTAAAAAACAGTTAATTCATTACTATCAATTCTTGGAATAAATGATTCTTCTGCCATGTTTGCCAAGCAATGTAAAAAATGAGCAGATTAATTTATGCATAATGCATACCATACCATTCTTTACTGCATAACTCAGGTCTTTAGTGACCCACGACCTCATTCCACCCTTTTTAACTAATCTATTGTATATGGATATATATTTGTCCACCTTTCTCTTAGGAATAGTGTAATAACAAAAAAAATGCCAAAATTGCAACAAAAAAACAAAACAAAAATGTTTTACTGCACAACGATGGTGAATTATCTGTATCCCATATGCGTGTACACATATATATTATACATGCTATTTGTCACTCAAGGTGGAACGTGAAAGTAATTTGTTGCATCATCTCTTTGATATATGAAAAATAAAACATCAACATGTAACATAATATATTTTATCTTATTATTTTCTTATAGTCTTAAAATGTTTTGAATGATTTTCACTATCTGGGCATTTTGAAGATCTATTTGTGATAGATATACATGTCGTCTCGCTAAAGACCCGAGGTATGTAATAACGTTTGGCGAAACACCCATGCATTTAAGGGTTAAAATACAGTACTGTGCAAAAGTCTTAAGCACATAAGATGTTTCACAAAAGCATTTGTGTTAAGATTGTTATTTATATCTTCAGCTTTAGTGTGTCAATAGGAAATATAAATGTTGGACTCCTAAACATTACTTTTGCAAATAGAAAAGATTAGAATAGAAGAACAGGGAGCCCTGCAACAGATGTCATGGCCCCCACAGAGCCCCCCACTGAACATCGAGTCAGTCTGAGATTACATAAAGAGACAGAAGCAATTGAGACAGCCGAAACAGATAAAAGAACTCTGGCGAATTCTCCAAGAAGCTTGGTACATCCTATCTGCCAACAACCAAGAAAAACTATTTATGTCATTATGCAATATCACTATGCAATATTTTTCACAAGTGCCTAAAAATTTTGCACAGTACTGTACATACAAATGGTGCTTTTTCACATTGACCTCAATTACGATTGACAAAATTAGGTTCCGAGCTAATTGAGAGGTTTGACTTTTTCAGTATTAGCTAAATATTTGCCATCAATTGAATATGTTGGCCCAAACCTGTAGTGGGTGATCTGATAAATTCTGATTCTAATAACCTTATGTTTGCCTTTCCACTGCTAGATTGTCAACAGCAATGTAATAGGACTCCCCCCTCTTGTTCATCAGCTTTGTCCCTGACTGTCTCCCATACTGCAGTGCATGTTTGTTTGAATATTTCTTTATAGCTGTCTGTTTAGCCAGTAAGTCATTTATAAGTACCGTTGAATATTACACAGTAAGCTCATCAGTTCAGAATCCTGTATTGTGCCTTGGGTAAACAGTTCCTCTTTGTCCAAAAGTGGGTTAGGACAGCATTCCTGCATCAGCTGAGCAACTTCCATTGAGATTAATGGGAATGCTAACAGATATCTCTTTCCAGGTATTATAACACCTTTGTATAAGATTAAACTGGTACACACCATACATGGGGTCACCGCAAGCAGGGCTAGCCGGAGCAGACTGCTCATCTTCCCACTGTTGTCACCCAGTTGGGAGGTCAGCTGAAGACTCTGTCTATATGCCACAGAGGCTTGAGACAGCAGGCCCTGAGAGCGGTAAACCTCTGCCAGCCACTGAGAAAGAGAAGAGACAGATGGTGAGAAATAGTTTAGCAACTTGTTAAACCTCCTTTCTATAGGTCTACACAGTATAAAACACTTTTCAGTTTCTTTGAAAATTTAAACTTTCTGCATGATTTAATGAGGTGTTTGAAACAAACTGCTTGTGAGATTCAGTTCTGTCCCCAGGGAAATATTTGTACTTCCACAATGGCAACATCTAAAAGGAAAGATTTATGTGCTGACACAAGCAATATTTCTAAAAAAGTATAAAACCAAGCTGACAAAAACTTTAGTATAAAACCAAGCTGACATCAAGCAAAACTGTTTCTTAGTGAGACGGGTACATACATGCCAGGCGGACACAGATGTGTGGTTGGCCAAGACAGCAGCATTAAGCTGATCCAGCAAGGTAGGAGGAACACAGTTACCCGCTTCAGACAGCAGGAGGCGCTCACACTGAACCTGCCTCAACATCAGGAGCACCACAGCATGCTCTGGAGATACACTCAGAACCTGAGAGACAGAGAGAGAAGGGAATGTAAAAATAGCTCAGGGTACCCACACATTTGGACCAATGCATTTCTATGTCTTTTCCATAAACTTTCCAGTTATTTTCCAGTCTATCTAATAATTTTGATTCAGACTGATCCACTAAAGAATAATTTAGACTGCTTTGAGAGCAGGTTTGACCAGTTCATTCAAATAAAATGACTCAAAAGAACAATTTGCACACAAATTGAATGTCACTGTGGCTTGCTAGCCAGATTTACAATACACAAGAGCAATATCTAGCCAATTAAATATTTTAGAGCAGACTGTAACCAGAAAAAAGTACATTCACTTTAGAAATTTCCATTAGTTTCCCTGGTAGTATCCCATACTGTTAAAGTTGCACTTAGTGATTACATGTTAATGTTTCACTGGCTCTAATTTGTCTTTCCAAACAACTCTGCTGCCCACCAGCTCAGGATCAAACATTATGTTATATTAATGCTGGATGCAACATAACACTGTGATGCTCTCTGGAAAATACAGTTGGTCATGTGATCTCAACATGGTGTTCATCATGGGTACTAGTACGATAAAACAGCTTTTTCTAGACCATTGATATGACTGGAGTCAAGTGTGGGTGGGTGGATGGATGGATGGATGGATGGGAATGGATGGGATGGATAGGACACACAGTTCTGCTCTGAAGCCTTAAACGATTATTATAAGGTTAACCCTCCTGTTTCAGCACTTGCATCTGATTCACTCAGCTGAGCAGAGAAGCATCAATAGGGATGAGAGTGACCAAAAAAGTGAGTGTGTGCGCGCATGTGTGTGTGTGTGTGTGTGTACCGTAGAGCAGAGGGTCTCCGCCTGGTCATATTGGCAGCTCTGTTTGAGTCCAGTCACTGCCTGCTGCAGCACCCAGCCCTCCAGAGCCTGAGCCAAGAGCCCATCTTTTCCCTGCAGGCTCTTCACTGAGAACACACAGTACACAGAACAATCGATACACGCAACAAACAAATTCATATACACCTGTTTGGTTAAACAAAAATGTACATACTTGCTTGTACATTCAGAATTTGCGTTAACAGGAAATATTCCATCATTTACAGATTTTTTAAAACACTGGCGAATACTTCAAAATGCTTTCCATCATTTTCACAGACAAAAAAATATGTATCTAGTCTATTGTGTTTCCCTACTTAAACATTCCCATAGTAAAGGATGCTAGTAGGGATTAGAAAAAGGTTTTAAAGCACTCCCGAAAACAGAGCGTAAGACACATGAGGGTGGATTTGGGGGATACCAAGTGCCAATTCATACCATGCATTACAATATTTTCCTGAACAATAATATGGTAACTTTAAGTCTTTTATATAGCAATACTTTATACTGTTGACTTCAAATCTAATGTTTTCATGACCGAATTTATAAATAGAACTTATCAGTTTTACTGCAGTCACACTTAGTCGTCCATGAATTTATTTTTCAAAATCTTTAATTGTAGCCCCTTTCATTGTAGTATTGTGAAGTCCAGGTCATTATATTAAAGCCAGAAAAAATGATATAGGCCTAAATTATCTCTATACTGCACAAATAACATACCATTCATGATAGCAGTGTTCCTTAAAGTTAGGCTAACTACAGAGGGTTGTGCATAAGTAGGCAACAGTAAACTATGGGGTCATTAAGACCAAATGCGTTCTTGAGCTAGAATAGAACACTGGTGTCTCTAGATGCGTTTTAAAAAGTTTAAGTTCTTTTTAACATGACATGCCATAAAAAAACACCGGGCCTGCACATATAACATATCATACATTATAGCGGCATTACTTAAAGTTAGGCTAATCACAGGAGGTTGTGCACACATTGGCTAGATTATTGGGCCATTCAGACTGAACGCATTCTTAACAGAACATTGGTGTCTCTAGACTTGCTTTTAAAAATGTAAGTTCTTTTCAACATGACGTGGCATTAAAAAAACAGGGTGCTCCTGCGCACGATGAAAAATCCAAAGAGGTATAGCTGCAGGCCACAGATCTCCAAATAGGGGCTTAATATCCTAAATAGGGTGGAGTTACTCCAGAAGGGTGCAGGGTCACTCCAAAAAGGGGTTAAGCCAACTTCAAAAAGGGGCCATCATTTCAACTCACAGTTAGGATTAGGGAAAGGGTTAGGTTAGGGCAGGGTTCCACAATAGGTGGCCCACGGGCCGAGAGACAAATGTTTGGCCCACACTAAAGGCCTGTTCACACCAAATTTGTGATGATTTTGCGAGACTATACACACAAGAGTCCGTAAAAAATTTAAATGAAAAACATTTTCACCCCTGTACAGTAGGCGGTGCTGTTCTAGTTTTACAAATATTTATACCAGTCTCCTACCCTACCCAGCTGTCAATGCTAGAGATTAATATATTGAACGCTGTTAAAGCATTTATTTACCTAATTTGGCATAACTGTTTCATTATGTTCTTTCCATGGTGTTGATGCATTTTGAGGAGTACTGTATATAATCTGTTTTTATTATACGAGTGAGATGAGTAAAGAGCGCTGTTGCATAAATATATGTCCTGTTTGCCTGGGTAGCTCAGCGAGTATTGACGCTGACTACCACCCCTGGAGTCGCGAGTTCGAATCCAGGGTGTGCTGAGTGACTCCAGCCAGGTCTCCTAAGCAACCAAATTGGCCCGGTTGCTAGGGAGGGTAGAGTCACATGGGGTAACCTCCTTGTGGTCGCGATTAGCGGTTCTCGCTCTCAATGGGGCGCGTGGTAAGTTGTGTGTGGATCACGGAGAGTAGCATGAGCTTCCACATGCTGTGAGTCTCCGCGGTGTCATGCACAATGAGCCACGTGACAAGATGCGCAGACTGACTGTCTCAGAAGTGGAGGCAACTGAAACTTGTCCTCCGCCACCCAGATTGAGGTGAGTAACCATGCCACCATGAGGACGTTCAAAGTAGTGGGAATTGGGCATTCCAAATTGGGGAGAAAAGGGGATTAAAAAAAAAAAGAGCCCTGAATTTTGCGCTATCATTCCAAAAAATAAGGCAACATCAATGTATTGGTGTGGATCTATTCTAATGTATTTAAATGCCTTTAAAAGGAATTTACTTTTTAAATAATTTTGGAATTCTGAGTTCTTCACTCAGCCAGCCATCATGCGGCAGAATTGGACCTGGTAAATTGCAAGTATACGCTCCGTATAAAGGCCTTAATACATTAAAAATTATTATTATTATTCTAATTATTAATAATAATAACGAGGGGTCACCTCAGAACTCCAAACAAAAATATATTTTCTATCAAGTAAGACAGTGGTGCTTAGAGAAAGTTAGAGGTAAAAAGCCAGAGCCTTTCCATGTATTTTTTACGGAGGTGCAGGAACAGGAAAGTCATATTTAATCAGAGCTATTCATTATGAAGCGACCAGATTATTATCCCAAATTGCAACTGCACCAGACAAAGTTTCTGTTCTATTGACAGCACCTACTGGAATTGCTGATTTCAACTTGGGTGCCAAGATCATCCATAGTACATTTTAAATCGGGACAGATGTAAAATTGCCTTACCTTTAGAAGAAGAAAAATAAATACAATGCGTGTGGTATTTAGTGACTTGCATATACTGACTATAGATGAAATTTCTATGGTAAACCACAGCCTACTAGCCTATGTCCATGGTAGGCTTCGACAAATAAAGCAGACAGGTGACTACTCTCCAATTGGTAAAGTTAGTATAATTGCTGTGGGAGATTTTTTTCCAATTGCCACCTGTGAGAGGAAAACCACTGTATTTGCAAAATGCTCCATTGGATTTGTGGAACAACACATTTGCACTGTCAGAATTAACAATCATTGTTAGACAAAAAGACTCAGCTTTTGCAGAAATATTGAATAGATTGCGTACACGTAGCAAGAGTTCCCCACTATCACTTAATGACTTAAATATGCTCAAAAGTAGGGAAACTGGGCAAACCTCTTCCACTTTATGCATTTTCCCAACAAATACGCAAGTGGACGAGCATAACATCAAACAGATAATTGCAAACTGCCCAGACCACATTTGTGTAGAGGCTCAGGATTTTGAGAAAAAAATCAACAAACTGGACAAATGCAACTTAAAAAGGGACACTTTTCCTGAAGTATTTAATTCCTGTTTACCGGAAACGTTTCTATTAGGTAAAGGTGCACGAGTCATGTTAATTAAGAATATTGACGTCGCTGATGGGCTTGTAAATGGTGTCTGTGGTACTGTAACAGACATGGCCCTTAATACAAACAACACAAATGTGAATGTAGTATTTGGTCAGTTTGATGATGATAAAATTGGGAATACCACTAGAAAGCGTACACCACCACATAGAAACATCATGAATTCCACTCAAATTACTTTAGAGGAAGAGCGAGTTAAAAGCAAGGGTGGGCTGCATAAGCAGTTCCCATTAAAGTTGGCAAGTGCTTGCACTGTACACAAAGTGCAAGGATTAACTGTCAATGAAGCAGTCATATCACTAAAAAATATTTTTGCAGCTGGACAGGCATATGTTGCTTTAAGTCGAGTCAAGACTTTAAGTGGGTTGATCATTCAAGATTTTGCTGATAAAGCAATTTACTGCAAAAACAACATCCAAGAATGTATCAACACAATGCCACAGTTTGAACTTTATAATATTTCACCACATAACACCAACAAATATTTTTCAATTTTCCTAATGAATGTTCAGGGTGTACAAAATCATACAATGTTATTAAAAATAAAAAATAATATATAATAGACCAACTCCCAGTCAGCATATGTCCAACTGATGTGGCTTGCGATCTCTCACACGTCGTCCATTAGAGGCAACACCTCGCAACAACACCTTGATGTGCACAGCAGCAATATTCTAATACATATGGCATTCATAGTTTACAGTTAGTAGTGGTTTGGGACAATATTTAATGAAAATTGAGACAAATTTGCAGAGCGATCCCAACTCTAATTCTAGCTGATGGGATTAAGGCAGTAGGTTACAGATGACGGAGCAAGTTGACCAATCAGATGAAAGGCGCGTTTCAGTGTCGCTCACAAGTGCATATTAAATATTCAAGGCGTAAACTAATTTTTTTTTTTTGTTTTTGTTTTTTTTGGGATTTCTCCCCTTTTTCTCCCAATTTGGAATGCCCAATTCCCAATGCGCTCCAAGTACTCGTGGTCGCATAGTGATTCGCCTCAGTCCGGGTGGCGGAGGACGATTCCCAGTTGCCTCCGCGTCTGAGACAGTCAACCTACGCATCTTATCACGTGGCTTGTTGAGCGCGTTGCCACGGAGACATAGTTCGTGTAGAGGCTTCACGCCATCCACCGCGGCAACCACGCTCAATTCACCATGCGCCCCACCAAGAACAAACCACATTATAGCGACCACGAGGAGGTTACCCCATGTGACTCTACCCTCCCTAGCAACCAGGCCAATTTGATTGCTTAGGAGACCTGGCTGGAGTCACTCAGCATGCCCTGGGATTCGAACTAGTGAACTCCAGGGGTGGTAGCCAGCGTATTTTACCACTGAGCTACCCAGGCCCCGGCGTAAACTAATTTTGAAACACTGAAGGACATTTTTTTAAGCCTTTCCCCCCAATCACTTTATTCCTTTTTAAATATAAAATGAAATGGTCAACAGGAAATGAGTTTGTATCTGCTTATTTTATTAAACAGTGTTAAAACCAATAAAGAAAAAAAATTTTAGTTTTTCATTTTTGGGTAAAAAAGAAAAAGGAATGGAGGCAAAAGTACATGGACCCCAAAAGCTATCTTGTTAAATACAAAGAAATGAATGTGTTATGATGTTTCTTTTAACAGCACAAATCAGCACAAATGAACGACACCGGTTCTGAGCGATTTGGACCACATGGGGTGGAGAGTGACATCATTGCTCCCGAATACAAGCTGTTATTTCTAAGATACAGACGTTGTTATTTTGCAAGCCATCTTAAACGGATCTTTAACTTCATCTGTCGTTCTTTTGATAAACATAATTAACTGAAGAACGTAGTTACGCATACATAGACATACATAACAGACTGCACATGTGCGAGTAGCTGACAAAAGAGGTTATTTTTCTAGACATCTGAAAGTGTTTGGGAATCATTCAACAATGGAGCTTGGCTGACCTCTATTGGACATTTCTTGTAATTGCCACTCAGAACTGGTTAGACATATAGAATCAGAATCAGCTTTATTGCCAAGTATGCTTACACATACAAGGAATTTGTCTTGGTGACAGGAGATTCCAGTGCACAACAATACAAAACAGCAACAAGACAAAGATAATAGTTAAAAATAATAAAAAATGTAATAAATAAATAAAAAAATTAATAGAAAATAAAGTATATATAGAATACACGATAAGACTATATATATATATATATATATATATATATATATATATATATATATATATATATATATATATATATATATATATATTTTTTTTTTTTTTTTTTTCTTTTAAGCAATTCAGGTAAAAACAAAATAAGAGGGATATTTCAAAGTGACACACTTCTGCCAGCTGGTGGCGCTATGACCATGACCCACAATAGCCACATCAATGTGATCAGCCTGCAAGAACAAACATTTGGCTCAATTTTGATGTAAATCACACAATGCACGCAGAAGTTACGAGACGTTTCCTTATTCTAATTTTTTGACATTATTTTATCACGTTGCCATGGCAACACGTTCGATATATTAAAAATCCTTTCGCAATTCAGCATCGTCAATGTCTTGGCATGATGTCGCCCACATTTGATACCTGTAACATGAAATCCCTAGGAGGAGTATTTCAAATTCCAGAGCATGCATTTTTCAAACAAACAAAAATGGCCGACTTCCTGTTGGGCAGAACTAATACAAGCCAATGGGAAATATGTCTGTCATGGTGAGAACAATGTCCTCACCAAAACTTGTGAATATCAGACAAAATCTGCAGCAACCACAGCAATAAACTCATTTGAAATGTTAGGGGGCGCTATGGAGTCCACTGGCCACACCCAAGACTAATGACAAAAGAATTCTAAAATCTTGCCAAACTTTGACGTGTTTCAAGTTTCAAGAGTTTTGAAAAATGAAATATGCATTTATGAACTAGGGGGCACTGTGGAATCGATGAGGCATGTCTATGCTGAATTGCAATATCAAATCAAAAGATGTCCTAAGACAAATGTATGTGTAAACTTTCATAAGTTTTCAGCCATTGTAAGCCCCTCAAAACACCATGGGAAAATTTGAAAATCCCACATTCCATCCAACATGGCTGACTTCCTGTTGGGCGGAGTCAAATACAACCAAGTGAACTTTGTCTAACATGATGAGAGCAGTAACCATACCAAATCTTGTGCACATCTGAGCAACTTCATCCCAACCATTACCTGCGTTTGGAGGTGCTGTAGAGCTCCTCGACCACACCCAAGCCTAAACACTACAATCATTTTTTATTTTCTGATGTGTGTACCAAGTTTCTTGAGTTTTCAAGCATGATGAATGCCTTATAAATGGGTGAATGCATTAAAAATAAAAATAATAATAATAATAATATTTGTGAAAAAACATTCCAAAAACAATAGGGCTTTAGCACCTCTGGTGTGGTACTTGGGCCCTAAATATAGCTGCAAGCAGCAATTAAGGGGGCAAGCACAACAATGACAAAAAATAAGTAATTAAAGCAATCTGGTCATGACTTTAGGCAAAATGGTTGAAAAACCATGACTATTATCAATTGCAATGGAACAAAAAAGCTTATTACTTTTGACCAACAAGTGGCGCTGTCACTAAATTGATATGGTGTGGTCAAGGTACGGTCATGATGACACATATGAAGTTTCATGTCAATAGGCCAAAGTGTTGCCGAGATAGAGCCTGAAAACCCTTCTGGCACCGTGTCATCAAATTCATTGTTGTGTTAAATGAAAACAGTTTGGTCTATCAACACGAAATCCTTAACTTTTTGTCGGCATGGTCTGAAGGTGGTCTGATTCGATTTTGGTTAAAATCTGACAAACGCTCTAGAGTTCGAAATAGTAGGTTTTTAAAGGATTTCAAAATGGCGGACAGGAAGTTTGATCGATCATGGCATAATTGGTATCCACATTCTTGGCATGACCCATGGAATCTACCAAGACTGGTCTCATGACAACAGCACAAAGTAATCAAAAGTTATTAGAATTTTATGAAAATTTGGTATAACTTTTGACCAGAAGGAGTAACTTCAGGGCATTGTGCCAATGACACATAACAAGTTCCGTAACGATATGTCAATGAGTTTGAAAAATAAAGCATTTTACAACAAAATTCCAAATGGGCGACGCTCAAAATGGCCAACATAGGAAAATTTGGTATCACTCGACTCGGCATCCTGCACAGAATCTAATGACCAGATTTGTGATTTTAGGTGAAACTGTTCAGAAGTTATATGCAAAAATATGCATTTTTCATATCTCGTGACCACTAGGTGGCGCTGTGTAGAAACTGTGCAGGTACCCTTTGGTCATGGTTGTCATAACACATACCAAGTTTGGTGTGAATAGGCTAAAGCGTTGCAGAGATTGTGTTGCCTCGTGTCCAATTTGGCGTGCTCTACGTCTAATTTGTTCACGCGTTATTCGAGAACCATTTGACTAATCAACTTTAATTCCTGATCTGAAAATGATCTGATTAAATTTTTGTGCAAATTGGACAAACGGTCTAGGAGGAGTTTGAAAAAGTAGATTTTTTTGAAAAATTCTAAATGGCGGAAAAATTTTGTGGACTGAAAAATGGCGGACTGAAAATGACAACATAGATTATTCTCAAGCCAAGGAATTTTGATTCTAGCACTTACGGTTCAAAAGTTATTAGCATAAACATGTGTGAAAATTTGGGCAGTTGGTGGCACAAGAGGGTTTGAGTTAGAGACTCCAGATTTGCTCCAGTTAATGTTCAGACTGTCCTCTATCTCTGTGCCAAATTCCACAACTTTCCCACATATGGTTTTATGGGCTGCCATAGACTCAATGGCAGAAGAAGAAGAAGAATAAAAAGAACACTAACGATTACAATAGGTGCCTACGCATTTTCAGTGCTTGGCCCCTAATTAGGTTGCGACCCCTACTAGCCTTTTAAACTCCTAAACGTCCATGCAGTAATAAGCAGTCCATTCCCTAACCCACACCCCCATGCTAATGGTATAGCCCACAGCGCAAATTGAAAGACACACACACAAAAAAAGGAAAAATAGAAAATTGGTAAAGAGTCAATCATTCCAAAAATCATTTCTAAAGTCACAATTTACAAAAAGTAAAATTTAAGAAAATGAGAGAAAATATAAATTATCCATTCTTAAAATAACCAGAAACAAATTAAAAATGAAAGTTTCAAACTGTTTTCCTCTTTTTGCATTTGGATTGGTATGGTCTAAAAAATTAATTGTAAATCATTACAAGGTCCCATGAACACAGCTGACCTTTTTCAGACACCAGGGTCATGAGCCCCATCTCCAGATTCTCTCTGAGAGGGGCAGAGCCTGAAAGAAGGCATGCAGTGTTCTCTGTGTGACAGGCAGCAATTAGCCCCGCCCACCCAGCTGGATCATCTGTGTTTGTCAAACAAAAGACAGAAAGAAGACACATTTAAACACATATCAATCACCATAAAGCTACCCATACCACAAACCAAACCTCATACATATTTCATCAGACAGATTTCAATTCCTAATACCTGGGTCAATACTACTAGGGACATGTTTTTTTTTCTTTTCATGTTTACAGCTAAGATACGACACTATTATGCTACCACCACAAAACACTCATTCTTACTGGAGTAACAGAACCTCAAGGAAAACTGAAGTGTGGTGGTACTCAGTTTACCTGGACACAGCAGTACGGCTCTCTGAATAGTTTTCAAAGCGTTCTGTCTTCTGTCCTCACCAGAGTGACGGCCTGAGGCCAACTGATTCACTCCACTGTACAGCAACGCCCTCTACAGACAGAAAAGAGGTGAACACTTTAATAGGGAACGATCTTGCCATTTGTTTTTTAAACACTTTATTCAAGAAGGTTAAAAACATTAAGATACCTTTCCAAGTGTCAAGCTGGCGTGACATGCCACACTGCCAGCCACACTGCCTCCCTGATGAAGATATGAAAACAATCATGAACACCAGCATACTTCACACATCCTTTCAGGAGCCAATGTGGAAATAAACCTAAACAGAATGTGCATCAACCTTTTCATTTCAATTGTATCACCACTAATAAATGACAAAGGTGAATTTGAAAAAATTCAATTTCACAGTCTAATTACTATGCAATTTCAGATATAAATTTAGCAGGTTAAAGGTGCAATATGTAAAAAATTTTTTTTGCCAATGTGTGAACGGCTTATAACGCAACTTAAAAAATGAGCCCTTCCCGGACTTCCTAGGTTGTCTATTAATGCCTGTAGACTGATTTTCATGCGAAGGGAGTGGGTCACTTTTGCCAGGAAAATCCAAAGTATTTGACGATTATGCACGCTCCCGAGAGCCTTGTCTCAGTGCTTCCTTATTTAACATTGTCAACAGACAGTCTGCAAGACTAGGTAACGTTATCTTAGAGATGGAATCCAGCAAACGTCCGGCTCCCAGCACAACATCGACTTACACAAACTCAGAGTAAGCCAAAAAAAAAAAAGAAAAAACATTTATCTACTGAATCCTGTCTGGCTAAGCGGGAACGTGATCGTGGTCGAAAACTAGAGTGAACATCGGGAGGGCATTTGATTCCTGGAGGGACCTTCGTTCAGTTTTAGGGATCAAAACCGACCCTGAATTGGCGTTCTTCTTATTGGACAGGTAAGCTTACATAAGCGCAAAGCATGTGAAATATAGTGCCCTAAAGATTGATCTGTGTAATTTTAGCTAACTTGATCTTGCCTGCTAACGAATTGCAAGCTACCTTGCTTTGTAACTTTCAAGTAATTTCAACGATCTTCTCTTTATACTAAAAGTCACGTTAATGTCAATGTTAACCTGTAATTATTCAGCAAGGTAAACTACAATAATACATGAAATGAATGCTAGACAATGTTCAAGATAATGCAAAAAGACCCATTCATTAGTGTAACGTAACTTGGTTATACAGAAAAGATATACAATCTATTATTATAAAACAATAGCGCATCGATATATCAAAATGACAGTTGTGATGGAATCTGAATTGTCAACATATTTATAATGTACAGTCTATTTTATAAACAGCTACTGTCATCATCCACCAAATTTAGCTAACAGCTATTGATAAAGCTGGCTAGCTCGCCAACGCCGACATTGGCTATCGTATAAATGCAGTCAATGTATCATGCAAAGAAAAGTGATAACTTCAAACTACAGACTCGCATAGTCAGACCTATATCCACACATTGTTTTAGCCCTGTTCCAGCACTGGAGAGTCAAATATAATATACAGTCCCAAAGTTTGTAGTAAAACAATCATAACTATGTAATTTTAATTATGCTACCTCATCTGTCAGCATGATGTCGGTGAATCATGTTCAGCCTCTTTGTACGTTACGTCATTGTTTTGATCGATGCTTGTGTCCCTATGGAGTGTGTGCGCGAGCACGAGCAACAGGTAGCTGGCTGCAGTTCACTTAACAGCCACAGGTGTCATTAATAACAAGGCTTTCTGAATCTTACATACTGCACTTTTAAAGAAACATTTCACATTTAAAAGAATCTTTATGAAGCTCTTTTCCTTAAAGATCAAAAGTCCTTTTATACTATAAATCTCCACTATAAAGTGGAGATTTATAGTAAAAACAATAATGAAATATTGATCTATTTGTCACCCAAAGTGATTGCATCGCTTCAGAAGGTATACATTAAACCACTGGAGTTGTATGGATTACTTTTACTATGACTGTCTGTGCTTTTTGGAGCTTTAAAGTACTGATCACCATTCACTTGCATTGTATGGACCTACACAGCTGAGATATTCTTCTAACAATCTTTGTTTGTGTTCTGCAATCTGGGATGGCATAAGGGTGGGTATATGATGAGAGAATTTTCATTTTTGGGTGAAGTAACCCTTTAAGCATCTTAATTCTTCTAAAATATCTCGGAATACTCACATCAGCTTTGTTGGGGCAGTACTGAGGAACCAGTCTGGAGAGTAAAGCCCAGAGAGATGGATTTCCCGGGTTCCTATCAATGAAGCAGTCAAGCACAAAAAAATAAAGATATTTGTCAAATTTTAAAAAATATAAAAGAAATAAATAAGACAAAAGAAAAAGCCCTGTCTGTTCTGGTGCCTCATTTGACCTTTTAGTTAATTAACCAAATGACCAATGTTTCAGACCTGAGGATAATGAGATTTAAAAGCAGACATCTGATCGGCTAAACACAAAATGTACCGAGCAACGTTTGCAGTTTTTAAAGAGTTTTGGATGGTTTTTCCCCTCAACATGTGCTTACTTTAAGTGCTGCTTTTTACAACTGTCATGCTAGTTTTTCCACATTATGCGAAAATGACAATGAATAAAAATGTAATATAACATGTTCTTAATAGTGACGACCTATCTTTACTGTGTGGATAGTATTATTTCTGGATTGTGCATTTAAATTAAATTAATACGTTTTTACAGCAGTCTCCCAAAAACTCGTGTCCATTTTTATTACATCCTAACCCAAGTTCATTTCCCGATCTAAACAGGGGGAACACTCGCCAAGACTTATCATTTTCTAATGTCTAATGAGCCTTGTATAACTTTATATTCACTACAAACATTTCCACTACTTTTTCAGTGCTGGAAATCACAACTTTAAAATTCCCTATTTCCATGTGGGAATTCTGCTTTAAAAAAATTGCTGCATTAAACAACAAAATCACAGGATTTTGAGCCAATGAGATTTTATAGTGGGCAGGGCTACCCAACATGACGCAACAGAAATAGAGTGCAGCAGTGCCCGCCCACTTTTTCAGCCGTCTGGGTTCCGGATGTATTTTTCCCATTCATTTTTTTCCATAGGCTTTTCTTAAAATCCTTAATAAAAGCCATGAACCAAACCAACCAGCTCCGAGGTGAATCACAACACTACATACTTTGATTTGAAGCAAAAACAGTATTTGAAATCTGACAAAAAGACAAAGGTACAAGATTGTGTACTTAACGTCTTTCACGAATGCACTAACTTCAAGCCCATGAAGCATTGCGAATGACATAATTGAATAAAAAAAACTATGCAAATACAGTCAGAGAACTTTATTAGGAACACCTGTACACCTAATTATTCATGCCATTATCTAATCAGCCAATCATGTGGCAGCAGTGCAATGCATAATATCAGGCAGATACGGGTCAGGAGCTTCAGTTAATGTTCACATCAACCATCAGAATGGGAAAACTATGTGATCTCGGTGATTTCAACCGTGGTATGAATGTAGGTGCCAGACGGGCGGGTTTGAGTATGTCTGTAACTGCTGATCTCCTGGGATTTTCACGCACAACGGTCTCTAGAGTTTACTCAGAATGGTGTCAAAAACAAAAAACATCCAGTGAGTGGCAGTTCTGCGGACGGAAACGCCTTTTTGATGAGAGAGGTCAATGGAGAATGGCCAGACTGGTTCAAGCTGACAGAAAGGTAACTCAGATAACTCAATACAATTGTAGTGAGCAGAATATCATATCAGAATGCACAACACATCAAACCTTGAGGCAGATGGGCTACAACAGCAGAAAACCAGAAGACCTTATAAGTGCTCAGTGTAAATAAAACTATTGATTTGAGATTGTTGATTATAAGTTAGTTAGTGATTTTACACCATGCCAGCTTCCATGGCTATTTTCATGCCGAAAAACAAGTAAAAAATGTGTTAAAAGGTAGAGTAATTAAAATCCTATATAAAGTTTTTAAATATATTTTTGATATGACTCTAAAACTGACTCAGGGTTGACTTAGTTAAAAATCTCTTCAAAAGTGTTTGCGGAGTAAAATAAATTCCTAAAAGAAATAAAACCAGCACAATCCAATAAAATATGTTTCAAAGATAGTGGATTCTGACATGCGTTGCATAATGGTGGATCTTCATCTGATATTAAAAACTTGTGTGAGTCTGGAATGTCCCATTCAGCAACAGGTGTAAATGATCCGATCCCAGTGATTACTGAAATTAAAGATACACTACCAGTCAAAACTTTTGAAATACTTGACACGAGAACATGTCTGCAAATTCTAGGCAAAGGGTGACTACTTTGAAGATGCTAAAATATAACACAGTTTTGATTTATTTTGGATTTTGTTTAGTCACAACATAATTCCCATAGTTCCATTTATGTTATTCCATAGTTTTGATGACTTTACTATTATTCTAAAATGTGAAGAAAATTTTTTTTTAATAAAAATGATTGTTTCAAAACTTTTGACCAGTAGTGTATGTATTTTGCCACAACAGGGTTGATTTCATGCAATTTGTTTGTAATGCATTGATCTCATTCTGTTTGACATTAGTTGTTGATGTAAGAGATTATGGTAGGTTTCAGATCTAATGGTGGTATGGAGCATTTTTAAGATCTGTAGAAAGTGCTTCTTTAGCAGCAGAGTCTGTTTGTTCATTTCCAAGGATTCCACAACGGCCAGGAACCCAGCAAAAGTAAATATTAAAATTCTGTGCCTCCAGAGCTGACAATTTGGTTAGAATCTTTACAAGGGCTGGGTAGTCATTTTTGAGTGATGCAAGCGCTTGAAGACATGATTCTGATTATTGAGAAATTTCTCTGTTGTGTGGTCTTGATGTGATCCAGTGCCAAAACAATAGCGTTGGCCTCTGCTGTAAAAGTTGAGCTCTGATTGGGGATCTTTATTCTGCTTTTTTGGTGACAGATCACATATACAACTGACACAAGATCTCCAGACTTTGATCCATCTGTATATACAGGTGTGTGTGATGGAAACATCTCTTTACTATCCAGGAGCTGTTGAAGGTATTCATTCGGATGGGTTTCAGATTTTCAGGGTTTCCAGAATTATTTTTGGGTTTTTTTAGATTCCAGAGTGGAATACTGCAAAAGTATGTTTGATCCAGTATGCTTAAGTCAACTTTTATGTTTTCTAGATGGGATTTAATCCGTAGGCCAGGAGTTTGGATATGCCTCGGTTTTCTCTCATACAGATATTAATTTTGGGGTGAGAAGATTGCATGATATGCTGGATTTTCTTTGTTGGTCTTTACTTTTGTTGAGTATTGCAGGGCTAAATTGAGACATCTGTTCTCTAGAGAAAGTTTATTAGTCTCTACATATAAACTTTGAATTGGTGATGTTCTGAAGGCCCCCAGTGCCAGACATATGCCTTGATGGTGAACTGTGTCCAAAAGTCGGATATACGATTTCCTGGCTGAGCCATACACTACGCTTCCATAGTCCAAGCGTGATCTGATCGGCGTTCTGTAAAGGTTTAGGATAACTGATCTTTCTGCTTCCCACTTAGTCTTTGCTAAAACCTTTAAAATAACCATTGCTTTAAACATTTATCTTTTAAAATCTTTATGTGACGAATAAAAGACCATTTATATTTCAAAGGTTATTCCAAGGAATTTGGTCTCCTTGACAACTTTGATAGGATTGTCATCCATATATAGCTCTGGGTCATGGAGTCACGTGACGCCATGCGAGGATCGGACGTGGATTAATCGTATGCATTAATTTCAGATTATTTTACCCTGGATAGGGGCACCCGGCAGGGTTGCCCTCTTTCCCCATTATTGTTCTGTCTTGCCCTGGAACCATTAGTAGCCGCAATAAGAAAGGAGGATGATTTTCCAGGGGTGGTGGCGGGAGGTGTGGCGCATAAGCTTTTGCTTTACGCAGATGATATTTTATTATTCATCTCTGACCCTACTAGATCTATACCTTGCCTCCACAGAATTATTCATTCCTTTTCTAAGTTCTCAGGATACAGAGTTAATTGGTCTAAATCCGAAACTTTGGCTCTGACAGCGTACTGGCCTGTAACAGCTTTTCAGCCGGGCGCCTTCCAGTGGCCCAAACAGGGCATTAAGTATTTGGGTATTTTATTCCCAGCAAATTTGTGTGATTTAGTTTAAATTAATTTTGTTAATTTTGACCCTTTAATAAAAAGGTTTTCGAGTGATGCGAGTAGGTGGGCTTCATTACATTTATCGATGATTGGGAAGGTTAATGTTATTAAAATGAATTGTATTCCAAAATTCAACTACCTGCTACAATCTCTCCCTATAGATGTCCCCCTCTCTTATTTCAAGGAATTTGATAGCATAGCAAAGTCCTTCGTTTGGAATGGTAAGTGTCCCAGATTACACTTTAATAAGTTACATAGGCCGATTGACAATGTGGGCTAGGCCTACCCAAGATTTTGTTTTATTAGTATGCATTCGGTCTTAGACATTTGGCCCATTGGTCGCTTCCACCTGAGAGAGCCCCTCCTTGGTTTTGTACTGAACAGGAAGTTCTTGCCCCTATTTTGCCATTACAAAGCCTTTCTATCAAACAAACTGGAGAAGTTAAGTTACACCCCGTTATCTCGCATTTGCACGCGGTATAGACAAAAGTGTCCAGAGTGTTTAATTCAGACATTTATTTAAATGTTGCTTCGAGCATATGGCTGAACCCAAAATTATGTATTAATAAGTCCCCTTTCTGCTGGACAGAGTGGATTGTGAGGGAGGTTAATACACTCGGTGAAAGTTGAGATCCTTTGAAAAAATGGTTCAACATTTTGGGATTCCAGGTCTCAATTTTTTAGGTATTTACAGCTGCGCCACCTGCTCTGTACTATTTTTGGGAGAAGCATACACCCCCCTAAAGCGGCAGACACTCTGGGAGTGGTGATTACTGTCATGAGGCATCAGTGTATTACTGCTTCAACTTCTCTCAAGAGATTATGGGAGAAAGATTTAAACTTGGTATTGGAGGAGGGAGTGTGGGCTAGGATTCTAAAAAACGTCTAGAACATCTAGGAGACGCAAGGGTGCGCCTTATGCAATTTAAGATTTTACATTCTATTGGACCCCCTCTTGGTCTTAAAGACACACCCACCTGCTGGCGATGCCAATTAGAAGATGGGGACACAGCCCATGCTTTTTGGTGGTGTGTTAAGATCCAAGAATTTTGGTTGAGGGTTCAGAGTATTATGTGTGAGGTATTGGGCACTCCGATTTAATTTTGCCCCAGACTCTGTATTTTAGGCCATGGGGTGGTCATTAATATGGGGGATAAATACATAAAGAATTGGGTCCTGGCCAGTGTTATGATCGGCAGACAAATTGTTCTTAGGGGATAGAAGCTGGTTGGAGTGCCCTCGTTTCAGGAATTGCATACAGAGATGGACAGGGTAGCGTCATTTGAAAGAATGTCATATAGAAGGCTAGGTAATATGGAGTTATTTAATAAAACAAACGGGGCAACTATTTAGCCTTTTTAGAAGGTTCTCGGGGAGGGGCAGTGGAGGGAGGTTTGTAGTTTTAAACGTATGATTGTATTTATTTATTTTTATATATATTCTTAAGTGTTTCCTCTTTTCTGTTTTTAATTCACATGTGTGTATACTTTAATTTTGTGGTGGACCACTAGATGTTTGTAGTGTGAGGGGGGATGGGGGGATGTTCAGGGGGAGGGACATATAATTTGATTCTGTGTGTGTATGTTCTGTTTCTTCAATCCTGTTTTTTTTTTTTTTAATCAATACAATTTTAATATCAATGGCTCTGGGTCATGATGGAGAGAGTGTAACTGGCAAAAATGCATCCAGACTGTTTTACTCTTTGAGAACTTAAACCTGTTGGACACAGACCAGGCCTGGACCCTATTAACTGTCAGCTGGATTTTCCGTTCAGTACCGTTCATAAATTTGCCTCTGTAGCAAATACAAATGTCATATACATAAAGGCTGCAATGAATGTTTGATCCGATGACTTTTGCAACGCTGTTTATTTTTATACTAAAAAGGGTCACTGATAAGATGCTTCCTTGAGGAACTCCTAACTCTTGTCTGTGTGGGTTTGATAGGGTAGTACCTACCCTGATTTTAAAATGTATATTTGATATAAAGTTTGCAATAAAAATGGGTAGATGTCCTCTAAAACCAAGCTGATGTAAATCCTTTAAAATACCATACTTCCAAGTCAAAAAAGACACCAACAGCATGTTCTTTTCTGATAAAAGCATCACATACATAACTTAAGGCTGATGAGGTGATCTATAGTGCTTCTTCCTTTTTTAAATCCACCTTGAGCATTACTTATAAGATGTTGAGACTCCAGCATCCATACGAGGTCTTCATTTACAAATTCTCTCCATGGTTTTACATAAACAATTCATCAGGGCTTTAGGTCGGTAGTTGGAAGCTTCATTATGATCCTTTCCTGCCTTTGGAATAGGAATAATTTCCGCTACTTTCCAAAAATATGGAACATCCCCTGACATCCAGATGGAGTTAAATATTTGTAAAAGTTAGGACAGGATAGTGTGAGGCAAAAATTTTTTTTAATTTATAATGAATATTGTCGGGTCCATTGCAGTATCATGTGATCTGCTTATGGCCCGCAATAGCTCTTCCATATTGAAAGGTTGGCTGTGAGGTTCTATATTATTAGATGAAAAGTTAACATCTTTCTTTTCTTCCAGTGCCTGAATTGTTTAAAAGGCAGGGATGCAGTTCTCAATAGAGGAGTCCTTTTCAAAGGTTTCAGCTAGGATATTTGCAATTACTTGTTTTGTAGTTAAGACTGAGTCTTGATGTTTAATATGTTGAATTAGAGGTCCACTGTTTTTGCTTTTCATTCTTCAAATCAGATTCCAAACCTTTTTCGTTGGAGTTTTTGATGTCAGGTTGGATACGAATTGTCTCCAACTTTGTTTCTTCACCTCATTTATTACTCTACGTGCTTGAGCTCTCTTTATTTTGACATTGATGAGGTTTTCCGTTAATGGACTTCTTTAGAATCTTCTTTCAGCTTTCTTCCGCTCTTGGCAATTGTTTGTATTTCCTTTTTGGTTAAGTTTTTGGAATGGTATCATTTGCTATGGAGATTAAAATACTGGTAAAAAAATGTATAGGATCTGGATCATCCTCAGGAATTGCACTGAATCTTTCATAACATAAGGTTTGACAGTCATACCAGTTGGCTTTTTTAGTTGCCATCTCTGTATGCTTGGTACTTCTCCTCTTCCTTTGAAGGTCAAGATTAGTGGAAAATGGTCACTTCCACAGAGGTCATTCCACACTTTCCATGAGAGATCTAGTAGTAGCTCAGGCTGGCAGATGGTGAGGTCAATTGCTGAATAGGTACCATGTCCAGGGTGTAAATAGGTTTGAGACCCATCATTTAAAAGGCACAGGGCATGGTTGTTGATAAAATCATCAATGTTCTTGCCTTTTGTATTACACTTATTACTACCTTACAAGGTATTATGGCTGTTAAAGTCCCGATAAGTATGAAGGGGGAAGGAAGCTGCTCCACAAGGTTGTACAGATCTTGATGCTTTATAGTCATATCCGGTGGAATGTATATGGAGCATACTGTGAAAATCCTCTGGAGGGTAATATAAATTGCTGTTACTTGTAAATTACTATTTAGTGTGATGTATCTGTGCAGCACATCATTTCTAATTAAAATAGCTGTTCCACCAGAAGCACGTCTATTGTTTGGACCAAAAGAATTTAAAATTGTAACGTTTTTAAAAGAAAGGGTAGTATCAGGTGACAACTGCGTCTCTTGTAGACAAAAGGCAAGTGGATTTATAATTGCAGCTAATCGTTGCAATTCTGCGAAGTTAGCTCTGAGCCCACGGCAGTTCCACTGGATAATAGTGTGATCCATATTTAAGTTGGGAGAATAGGGATATTACCCCTAGTTCTGCCTTTTGGTGAGTGGCTCCTACTGTGATGGCCACTCTCTTTCATTTTGACATCTTTGATTGCTTTTGTCTTCGTATTCTCATCTTGTGATACTTATGATTGTGAACATCCTGCTTTTTTAGAATTCTTGTTAATTATTTGGTTTTCTGTTTGTAAGTTCTGGTTGGTTTGGCTATGGGTTGATGTAGTTTCATTCTGATTTCCTGCACTCTTTGATCTAGGAAGAGGTATACCTTTACTGTTACTGACAGTTTGTGGTTTATCCTTTTGCAGCCAGGTCAAATCTCTCTGGCAATCTACTGAATAAAAAGTTTTATTTACAATGAAAGAGGCTGCCACAGTGACCACTTTGCATTCTTCATTATAGCTGATTTTCTTTGTACATCTTATTTTCTGGATTTCTTTCTCTTTAATCCACATCAAGCATTCTTTTGATGTAGCCATATGTTATCCTGCACAATTGCAGCATTTGGGTGGCTCCTGACAGCTTTCTTTGTCATGGTCCTCCTCTCCACAATTGCAGCAGACACGCTTATTCTTACAGCTGTTTGACCATGCCCATACTTTTGACAGTTAAAGCATCTCAGTGGATTTGGTATAAATAACTCCACTGGAACACTCATATACCCGATTGTGATTCTTTCTGGAGGATGAGGTTTATTGAAGGTAATAATGTAAGTGCCAGTTTTGATAATTCAATCTTCTCGTTTGATTGTTATTCTTTTCACATACATCATTCCTTGAGATTTAAATTTCTTCTTCATCTACATTATCCAACTCTCTGGTACATATCACTCCTTTGCTATAGTTGAGTGTTAGATGTGGAGAAGTCTTTATAGCAAGTCCAGCCAACAAATTGGCACGAAGAATATTCTCTGAATTAGCCTTCTTACAACATTCCACCACAATCTGGGCAGATCGCAATTTCTTCACCTCCTTAACGGTACTAGCTATTCCTGTAATGCCCTTGTGAATGGCGAAAAGAGATAGCTTTGTGATTGGCATATCTGATGATGCAGATTCAAAAATAAAAATTTTGGCCAATCTTCATTGTAAGATGCAGAAGCACACTGATTCTCAGAAGTGCAGTCCATGTCCAGGTCTAAAAGTCATTTTTTTTAGGTATGTGTTTGGTAGCCATGTTTAGCGTATTATGCTTCATCATCTCTGCTCCCCACCCACCCTGGAGTCCAACAAGTGGATGCACAGAGCCGCAGAAATCCTGCAGATTATGCACCAGGTATATAGAGAAGTATACTCAAACACAAAGAACGAGAGATGTTCCATCTACTCGATTGACCCTTAGCCAATGCCTTCTGAGGATACTGAAAACATAGCTGATGTTAACTTATCACATAGTATTACCAGGGCATGCCTTGACCAGCCGATTGATTGGATCGGATCTTTCCAATCTCCCGTCTAGATGAAGTAGGAGCCAAATCACAGTGTTGAAATAATGGAAGCCGCAGCAAACCACATTTCTCAGGAGCCAGGATCTCTTCCTCCACCGACACGGGTCGCAACTCACGGCAAACAAGTCACCTTCTTTTGTCGTATTTTACGAGTAGCAGGGGGAAGCTAGGACTTTAACTACTCAGGGTACTTACTGAGAGGTAGACGGTGATGGTATAAGAAGATGAGCAAACTCAAGTTCAGTAGAGAGAAAAAACAACAAAATCCAAAATAAAATAAAAGTATATAAACAACTGTGACCCTAGTATGGAAGGATCAAGGGTTATTCACTTTTGCCCAAGGAGTAAACCCTAGCACTACGGAGGGAAGGAGCGTGCCACTGTCCCTTTCACGAGCTACCACCACAAAGGTGGGTCCCGCGCAATGCCCGGGTGTTGATTATAAGTATAGAAACAATATATTTTAAGTTTACTGCAAAATATTCAGATATATGCAATTATATACTGTATGTAGTTTGAGGGTATAGAGATACCAACTCGACTGCATCATTCACAGTGCATCATGGAACTGGGCCCTCGCTGCTGGACTTGTTTCACAGGCTTTGTTGGCTGTGGTTCTCTGATTGATGGATCTTTGTCTTCTGGACCATGGGTAGTGTAGTTGTTCACCAGGAATTCCGCTATTAAACACAATTTTTACACAATGAAGTTGAAATAAAGTGGACCTATGGCTTCAACCAAGGCATGTACCATCAATGAACAACCTTGGAGATAACGGTAGGTTTGTATTTAAAGGTTTATAAGTTATCGCTGAAAATCAATTTGTCTATGGAACAAAATTATGGGATTTTTACTTCCGGAACCAGACTCTATAGGTCGTGGCTCCTTAGAACAAAAACTCAGATTAACATTGAAAAGATAGGACTTAATCTATTGCTTTTCGCTTTATCGTGTCGTATCAGGTTAGGACTTGGAGATGGTGTAACTCTATATATGACACAGGACCAGTACCTGTGTATAGCCCTAGCAGCCTCCCTGTGTACACTGCTAAAGTCACCCTGCAGAGACAGCAGGGTGCAGGTGAGCAGACAGCAGTCCACCACATTTCCTCCTACAGGTTCCCCCAGCTTTTGTAGCTCTTTGAGCGTGGCACTTGCCAGATTCACGTCACCATGAACCAAACCCAGAGCACACAGACACTGCAGACTCTCTGGAACAGGTTCTTTCAGCAATGAACTAAACTCAAAAACATTTCAACCAAAAGGAGAGAGGTTAAGCTGCAGAATTTTGAAGCAGAGAAGTGTTGCTTGCAGATACAGTTGTTGGCTCACCACTTGAAGAGAAGAGTTTTGGCGTGCTCCATGCTGCCCAGCCTGTGCTGTAATAGGGCCAGTGCAGTGAGTATATAGGCCTTTTCCTTCTCATTGAAGGCAACCGCAAGAGCTTTCTCATAAGCTTAAAATTGCACACAAACACACACCCATAAAATGTACACACAGCCAAGCAGAAAGCATTGTAAGTGTGTACCAGTGTGTACCACTCGTTTGTGATTGCTATAAAAAATTATTTCATAGAGACTGCACTGACAAAGAGCAATTTGTGGCAGAACTAGACTGAGCATAACTAGACAAATTTAAATTCACTATCTACATTCCTTCTCCATGACTTTATAATATTTGATTCATTTCCATGATTTTACAAGCCTTTAAAATTCCCTGATAATTCCAGGTTTTCCATGCCGTGGAAACCCTGCACTAAACAAGATTCATATGGCAATGACAGCTCACCCTCAATGCTCTCTGGCAGAAGTCCTGTTCTAAAGCAGGCGAGCGCCAGCCCTGTGATATCATGCAGCTCTTCTAGTGGTGTGGAGGAATAAATATGGACTGCCTCTTTCCACTGCCCATCATCACTGTTAAGAACAACACACATTGCATACAAAACACACCTGTCCATTATTATACACTGTAAATTCTGATGACATCACAGCTGAAATAATTGACAGCATTGTTCTACTAAGTGTTTTTTACCTAAGGGCACGTCCATAACCCCTCAGAGCAAAGCTGAGCTTTTCAGTCTGAGGGGATGCGTGAAGCAATTCTGCAGCTCTGGAGAGAACAAAATATATCCACAAAATGTTACCTATAGGGTCTAGATCAGTGTGAGAAATAACCATTTTTATTAAGGGGCAACATTTTCCTCCTGGATCTGATTTTCAGGACCATTTTTGCCTTTATGAGAAACTATATAAAACAAAGAGTGTTTCATCTTTTTTATTTTAAACATGCAATTTCAATACATTAAAATACATTTCAATATGAACAATTTGATATCCTGTTACCTATAAAATGAGATGAACATCAACTTTCACGTTTTATGCAATAATATAACTAGGCCTAAAATAAAATTCCATGAAATAATATTGTAACAAAAACAAAACAAAGAGAGGCATGTTTTGCACCCACATTTTAAATTTTATGTTTTTGTTTTTTGGTTAATTTCTATGGCCTTTTTGCCGCACAAAAAAAGCCTTCTTTACTACTGATATTAACTTTCTTTATTTCTTGTTTCAGATTAAAGGGACAGTTCACCCAAAAAAAAAAAAAAATTATAATAATAATTCTCTCATTTACTCACCCTCATGCAACTTTTGTTCTTCTGCAGAACACAAACAAAGATTTTTTTGTGGACACATGCATTTGGCATTTGACATTATTCTAAACAATTTTGAAGCAATTTGGGTAAATATAAGAGGACTATTTTAAAGTCTGTTGTAAGAGCCACACATCCTGCTGCCAGATGGTGGCACTATGACCATGACCCAAAATAGTCAAATCCATGTGATTAGCCCAATTTTGTTGACTGTAGGTGAAAATGGGGGTGCTAAAGAGGCCGTCTTATACGCCCATTTTAAACCTGTTAACTGTCACTGGCCAACTCTGCAACTTTTCCCAGCCCTAATGGCCGACGATTCTGATGTGTGTGCAAAATATCACACTTATTCACACGTTAAGTACCCCAAGAACCGAGAACCTTGAAAAAAGAATAATAATAATAATCCTTTGAAGAACAATAAGGCCTCCGCACTTTTAGTGCTTGGGCCCTAATAATAATAATAATAATAATAATTCTTAGAAGAACAACAGGGCCTCCTAACTTTCAGTGCTTGCGTAATAATAATAATCCTCAGAAGAACAATAGGGCCTCCGCACTTTCAATGCTTGGGCCTTAATAATAATAATCATTAGAACAATAGGGCCTCCACACTTTCAGTGCTTGGACCCTAATAATAATAATAATAATAATAATAATTCTTAGAAGAACAACAGGGCCTCCGCACTTTCAGTGCTTGTGTAATAATAATAATAATAATAATCCTTAGAAGAACAATAGGGCCTCCGCACTTTCAATGCTTGGGCCTTAATAATAATAATCCTTAGAACAATAGGGCCTCCACACTTTCAGTGCTTGGGCCCTAATAACAATAATCCTTAGAAGAACAATAAGGCCTCTGCACTTTCAGTGCTTGGGCCCTAATTCATGTCTTTTGAAGTGATCCAATCAGTTTTGGGGGAGAACAGACTAAAATGCCTCCTTGGTGATCATGATTTCAAGCTTGATTACACTTCCTAGTGCCATCTAGCGCTCTGCGCATGCGTCAAGTACTAGGAAATGTAATCGAGCTTGAAATCATGATCGTGTCTAGAGATTTGCATTGGTAATATGTACAGTGAAAAAGCAGAAAGAAAGTCACATGCATCTGGGATGGAATAAGTAAATTACGAGATAATTTTCTTTTTTGAGTGAACTGTATGTTTAATTGAATTTGTGTATTTGGACAGAATTTAAGAAACTGTGTTGTTTTACTAGCAGCACACTAGGAAGTTAATGGGTCATAATTTAAAAGCACTTTCTAATTCCAGAGAAACTGACACACAAAATACATAAATAGCTTGAGGCTTCCAAACCTGCGATATGCCTCAGTGGCTTGTTTCTTCAGCTGCAAGTGTGTGTTCAGGTACCCGAGCATGATGAAGGCGTCAGGGTCCGTCTGAATTCTTTCTGATGTGAAAAAGAGAGAGTACACTGAGCCGCATACAAACAAAAATGAGTTGACTTGACATGTGTTCTCATACCTGTGTACTTGCTCAGAGCCACCTGGGCTGCAGAGACAGCGTTCATCTGGACAATGTTATAGAGGTAGAGCTCTGAATCTCTGTTGCTCTTATCCAGCAGTGTGGAGCAAACCCAGTATGCATAACCCTTCACTCCCTCAGTCTAACATCATATAAACATGTTACTACAAAGTCTATGCAAAACATTTACATACATAAGAAACTGTAAGATGTCGAGGTCATACAAATATAGAAGAAATGCATATGTACACCAAATGCATAAGTTAAATATACACATATGCATAGACAAAGTGACTAGACATACATGAGTGCTCAGTTCTGTGGTATGTCTAAAAAGGTCCATGGTGTCATAACTTCCAACTGTCTCGGCAATGAGAGCCTGTGATGAGAAAGATATTAGATCTACTAAGTGGACTAAAGAAGGGATAATACTTATATATATTATTTAACATTAGCACTTATTTATCTTGGTTAATGATCATTTAAACACTTTTTAAAATGTAAAGTTGTATACATTATTATATAAACTTTTGGTTTGATCTACGGTGTACCTGTCCGATCCAGCAGTTCACATAGAGGGGCTCTAAAGATTGAGCAATCTTGAAAGATTCATGAGAGAGCTAAAAAAGATTTCAAAATTATGATTAGTGTGGCTTTAAATGTAATGATTTTAAAACATGTTAAATGGAGTTTATAACCTTCATGTTACCTCTATATTTCCCTTCTTCAGATATAAAGCACCGAGGTTGGTCCATGCAACCACATTCTGAAAAATTATCAAGAAGCATTGCACATTTCACATCATCCCAAAAGCTAGGTACCACATATTTTCTCTTTTTTTTTTCAGCACTTACATTTGGCTCAGCTTTTACAGATTTGATGAAGCTGTGTTGTGAAAGAGCAAAGTTTTCAATACCTGAAATATAAAAGCTGAATTTAATATTAACAGAGATTAACCCATCCTTAAAATCCAGAATAATCCAATGCCATTACACTACTATTAAATAAACTTCCAGTTAAACTTCAAAATTAATAAGAACAGACTAAAAAAGTATAGAAAGAAGGGAATCTGGATATCATATATTATTAACCCTTTGCCATGGCGACCACTCCAAGGGCATTCCAGTATGTGTGATTGGCACTGTCTAACATGACTGCCTTCTTAACACACTGTCAAAAAAGAGCCAAACAAAAAAAGTGCATTAGCTTTCTTTAAATGTACCTCTTCATGAAAACATGAACTACTGAACCCAGGTCTGGTCATGTACCTGCACTGCTTTCTCGAGCAGGGGCAGAGAGTCATCTTCAGGAAACTGAGAGCTGAGCAATCTGGATTGGTGGTAGTAGTTCAGGCCGAGGTCACACCACAGACTGGGTGCCTCAGGCATCAGTTTCAAAGCATGACCAAAGCACCTGGCAAAGTAAAGTTTGCAACACTGATGCAATATTTTTAAACAGCCTTTAGTTTACGTCAAAGCTGTGAACCATGATCTTCATTCATTCTCATTCTAGAGAGCAACTGATTGGACAAAAAATTGGATATGCCATGAATACAGGATGGATCATCAATATCTTTGGTCTGTTTTCCCAGAAGAGAAAGTAAAGACTAAATTTTAAATGCATAAATCTGCTAAAAATCTAAGAGTACACTAAAACATACAGTTGATGGCCTCAAAGCCATCACGCATGGACTAAAACTGCAATTTTGATTTTATGGGGTCTTTAAGACATGATTAGCAAAATACTGTTTGTTCAATCCAGGAATCCATCTATGAATTAGAAAAAAAGTGCTAACTTTTACCTTTCTCCAAGAGTGATAAGCGATCTCTGGTCCAGTGTATGGCTCTGATCGGGTGGTTCCATTCCACACAGAGCCCCGGGTACCAGCACTTTGGCCCGGTTTGGCGAAACAGTTTTGGAGGTGGTGCAGGCATCGCCAAGCAACTTCCACAGACAGGACAAGTACGGCCTTTGTTGGACCGCTCTAAGAACATTTACACGAGGAGAGAGATTGAACCAATAAACACTGGAAGACACCCTTTAAAACACATTCCACACAATCAATCTTTACATGATAAAAATGTCCCCCCTTCCCAGTAGACTTTGACGCTCACAAAACAGCCTACCTAAAGATATAATGGATGGCGTTCTGTATCAGGTCTACTGCTCTACCATCTAGAAAGTCCTCCAGTGCACTCTTAGCCAAGGCTAACAAGCATTCACCTAGACCTGAGAATACAAACACAGTGAAACTGCTTTTAATTGGTACAAATTTTGGTTTTCTCCTCTAATACTACATCAAACAGTTATTAACCTGTAGAGTAACACAATAATACAGAAGACTTGCATACCTTTTAGTGCTGGCACGTAGTCCTCTTGCTCTAAAATATGCCTGTACTCTGCAGCGGCCTCTTTAAACCGGCCCAGGATCTGTTTAATGGCAGCAGTCTGGTAAAGGCTGTAGATGGAGGTGGGCTGCAGGAGATGTGCTTTGGCGAAGGTTTTCAGAGCAGCTGTGAAACTCCTGCGTTTTAGATATGCCTCACCTAAACACTCCCAGCACAACCAATCCTGAGGATCAGCCCTCAACGCTGCCTGAAGACTGAAACCAAAGCAGAAACATCTGGTTATTGTGGTAAATATTACTTAAGTAAGTACGGAAGTATGGAAGTGAGTACATACGTAAGTAAGGTAGGTGCAGAAGGAAGTATGGATGGATGAAAGTATGGATGGTTGAAAGTATGGATGGATGAAACAGGGTTCGTACAGATGCTTCAAAGTTAAATTAAAGGACTTTCAAGGACTTTTCAAGCACATTTTTATTTGTTTTCAAGGACTATGCTCGAGATGTCATTAAAGCAAATTCTTTAATTGTTAATTTTAAATTTAAAAAAAATGTATTCGCTCAGTTAATTTATTTTTATAAAATACCACTTATTACAAGTACAACATATCTCAATGTGCATCTTTAACTACATATTCTCAGTAACAATTCTTGGTTCATTCATTTTGAAATTGATGTGTTATTGTAGTGTGCTCCCTTAAAACGCACTTTGCTTTCCAACAAAAGTGAATAACTGTGTCCGTAAAAGGTAGTCCATATGACTCGTGCTGTGTTCCATGTTTTCTAAAGTCACACAACAGATTTATGTGAGGAAATGACCCAAACTGTAAATGGGTCATTCTCGAAAACGTTTGACTTTCCAACTTACAAAATATTGAAATTTCCCGTTCAGTTCAGTTTTTGCCCATAAACACTGAGGGTAAACATTTTGTAACATGTTGACATTATTTTTATTCATAAAGAACAACTTGGCTGTTGTTCTTTCTTTTATTATTTAATTTTGTTTCACAAATGAAGCAAGTTAACACTAAATTAACACTAATGAGGGTTAAATGGGTTACAACACCAGATTTTGAGGGTTTAATGGGGTATAACACCAAACATTTTTGTGTGAAAATATTACAGTTAAAATGTGAAATAATAACTTTTTAACATGCTGGGGAAAATCACTATATGCATATTTAAGCAGCCTCTGAAAATATTTTTAAAACATTATTATTTTTTTATTTTTTTACATTAATAACACTAATGCCATGAAATTAAGGGACAATCATTATTTTTTAATTATTCAAATTATTAATAATAATTTTGTTTTGCTTTTTTGCACACTGTTCGGCCTTGCACTAATGCTTTTATTAAAAATAAGTACAAAATAAATACATAAATAACTTTAAAAGTCATAGAAGTAGTGTACCAGATGAAGGGGACAAGGATTTTTTTTTTTTCAGGCAATTGATTTCAAATATATTTTCTAAAAACAAATCAAAACATAGTCAAGCCATTTCATATCATTAAAGGTTAGGTTATAGAATGATACCTTTCATTTTATTTTTTTCGCTATTTGAAAGCTATTTCATGACTAATAAGGTCAAGGGACATGTTTGTCAACATATTTTGATATTGACCCAAATGTTGTCAGAAATAACCTATTTTGTGAGACACAAAGCTTTCTTTACACCAGGGTGCGCTACACGGCTAAACAAAACTGAATCCTCAATTGATCTGCATTCAAATCTCAGAACGTTTTACATCTCATCTAATGTTTTCACTCTGGAGAGTAATTTTTTATTAAAACTGATAGTTGCAAGAATTTTTACTTGTTAAATCCACCACAGCAGTATCTATAAACTGTATATTTTCAAAATCCTCCAGTAACAATTGATTGTGATAGGCCCATTCTGAACAGCACTGCCAAAAGTAACAGGTGCCACGTGACAGCGCCGTCTATGCGCTGCCAGCTTCAGCAGCGGTCTAGTGGTCTGTCGTCGTGTTTTTCCAAAAATAAATACATTTAATTTATTAAATGATTTAAGCAACGTATTTTAAGTTTTTCTATAATTCAAGCACTTTTTAAGCACCTCTTGGTAAAAATGGCTATTTTCAAGGGTTTTCCAGGACTTAAATTTGGAAAAGCCAAATTCAAGTACTTCAAGCACCTTGTACGAACACTGATGAAAGTACAGATGGATGGATTGGGATGGATGGAAGTACGGATAGATGGATGGATAGACTGGGATGGAGGGATAGTTTGAAGTACAGATAGATGGATGGGGATGGATTGGGATGATTAGGATGAATGGATAAGGATGAATGGATGGATGGATTGGGATGGATTGGGATGGATGGATGTACGAACAGATGGATGGGGATGGATTGGGATGAATGGATAACGATGAATGAATGGATAGATTGGGATAGAATGGGATGGATGATAGTGCAAATCACTCCTATCCATTCTTGCAATTTTACCAAAACCTCATCTATGTTGGCCAACTACAGTTTATCACGTTACTTAATTGACATTTAAACCAGCAAAATAAAAATAAATAAAAAAAGTTTAATAAATCACAAAAAAATCTAATGTTTAAGCTTGCAAAGCATAGAAACACATGTGCACGATCATTTGATATAGGATGTGGTGACAGTGCAGCATTGGCCCAATAGGGCAAGTAACAGTTTCATCAACTCTCTCATACAGCCCTAAACTATCCATCTTTTTTAGCCCCATTATTAAATTATAACAACTGGCAACGTTATTGTGGTTTTATTAAATAAGGTCTTTAGAATATCTGCTGATCACAGCATCCAGGGCCAGTCTAACAAATTGTATTATCACTTATATAGCTGAAATTGTATAATCAATTCACTCACTCTGCAATAGCCTGTTGGTGCTGGTCAAACTTTAGATGGTAGAGCCCGCTCCTCATCCAGGCCCATTTAGCAGAGCCAGGAGTGGCTCTATCAGTCACTGACTGCAGCACAGCCAAAGCTGAGTCCTAAACCACATAGAACATGTCATGCAGTCAATAAACCCACTGAAGAGGAACTCAAACAAAGCACAACTACACAGTGGACAGCAGAGCATATCCTTTGTGGGACTGTCCTGGATTAATTAAATATTTCTACACTCACCATTTCTCCCTGCTCCATGCTGAGGTCCACAGTAGCAGCTCCAGCCTCTGTGTCATAGGAATCCAGCTCAAATGCTCTCTTATAGCAGCCTCTAGCCCTGCTCTGGTCTTTTGCCACCTCCCTGTAGTAATGACCAAGGAAACGGAACACTGAACCAAGACACGGGTCCAGTTTAGCAGCCTGAAATCAAAACAAATCATAATCTAGTCTGTTATATATTTATATAAGATACAAACCACCACAAATCCAATGTTGTGTAGGACAATAGGGAAATAAAAACTACTGTTGACTCCATTAAGCACAATTAAACTCAACTGATTACACAGATCTCTGGAATGCATAATTCTTATTGGTCAATCACAGCATTCTGCAGAAAAGTATTTTTGTGCAATAGCCACCATACTGTATAACTGACCATTGTTCCACCCAACCAATTTCCAACATAGTTGTGCTAGTAGTTTCTTGTTTTGCTTAACAATCTCCCAGATCACCATGTCAATGTTTATGTAAGGGATCATGTACAGTCAGCCAGATGTTATTGGAAAATTGCTTTTTAGATGCTCTGATGTGCAAGTTTTGCTTAAGCGGAATGCCAGATCTGGCTCTGCTTTATTTCACTATAACAGTGCTTCTGTATTTACTTATTTTGTAATCAGGGCCGAAACACTGAAAGTGCAGAGACCCTATTGTTCTTCTAAGGATTATTATTATTAGGGCCCAAGCAGTGAAAGTGTGGAGACCCTATTGTTCTTCAAATGATTATTATTAGGGCCCAAGCAGTGAAAGTGTGGAGACCCTAATGTTTTTCTAAGGATTATTATTAGGGCCCAAGAACTGAAAGTACGGAGACCTTATTGTTCTTCTAAGAACCATTAGGGCCCAAGCACTGAAAGTGCGGAGGCCCAATTGTTCTTCTAAGGATTCTTCTTTTCAAGGTTTCTGATACTTTTGAGGTACTTAACATGCATGAAAACTCTTGAAAGTTTGCACACACAGAGTCATCGGCCATTAGGGCTGGGCAAAGTTGGGGGGTGGGGGGTGGGCATGCAGGGAGGGCTCTGTAGCGCCACCTAGAAGATGGGCATGTTTGGGGGGCTCTGTAGCACATCCCTTTTGAGCTACAGTTACCAACCTTTGTACATATATAGATCTCATCAAGCCAAACAACTTTCACGCTGACAGCCATAAGCTTCGCCCAACAGGCCATTTTGGATTGTTTGAAAAATGCAAGCTCTGGAATTTGAAATACTCCTCCTAGGAGATTCATATTACAGGTACCAAATGTGGGCAACATCATGCCAAGACACTGACGATGCTAAATTGCGAACAGATTTTTGATATATATATTATATTTGATATATAAAGTAATGTCAAAAAATGGGAAACAGGAAGTGTCTCGTATCTTCTGCATCATGTTATTTACATCAAAATTGAGCCATATGTTTGGCCTTGTGGGCTGATCACACTGATGTGGCTATTGTGAGTCAAGGTCTTAGCATCACCAACTGGCGAAAGTGTGGCACTTTTAACAGAATTTGAAATATCCCTCTTATATTTACTTGAATTGTTTCAAAAATGTTTACAATAATGTCAAGACAATGCAGATTTAAAATTCTGATGGGATTCTTGATATCTTAAATAGTGTTGCCATGACAATGCATTAAATGTCATTATTCCTTTTTCTGTATATTCACATGTTTTTGAGGTACTTAGCATGCTTGAATTTTCATGATATTTTGCACACACATCAGAGTTGTCGGCCATTAGGCCTGGGAAAAAGTTAACACATGGGCGTGGCTGGGGAGCTCTGTAGCACCACCTTTTGACAAAAGCGGTGGGGTCAGTTTCTTCTACAGTCACCAAACTTGCTACATATATTGTTCTCATCAAGCCAGACAACTTTCAAAATTACAATCATTAGCTCCGCCCAAAAGGAAGTCAGCCATTTTGGATTGAATGGCATTTTTTGAAAAATGCAAGCCCTGAACTTTTAAATACTCCTCCTAGGTGATTCATGCAATTCTCACCAAATTTGGTCAACATGATGCCAAGACATTGTTGATGCTAAATTGCGAACGTATTTTTGATATCTCGAACGGTGTAGCCATTGCGAGGCAACACATTTATGGCATGTTCACTGTATGATTTTGATGAAAATTCAGCTGTATGTTTGGTAATGGGGGCTGATCACATTTATGTGGCTATTATGGGTCACGGTCATGGCGCCACCAACTGGCAGCAGGAAGTAAGTCAATTTTAACAGACTTTGAAATAGCCCTCTTGTGTTTACATGAATTGCTTCAAAATTCTTTAGAATAATGCCAAGACACTGCTGGTGTAAAATTGTAAAGGGATATTTGATATATTAAATAGTGTTGCCATGGCAACACATTAATTGTTATTATTACTTTCTTCCTATATTTGGGAGTAAACTTAAACGGTTGTAACTCATGAATGCTAGGGAGTACAGATCTAAGCCTGGTCACTTTTTAAAGAAGACACTTGGCAGTTTATTGTGCTAGTGAAAACAGTTTTTAAAGTGAAAAAAAAAGTTATAGAAGTTTAAGTTTATTGTAATGAAAATGTACTGCACAAACCTTTTATTGTTTTATATAAATAAAATATACTAAAAATATCAACTGAAATGTCTGATCCAAATTTTAGGTCGATATTTCAAAAAGTGACCTTTTGATGGCAGTTTTTATTCAGATGCAGTACCAGAAATGTCCAATAGAGGACAGCCAAGCTCCATTGATGAATGATTCCCAAAAGATCACATCTGAGTAAATGTGATTTTAATGCATCCATTTATAAAGTTTATAAAGATGTATAAAGCAGAAAATACTAGGCACATTTCAGTGTGTATGTTCCAGCTTGTTGGCGATTTCTCAAATGATGTGATGGTCAAATATGTACTCCTGCAATACTTTTTCTATTGAGAAATAAATCGCCTTGACCTACTGTACTCTTCAATTGGTTATATAAACTAAGCCATCTTGTTTTTTGAAACCCTTTAACTTACCAACCTTAAGGTTTACTTAGAAAAATGGCACTTAAGGGGCTTTATGCGACACTTAACGTGTTTTAAGGGCATTCTTAAGTAAAAAAAATAAATACTTAAAGGTCCTGTGAAATCAAAATGCTGCTTTTCATCTATATCTATTACCTTTAAGGTCATCTATTTGCTAGTGAACTTCTAAACGTTGACAAAATTCATTTTCATAAGATACAAGCATTTAAAATCTGCAGTCTCTCTCATCCACCAATATGGATCAAACAATTTTATGGCTCATTCTACACTTCAGACTTTCATCAAACTTTGTCCAATCAAATGCTTTTTTGAATGAAAATGCACCCTACCCTTACAACGTCTGGCTGTGTTCTAACTGGTGCTGATCAAGCCTTCGCAGGGCACTTTGAAGGGAGCAAAATCCATGAAATAGGGTCATTCCGAACAGAATTTCAGATAAGAATCACTGAAAAAGTTATCACCTTTCACCGCTCTGAAGCTCTCACAGTGGAGGGTAATTGTCTTCAAAGGAAATAATTCATAGGGGTGTCTGGGGTGATAACAGGACGCACCAACGCTGGAGCTAGATGCGAGGACAAGTGGCTGGAGTTTATATATATTTTTTATGCAGCCGGAGGTTTCCTGGGATGTAAAGTTCTAGTAAGTGTTCTCTAATTATTATGCTTGGTGTATTGTGATTCATAACATGGATATATTATCTTTTATTCCTTTGTTTTTCATTTATCTGTATTGCACAGCGGCTCCCGCCTCGTCGTAAACAAAGACTGCGATTTACTGTGTGTGTTTGAGGGCAGGTTATGTAGTAATGTTGACACAGATCATCGTTCGGTTTTCAAATATTTGGAAAAGCTGGCCGATATTGAGATTACCTCTCAAGTTTCCCCTGTAAGAGTGCTCTAGCTTGATCAGCATGATGGAAAGGGGTGTATGTCAATGTGTGGCTACAAACCAAAACCTATTGGCTAGTTTTAAAAATGGGGCGAGTAGTCTGACATGTCCCACCACCACTTCCTGTTTCAGTAGGAACTACGTTAAAACAGTAACTCCAACCTCACTTGTCAAGGCACTTCAGGGCAACTTTAAGGGAAACCGAAAAGGATTATGACGTTTTACTTATAAACCCCTTAAATAACACTTAATGGTTATTTTCTGCAACTCCTTTAATTTTAAGGGAAACTTTACGGCATTCTTAAGAGAAACTTACACTTAAGGTGCTTTATGCCACCGGGCCCAAGTATTTAAAAAGTTCATATGTGACGTTGTTTCTGCGACAGCCCCAGAGCTCCGACGCTCGGTGTATATGTCACCGTCCGAATTCACTCACTCATTTCGTTCACTCACTGCTGAGATATAGTGCACTCACTGCCATTCACTATATAGGAAATAGTGAATGAGTGAATGATTTTGGACACAGTGATTGATTGCATACAAATGAATTAGTATCAATATTTTATTGAAATTAGACATTTTTGATTATATGATAACATAAAAATAGAGGATCAGTCGGGTTTTTCCCCATTTACCCCCTATTTTCGATGTTTTGGATAAAATGGTTGAGTCCATTTTCATCAGTGACTTGTTTGAGGTGCCAAACACCTCTCCTTGAAAGTAGATGAGAGCAGGCTGGTGCAGTCTGGGGAGGAGTGAAATAAGAGCTGTCAAGTCGGACAGTTCTCACTTCTCGTAGTGGATCAGCCACTACGAGATCAAAGGCAGATATCGCGTGATTTATGTTCAAGTGCTTTGCTGTTAATAAAGTGGATAAAATTTAAATTCTTTTGCTTTTAAATGAAAATAAATATGATGAACAAAACATTCAATTTACCTGTTATTTAATTCCCCCATTAAGACGTGTCTTTCCATAAATTTTTAGTTTAATAAAAACACGTATTTTAGATCTTTCAGAAATATGATCCCAATCACATATCCCATACAGAGATTGCACTGTCAGAATGTTGGGAATATTCAGATATAATTTATACACATAAAAACATGATATTAGAGATAAAAAAAATCAAACATTTTAAAAGAGAACAAAACATCACGGTTGTTTGAGCCAATGAGCATTAAGCTGTGTCAGCAAGTCATTTCCCATCGTGCTTGCAGTTCGCGCAACTGCGCCGCCTGACTGCAACAACTGCAGCTGCCTTGCTCTCGCGGGAGTATTTTTGATATACAGTATGTGGTCATGATATCACAGCAAGTTGGACAGATTTCTAACCGGCATGCACCTGTCGGTGATTATTGGTGATCGGTTCTGCGCAGAAATTGCTCAACTCAAACGAGCCTAATGAAAAGCATGCTGTTTTTTTTTTTTCAATCATTGGATTGGATCATAAGCAGAGAACATGAAACATAAGTAGCCTACTGTCGCTCATATGTTTTAAAAATGCACTCTTTTAACATTTTAAAATATGTTTTTCACTGTAATGTTCTAATTGCAATATAGACTGCAGAAGATGAAAGTTGAGTTTTTAAGCTTTAATTTGATACCAAGTATGTGAACATTGATGAAGTTTTTGATATAAAACAAAGAACCTGATGGCCAGTGACAGTTAACAGGTTTAAAATGGGCATGCAAGACCCCCCATTTTCACCTACAGTCACCAAAATTGGTACATATATAGTTTTCATAAAGCTGGACAACTTTCATAATTATAGTCATTAGGTCCGCCCAACAGGAATTGGCCATTTTGGATTTTTTTAATATTGCAGTCTCTGAACTTTTAAATACTTCTCCTAAGGGATTTATGAGACTGTCACCACATTTAGACAACATTATGCCAAGACATTGAAGATGCTAAATTATGCACAGATTTTTGATATATCGAACAGTGTTGCCATGGCGAGGCATTAAATTAATGGCGAAAATGGGAAATAGGAAGTGTCTTATATCCTCTGTGTGCAATGTGTGATTTAGATCAAAATTTAGATGTATGTTTAGTCTTGGGGGCTAATCACATGGATGTGACTATTTTGGGACACGGTCATAGCGCCACCACCTGGCAGCAGGAAGTGTGGCTCTTTCAACAGACTTTAAAATAGTCCTCTTGTATTTACCAAAATTGCTTCAAAATTGTTTAGAATAATGTCAAATGCCAAATGCATGTGTCCACCTTGCATTGTTTTATGAAAGCCATCGGATGGAAATGGACCCATGGTGCTTGGGCCCATCATCGCTGCTTGCAGCTATATTTTTGCATTATAATTCCCTCGTACATTGCGATGTACATCACCTTTTAGGCTGTTTGGAAAGTTTGGAGTGCGTCTGGACTGTGAGCTGTGTTTTCTTCCTCTCCTCAATCAGGCGCAAGCTGCAGTGCAGCTCTCGCGCGCCATCATTAGAGTTTTCTATATCCTGTTATGTTAAATGAGATCAAACAACTATTCGACAATGAAAACATTGTCGATAATGTTGACTAATTGTTTCAGCCCTAGTGAGAAGAAAGAAATCGCTGACCAGCTGATTTGTACCTCTGGTTTGCGAGAGTTCTGTTGGTGTTTATTTTTTGCAAAAATGACCATCTGACTGCTCATTATCCAGCTTATTTCAAGACTGCTTGCCAAAAAATAAATACACCTATGGACATGAAACATTTATATGAGTTGAAATTATTATATTAGCTTACTTTAGAAATATCAGACTGCTAAACGGCATCATTGACCAATCAGAATCGAGTATTCCAGAGACCCGTGTAATAATTTGCAATAATGACCAGCTGACTGCATATTATTCCTTACACAGACAAACAGAAAATATTATTTTCACTCTGCTGGAGTCTACAGGAGCTCTGATTAAGAGTAATACCTGGTACTTATGGGCTCACCTTCAGTAAATGTTTGTGGGCTTTGCTCCGGTCCCTCCGAGTTTCCTCGCCCATGTTCCAGTACAGGCGCCCCAGCAAGAAGTACAACTCCCCATTCTCTGGGCTCTGGGACAAAGCCTCAAGAAAGCTAAACATTAGATATATGAACACAAGAGGATCAATTTTTGGGGGGTGGGGGTGTTTAAGTGTGTGTGGGTTTGCAATATTGCATGAATGGATGTATGTATGTGTATGTAGGAGGGGTTTCACACCTCTCCTCTGCCAGCTTGTGTTCTTCTTTAGCACAATATGCAAGTCCCTTCAGAGTAAGACCCTCCACAGAACCTGGGTGAGAGTTCAACAGCTCAACAGACACCTGTAAGAAACAGAGTTGTTTCAAATATTACCAGATCTGCAAAGTTTTTTATTAAAAAATAATCCAGTAATTTTTTAATCAGGACAAAATGAAAGACTCCACCTGAGATGCTTCCTCTGTCTGGCCTTTTTGCAGGTGAGCTCTTCCTTTTAAAGCTAAAAGCACTGGGTCATTTTTGGCATCTGAAATCTAAAACAAGATGCTATTATAATTAATTAATTTTAAGAATCAAATTAATGATCTTAAAAATCAAACATACACCGATCAGCCACAACATTAAAACCACCTGCCTAATTTCATGTAGATCCCCCTCATGCCACCAAAACAGACCTGACCTGTCGAGGCATGAACTCCACAAGACCTCTGAAGGTGTCCTGTGGTATCTGGCACCAAGACGTTAGCAGCAGATCCTTTAAGTCCTGTAAGTTGCGAGGTGAGACCTCCATGGGTCCAGCACATCCCATAGATGCTCAATCAGATTGAGATCTGGGGAATTTGGAGGCCAAGTCAACACCTTGAACTCTTTGTCATGTTCCTCAAACCATTCCTGAACAATTTTTGCAGTGTGGCAGGGCGCATTATCCTGCTGAAAGAGGCCACTGCCATCAGGGAATACCACTGCCATGAAGGGGTGTAAGTGGTCTGCAACAATCTTTAGGTAGGTGGTACGTGTCAAAGTAACATCCACATGAATGCCAGGACCCAAGGTTTCCCAGCAGAACATTGCCCAGAGCATCAGACTGCCTCTGCCAGCCTGCCTTCTTCCCATGGTGCCTCCTGCTGCCATCTCTTCCCCAGGTAAATGACGCACATGCACCCGGCCGTCCACATGATCTAAAAGAAAACATCAGACCAGGCCACCTTCTTCCATTGCTCCATGGTCCAGTTCTGACGCTCACGTGCCCATTGTAGGCGCTTTCGGCGGTGGACAGAGGTCAGCGGCTACGCAGCCCCAAATGCAGCAAGCTGCGATGCACTGTGTGTTCTGACACCTTTCTATTATGGCCAGCATTACATTTTTCAGCAATTTGTGCTACAATAGCTCTTCTGTGGGTTCAGACCAGACGGGCTAGCCTTCGCTCTCCATGCTCACCAATGAGCCCTGGGCGTCCATGACCCTGTCGCCGGTTCACCCATTGTCCTTCCTTGGACCACTTTTGGTAGGCACTAACCACTGCATACCGGGAAAAATCCACAAGACCTGCCGTTTTGGAGATGCTCTGACCCAGTCGTCTAGCCATCACAATTTGGCGCTTGCCAAAGTCGCTCAGATCCTTATGCTTGCCCATTTTTCCTGCTTCCAACACATGAAATTCAAAAACTGACTGTTCACTTGCTGCCTAATATATCCCACCCCTTGACAGGTGCAATTGTAATAAGATAATAAATGTTATTCACTAACCTGTCCGTGGTTTTAAAGTTGTGGCTGATCAGTGTATATTAGCATCTGTTGTAAAACTGTTGCACTATATCAGTCTTTACAGTGCAATAACAGTATTTGGTGCAAAATTATACCTGCGGAAGTATCTGCAGAGCTTCATCTGCATCCTTTTCTGTTCCAGTCCTCACCAGAGCCTCTAGTCTTAACCTCTGCAGCTTCTGAGTCCAAGCCTTAGAGTTCCCCATACTCGAATTTAGCCCTGAACACAGAAATGGAATTTCAAATTTAGCCCTCTCACTTTCGCTATTTTTTTGAAAATCTGGATCTAGCTACTGAATAATACCCAAATCAAAAGAATTTCCTGATACACAAATATATAGCACCTTGGCTGGAAGATGTGGCACTGTCTGAGTATCTATGCATTTTCAGTTCAGCCTGAGCCATATTATACCAGCCGATGATGGAAGAACCCATTCGTCTCAGTCCTGAAGACAAATAAAAAGATTTAATATTACATTTATTCAGCATGGTATCCTTTAAGGACAGAATAACTGTCCAATATACAATTGCACATCAACACATCAATCTGACATTGTACTTATGCAATCCTCCTTGATGCCTCTGGCAGAGTGAGCTAAAACCAAAGCACATGTGGTATTTATGTACTCACCCAGACTAATATTCTTGATGGCATCCTCATATTTCTTATCCTGAAGAGCTTTAATACCAATGCCAAACTGAGCAAGTGAGTTGTTTGGATCCAGTTCTGAGAGGCGACTGAAACAGCTGATGGCTTCCTCACTGCAGTTACCTACCAACACAGGATCATCAGTGACAATACAATACAAATCCACGATTTACACTGAATCACATAAAAATATCTGACATGAGCTTTGTATATTTGCACCAACAGAGACAGGATTTTATTATACTTTAAAAGATTGACTAACATAAAAAAATATATTAAGAAAATCAGGCACGAAGCACTTGTTTTTTTTATTGTTATTTGCCTTCATTTCATCCGACTCTGATGCTGCAAGGTAATATTATACGTGTACGTTTAAAAAAATCACCTGTTTTGATGTAGTGCTCACTGAGGGCCTCTAGAGGGTAGGAGGACTTTGGATAGAGGGACAGTGTGGCATCACACGCCTCGTTTAGCTTGGCCACCTCATGAGGAAGCTACAGGACACATAAAATATTAATCACATTCTTTGCTCCATTCATAAATATTATGTATATTACTCTAATGGTTCCGTATACAGCTAAGTAAATTATGACAACCTTAGCAAGACATCTAATGTAATTTTCTGAGATGCTCTTGTGGTCTTCACTGGGAACATCTCCAGTCAGTTGCAAAGCTCTTTCAAATGCTGATATAAGCTGTTGTTGGAAAAAAAAAAAAAAAAAAAATGCATTAAACAATAAAAATACATGTGACTTCATTAATCTGTGAGCATTTAAAAGGAACACTTCAAAACTTGAAGAAACACTTGTTCCATGCTACTTGGCCAAAATGTTCTAAAATAATAATAAAAAAAAAAAAAAGATAACACACATTGTGCTAACAGCAGGACAGAATCCACACAGCTAAAGAAAATACTAGTGAGTTTGACTGACGTGCTGCTGAGTCTCATTGTCCTGATCCTCCACACTGGCCTGCAGCAGCCTGGTCATCTCTCTCCACAGCTCCAGCAGCTCTAAATTATGCACCCCCTCCTCCCCCTCCCTCACCTGGATCAACCTCCGCCAGACTCTGGCCACCTGTAGAGTAGGGCAGCGATCATTTCACACATAATGCATTCAGGGTTGCTGCAGAAAAAAATAGATTCATAGCATGGAACTTTTAACTTTAAAGGCACTTTAACTTTGAAATACACCAGGGACTCTTTATTTTGAAATGTTTCCGCTTCACTGCTTCCAGCTGCTCACTCAAACAAATAAGGGATATAAAATGTGCACTCCAACAATAATCTACAATGTATTACAATACAAACAATTATATCTGATATGGCCTAATGATTGCGGACTGCTCTGCAACAGCTGAAAATACCCACAAACCCCAGCGTGCTTGGAGAAAATACAACAGTGCCATGTTTTCACTCTGAAGGACGCAGCGCATGTACGTAATTAAATCATATTCTTTTGAAGTCTGATAATCACATTAGGTCATATCACGATTCCTGTCTTTCCGCCCCCAAATTAAAGACCTCTTTAAATACAAATTAAGACTTTTGTTGTATTATTTAAGACTTTTTATGACCTTAAATTTTGGAAAACGGAATTTAAGACATTTTAAGACTTTTTAAGGATCCGCAGGAACCATGGCATATAAAGTTGTTGGGGATTTCAGAAAGTCTTAAAGGAATAGTTCACCCAAAATTGAAAATTTACCCACCTTTATGCCATCCCAAATAAGTATGACTTTCTTCTGCTGAACACAAACGAAGATTTTAGAAGAATATTTCAGCTCTGTAGAGCCATATAATGCAAGTGAATGGTGGCCGGAACTTTGAATCTCCAAAAAGCACTGTAGGGAAATTTGATTAATGTAAATGTACACGGTATGGGTTAAAGTGGCCACGTACATCCATCGTTATGTAAGGAAATTTATAATGGAATTAGTTGCATTTGACAACCATTATAAAAAGTATAAAAGACAAATAATTTGATTATTTGTCTGAATTCTCCACCATTAAAATCGTCGATTTTTGGACCTCTGTTAAGATCGTGGATGTCTGTTGCTGGGATGATGAGGCGGGGCTCTGAAGCGAGGACTTCCACATGGAGGATTTGTGACTCCCCGTCACGTTGTGAGTCACAGTTCAGAGAAAAGAAGGGCTTCCTCGGAGCTTTACTCCGAGCTTTCCTGGACTTCTACACTGCATGGAATTTGAGGGGCGCTGAGGCACGGCTGCAAGCCATGAGGGCCAGAGCATGGAGGATGAGGAGCTGAAGAGGAAGTGGAGCGCAGAGCAAGAAAAGAACTCGAGGGGGTTGTCCAGGCTGGTCTTTTAGCCCATCCGGTTTGTTCGCACCGCAAAGAGGCTCTAAGCCAATCAGAGGGCTCATGATCGAAGTGTCCTCCCCTCAAGATAATTAATTTATGGCCTTTATTCTAAGGTTTGTCAGTTTCTGGCTCAAAAAGTGAACATTTTAATCATGAATTTCATAAGAAAACTATAACTGCAAATAACCCGAAAATACTTCACACCATCATTCTGGAATTTAAGAGACAATCAATTACTTTCCAAACACTTGTACTTTCTTATTAAATTACAGTTATAATTCAGTTATAATGCATGCTAAAACTTCCTACTAATTAGTTTTTTTGTTTTTGTTTATTTTAACATGGATAACACATTACACGTTATGAAAAACATAATGTTCAGGGTTATCATATGCATAAGATGCATTTGTCCATTTTTGTAGTATAATCCTACACATGCCTGTGTATTTGGATTGTAGTGAAATAGAAAAGGCCAAGGTCCATATCAACTGTTCATGAATGAAGCTTCATGTGAGCTGGAAACTTGCCTCCTGATTAGTATAATAGTTTTAAATGTGGAGAGTTGATTATATTGAAGAACACTAGGTTTCCTACAATAGGATTCTCTCGCGATCATGAAAAGAGTGGTCCCTCAGCAAATGGCCAGTCATGTGAGGAGTTAGTCTGGGGGTTTATCTGAATAACAACAAAGACAGATGAGCTTCACTGTGCCTTTCCCAAGATTCCTCACTGTTTTTACGGCAATTAAGATTTGCCAGATGCACGACACCCAGACTTGCTGGCGCAAGTCCGAATCCTTTATAGCTCAGGAGAAAGTCAATGTAGATTCTGTATTTAAATCATTCTGTGAATAATTGTTGAATTTATCAGTTATCTTCTGCATCAAAGTCCTACAGCACATAAAGGCAACATAAAAGTAATCCATAAGACTCCAGTGGTTAAATCCATATCTTCCGAAGCGATATCAATATTTAAGTATTTTTTTTACTATGAAACTCCACTTAGACTTTCAGTTCCACATTCTTCTTTTGTTTTTGGCGATTTGCATTCTTTGTGCATATCGCCACCTACTGGGCAGAGAGGAGAATTTATAGTAAAAAAGGACTTAAATATTGATCTGTTTCTCACCCCCACCTGTCATATTGCTTTTGAAGACATGGATTTAACCACTGGAGTCGTATGGATTACTTTTATGTTTTCTTTGTGTGCTTTTTGGAGCTTTAAAGTTCTGGTCACCATTCACTTGCATTGTATGGACCTACAGAGCTGAAATATTCTTCTAAAAATCTTAATTTGTGTTCAGCAGAAGAAAGAAAGTCATACACATCTGGGATGGCATGAGGGTGAGTAAATAATGAGAGAATTTTTATTTTTGGGTGAACTATCCCTTTAAATCTAGTTTTGATTATAGACCATTGCTGTTCATTGACTAATTACTTGCATCTTTCGTTATAATATCAAGTGTGATTAAAGGGATCTGAACATACAACATGTTTTCAGATCTAAATAAGTATTATACCTGTAAATAGTTCTTTTCCAACTGATAGACTTCAACCAACTTCTTGCTCGCTTCAAAACTCTTTGCTTTGTCTGATCTGCCAAAAAGAGAGAGAGCAAGACACGGTTCAAGCAAACTGTGTAATTCAGCTTGATTTATCAAATAACAATTCATTGTTACCACAATGTCAAGCCTAGTTTACTTACGTTTCATATAGCGTAATAAGTTTTTGGTAGACCTTTGACAGCTCGGCTTTGAAATTTGCTTGGTCGCTTTTCTCGTACAGATTTGCTAGACCCTATGAAGGAAATCTACAACTAGTGAAATGCTCATTGCTTTATTTCACAATATTAGCATGACAAAACTCTTATAAGATAAAATATAGTCAACAGACTATATCCCCACCCAGTACCCACACCATGACCCACCTGCCATGCCAGCAGTTGCTCAGGCTCCAGTTCTGTGGCTTTTTTGTAGGCTGTCTGTGCCTGATCATGCTGCTGCAGCTCTGCGGCTGCCACTCCAATAAACACCCAGGCATTATAGTTATTCTTCTCAAGCTTGAGAACAGCCTGGGGAGAAGACGTATTCATGATTAACTTGAAACAGAAGGGTTCACCATGCTTACCCATGTAAATACAAGCCACCAAGAGAAATCTATGGGTTGACTGCCTCTCTGCATGTAAACAGAGATATAGAGAGGATTGTTTACTTATGCTGACAGGGGGAAGTGAAGTAAACACTTACCTTACAATGTTTCAAAGCTTCTTTAAACTCTTTATTTTTGATGTCTTCTCTGGCACTTTTAAGCTCGGCTTTTACTTCTTTACAGGGCATCGTCTAAGTTGAATAATTAGACAGACGTTGATAAAACATCAGCAGCAGAAGATGTTTGCAGTTGCCTGATAATTTGGCTGACAATTTTACAGAGACTGGTTAAATAAAGCGTGCACGCGAAATGATTGCAAACTGTCACAAAACTATCAAATTACCACAATGTCACGCAAGGGAAAATGTTATATTTCTAATGTGTAAATAAAAGAAATGATACATACGGCCGAACTTGTTTAGTTTTCATTCAACGAGTGATAAACTGCGCGTGCGCAAGGCTTACAATTACGTCATTAGGTCTCGACGAATATTATAGTTATTCCCCCAACATTAAAAACTTATCAAGTTATTCATGTACATATATTTTACACCGTTAAAATTGTAGAAATAAATTTAATTTATTAAATTAAATTCCAATTTAATAAATTTTCCTAGTAAAACGTCGAATGGAATCTCAACCAATCTTGACTGTTTGGAGGCGAAACCAGAGCACAGCAGCCAATCACAGAAGGACAATGTTCTGAACGGACCAATCAGTGAACGGAATTATGCAGACATGTTAGTATGTCCCATGCGTTCCCCATGTGAGTGCTGGCATCAACGCGCTGTTTAGGCAGAAAGTGTAAATTAATGAATTATTTGTAATTCTTCTTCTAAAAGCTTGGAATATTTTTCTTTTAAAATGAAGAAAAAGAAGGATTCAACGTTAACTGAAGCTCAGGATCACGAGGTTGGTTTCGCTCAGTTTGAGTGGTATTTTCCAAATACACAACTTTTGCAAATTAGACATCCAAAGCTTTATTTATTTATTTTTTTAAAAATACATACACATTTCTATACTATTGCATTATCAATTCTAAACAATCATTTAATATGTCTTTCAATAGAGTGAAGCTCAGAGTTCCTCTCAGAATTTAAAGGAAGGAGAGGAGGAGAAGAGTGGCCAACAGTCTAAGGGCCCTAAACGAAAAGCAAAGAGCAAAGAGTCAGATGTTGGGGTCTTACGGCCACTCAAGTTGTCAAAACAGGAGCTGTATAAGGCCCCCACTGTGGAAGAGCTCAACCAGCTTAAAGAAACAGAAAATCTCTTCCACTGCAGTTTATTGAAAATGCAGGTCAGAAATGACCTAATCTCTGTCATGCATGATTTAATATTAATCTATGTTACCTTAGCTACATTTGTGGGGGATTTTTTAAATACATTTTTTTATGTCATGTCAATGGGTGATGTCCAGATGGAGGAGCTGCTGAAGGAAGTGTCCCTAAGCCAGCACAGGAGGAATCTGGTGGACTCTTTCGTGCTGCAGGTCACAGATCTCCTGCAGTCTGTGCCCGAATCTGAAGTTGTGGAGGTTAGACATTGCTGAAGCATTTGCATCAGCTTTCACAGGCTTGGACTGTACTGAATTTGACAATGCAGACATTTTCTTATTTGCTTTTTATGTCTTGTCTCGTAGTTGGAAGATCTTTCATGGTTGTCAGGCATTAAAGTTCCATTCCTCCTCGTTCCGAAAGTAGCAAAAGGCAAATTTCACATGGAGCCTCCTGCATCAGTCAACCTGGTGGGCAGTTATCCATTAGGCACGTGTATCAAACCTCGAGTCTCAGTCGATTTGGCTGTCACCATTCCAGCTGTAAGTAATTCTTCCTTCATCTGAACTACTGTGTTTTAAATATAACCTTCTGGAAGCCAACCGAACCATGAAGAATATGCAACATTGTAACTATTTTAGCCCCTGTTTCAGAACAAATCAAGTAAGTTACAGGTCTGAAAATGCCCCAAATTGCTCTCTTGCAATTGCAATTTTACTCATGTTGTTATTTCGGTGAGCTCCACGTGACAGGGATCAGAAAGAGATAGTTGCGGTGAGTCGTTATGTGTGTCACCCCTCCACCATTTTTAATCGGAAAATGTGTCATACCTCTGACTGAAGAGAGCAAGATCTCAGCAAAACAGTCCGCATGTGTGACACCCTTGGCAAAAACTAGTTGTTTTGAGTCTGCTAGAGTGGAGCCAGCTTAAAGCTCCTGTTTGTATGCGACAGTTTGATGAATCATGCCGTAATGCTGTTTTACTGATAGATATTGACAACTAGAGATGTTAGATGGGAAGAACCTTTGGGTAAGTATTGAAAGAAATGTTTAATTCTTCTGTTACTAATTAAGCAACAGACAACAAATGATTTCAATGAATAATCATGAGTATCGGTTAGCCCAAAGCTACATAAATATAAAATTTCTTCTAATGTGATCAGTCAAATTTATGTCTGTTTTTCTATCAAAATTCAATAATAAATGTTTAATACAATTGTCAATTTTTTTTTTTTTTAAGTCTATTTTACACCCAATGGATGCCATTAACCAGAGGTACCCTCGGAAGAGAGCACTATATCTGGCTGGCCTGGCACAGCACCTCTCCTCCACAAAGTCTGTGGGCTCACTGCGCTACTCTTGTCTCCACGGCAACCGTCTTCGCCCACTCCTGCTAATCAAACCCCCAGGTATGATTGGTCTAATGGTAGCTTTTGGCATTCATTAGCTCCTTTTGAAAAGTTTGCACATTTACTTGGTTGGCAAATGCTTTCTTACCATAGCAAGCAAGTGCATGTACTGTCACTACTGTCATTATTTGCTCAAATCAGAATTCCTTCTCATTTGATTTCCGCTACCTTGATATTTGCCTTTTGGAAGACTCCTTTTTTTTAATCACTGCTTGGAGCAGGGGTTTTCAAACTGTTGCCTAGAGACCACAAGGTCGGCAGAACATTTGAATGAAAAAAGTTAACAAAATGTATTTTTAGGGCAGTCAAAGTCAACTTTTTAACTTTAAAATTAATTAAGTGTTTTGGTTTTTTTTTTGGTTTTTTTTTACACTGACTTATTTTATTGACATCATTTTGTTATTCTTTCTAAAGACTGGTCAGAAATCATGTGATTAATCTTGATTATTTTATTCTATAAAAGAAACGGTCAATTTACTACAAAGTAAAGCATTTTCAGGTAATATTTTAATGTAGTTTTTTTATGTCTTAATTTAATGCTTTAAAAGTAAAGGCAATTATTTAAAGAAATATTCCGGGTTCAATACAAGTTAGAATGACAGCATTTGTGGCATAATATTGATTACCACAAAAACTTGCACCTCCTTTTCTTTAAAAACAGTCAACAAACTCTAAAATGACTAAAATTTACAATTTAAACAACTTTACAGCTGAAATAATACACAAGTTTTAACAGAAGAATTCATGTACATGCTTTTATACAATTATAAGCTTCACTTTTCTGCCTTTTAAACCTCCAAAAATTGGCCCCATTTACTTCCATTGTAAGTGCCTCACTGTAACCTTTTATTTGTGGAATAAACCAAATTTATTCCACAAATGCATTGATTGAGCTTAAGTTGTATTGAACATGGAATATTCCTTTAATTTTGCAGACAAAATTTTTTTATTTAAAATATTCTGTGTATGTGACCTTTAGGTAAAGACAGCAGCAGCGTCACATTGCGGATTCATGCCGTTCCCCCTCCAGACTTTCTCAAACCCAGTCAATTTCGTCCTCAGAAAAACAGTGTCAGGACTGAGTGGTTCACTGGTGTTGCCAGTATAAAGCAAGGTAATGTAGAGTTGTTGAATAATCTGCTTTAATGAAATCAATCATCCCTTATACTATTGTCAGCATGTTTTTATTGTTTTAATTCGGCAGAGATCAGTGAGCCCCCTACTCCTCATTATAACAGCACAGTTCTTGGAGATCATCTGCCCCTCTCACATCTGCAGTTCCTCTCGGCCATCAGTGCACAGTGTCCTGCTTTTGGAGATGGTGTGGCTCTCCTTAAAGTGTGGCTGAGACAGAGAGAACTGGACCAGGTAAATGAGGCATCATGAAAACTGTCTAAGAAGTGTTTGTTATATTTTACGCCAAAATAAAAAAACTAATAAAAAAAATAAATAATAATAATTCTAAAAGAAAATTAAGCCTATTTTATTTATTTTGTGTTTTGCATTTCGGCATTATTTCATGACAATCAAGCACACTTAAAACCTTCCCAAATTCTTAGTAGCCTGCTATAATTGAGGGGAAAAAAAATCTTATTTTCATTAATGGGAAAAAAAATCTCATTTAGAATTAATTTTTTGGGAAAAATCTATTTTATATTAATGAGAAAAAATCTCATTCACATTTTTGTAATTGAAAAAATCTTTTTCATTAATGGGGGAAAAATCTTATTTTTATTAATGGGGGAAAAAATCTCATTCACATTTTTGTAATTGAAAAAATCTATTTTTCATTAATGGGGGAAAAAAATCTTATTTTTATTAATGGGGGAACAAATCTTATTTTCATTAATGTGGAAAAAATCTCATTCACATTTCTGTAATGGGAAAAATTTTTAATTTTCATTAATAGGAACAAATCAAAAAATTTTATTCATGAGAAAAAATCTCATTTTCATTAATGGGGGAAAAATCTCATTCTTAATACTGCAATAGGAAAGAGTCTTATTTGTATTACTGTAATAGTTAAATGTCTCTTTCTTATTACTGTAATGAAAAAGGTATATTTTAAGTGTAAAGCACATGTAAAGTACCGATTTAAGTATAAATCATTGGATGGTAGTAGTTGGTGTGCTGTATTTACTATATCTGTTGATTTATACACTTTCTTTTATGACTAAAACAATTGTGATATAGATAAAGACTCTTACAGAGTCTTGCTTGAAATCACAGAGAGAGAGCATGCCTATCAAATAATATTGCGGAGTGATGTCAACATAAAAAAAGCAGAAAGGCAGTCCTGGCCAGTGCAACAGCGTGAACTGAACAGGGAGCATTTGCTCTATTAAAAAAAAAAAATTCATTACTCTTACTAGGGAAATAATTGCAAATTTATTACAATACGTCACGACCCAACATGTATGGCTGTGCGACCCAATTTGGACCCATAGTTTAGGAAATGCTGCATTACTGAAATGATCTTTATTATTATTTATATACATCACTCTTCATTTTGTCTTTTACTAATTCTCCTTAAATATACAGAACCATCTTTTTTTTTTACAATATATTAACCAAAAATCCTTGGGCATGGCACAAACACAGAAAAAATATATGCAAAAAAAAAACAACACAAGGCACAGAGGACGGGGGAAAAGGCATTGGATGTTCAAAAGAAAGCAAATGAGATCATTTAGATAATATTTTGGCTGATAGTGTATAACTAACAAAGAGGACATGTTAAAAAAATTCAAACATCAGAAACGGGCTGGTTGAGGGTGTATTTCTTAGAATTATTGTGTTGGAGCAGATCTTCTCTGATGAGGTGTTTTTAGAGATTGCTTTCACGTGCACTCGAAAAGAAAAGAAGAATCACAACGAACTTGGTTTCATAACCTCTGTTTCTTTCTCATTAGGGTGCTGGATGTTTCTGTGGTTTTCATGCCTCTATGTTAATGGCTTATCTTGTGTCCACACACAAAGTGGGCAAAATCATGAATGCCTACCAGCTGTTCAGGAATGCCTTGAACTTCTTGGGTAAGAACAAATCATAATATCATCACATTTCATATCACACAGAGGGTCGCTAACATGTTATTATGGTGGTTAGAGAAAGATATTAATGGGTTATATTGGGTTTTTCTTTTCCTCTATTTTAGCTTCCACAGATCTGACTGAGAACGGTATCACCTTGGCTAAAAACCCAGACTCCAAAGCGGTGAGTGGAAGTGATTCAATCTTGCTCTTACTGACTGACTTTTGTTTTTTTGCCTTGGTTGTATCATCATACATGTCTTTCACATTGTCCTGTTTAGCCCCCACTGCTTGAGTTCCATGCAGCTTTCTCTGTGGTTTTTGTGGACCCCTCTGGACACCTCAATCTATGTGCTGACATGACAGATTTTACCTACAAACAGGTGAGCACTGCTTTAGTATCTCTTTAGCTCAGTGATTATGTGATATCACTCACTCAAATCAGCATAATTGAATCCAAATCTTCAGATTCAACATGAGGCATCACTGTCGCTGAAGTTCTGGGATGATCCAACAGTAGATGGCTTCCAGGCTCTGCTTATGATGCCCAAACCCATGATCAGAGCATATGATAATGTATTTCAGTAAGTAGCCATTAACAAAAATCTATTATTTGTGTGCTATTCACAGTTACATGGCCATTCACTCTCTGTATCTCTCTTCCTCAGACTGGATGAGCTAGTGAAATTGCAGGCCTCCTGTAAGAAACTTTCACTGCTCAATGAGCTCATGGACCAAAGCGGGAACTACGTCCTTACTGCACTTCCTTACATTTTGTCCCTTTTGCAACGAGGGCTTGGAAAAAGGATCCGCTTACTGGCACACTCGCTCCCTCAAGACCCTGAGGTAGATTCACTACCCATAACATTTCCTTTTGCTGCTCAAAACATCTTAAATAAGTTATTGGATAGGTATATTAGGGCTGCTCGAATATGAAAAAAACTCTCATAATTGTCGATCATTTTCATTGATATTGATTAATAGAGTTTATATATAAAAATATTCCTTGAATTACTTTATTGCTGTTTTATACACAAGTAAATCTACACAGTGCCTAAAGACTCAACTTCACACTGGCCCGCTATGTTCAGACTGCCATTAAAAATCCGATTTTTTTTCATATCCAGATTGAATCCAGATGAGTTTTGATAGTCTGGAGAGCAAAAAACCCACATGAAATCTGATTTTTCCGAATCTGATGCAAACCACATCGGGAGGTGGTTTCAAATGCGATTTAAATCTGATTTTTTCAGATGCGTCTCACTCCGGACGCTCTGGCTGCTCAAATCGGATTTCAAATGGTCTTTTGCGTCACTCTTAACGTGACACACAGCGATGACGTCAAAAATCTGTGCCTGCAGTGCGGAACATCACAGTATTTACCAGTCTCCTCCATCGCTGAGTTTTTCTTGTGCGACGGAGGAGTTCTGCACCGCAACTGGACAGGGCGCTTATTTGAAGAGCGAGATGATGCACCTCCATTTTCCCGTATCTGTTTTGAAAGCATCGTCACGTGGGTACGTCCACGTCATTACCAAAGCAACCCATGCGGATAGGTTGGTTATGTCTAAATGCGCAAATCTGATTTGATCACTTGCAATTACTAGTGCGGACAGTCTGCCTGAAAAGACCTGATTTGAGAAAAAATCCGATTTGCCTGCAGTTTGAACATAGCCTTAGTAGCATGAAAAACACATTTTGAATAAAGTGTACACCAAAAGTGAGCAACGGACATATATGTGATAGTTTACAATGTTGAACTGCTGCAAAAAAAATGATACTGATAGAAAATAGAAAACATTTTATGCATTAAGAGTAGACCAAAGTGGAATTCTGTTACTGACACTTTTCAGCTGTAATTTTAATCTTGATTATTTATTAAATGAATTGTGCAGCCCTAGGTCATAGTATTAGCAAAGCATTCTTAAACAGTTTATATACATTATTTTAATCTCTGCAATTGACTTCTGTAGTGGACAGTGGACAGTGCACCTCCTAAACATAAGGACCAGTCGCCTTTGAGAATTGGTTTGCTGCTTAATCTCGAGCAGGCTCTTTCTGTTCTTGAGAGAGGACCACCAGCAGATAATCCCAAGGTAAACTGGCTCACACATGGCCAGAGACAGGAGGGTCCAAAAGTCTGAGACCACTAGTGAAAATGCTTTTGTTTTGCATTCTTTTCTAATTTAACACAAACATTTTTGTTGCAATTGTATTGTCTGCATCACAATTGGAGTCTAGAATTGTAATTATAAATAATGAATCTAAGAAATATTGCAGAATCTTAAAATAAGTCATAACATTTCTTTGTTTATTTTTTTCACTATTCTATAACTTTGTTTTTTTCTAGGTAAAAAAAAAAAGAAGAAAAAAAAGTGTAGTTTCAGACCTTTGAATTCCAGTGTATGTGTACATCTGAGAATTCTTCATCTTTTCAGGCAGCAGAGTTCAGGCAGCTATGGGGCTCTCGCTCAGAGTTGCGACGCTTCCAGGATGGAGCTATCACAGAAGCAGTGCTGTGGTCCGGCAGCTCCACCTTTGAGAGGAGACTTGTCTTACTAGAGATCATCACATACCTGCTACAACTGTATGTACTCCACACTAGGCATGTGCACGAGTAATTGAGTAATCGTTTTGCACCAGCTAATCGACTATTAAACCATACTCAAAAATCGCAAATTATTTTATTTTGCGCATTTGCCTGTCGTGGGCTACGCTGAATTATCCTGTACTTTTCCTCTGAATCTCTCTCCAAATCTCGCAATTGCAGTTGAGTCCACTGGAGGGGCGGTGTAGATGTGTGTCGTGGAGGTGTTGAATGAGAGGAGACATTATGGCATCTTTGGCCAAGTGTGAATTCAAGTGTGGCAGTGCTTGTAATATTTTGATTCGTTTTTAATTATACTGTATTTGTTTCTTGTTGTGTATGTATGTACGTGTGTGTGTATATATATATATATATATATATATATATTTTTTTTTTTTAAAAAGCATAGTTTGTTGAAGTTACCTTATTTTGAATCCGTTCTTGGTAACGTTTTTGAATATAATAAAATATAAATTTCACATACGTGTCATATTTTGAACTTGCATTTTAATTAATAGATTACTCCATTTCTTTTGGGGGGTGTGATTACTCGGCTACAGAATTACTCAAAAATTCTCATCCCTGCTCCACACATTTATCACTGAACATTCGCTCATGAATTCAATTGCGCTTTTTTTTTCTTTGGTGAATTCAGTCCATGCCTGTTATTTTCTCCCAATCCAGTCATGCAGACATTCCTGAATCATGTGTGAGGTTTGTTGGTGGACAGCTGGATACGGTCATCAAAGTTGGCAAAGAGGTACTGAGTGAATTTGTTACGTTATGTAACATAATAGACATTCTGTCATTATTTACTCACCCTCCTGTTGTTCCAAGCATGTATGACTTACTTTCTTCAGCAGAACGAAAAAGGAGATGTTTTAGGGTTCCCACGTGTCCTGGAAAACCTGGAATTTTGCTATGCAGATTTCCAGTCATAGAAAATTAGTAAAAATAAGCTAAATGTCCTGGAAAATAATTATTTGTCTTGGAAAATATATTTTAGTATAATATAACTGTTTGACTGTGTGGCTAACCAGGTTTTTTTTACATGCACAAAAACATGGTAACGATTGGGACTGGGAATAGGAGTTAAAGGAATAGTTCACCCAAAAATGAAAATTTGCTGATAATTTACTCAACCTCAGGCCATCCAAGATGTATCTGAGTTTCTTTCTTCATCAAAACAGAATTTAAGACTTTTAGGATTTAATTTCAAGCCTCCTCCTCTAAACAATGCAAGTGAATGTACTCCATTTTGTGACGGTCCAAAATGCATATTTAGGGTGCATTAAAATAATCCACACGACTCTAAACCCAAACTATTGATTATTTTTAGAAACAAAACAATACTTATATACTTTTTAACTACAAATGTTCGCTTCCGTACATCTCTGTGACGTGTGCTCATGAGAGGGATGACGTAAGCTTGTTGGTAAGGTCACGCGTCACGTGGAGGAGGAGTCAGGAAGCACGTCATTGTTTACGTTGTTTTTTTTATTATTATTTTATATTGTTTTGAAATTGTTTTGGACTGTTTTGGTTTGTGAATGGCGCTTGGTCTGTGCTCTGTGCAAGTTTCTCTTGTAAACAATGATGCGCTTCCTGCCGCAGCCTCCACGTGACCTTACCAACGAGCTTACGTCATCCCTCTCATGAGCGCGCATCACAGAGATGTACGGAAGTGAACATTTGTAGTTAAAAAGTATATAAGTATTGTTTTATTTCTAAAAATAATCAATCGTTTGCATTCAGAAGAACTTTATTTGTCAACTGGAATCGTGTGGATTATTTTGATGCACCCTAAATATACATTATGGACCGTCAAAAAATGGAGGACATCCGCTTGGATTGTTTAGAGGAGGAGGCCTGAAATGAAATCCTAAAAATCTTAAATTCTGTTTTGATGAAGAAAGAAACTCAGACACATCTTGGATTGCCTGAGGTTGAGTAAATTATAAGCAAATTTTCATTTTTGGGTGAACTATTCCTTTAAATACACAAATTTGTATCGTTTTGTCACTGCCGGCGGCTGCGCATTGTGAAACAATGTCAACGGTTAACTGTCATTAACAAATCCCTGTCACATACTTTTTCTGCTCATCTTCTGTCATCTCTGCTTTGCTCTAACAAAATAGTTTAAGTATTGATATAGTACAAAATAAGATATTTTTGTTCCAACATTATCACAAAAATATTTGCGTTATAAACTTTAGACAACGATAACGGTCGGACCAAAGATTTATTTTTTAAAACAAATTCACACCCTGAGTTGGTAGCATGGTGATTCGGCCTTCACACCTCAGGATGTGAATTAATTTTCAGTAATTCAATGATCGGAGTCTGCTTATACCGCGGTTACAATAAGTAGGATGCGGAAAACTATCACGGAATCTAGTCATAAAAATGGAATTAGATTTAGAACACAGAATTTCATGGAATATGACATATTTGGACTAAAATGATTATTTGAATTCACAATTAATCAAATTAAAATTGGGATATGTCCTAGTGTGATAAACTGCAAAAGTCTGGGATTTCACTGAATAAATATATAATCTGCAAGTGATGCACGCTTCAAAATAACTGTGCAAAGCCGGCCGCTCATACGCTGAAAACACCTCATGATCATCGCGCACTGTGTGTGTGTGGTAGAAGATGGAGAGCAGAGCACTCTGAAGCACACAGCACATACACACTATGTATTTATTTAATTAAATCACAGCTTTACGGGTATTAATAATCACACTAGGCGATGTATCGATCTGCTTATCTAGTGTCCAAAACACACCGAAACTCCAAAATAAAAGCTTGAATTAAATGAACGCGTGTATTTTGTTTAAACAATACACTTGTTGGGCACATAAAATGTCCTGGAAAATTATGCTTTGAAAAGAGTTGGAAATCTGTGTAAGGGACTGACAGTCTCAGTCACCAATCAATTTCATTTTATGGAATAAAGATGCTGTCATTCTGCATAACATCTCCTTTTGTGTTCCACAGAAGGAAAGTCACACATGATGGTGAATAAATGAAGTTTCATTTTTGGTCAATTAAAAAGTAAATAAACTATTGTGTGTTTGTGTTCTCCAGATCTGTAGTACAGGAGAGGAGGAGAGTCTGAAGGTGGTTCTGGCCTATGATGATCTGAGCAGGAAGCTCTGGCAGTTGGAGGGTCTGCCACTGTCGATTACATCAGTCCAGGGAGCCCACCAAGCCTTGAGATACACACAGGTTAGCCACCTCATCACCTTTTTAAACCTTTTAGTTTTTAATTGTGTATTGACTCAGTACCTAATTTGTGGCGATTATCAAATTTTTCTGTTTTTCTCACTTATGTCCTTTGCAGGTTTTCCCCCCAGTTCCGGTGAAGCTGGCCTATTCGTTTTTTGACAAAAAGAAGAACACTCTCGGATTAGTGCCAAAAGAAGGCAAACCCTGCCCTATTTACATCACTCCCATTAAAAGTACCGCATTTTAATATTTTGTTTTCACAAGTCATTTAAAACTTCTATTTACTTCACAAGACTCAATAGATCTGAATTATTAGTTTGAATATGGTTTTACCTTTTTTTTTTTTTTTTTTTTTTTTTTATCATCCCCTTTTGTCTTTAGTCATTGTTCATATGGAGGGCAGTGGGAAATGGCCCAACGACCGCTTGGCGATACGCCACATTAAAGCAGCTTTTCACATCTGCTTGGGAGAGTTGCTTAACAAGCACCACAAATACAGATGTCATGCCAAACCCTCCTACCTGGATGTTTGGAAGGTAATTTGTGTATTTGACTTTACATATGTTGTAAAGCAATAGTTCAGCCAAAAATGAAAATTCTTTCATCATTCACTCACCCCCATGTCATCCCAGATGTGTGTGACTTTCTTTCTTCTGCAGAACACAAAGTATTTTTAGATTTCAGCTCTGTAGGTCCATACGATGCAAGTGAATGGGTCCAAAACTTTGACGCTCGGAAAAGCACATAAAGGCAGCATAGAAGTAATCCAAATGACTCCAGTGCTTTAATCCATGTCTTCAGAAGTGATCAATTGGTTTTGGGTGAGAACACAAAAATGTAACTCAATTTTCACTATAAAACATAACATCTGCAGTCTCCTTGGCGATCATGACTTCAAGCTCGATTATTCTTTCTAGCGCCCTGCACAAGCCCTGGGCAGTGTAATTGAGCTTGAAATCATGATCGTGCCTAGAGACTTCAATTGCAATATGTACAGTGAAAAAGCAGTTCCTTTTTGATCTTTTCTCACCCAAAATCGATTGGACCGCTTCAAAAGACAGATTTAACAACTGGAGTTTTATGGATTACTTTTATACTGACCTATGTGCTTTTTGGAGCTTCAAAGTTTAAGTGGCCATTCACTTGCATTGTATGGAACTACAGAGCTGAACTATTCTTCTAAAAATGTTTGTTTGTGTTCTGCAGAAGAAAGAAAGTCAAACACATCTGGGATGAGTAAATGATGAGAGAATTTTCATTTTTGGCACAACTATTCCTTTAATGCCTGTGGTGTTTTTGCCATTTTTCTGGAATAACACATTTGAAGGGTACACTACAGATCATTTCTCATTTCATTTTTCAGTAGAAAATAACCAAATATAATTTGAGCTCGTACATAAAAAAATCATTGTTCAAAACCAAGCCTTACCCCAATTATTACTGTACTTTATTACCTAAAATATTGATTTACATTCAGAGCTGTCGGGTTCAAATTGGCAAGAACATTTCAGGATTCTGTCATTCATTCTTGTGTGTTTGCGCAAGGTCCGTAAACAAAGAAAAGAATGTTATGATATGCTATTGCTCAGACAACATATGTTTCATATACATCTTGTAGGACTATATTCTTACTATCTTGCAATTGTATGTTTCAACCACAGATGTCAATAGAGTACCCAGAAATCCATAGTGTACCAAAGAGACTTATGATTCTGTACCCTAAGAGTTTTGAGCATACACCTTTGATTATTTTACTTGATTTTATGCATTAATCCCTTTAGGATGGATTAGCCTTCCGGATCCAGGTGGCATATCACAGAGAACCACAGATCCTAAGGGAGAGTCTGACCCCTGAAGGAATGCTTATCTATAGGGACAACCCTGAGGCGCAGGCCCTGGAGCTGGAGACCCAGCACAAACCTTTCCTAACCAGCACCCTGCATGGGTATAACACACACACACACACACACACACACACACACACACATATACATATATAAACATGCATTATGTTTATACAGTTCACTGTTGTAGCTTGGTTTGTAGCAGGGTTATAGTTTTGAATTAAATGTTTTTTCTATTATATTTTCTATTTGTAATTCCAGTTTAGTTTAGTTTTCATTAGTTTTTGCTTTTTGACTGTCAGTTTTGGTTAAGTTTTTGTTTTTTTTCAGTGTAGTTAGTTTTATTTTAGATTAAGTTCTAGTATTTTTATGGCTGTTAAAGCATCTAGGGATATCATTTAAATATGTTTAACGTCGTTAAATTGATCAGGCCAGTCTTGTGATAGGCTACTGTTATCTAGGTACATTTTAATGTTTAATGAAGGTGGATTCTAAAGGATTCAAATGTTATAATATACTTTGTATCAAAAACGAAAATGTTAATTAATTTGATGTCTTTTTTATTTCTATTTTAGTTAGTTTTAGAGCCATAAATTATTGTAGTTTAATTTCAGTTTTTGGCAGTTATGTAAAAAAAATATATATATATATATTTGTTAACAAAATGTTTTAGTTTTCGTTAACAATAATAACACTGGTTTATAGTGACTTCAATTTGGATAAATCGTAGGATAAATCACAGTGGATCTGTTCTCAGGTTTGAATTTATTGTGTTTCAGGCTACAACAGCAGTATGCGTCTTTTGGTGCAGTGTGTCGTCTGGCTAAACGCTGGCTGGCATCTCAATTCCTGTTGGAGGATATCAGAGAGGAAGCAGCTGACCTACTGGTGGCTTCACTTTTCCTACATCCTGCTCCCTTCTCTCCACCAAGGTAACATTCTCTAACTTAACTTATTACTTAATTGTTACTAAGCCTCCAGTGCCAGCTCGACGATGACACTTCTCTTGTTCCAGCTCTCCTCAGGTGGGGTTCCTTCGCTTCCTCCATTTGCTGTCCACTTTTGACTGGAAAAACAATCCACTGATAGTCAACCTTAATGGGAAACTCACAGGTGGGCTTTATCTTTGGTGTTTTACCATCATATAAGAACTCAACTCCTGTGAATAGTTATTTACAGTGTGTTGTTACCTTTTACGTTTCAGCCTCGGACTACACAGAGATAAAGAATGACTTTGTAGCCTCTAGAAAATCCCTTTCTACCATGTTCATTGTCACTCCGAATGACAAAGTCTCTGTATGGACTAAAGAGGCCCCTTCAGTGCAGGTTTGTAGATGCTGCATTGTTCTCCATTTCCAAATTTGACATTAGTATGATAGATTTGTTTATGGATGTATTATACATATTGACAGTATGTAAGCATAACTAGTTCTGTCTCTGCCACATAGATGCTCCAGCGTGCTGTCATGTTGGCAGCAGAAAGCCTGTGTGTTTTAGAGGCTCAGCTTGTTGACTCCAGCCAAAAACAAGACATCCGGGTCAGTTCCTTTTATATTTTGACCGTAATCAGGTGTTACATGAAAACAAATTTAACCTCTCCGTTTCCTGTCTTTTGTGTTTTAGGTGGCATTTCGACCTCCTCTTGAGGCTTACGATGTTCTGATCCACCTCATTCCAAAGCAGGTGCCTCTATTAGCTAAAGCAGTGGACCCTCCTCGTGCCATCTTTTATCAAGGCACCTTAAGTGGCGACATATCCACCTCAAGGAGCGCTTTGCCAGTCATAGACTATGATCCAGTCAGACTGTATCTGTCTGAACTCCGGGTTTGTTCTTTGTACCACTTTAACTAAATCTTTCCCATGATACCCCATTTGTATTAACATGATCAGCATTAACATTTCTTCACAAATTAGACCACTGATAACAGTTCTCTTATGATTTTTAGGATGCTTTTGGAGATCTGGCTCTGTTTTTCTGCGACCCGTTTGGTGGAACAGTGATTGCAGTGCTGTGGAAGCCAAAGGCCTTTGAGCCTCAACCCTTCAAGGTTCTTCAATAAAATACATTGCTTTTAAGGTGTCAGAATTAAATTCCAATTAGGATTCAAGGCACCTCCCTACTCATGAATTTTACTCTGTTTTCAGACATCTTTAATGAATGCTCGCTGTGTGGAAGTGAATGAAGATGTGGCCTCCACTGTACCAAACGTAGAGGCCATCTTGCAGGACTTCCGCATCCTCGGGGAGGGTCTTGTGAAAAAAGTGGAACTAAGGACAGAAAAATGAGCTGTCTAGGATCTGGCAATAGTTTCTGTGGAAGTAATACTTAATCTGGATATTCTGTATGCTCATGTTTATTTGTAACATTTCTTGACCTCAGTTTGTTCAATAAACGTCTCAACATCTGCCTTCAAAAATGTTGTTGTTCTACTGTATTTAATAACAAGAATATTTGTTTATGATCATTTCATTCATCGAGTTTTACCGTTACCCACTTTCTATGTTATTTAAAACAAACTAACTGGACACTAATGACTGACTCATGGACACATTTCACATTTCCAGGTTTGTAAGTTAAAGGGATAGTTCACCTAAAAATGAAAATTCTCTCATCATTTACACACTCTCATGCCATGCCAAATGTGTTTGACTTTCTTCTGCTGAACACAAAGATTTTTAGAAGAATATTTCTGCTCTGTAGATCCAGTGCAAGTGAATGGGGACCAAAACACTGACACTCCAAAAGCACTCCAAAAGACTCCAGTAGTTTAATCCATATTTTCTGAAGCAATTTAATCGATTTGGGGTGAGAACAAACCACCACATCTTTCACTACATCTTCCCATAGCAGTCTCTAGATGCGATCATGATTTCAAGCTTGATTACACTTCCTAGAGCTTGACGCATGCGCTAGATGGCACTAGGAAGTGTAATCGAGCTTGAAATTATGTTTGCCAAGGAGACTGCCGATGTCAAGACTTATAGTGAAAAAGGAGGAATATTTTGGTCTGTTCTCACCTAAAACCAGTTGGATCAGAAGACATGTATTTATCCACTGGAGTCTTATGCTTAAGAAGGAAGTTTTGAGTTCTGAAACTTAAACTGTTTTTATATTACAATGACCTCTTCTGTGTCAAAAGATCAAGGAAAATTTGATTCCTTATGTCATGACCCATTTAAGTTTTCTAAAAGCTTTTCAGAACAACTTGATTTGCTTATCAAGTATTTTATTCATAAATTTAAAGTTCTAAAAAAATTCCAAAGAGATTTTGGGTTTAAAAACTTTGTCCTCTTCTAAAGCTAACAAAGCATTTTTTCAGCAATAATATATACATAATAATAATAACAGTCTGACAGAGATGAATTTACTTGACAAGCAAAATGTTATAAGATATTAAGTGTTGTTTTCAGAGAAATCTAACAAAATTTAGTGAGTTTTATTGCTTAAAACAGGAAAACAAATATTTGTCAATAGGGTAAGAAAAACTAACTTAATTTGAAGGTAAAACAAGTTTATTTTTCTTCCCCATTGGCAGATTTTTCACTAAATTTTGTCAGATTTCTCTGAAAACAAGACTTGATATAACATTTTGCTTGTCAAGTAAATTCATCTTGTTTTAAGAATGTTTAGACATTTTTGCTGGAAAATAAGACAAAAATACTAATTAAGATATGTTTTTTTTTTCTATCGATTGGTCTGTCTCTTCCTGTCTGACTATAAGGCCTGTATAGCCTTCAAACTTAAAGCTTTTTAAACTATATATATATATATATAAAGGCTTTGTCAAACCAACATAAAAAATTGTCTTCATTAACTTATTTCTAGTTCAAACTGTATTGCCTGAATACAATTTTGCTCCTGTTCACAACCAGGTTAGATTTAGATTGAAGTTTTTAGATTTTAAGGTTTTAAAATGTTCCCTACATTAAAATGTTATTTGTAAAACATGTTAAAGAAATATTCTGGGTTCAAAGCTCAATCGGCAGCATTTATGGCATAATATTGATTAACTTATTTCGACTCGTTCCTCCTTTTCTTAAAAGAGAGAGAAAAGCAAAAATCTGGATTACAGTGAGGCACTTATGGAAGTGAATGGGGTCAATCCGTAAACGTTAAAATACTCACGGTTTCAAAAGTATAGCCACAAGACACGTGAATGAGTGTTTACATGATTTTAATCTACTTCCATTTCTGTGTAAAGTTATAGACAATTTTACAACTTCGTTGCCATGAGGATAGTCAACAAACCCTGAAACGACTGTAAAAATGACGATTTAAACAACTTTACAGCTCAAATAATACGAGTTTAAACAGAAAAATTAATGTAAGTGCTTTTAGAATATTCTGCCTTTAAACCCTCCAAAAATTGGTCCCATTCATTTCTATTGTAAGTGACTCATGAAGCTGGTCATGAGCTTTTGTTCTTTCTTTCTTTCTTTTTTAAAAAGGGCGAGTCGAAATATTTTTTTGTGGTAATAAATATTATGCCACAAATGCCGTTGATTGAGCTTAACTTGTATTGAACCCGGAATATTCCTTAAAGGCTTTGTGCAGTTATTTGAACGGTTATGTGTTTTTGGGGTGAAATAAATATGACCCGGCAATGGCTCACAGGTTGTCCAGCAGACGGCGGTATGTATCTGATTGTTTGCGGAAAAGGAAAGTACGAAAGACGTTTTAAACGTTCGGCGATAACGTGCGCAACTCAGACAACTGTGCTAAATATATGACCTCACCTATAATTGTATAGTCTTACAACCTATAATGTGTCGATCGATGTGTCAGGTGTTATAAAGTTTAATTGTAATGTCATTTAATTGCAGGAAAACTTGAATGTCGCTGCGCATGGAAAGAGGACGCTATTTATCCGACTTGTTTAAAAACCTTTCTCGTCTTCAGAGGTGTTTAAGGCTCTAATGGTGTCTGAATGCTCTTCAGTGCAGAAACATGCTCGGGTTTCGTGTGTTAGTAGCGTTGTTGCTTCATGTAAACGCTCTCTGCATGTATCTGAACTGGACATCACATGACAGACCCAACATAGTCATGGTCATGTCTGATGCCTTCGTAAGTGATTCATTTTTGCACTTTGAAATTAATTTTACATTTTTAAAATTACATCTTAACATTGATCATTTGCTAATTCTCCAGTAATTTCAGCTGTTTGCATCATGTGATCAGACATATAATGCCTGTTTTTCAAAACCTAGTGAGCAGTCTACGTAGACTGGATTGTATTTTGTTTGAAAGTAAATTGCTATCTAGGTAGGCAGCTCGCATATTTTTTGAGACAAACCCACTCTTGGGTTTGACTTTTGTTTTCTTATTGCGAAAGGATGGCAGGTTAACTTTTCATCCAGGGAATAAAGTTGTACAGCTGCCATATATCAACTACATGAGAGAAATGGGTGCTGTCTTTCTCAACTCTTACACTAATTCACCAATCTGCTGTCCTTCCAGGGCAGGTAAAATGTATTTCATTTCTTGTATACAGTGTGTATACTTAGTTTAGAAGTTCAGGAACATTTATAAGCATAATGCCTCAAATATGATTTTTTTTTTTTTTTTTTTTAATACAGCTATGTGGAGCGGACAGTTTGTTCATTTAACTCAGTCCTGGAACAACTATAAATGTCTTGATCCCAATGCCACAACATGGATGGACCATTTACGTAAGAGTGGGTACCACACCCATAGCATGGGAAAACTGGACTATACGTCAGGGGGGCACTCTGTCAGGTGATTTAAACAAATGTCCTTTAGTAAAGCTACAGTTCTGTTACTGAATGACCCCCCCAAAAAAAGTATTTTGACACTTAAGTCACACTTAAATATCATTGTCATTGTATTAGATAAAAATATGAAAGCCTAACTAGTGATTTGTTACTAGTGGCACCTAATAAACATGCAAAAAAGAAAATTATAGAGCAGATAGTTTTCCTAAAAATACATGTCCACATATGTGGAGAGTGGGACCAAGTTGCGTTAAACATAATTTTTTTTTAAATAATACAAAGGTATAGAAAGTACATTTTTGTTAATCAAATAATTTATGTTTCCAGGAGTGTTGGTTATTAAAAATTGAGACGTTATAGACATTACAGCTGATTTTCTGTAAAGCTGCTTTGAAATCATGTGTATTGGGAAAAGTACAAATAAAAAACTATACAAATAAAACTATTTGACTAGATTTGACTTTTATGTTACAGTGGTTTTTTTTCTACTTTGGCCAAAAAATCTCCATGTTGAAACTGAGCTTTTGATAGGAAGTTTGGACTGAATGCACTTGGCTTCATAGGAAAGCTATAGGATGCTCCCTATTTAGTGAATGACTTAACCTCCAGTGTGCTGTCTGTCTGTCTGTCTGCACTGGCCTCAGAACAGTTTGAAATGCACCTATTTTAATCCTAACTCCATATAAAGCCTCTGAAAGCAAATGTTTTTTTCTCAATGTGAAATTGCACAGTAAATATAGAATTTCTAATGAAAACCTCGTGCTATTGTACACATTAGTGCACGTTGTGTTTAGCAGCGTGGCATTTCGCGATAAATCGCTCAAATTTTAAAAATGGCATATCGGATTAATCTAGAGACTCTAATCTTTTGACTCAAACAAATTTCAATGTAAAAACTGAATTAGGTTTCTTACTAGTTTTGTTGCCGTTTGTCCAAAAGACTGTTATCTGCGCCATGTTGTTTTGTCTCATGACCCTGTATGTCGAAAGTTTAACCCTGAACTGACAGCCCAGAGCTCCTAAACTGAGATCAGTTGGTTTAAATTAATTAAAATTATGAATTGCGTTTAGCGAAGCCAAAATACAATGTCCACACGTGTACGCGGGGTCGCACAAGGTTAAATATAGCACAAGCACACTTGCCAAGCAAAATATGTTTTAAAAAGAAGTTATTTAGGTTTTAAATAGATATATAATAGATGTAGTGTAGATAAGAATATATAAACTGTTCAAAAAGCATTTGTACATGTCCAGTGCATAGTTAATGTGACTAACTACACCTGTGGTTACTTTGCTAGGGCATCTGTGTGAACTTAAGGAGGACTGACACCCACTAAAAATGACTGGGGACAAGTTGATTAAAAGTAATTAAATTAAAAAGTTAATTCTGAGGATCATCATTTTCAATCATAATTTTATCGCAGATGTTGCTTGGTTTTCCAATTGTTATCTAACATAATGAAATTCATACATTTTGTGTGGCTTAAGTGTTGAAATAGTTTTTGGGGCCACTGTAGCTCTTGAAGCAATCAGTAATAGTCCTGTAATCATATTTGTACATTTTTAGTCAGATGCTGATTGTTCTTCAGAAAAAAAATTCTGCTTGATGTGTTTATTGAATGCCCATATGAAAGAAAATCAAACATCATCCTTTTGTCATTAAGAACTTTCTGTCTAAATCATAAACACCTGTTGTTCAGTAATCGTGTGGAGGCATGGGTCAGAGACCTGCCATTCTTACTGAGGCAAGAGGGCCGTCCAGTCACAGAGCTGGTGGGTGATTCGTCCACAAAGAGGGTCATGAGTAAAGACTGGAACATCACTGATGCTGCAGTCCAGTGGATTCGGCACACTGCAGCATCTCTCTCCCCACCATTTGCACTTTACTTGGGTCTGAATCTTCCCCACCCTTACTGCACAGACTCCCTGGGGCCTACAGCTGGTGGTTCCACCTTCCGCACCTCCCCTTATTGGCTTAAAAAGGCAGGTTGCTTGGCTTGATCTGATAGAGACATGGATACACTCGAAATATTAGAATCTGATAAAATACTGAGTGACACTCAAATACACAAAACACATGCATGTAAATTTTTGCTATACCTCATAGTGGTCAACATCCTTAAAGGAATAGTTAACCAAAAATGAAAATCATTCACTCACCCTCATGCCATCCCAGATGTGTATGACTTTCTTTCTTCAAGGATAGAATAGAGGAATCCAGCGACACTTGTAACTTAAACAAATCAACACGTTTCGGCACGTAGGCTTACATCAGGGAACCCTGATGAAGGCCGACGAGTCGAAACGCGTTGGTTTGTTTTATTAATTTTAAGTTCAATTAAAGTTTCTTCTACCACAAGTGTCTCTGGATTCCTCTATTCTATCCTTGTTGATTTAATTCCATGCACCTTGTGAGTAGGTAAAGTTGCGCCAGACCTACTTTTTGTAATAGTGACTTTCTTTCTTCTGCAGAACACAAATGAAGATTTTTTAGAAGAATGGTTTAAACCATGTCTTCTGAAGCAATCCAGTTTTGGGTGAGAACAGATCAAAATTGTAAAAAAAGTTTTACTTTACATCTTGCCATTGCAGTTTCTAGGCACGATCATAATTTCAAGCTCGATTACACTTCCTAGTGCTTGACGCATGCACAGAGGCTAAATAGCACTTGAAAGTGTAATCAAGCTTGAAATCACGAAGTGATTGAAGTTACATTTTGGACTGTTCTCACCCAAAACCGATTGGATGGCTTCAGAACAGGGGCGAATCTACCAGAGTGGCATAGGGTGGCAAATGCCACCCTAAGAAAAAGCATTGCCACCCCAACATAAGTATCCAAATGTATTAAATATAAGTATATTATAGTTGATGTTGACATTGTGTAGGGGTTTGTTCATGTCAAACTGCACAAATGACTACATACCCATAGCGTGATTGATTAGAGCAGTGACCAATCCCGTGATTATTTACAGCAGCTGCAGCGGCCAATCACAACATCGACCAATCGCCTACCTAGCAGCACACGTACAGTGTTTGGGCTCTCGCGGGTTGACGAGCTTATTTCCTCAACAACAATGACCACATTTATTATTAGATACATCGCTGTCAGATATGGGTTGAGACGGATGAGATGTGTCATCACCACTTTTTGAAATAGCTTTCGTCAGGTATGTGTATAATCCAGATGAAACATCTCCAGTTCTTTTGTTGGAGTTTCTATTTCATCTGTGTGTGTTTTGACTGGAGATCCGGCACTGGAATTTGTTATTTTGAATGTTATAAGTGTTTGTTGCGGCTGTTATCAGTGTCGTTGGGTGTCGGCAGTTTTTCTGCAGATCGCACTCTTTTCCGTGTCCCCCACTGTCAGGGCCGCATTAATGCACGGGCTTACCTGGGCTTAAGCTGTGGGGCCTGGGGCAGCAGGGGGGCCCCGAACACCCATCGACGTTCTCGGTAAAGACGCTGATGTAAACATAGAGAGGGTGTGCAATGGCTAAACCCTTCCGTGTAGCACATGATCATCGAGTGAAAACTTTCTGCTCTCTTCTGAAGAAAGAAAGTCATACACATCTGGGATGGAATGAGGGTGAGTAAATGATGAGAGAATTTTCATTATTGGGTGAATTATTCCTTTAACCCTCATGTTGTCTTCCGGTCATTTTGACCCGAGAGGATTTTCTTTTGCCTGAAAATGCTAGTTAATGTTATCCTATTGGACTAAAACTTTCTGACTTTTTTCACACAGGGTATCAAAATGTCCCCAAAAATTGCTGCTTTTTTATTTATTTTTTTTGTTGTTGTGGGGGATTCACTTTGTTACACTTTTGGTGTTCCCGGTCAAAAATTACTGGCCTATTAAAAATTGCTTATCTCTCATTATGCTATATTGTTACCAAATATTGGATTAGATCTTTTTGTCAACTTGTTTTCTTTCAATTAGCACAGGTTTTGTATTTCTATTTGGAGCTTACTGATCGTAGGCCTCATTGACCTGAGCTTATGCACCTAATTTTCGAGTGAAAAAAAAAGTATTTTTTGTGGATAATTATGGCAATTTTAAATAAAATATGAAAACATTCTGTACAATTTATCACACTTGTGCGCTTTAATGTTTAACCAGGAAGATTGTTTTGAAATTTATTTAGTACAAAATGGCACAAAGCCACACTTGGTGTTCCCGGTCAAAAATGACTGGCCATTGAAAATGAATGGTGGAGAGCAAAAATAAGATAAATTTAGTGTTCAGGAGCAAGTTCATCCATTAGATGAACACATAAATTCAGCAAAAAAAGGAACTTCCCCTTTTCAGGACACTGTATTTTAAAGATAATTTTGTAAAAATCCAAATAACTTTACAGATCTTTATTGTAAAGGGTTTAAACAATGTTTTCCATGCTTGTTCAATGAGCCATAAACAATTAATGAACATGCACCTGTGGAACAGGTGGTCATTAAGACACTAACAGCTTACAGATGGTAGGCAATTAAGGTCACAGTTATAAAAACTTAGGACACTAAAGAGACCTTTCTACTGACTCTGAAAAACACCAAAAGCAAGATGCCCAGGGTACCTGCTCATCTGTGTGAACGTGCCTTAGGCATGCTGTATGGAGGCATGAGGACTGCAGATGTGGCCAGGGCAATAAATTGCAATGTCCGTACTGTGAGACGCCTAAGACAGCGCTACAGGAAGACAGGAAGGACAGCTGATCGTCCTCACAGTGGCAGACCACATGTAACAACACCTGCACAGGATCAGTACATCCGAATATCACACCTGCAGGACATGTACAGGATGGCAACAACAACTGCCCGAGTTACACCAGGAACGCACAATCCCTCCATCAGTGCTCAGACTGTCTGCAATAGGCAGAGAGGCTGGACTGAGGGCTTGTAGGCCTGTTGTAAGGCAGGTCCTTACCAGACATCACCGGTAACAAACCCACCTTCGCTGGACCAGACAGGACTGGCAAAAAGTGCTCTTCACTGATGAGTCGAGGTTTTGTCTCGCCAGGGGTGATGGTTGGACTCGCGTTTATCGTCGAAGGAATGAGCGTTACACCAAGGCCTGTACTCTGGAGCAGGATCAATTTGGAGGTTGAGGGTCCGTCATGGTCTGGGGCGGTGTGTCACAGCATCATCGGACTGAGCTTGTTGTCATTGCAGGCAATCTCATTGCTATGTGTTACAGGGAAGACGTCCTCCTCCCTCATGTGGTAACCTTCCTGCAGGCTCATCCTGACATGACCCTCTAGCATGACAATGCCACCAGCCATACTGCTCGTTCTGTGCATAATTTCCTGCAAGACAGGAATGTCAGTGTTCTGCCATGACCAGCGAAGAGCCCGGATCTCAATCCCATTGAGCACGTCTGGGACCTGTTGGATCGGAGGGTGAGGGCTAGGGCCATTCCGCCGAGAAATGTCCGGGAACTTGCAAGTGCCTTTGGTGGAAGAGTGGGGTAACATCTCACAGCAAGAACTGGCAAATCTGGTGCAGTCCATGAGGAGGAGATGCACTGCAGTAAATAATGCAGCTGGTGGCCACACCAGATACTGACTGTTACTTTTGTAACTGACCCCCACCTTTGTTCAGGGACACATTATTCCATTTCTGTTAGTTACATGTCTGTGAAACTTGTTCAGTTTATGTCTTAGTTGATTAATGTTTTTATGTTCATACAAATACTTACACGTTATGTTTGCTGGAAATAAAAGCAGTTGAAAGTGAGAGGACGTTTCTTATTTTGCTGAGTTTGTGTATGTGCGCTTGCAAACATAAAGGCCTCGAACGTGCACGCCCACATACACACACACGTGTGCGCGCACACACAAACACGTGCACACATACACGCACATACCCTGAGTATTAAATGCTTTCTTTTCCACAGAGATGAACTTTATCCTACACTGAACTGGATCCAACATCCATCCAACATTATCACACACACACACACACTCTTGAGTAGTACATTCTTTTTTCAGAGGATTTTTATCCTACCCTGAACTTTATCCAACATCCATTTATCCAGCCAACATTATCACAGACACACACCTGAACTTTCTTTGCCCCACAGTGACCCCTCTCCAATAGAATCTTTCTTTCATGATCTTTCTTTCATCACATCTTTCAGACCAAATATTATGACAATGTGTTTCGGAATTTCAGCTGTTTTGGCATTTTCATGCTCTCATAAAGAAGCAGATCAATAGCCGCTTTTCCCCTATCGGGCTAGCAAGATAAATTAGTGATAAAACTCATCGACTGTAACTGCCATGATGTCCCGAGTGGTCTCTCCACTAACAGCAGAACGATGTCCCAGCACACCGTCTATGAAATTTCACTGAACCATGGAAAGTAATTTCTTTGGGCACTGCTTTGTGCATTTTAACAGATCCATACTGTGCCCACATTTTTTTATTTATTGTTTTCCCGAACCTGTACTGTTGTGTGCTGGATACATGTCCTGACAAGTTCGGTGAAACTCCGCCTTTGACATTGTACCCGCCTCAATCCCCGGTTGGCCTTGTTTGGTCCAAGGGTAATCGCCGGGCCAAAGGCCATTGGCCCTGATGAGGCACGATGAAGCCCCAGACAGTGGAAACACAAATGGCCCTGGCATGCACTAGCACACCCTCATTTTGCCCGGTAGTGGAAACACAGCTAATGTTTACTAATATACTAAAGCTTTCCCACAGCTAAGCTATATAAAGCCTCATAGAAGGCCTTGCTCATCATTCACTTTGTGGCAGCACAATGGCCAAGTGGTTCTCTGTGCATGAGGCTCTTGATCACATCCTTGATCATGACACTAGACCACTTGCCCTGGTTCATTTCAAAATAAAAGTCTTGTTTTTTTGTGATCTCCATTAATTTTCAGTCAACAGTCATTTTTGATCAGGTGTCACCACAAGTGTAACTTTATGCCATTTTTTACTAAATAAGTGCTTCAAAACAAACTTCCCTGTTAAACAAAACAAAACATCTGTGCAATAAAAATTACACACTAGTTTCTTATGGTATTTAATTTAGTCAAAATAACCCATAAAGAATGCTTTTTTTCGCTAAAAAACCGAGGTGCATAAGTTCAGGTCAATGAGGCTTTTGATCAATAAGTTCCAAAAAATACAAAACCTGTCCTAATTGAAAGAAAAGGAGTTGAAAAAAAGATCTAATCCAATATTTGGTGATAATATAGCATAATGAGAGATTTATAAGCTATTTTTAATAGCCCGGTCATTTTTGACCGGGAAGACCACAAGTGTGTCTTTGTGCAATTATTTACTAAATAAAAGCATTTCAAAACAAACTTCCTGGTTAAACATTAAAGCACACAAGTGTGATAAATAGTACAGAATGTTTTCATATTTTATTTAATATTGCCAAAATTATCCACAAATAATGCTTTTTTTTTTTTCACTCAAAAACCAAGGTGCATAAGCACTCAGGTGAGTGAGGCCTACGATCAGTAAGTTCCAGACAGAAATACTAAAACTGTGCTAATTGAAAGAAAATAAGTTGACAAAAAGACAAAAAACAAATTTTTGATGATAATATAGCATAATGAGAGATTTATAAGCAATTTTTAATAGGCCGGTCATTTTTGACCAGGAAGTCCAAATTAGGTTAAAAAAAAAATGAAAGACAGCACAAAGGTCTACATGAAATCTAAATTTACCCCATCTACTTTATTGATACACTTCCTGGTTTTACTCTATATAATTCATCAGTGCAGGACAGTAGAAAATTTTTGTCTGAATCAACTGAATTCTGCAAGGCCCACGTGGGCTAATGGTTAATGTTCACCACCATATTGCTATTTAGGCATTGTTTTATGCTTCATTCTGATATGAAACACCCACTTTTAATCATCCAATCAATCCCAGATGGATAAAATCAAGTTCAGTCCTAAAAAAAAAAAAAATAATTCTCATTGAGTATTCTGTTATACTCAAAAACACATGAAGCTGTTTCATATTGACTTGAAGAATTTGCACTTTTATTAACTTTGAAATTTTGTTTCGAGAGCATAGTTGTGTAAGGCTTATCTGACATACCATAACACTGATTGTGTTTTCTCTCAAAGGTTTCCTATGAGCAAGTGTCTGTGCCGAAGTGGTTGCGGTCTGAAGATACACATCCTGTGGATTACTACTCGACCTTCACCAAAAACTGTAGTGGGAACTTCACAGAGGAAGAGATCAGAAAAATCAGAGCCTTTTACTATGCTATGTGTGCTGAAACAGACAGCATGTTAGGTTAGCAGACCTTGTCGCCGGCGTTCAAGTGCTGTTTTATCACTAAATGGGTTTGATGTTATGACATACTGTGTCATTTTTTCTTAGGTGAGGTGATTGCTGCTCTTCGAGACACTGGCTTTTTGAACAGCACAGTTGTATTGTTCACTGCTGATCATGGGGATCTAGCCATGGAACACAGGCAGTTCTATAAGATGTCCATGTTTGAGGGCAGCTCTCATATCCCTCTGCTTATAATGGGCCCTGGAGTAAAGTCAGACTTTGAAGTCAGCCTACCTGTCTCACTAGTAGACATATATCCCACTGTGCTTGGTAAGGCTGGGAATATGCTGCTGTATTAGTAGTATTTTTTTCATGGTCATTCACTTTCTCTGTTCCTCTATGGTGGAATGAGCTTCCAGCCTCCACCTGATCTGCTGAAATGACATCAACATTTTAGAACCAACTGAAAACATCTCTTCAGCAAGCACTTAACCATCCCACATTGCACTTACTATTTAATTACTTAATAATAATAAAGAAAACTTTTCTTGTCTGTCTCCTCTGCGCTAGCTTCTATACTTTTCTAGCTACTCTTAACAGTGAAACTTAACAGTGTGATACTGCAGATATAGTCGACTTTTATGTGGCAAATTGCTTATGTTCCTCATTTTTAAGTCGCTTTGGATAAAAGTGTCTGCTAAATGTAAATGTAAAAGAAAATAATAAGAAATTACTATGCTCAGGCATGAAACTCTGAATGGTGCTAGTTATTTAAACGTGTTGTCTTTTAGCCATTCAGCTTACTCATGTGATATGTCAAGCCATTCGGCTCACATGGCATATTTTGATAGGTCCTTTGACATGTAATCGGGTAGCCTATCAACTTGCATACTCTCTCTTTGCCTAAAGTTTCAATTTTCTCAGTTTTTCAGATTAGCCAGTTTCACTGCAGCGCACTGCAAGAGTTTTCTCTAAAACCATCCTCCCAAGCTCAACCTATCTAGATCTGTTACATGGGGATTGTATTTGTCTAACTGTCTAGCAGCATGTCATACATTCTAGATGCAGCATGTCTTGTGTTTTTCTAACTGTGCAGCAGCAGCATGTCAACGTTTAACTCAGTATCTCTGTGGATGTTCGAGCAGTAGCAATTATCTGTACTTGCTCTGCTGCAGGAGCAGCAGCGTAGCAGATCTAGTTCGCCAAGACCAATATCCTATCAATATGTCATACCCACATTAACATGCTAAATCATTCAGAGAATTGTCATGACTAAACTTGCATTTTGCATTACGAAGGTTTTTGAAAAGCTTATTTTAAGCATTAAGATTTTGTTCACATTGTAACATTTTCACAACAATTAGGCACATTCAAGAATGGGGAAATTAAAATCATCCTGTCTGGACATAATGATTTTTGCATAAATAATTTATAATGCATACATGATAGATATAATATATGTTTTTTTTTCTTCACATTATAGTAATGCAAAATGTTTTTTTGTATTACAATAATACAAATTGGAGGAGTACAAAAACATAATTTCTTATTTTTTCTTTAGATCGAAATATGACCTGGACATGTTCTTGTGCAGGTTTCATATAATTTACACATTTGTTATTTTTTGCAGTTTTACATGCATGCAACACGATTTCATATTCACATAATATCATGTGTATTGATTTGTGAATTAAAATGTTTCCATTTGTTCTTTGTCATGTATTGTTGTTAGATCTTGCTGATGTTCCACAGCCAGGGGGTCTCAGTGGTCACTCATTGCTTCCTCTGGTGTCCAGGGTCAGCGTTCAGTCAGCTGATCCTCATCCTGGGTGGGTGCTTAGTGAATATCATGGTTGCAATGCTAATGCCTCTACATATATGCTGAGGATAGACGAGTGGAAGTACATCACATATGCAGATGGCTTGACTGTTCCCCCACAGCTTTTTAGTGAGTTCATTTAGAAGTTTTTTTTATTACTTTAAAAACATGTTGTTTTCAAAAATTGAGAGATCCCCTATAGGAAATCACGTAATGGTTTTAATGTTACTCTCCACATAGATTTGTCCAAAGATGAATCGGAATTGAAGAATGATGCATTACATTTCCCTGACATATGTCTGCACCTGGACAAGCAGTTGCGCACAATTGTGGACTATCCCAGGGTCTCACAGTCTGTTCATCGCTACAATAAACAACAGTTTCTAAAATGGAAGCAAAGCCTTTGGGACAATTACTCCCAGGTCATAGCCAACCTGCGATGGCATATTGACTGGCAAAAGGACCCCAAGACTCATGAGAGAGAAATTGAGGAGTGGCTTGCAGGGGTAGAATGACTATCCAGATCCAGAAGGGACTTTTCAGCTCCTGTTTAGAACAAAAGTATATTGTTTGTATGGTCAACAAAAGTCGAGTTGCTAATGTGCTTGAAACATAGTTTGACCTACTACTACTGAATGTCATATATGAGGTTAAACTTGAATTTAGTTTGCTGAAAGAGCATCCACTTAAGAAGTATTTAGTATTAATGATATGAATAAAGATAAAAATCAAATCACAATACCTTTACAAAAAAGTACTTTGGTGATGGTACAGTGATGGTATCAGATTATTATACCATGTTTTACACTAATGGGTGTTTCTTTAACTATGGCCCATTTCCCCTGGACCAAAGGAAACTCCCTTTAAATAATTTTTCACACTCTCACTAATTTGTTTAATTTGTCTAACAAATTACACATGTATCAGAGGAGATTAATGCCCCCTTTTTTTTTTTTTTTTTTTGAAAGTCATGTAAGTTCCCACCACAGTGTCATTACATTTTTTTGTACTGTGTTTAATAGAATTCCATAGTAGAAATGGCAGTGATGGAAATGTTTATATATATATATACACAGTTGTGCTCAAAAGTTTGCATACCCTTGGAGAAATGGTAATATATGTACCATTTTTAAAGAAAACATGAGTAAGCAGGCAAAACACATTTCTTTTATTTCTTATGGGATTCATATTCAACTGTAGGTTATAACAGAATGGCACAATCATAAAACAAAACATGGCAATAAAGAAAAATATGAAATAACCCCTGTTCAAAAGTCTGCATACCCTTAGTTCTTAATACTGTGTATTGCCCCCTTTAGCATCAATGACAGCGTGCAGTCTTTTGTAATAGTTGTCTATGAGGCCCCAAATTCTTGCAGGTGGTATAGCTGCCCATTCGTCTTGGTAAAATGCCTCCAGGTCAGGCAAAGTCTTTGGTCGTCTTGCATGAACCGCACGTTTGAGATCTCCCCAGAGTGGCTTGATGATATTAATGTCAGGAGACTGTGATGGCCACTCCAGAACCTTCACCTTTTTCTGCTGTAACCACTGGAGGGTCAACTTGGCCTTGTGCTTAGGGTCATTGTCGTGCTGGAAAGTCCAAGAGCATCCCATGCACAGCTTTCGTGCAGAAGAATGCAAATTGTCTGCCAGTATTTTCTGATAACATTCTGCATTCATCTTGCCATCAATTTTCACAAGATTCCCTATGCCTGGGGGCCTGGGTAGCTCAGTGGTCAAATACTCTGGCTACCACCCCTGGAGTTCACTAGCTTGCTAGTTTGAATCCCAGGGTGTGCTGAGTGAATCCAGCCAGGTCTCCTAAGCAACCTAAGGTTGCTAGGGAGGGTAGAGTCACATGGGGTAAACTCCTCGTGGTTGCTATAATGTGGTTCGTTCTCAGTGGGGCGCGTGGTGAGTTGAGCACGCTCAACAAGCCATGTGATAAGATGTGTGTGTTGATGGTCTCAGATGCAGAGGCAACTGGGATTCATCCTCCACTACCTGGACTGAGGCAAATCACTACACAACCACAAGGACTTAAAAGCACGTTGGGAATTCCAAACTGGGAGAAAAAGGGAAAAAATCCCCATGCTTCACAGTGGGGATGGTATTCTTTTCACTATAGGCCTTGTTGACCCCTCTCCAAACATAGCGCTTATGTTTGGAGAGGGGTCACTCCAAATTACAGTGTGCCAGAAGCTGTGAGGCATGTCAAGGTGTTGTCAGGCATATTGTAACTGGGCTTTTTTGTGGCATTGGTGCAGTAAAGGCTTCTTTCTGGCAACTCGACCATGCAGCTCATTTTGGTTCAAGTATCGTCGTATTGTGCTTCTTGAAACAACCACACCGTCTTTTTCCAGAGCAGCCTGTATTTCTCCTGAGGTTACCTGTGGGTTTTTCTTTGTATCCCGAACAATTCTACTGGCAGTTGTGGCTGAAATCTTTCTTGGTCTACCTGACCTTGGCTTGGTATCAGGAGATCCCCGAATTTTCCACTTCTTAATAAGTGATTGAACAGTACTGACTGGCATTTTCAAGGCTTTGGATATCTTTTTATATCCTTTTCCATCTTTATAATGTTCCATTACCTTGTTACGCAGGTCTTTTGACAGTTCTTTTCTGCACCCCATGGCTCAGTATCTAGCCTGCTCAGTGCATCCACATGAGAGCTAACAAACTCATTGACTATTTATACACAGACACTAATTGCAATTTAAAAGCCACAGGTGTGGGAAATTAACCTTTAATTGCCATTTAAACCTGTGTGTGTCACCTTGTGTTTCTGTAACAAGGCCAAACATTCAAGGGTATGTAAACTTTTGATCAGGGCCATTTTGGATGATTTCTGTTATCATTATGATTTAAAAAGGAGCCAAACAACTATGTGATGATAAATGGCTTCATATGATCACTATCCTTAAATAAAAGACAGTGTTTTTGCATGATCAGTCATATTTTCAAAATCAATGCCAAAATTTCACAATTTCTGCCAGGTTATGCAAACTTTTGAGCACAACTGTATACAGGTGCATCTCAATAAATTAGAATGTCGTGGAAAAGTTCATTTATTTCAGTAATTCAACTCAAATTGTGAAACTCGTGTATTAAATAAATTCAATGCACACAGACTGAAGTAGTTTAAGTCTTTGGTTCTTTTAATTGTGATGATTTTGGCTCACATTTAACAAAAACCCACCAATTCACTATCTCAAAAAATTAGAATATGGTGACATGCTAATCAGCTAATCAACTCAAAACACCTGCAAAGGTTTCCTGAGCCTTTAAAATGGTCTCTCAGTTTGGTTCTCTAGGCTACACAATCATGGGGAAGACTGCTGATCTGACAGTTGTCCAGAAGACAATAATTGACACCCTTCACAAGGAGGGTAAGCCACAAACATTCATTGCCAAAGAAGCTGGCTGTTCACAGAGTGCTGTATCCATGCATGTTAACAGAAAGTCCACAGTAGAGTGGAAGGAAAAAGTGTGGAAGAAAAAGATGCACAACCAACCGAGAGAACCGCAGCCTTATGATTGTCCAGCAAAATTGATTCAAGAATTTGGGTGAACTTCACAAGGAATGGACTGAGGCTGAGGTCAAGGCATCAAGAGCCACCACACACAGACGTGTCAAGGAATTTGGCTACAGTTGTCGTATTCCTCTTGTTAAGCCACTCCTGAACCACAGACAACATCAGAGGTGTCTTACCTGGGCTAAGGAGAAGAAGAACTGGACTGTTGCCCAGTGTTCCAAAGTCCTCTTTTCAGATGAGAGCAAGTTTTGTATTTCATTTGGAAACCAAGGTCCTAGAGTCTGGAGGAAGGGTGGAGAAGCTCATAGCCCAAGTTGCTTGAAGTCCAGTGTTAAGTTTCCACAGTCTGTGATGATTTGGGGTGCAATGTCATCTGCTGGTGTTGGTCCATTGTGTTTTTTGAAAACCAAATCACTGCACCCGTTTACCAAGAAATTTTGGAGCACTTCATGCTTCCTTCTGCTGACCAGCTTTTTTAAAGATGCTGATTTCATTTTCCAGCAGGATTTGGCACCTGCCCACACTGCCAAAAGCACCAAAAGTTGGTTAAATGACCATGGTGTTGGTGTGCTTGACTGGCCAGCAAACTCACCAGACCTGAACCCCATAGAGAATCTATGGGGTATTGTCAAGAGGAAAATGAGAAACAAGAGACCAAAAAATGCAGATGAGCTGAAGGCCACTGTCAAAGAAACCTGGGCTTCCATACCACCTCAGCAGTGCCACAAACTGATCACCTCCATGCCACGCCGAATTGAGGCAGTAATTAAAGCAAAAGGAGCCCCTACCAAGTATTGAGTACATATACAGTAAATGAACATACTTTCCAGAAGGCCAACAATTCACTAAAAATGTTTTTTTTATTGGTCTTATGATGTATTCTAATTTTCTGAGATAGTGAATTGGTGGGTTTTTGTTAAATGTGAGCCAAAATCATCACAATTAAAAGAACCAAAGACTTAAACTACTTCAGTCTGTGTGCATTGAATTTATTTAATACACGAGTTTCACAATTTGAGTTGAATTACTGAAATAAATGAACTTTTCCACGAGATTCTAATTTGAGATGCACCTGTATATATAAAATGTCAGACTCCTTTGTCTTAAGGCTAATGTCATAGCTAATATTTTATGTATCAAACACAAATAATATTTTCATACTTTTTGAATTATTGATTGGAAATGACATCAAATTAAAATATTGTTTTGAATATGTAATACAGATTTTTATAATGGATTTTCATAGGTTAATAATGAAAGTCTGGGACAATGGTAAAACATTCAAATCTATTAACCTACATAAAGGCATTTGAAAAGTAGGGTACAGTGGGGCTAAAGGCGCTTTTGATTTTATTTTCTCCCAAAACACTAAACAGCAACTAAAACCACCACAACACTTTCCTTAACACCTGTTTGTCACTATACACTGCAAAATATTCCTGATCTATGAGATCATTGCACACAATGTCTCAAGTTTGATTATGAGGTCATTTGATCTAATATATTTTTTTTAATTTTGCAATTTTTTGTTCCCAATAAGAATCCCTGAAATCATCACATTTATTTTTATAAGAAGGATAATATTTGGGGTAAAAAGCCCCCCCACCCCCCTTTTTTAACTCCAAAAGACACTAATTGTTGTTTTGCAATATATGTAGGACATCATGAACACACATTAAAATGAAGACTCCAGTCATATTAGTAACCTTATAAAATCTGTTTTATTCTACATGGAGAGGGTCCGCACATGGGGGCTGCCATGTTAAAATCACATGATCAGCCAAATACTACTTGCTTAATCTCAGTAAACATCCTGTTATTTGACATTTTCACTCATTGATTAAAGTAATCATGGCTGACTGTGAAAACTAAATTTCTTCAATGGCATCTGAAACTGAAAACTGTTGATTTTAAATGATGCTGCATCCAAGCCGCAAGATGTCAGTGTAAGTGCGCGATGACACAAAGACAAAAGTTACTGAGTGCATCTTTAATGAGGGGGAATAGATTTTATATGAAATATGTTCAAAGTGAGCTCACAATGACTGATCCAATTACAATTTAGATTAAATGCCAAATGTGATTTAAATTAACAGAAAATGTTTAACCCTTTTCTGAAGTAGTTATTTTGAATAAGTAGCCTATTATCTTAATTTGTTACTCAAATTAGCATCTTGCTGTCTCAAAAGTATTTGCATAAGTTGACCTTTTTTTTTTTTTTTTTTTTTTGCCCACGATATCACTTTAACCCCCATGGGGGCCTTTTACCCCAAGTGTGGGGTAAAAGGCTTCCTCGCCATCTTTTAAAAAATAATTAATGTTAATCCAAACAACCTTCCTTTAATATTTCATTTCACACAAATGATGTTGCTATATATCAATATTCAATAAAAAGAAAGGATTTTTTTTCAATCTTGATAAACTTTGTGACCAGAATAAAAGCTAGTTTTCCGTCTTTAGCCCCATTGTACCTATCAAAAATGAATGATGAAGGCATGGTAAAACGTTTCCATGTCAGTTTTAATGTGACTTGATTTTCATATAACAACAACAAAACGCTGAAATCTCTTAGTTTTAATAAAAATAAAATAAAAACAAAAACAACCCCTGCTATGGTATAGCCTATATTACTAATAAAAACATGGTTTCACCATGATATCATGCCAAAAAGGCCATGGTTGTACTGTGATAATTTCTGGTATGCTTTCGCACCTATTAATATTATTTTGACAGGTTTGTAAAGATCCAACAAATGCAGATGAGAAAACATAGTTTATGTAATACTTTGTACTACCGAGAGGGGGTAATATCAAAAAGCCAAAACTTTAAAACCCAGAAGTTACAAGTGTGTGTGTGTGTGTGTGTGTGTGTGTGCGCGCGTGTGTGCGCGCGCCAGGCGAAAACCACGAGTGTATTTTTGTTGTCAGCATGGAGTTTTGTATCTATTACAACACTGATCACATGAATCTCTTGGACTGAAGATTGAAGTGCAGAGCTGAAGACACAGACTTAGTTCAACTGATGTCGTGATGAGGAGTTTGATACTGGAGTAGGATGGGCTTTCACACCTGGCCTCTGTTTACATCAGACTTCAAGCGATTTCACAGCCACTGTTGGTGATCTATCACTTTAACTTATAACTTGCTTTAACTTGCTATCATCTGTCCTGATGTCGGACTGCAGCTCGTCGGGTTCAGATGAGGATTTGGACCCGGAGTCAGAGCTGCTGGACGAGCTCGGCGGCACTCTCAGTAAGGTAATACAAGAAGAATGGACTTCAACAACTTTCATTAGGGTATATAGCATTTGGCCTTGTTATTGTTGACATTGAGAGAAGTGAGACACTTTCGTTTGCTTTTATGTGACTTTTGTGATGGCGCATGTTATCAGTAGTTACACTTCAACTATATGCGACTAAATTGATGTTTTCCCTCTTATATTCAGCGAGTTTAATTGTGTCAACAACACACATTTTGTAAAAAAGAAGTCCCTAGATTTGTATTGACTTGTCTTGCACTTGTTTTATGTGGCATAAATCTGTTTTTGAGAGCTTGGGTCAATGTAAAAGACGCTAATCGTGTCTGAATAAGCCTGTTTAGTTGTTGTGGTTTGGATACTGTTCAGTTAAACTGAAGTCACTATTAGAGTTGAACTTTGAAGTCTTGGACCGTCAGGAATGTGTCATCTTTTTGTTGCAAGTACTTTGAATCAGTCTGTAATGTAAGCCACTTGCATGAAATAGCCTGGATGATAAACAGAATTGTATTGCATTAGATAACAAAATATCAAAACACATGATGCTAGAGCTTTTCTCAGAACTAATATGACTTTTTTTTTTTTTTTTTTTTTTTTTTGCCAATTTTTGCTTTGAATGCACTGGTCCTAAGGTTTATTTTTAGTAGATGTATGGAGAAGTTATCACATTAACTTTTGTTCCACTGAGTTTTACAACCAGAAAGTGTCCATATAGCTACTTAATATTTTAAGTGTGACTTAAATGTATAGTTCACCCAAAAATGAAATTTCTCTCATCATTTACTCACCTTCATCCCAGATGTATATGACTTTCTTTCTTCTGCAGAACACAAAGAATTTTAGAAGAATATTCCAGCTCTGTAAATCCATGCAATGCAAGTGAATGGTGACCAGAAATTTAAAGCTCCAAGAAGCACACAAAGGCATCAAAAAAGTTATCCATATGACTCCAGTGGTTAAATCCATATCTTCAAAAGCAATATGATATGTGTGGGTGGGAAACAGATCAATATTTAAGTACTTTTTTTTTTTTTTACCATAAATTCTCCTCCCTGCCCAGTAGGTGGAGATATGCACGAAGAATGCATTCGCAAAAATGCAAATCACCAAAAGAAATTATTATTTTTTTGCATTGTATGGACCTACAGAGCTGAAATATGCTTCTAAAATGTTTTATTTGTGTTCTGCAGAAGAAATGAAGTCTTACACATCTGGGATGACATGAGGGTGAGTAAATGATGAGAGAATTTTCATTTTTGGGTGACCTATCCCTTTAAGTGTCCAAATACCTGTAAATAAATAATAATTTGTTTGTCTGCAGTGGACTAACTACATTCATGGATGGCAGGACCGCTTGGTCGTGCTGAAGGGAAATATTCTCAGTTACTACAGGTCTGCAGATGAGAAGGAGTACGGCTGCAGGGGGTCTATCTGTCTTAGCAAGGCTGTCATCACGGTAAGGCTGATCTCAGATCAGTCTTCTCTCCTTCATTTCTATTCTGAAAGATTATCCTGAAATATGCATGTATGATTTCTCATTGGCCAGGAGGAAGTGATTGTAAACAGAACACATGACACATGTAAATATGATTGTCATAGCGGCCGTGTCTCAAACACTACACTACACTACACGTGATGTTTTGGGCTACTGGTGTCCTTTCCAGTTAATAATTCAGCAAACGCAGTGCTGTTTAGCGACTGTCAAGGGCTTATCTTGACTGCAGTTGTGGCACGTCAATTAATAATCACCTACATGGTGTTATCAAAGCCATGTTGATTCGAGATGCTGATGTGTGAAAATGTTTGAGCAGCAATGTTTCCTGCTCGTCATGCAATGCTAATCTGTCTGCTGTTGTCAGCGGGAAGCAGTCATACTTACATGTTACAGGGTACACTCCATGTTTAGTTTATAGAACAGACTTTTTCTTTTTTCAGTTTTTATTTTATTTTTTTTATTTTTTTTTTGTTCAAGGAGATACATTTCCACTTTCTTTGTCACAATGTCAGTTGATAAGTCCTTAATGTACATTCCTTAGTTGTTCATTTTTAAGAAAACAAATCACATTTTACCATTTTATGTTCAACACAAGGCATTATATGTATCTTACCAAGAACAAGCTTTTAAAACCTCTAATTCTCTTTAAAGGAATAGTTCAGCCAAAAATGAAAATTCTCTCATTATTCACTTACCCTGATGCCATTCAAGATGTGTATGACTGTCTTTCTTCAGCAGAACACAAATGAAGATTTTTAGAAGATAGAGCTCTGTCAGGTCCTTATAATGAATGTACACGGGTGCCAGCACTTTGACGGTCCAAAAGTCATATTTAGGCAGCATAAAAGTAATCCATGCGACTCCAGTCGATCACTGAATGTCTTCTGAATTGAATTGATAGGTTTATGTAACGAACAAGTCGATAATTAAAATGTTTTTAACTTTAATCTAGGGCACTGATGCTGTTTGAAATTGCCAAACTCTTGTGTGATGTTCGTTCTTCTGTTGTAAATAAGCACCGATTCATACACATCTGGGATGGCATCAGGGTAAGTGAATAATGAGAGAATTGTTTTATGTCTATTAGCTGGGGTATTGCAGAAGATTTGGTAACTGTCTGTACGATTACAGGGAAATGTGCAACAAATCTATATTGTAGCAAACTATGTCTTTAACCACTATTGCTATATTGTTCTGGTATTGAGTGTTTTAAAGTAGGCTCAAGGATTAGAAAAGGGATAGCAGAACTGCAGGAACTTCCTGTGTGGGGGCGTATCAAATATCTCATTGTGAAATAACGGTGAACTGGGAGCAGATCGTGCTTTGCCTGTTCCAATAATGGAAACCTGTTTTATAGGAGTTTAGATGCATGATGCTCACGGGCAGTATATCTGAATCATGGTTTCTTAAGGATGTTGTGCTTGGAGCTGGATACAGTGAACCTGATCTAATGGACTACTTGCACAACTGCTTCCACGTTCTATGTAGTGTGGCTCAGGCATTACAGCATTCAGCGCACCTACATGTAGAGGTTTATTCATGGGAAGGCAGATATTTGTACTTTTTAGGAATGTCAGTTGATTAAAAAAATAAATCATGTTTTTGCCGTTAACGTGACTGATCTAAAATGTATAATCTGCTGATATTTGCAATGTTTTTCCACACAAAAAAAAAGGAAGCATACACTACGAAATGAACAGAACGCAGGTATCTTGAGACATGTTTTTAACAGTTTAAGTTCTTTTTAACGTGACACAGCCTCATAAAATGTGCCGCTCCTGCGCAAGATGCTGAAAAAACAGTGAGATGTGGCACAACGGTCAAACGGTTAGACGTCCGTCTAGTGCATGTTAACATAGAAAAACAATTGAAAAACACCATGTACAGATGCACAAATTAATTCGGTGTATTTTCTGAGCTCTAAAACAGCTGATAGATGGAGATCCATGAAGAGGAAGATTCTTAACATCCATCAAGAGACTGAACTTGAATGTTTTTGATTTCCGTTTTGGTCCTCTGGCTAGAGGGAATCTTAAAATTTTTCCAATGCTCGCTGCACACACATGGTCATATCTGAGCTATCCAGTAATCCCTGTGAATCAAGGCTTAGAAACCCTTGAAGTCTCAGTCCCCTCTGGAATGTCTGTGAGTACTTGTTTGATTTCAGTGTGTGTGGTGGAGGCTTTGAGTCCCTGGGACGAAGGGAACGAGACATTGCATGCTAACGCATATGGGAATGTCCTTCCACATGACCTAATTGAAACTTCTCTACAGTAACGGCAATATTCCAATATTGGCTATGGTGTTTAAGCCCCGCCATTTTAGGCGTGAAGCTGTCCACTAAAAAAGCAGGTGCACAAAAACCATTCCTCAGAATTTTCTGATTGAGGGACAAGGAGCGCATCACTTGCACCTTAGAAGAACTCTGAGTCTTGTAGTGTGGCCAGCGTTCACACTGTCTCATTCCGTCTCAGATTGTCTCAGTTACGGACGTAACTGAGACAATCCCTTACAACTTAGTACACTTGACATTGCTTGGTAACGCATATGGGGAACAGAATCGGCAAACAATCTTTGTATGATCATACATGATATAATGCGCCGCTCGCCATTGGGAAGCGGTTGTGCATAATGTGTGGGCTTTGGATTTGGAAAGCTCTTATTGAAAATGTGAGCATCTCGTGCAAGCGCTGTACTCTTTTTGCAATCTTTGTGTGTTCATACGTGATATAATAAGCGCTCACCATTGGGAAGCGGTTGTGCATAATGTACAAACTTTATTGCATGTGATTAATGTGAGACACAGAAAACAACATATTCAACAACATTTTGAACAGCAATATTCCTTTCCCGACAAACAGCAGTGGGGAAGAAGGGAACAGTATTGTGTGTCAGGAGCGCTTTGCTGCATGGGGGGAGTTTTCCCATTGGCACAGGGCTTGCGCTGTAGCGGCTGCCTTCGTTTGGGCCACACCTTGCGTGGCTTTACCAGCTGCTCGGCAGTGACATTTGGCGGCGCTGAGGCAGCTGGTGTGGGGTTTTTAGCTGGGTGGGAGCGAGCTGGTTGTGATGAAGTACTGCTCTGTTTTGGTATAAATTGTCTCATAGCCTGTGATTGTTGCTGAGTCGTGACGTAGTGCTCAGTAATTCTATCCACAAAGCCTTCAAAAAGGCCGGCTGGAGATACCGGAGCATCAAATAGAGCAGCATTTCCCACATCACACATTTCCATGAGGGTCAGCCAGATGTGACGATCCAAAAACACCAGGTTGCTCATTGACTGTGCAGTAACTTTCGTGGCTCGCAGCGCTAAGTCCGTAGCAGTGTGGAGCCCTTGGAACATCTCTGGATCTTAGCCTTGCTTGTCCAGTTGTTTGAGGAGCTTAGCTTGAAAAACTTGGAGCACCGTCTTCGCATGATGTGCTGAACCAGTTTGGCCTGCCGCTGAGTATGCTCTTCCACCCAGTGCGGATGTTTGTCTACATGGCTTAGAAAGATGAACGGGGCATGAGTTCCGTGCCCTGCTACTCGCCAGGCAGAGATGTGCCGCTACCGCCTCTTTCAGGGGGGGTAGTTGGGCATAACGTTTTCTTCCCCGTGATCCACATTGGAGAGGATGTAATCACTGCACGGGCGAGCTGAATAGGGCACGTGCCAGGATTTTGACAGTTCGTTATGAACTTCAGGGAAGAACGGAGCAGACCTACGAGAGGTTCCTCTGGAGGAGACCACTCGATATCAAGCTCTTTGACCGCCTTTAAAAGGACGCGAAGCATGTGTCAGTGGCGCGTATATGCTCCTCGCTCTCGCTGGGGGGAGGGGCAATAGCATCATCCACTGACCACTCACCTGATGGAGCGAGAGACATGGCATCGTCATCATCCCCTGCGTTGGAACTGCCAAACGAGACGAGGCTGTGTTGCATGGAGATTGAGGGGCTTGCGGGCGTGTGCTGGCACGAGGTCCACCTCAAATTCATCCTGCTCGAACTCACAGCCGTGCCTCCTCATGTGATCCCTCGGGTGTCACAGAAGAGGCAGTTGGGAGGGCGCGTGAGGCTGAATCGCCCCTCAGAACGAGGGCGGTTTGTGAGGGAAGTGAGGACAGTCTGTCTCCATGAGATCTGATGGCGGTATGTGCCTCTCGCACAAGGAACACTTACGGAACAACATCTTTAAAAAGACGCGAACACATAAGCGACTATATATATACACACACACAATATACAATTGCTTTATAAGGCTACACAATACCTGCCGAAGCGCTGCGGGGAATCAGGATGCTGAAGTGGCCCGTTCACCAGCAAAGGGTCTAGCGGCGAGGTGGATTGATGTTCGCCAGAACACTGCATGAGAGTGGAGTGTCTTCTCGTTGCTGAGAAGATTCCGCCCGCTGACAGGGCTTCTAGACGAAAGATGAATCACTGTCTTGAAGGAAGAAAATTCTGAGGAATGGTGTTTGTGCTCCTGCTGTTGTAGCGGCCAGCTTCGTGCCTAAAAGGGCAAGGCTCAAACACCATAGCCAATATTAGAATATTGGCGTTATTGTAGAGAGGTTTCAACCAGTTTGTGTAGAAGGACACTCCCATATGCTTTAGCACGCAATGTCAAGTGTACTGAGTCGTAAGGGAATGGATAAGCCGATGAGAACGGGAGATATTCCACAAACACTGAAGAACATTCAGCTGCTCTGTTCTGACTTGGATCAATTCACTTTCTCTGTTCTAAAAATCCTGGTTTAACAGTATTTTATTAAAAGCATGTAGGAAAAAGCTATTAAACATAAAGGGATGGTTCAGCCACAGATGAAAATTCTGTCATTTACTCACCCTCATGTTGTTTCAAACCCATTTGACTTTCTTTTTTCCATTGGAACACACAAGTGAATGTTAGGGCATCAGTCACCATTCACTTCCATTGTATGGAAAGAAGAAAAAAAAAATGCAATGAAAGTGAATGGTGACTGAGGCTAACAGTCTGCCTAAAATGTCCTTTTATGTTCCATGAAAGAAAGTCAAATGGGTTTGAAACAACATGAGAAAGGTGAGTATATGATGACAGAAATTTCATTTTTGGGTGAACTATACCTTTAAGCTGTCTTTACAATACAAATGCAACACCTAAAGCAGCTTATATACCATTAAAAGGTGTATTTACATGGGCTTTTTAATGCAGCACAGAGGTGGCATAAATACATTTACGTAGGAATCACTATCGGGTAAACTATTTGGTGGGAATTTTAGGCTTCTGTCATTTGTCCTTGTGTGTTCACATCATGTCCGTAAATAAAACAAAAAAAGTCCTACAATGCTACTGAGCTACTTGTTAAAGGGATAGTTCTTCCAAAAATGAAAATTCTCTCATTTACTCAGATGTGTGAATTTCTTTCTTCTGCTGAACACAAACAAAGATTTTTAGAAGAATAACTCAGCTCTGTAGATCCTCACAATGCAAGTGAATGGTGACCAAAATTTTTAAGCTCCAAAAAGCATATAAATGCAGGATACAAGTAATCTATATGACTCCAGTGGTTTAATCCTTGTCTTCAGAAGAGATATGATAGATGTGGGTGAGAAACAGATAAATATTTAAGTCCATTTTTACTATAAATCTCCACTTTAACTTTCACATTCTGAAAGTGAAAGTGGAGATTTCTAGTAAAAAAGGATTGAAATATTGATCTGTTTCTCACCCAAAGTGATTTCATCACTTCAGAAGACACAGACTAAACCACTGGAGTCTTATGGAGTAAAGAAATACACACTGTAATATTTTAGTTTTCTAATGCATGCCACCTATTCGATGGATGCAAATCCATTATGAGGCAGCAGGAAGCGTTGTTCATTAAGATTAGCAGGAGAAAAGATCACAAAACTTTTAATAAAATACAGATTTGGAATAATGTGGCCCATAGATACAAGAAAATATATCCCATTTTCTAACATGCTCATTGTTATCTGTTATTCTTTTTGAACCTCTGTTGATTGTTTGGATTATTGTCAATCCTCTCTCCCTTTCAGCCCCATGAGTTTGATGAATGCCGGTTTGACATCAGTGTGAACGATAGCATCTGGTACCTTAGGGCTGAACATCCTTCACTCCGGCAGCAGTGGATTGACACCATTGAACTTCACAAAGTAAGCCCCTCACTAGACGCAAGGCTTTTTAATAGAGCTGACAAAGTTAATTCGTTAATGGAAAAAAAGTTATATTAAAGTTATATGGTTTAATGATTGCAGAATCTGTTGTTTTTCTGCATAAATCTACATTATAAGTGTCAAGTGCCACACAAATTGCCAAGCCTAATAATTACACATAGGCGTATTAATTAGTTTTATTGGAACTGAATTGTTAACTATTAAATATTTTAATCAAATATATTTTTGACAGCCCTACTTTTTATAAACAATGTAGTTCAGGTGTCTACGATAGTGAGTGATCAAGGTTTAGTTGGCAGAACCTGATCCAGTGTTTTATTCTCTTTGTTGAGGAACGGAGGTTGTTGGCAGCACTGTGCAGTGAAATGTGTCCTGCACGCTCTCTTTTTTGACTCATTTCCTTGTGTTGTCATTTGAAAGTACAATGAAGTGTAGTGCTCTGCTGTTTCTACACAGCTGGTGATTGGGTCCAGGAAAGGGTGTGTATGTGGATAGTTGTGTTTTTCTGACAGGCAGTGGGTGAGTTTGGGCTTTTTAGGCAAAGCAGTTGTTGAAAAGTTTCAAAATGTCTTATTTAGTTTATTTTTGGTGTGTCCTGCATTGGAGTGAGAGAGACAATGTAAAGCTTTTTGTTTGTTTTGAAGGTCATAAAGACAAACTGAATCTTTGATTTATGAGAACTGGACAACAAGTTGTGTGAATTATTGCATTTGTGTCATTCAGGGAACATTATAACCTGAGCAAACAAAAACAGCAGGGACACTTATTAATGCATTGCAGGGGTAACTATTGGTCCTTGACCATAGTTGTTCACTGGCAGTTGTACACTCATGGCCACTTATACCATCTGCTGGAAAAGAGTGGATTAGCAGTTTTGTCATGTGACTGGCCTTACTATTTCTGTCATATGTGGCAGTAGCAAGAGTAGTATGGGTAGTATGCCATTTCTAACTCAGCCATTAAAAAGAGCTTTATAATTCCAAGCAGGATGCTTTCTGGTCTCTTAAAGGAATATTTCACCCAAAAATAAAAAATATATCAAATTAACTCAAAAGGAAATTGCAGAATGTCCAAAATGTTATTTTCCTTAGAGCATAATAAGATGGGGAAGGGAGCTGTCGAGCTCCAAAAGTAATATTTACATTTAGTCATTTAGCAGACGCTTTTGTCCAAAGCAACTTACAAAATGAGGAACATAAGCAACTCATTATACAAAAGCTAACAATATCTGCAGTATATTGTACATTTTTACATAGTTAGATATAGTCTTCAGGACATTAGCTGAGGAAGTGTTAAAAACACGTCACGCATCATCTTTCGGAGCAAACACCTAGGCCAGATGGGATCCGATTAAGTCTGTTAGTCCAACTTTACTGGTATTTCGATTGGAGTTTAATGTTAACATGAGATTTTGAAAAGACAAAATTATTGTTTTAGTCCAACTCAAATCGAACTTGTAAGGTGCACATAAATATACTGAGTGTCACGCAATGCATAGAAGTGCAGGGCAGGTTGGATATTCTGCTAAACTTTTCCTTTTGTGTTCCATAAAAAAGTAAAAATACATGTTTGGAATGACATGAGGGTGAGAACATTCTAACAGAATTTTCATTTTGAGTGAACTATTCCTTTAAGATTATACTTCACTACTATTAATAAGATCTATTTCTTTCTAAATAGCCTACACGAACCAATCAGTCACTCAAATCAATCTCTTAAAGTTGTTGGTCATTTACCTCTGAGGATTACTTGAAAATTGTTGAGGATTGATTTAATGAATTTAAAATTAGTTAGAACTGGGGCCTGGGTAGCTCAGCGAGTATTGACGCTGACTACCACCCCTGGAGTTGCGAGTTTGAATCCAGGGTGTGCTGAGTGACTCCAGCCAGGCCTACTAAGCAACCAAATTGTCCTGGTTGCTAGGGAGAGTTGATTCACATGGGTTACCCTCCTGGTGGTTGAGGTATAGTGGTTCTCGCTCTCGTTGTGGCGTGTGGTAAATTGTGCGCTGAGATAGCGGGGAATAGTGTGAATCTCCACATGTGCTAAGTCTCTGAGATAATGCGCCCAGCAAGCCACGTGATAAGATGCGTGTTCTCCAGCAACTGGATTGATGTGAGCAACTGTGCCACCACGAGGACCTAGTGAGTATTGGGAATTGGGCATGCCAGATTGGGGAGAAAAGGGGAGAAAAAACACAAAATTTGTAAGAACTGGTAGATAGGGCTATTTGTTATTCCCCACAAAATTCTGCTTGTGTGTGTGTCTCATTGAGTTACTGTAGGCCAGGTGTGCTCAAACTTCTATGGCATGAGTTCTGCTTTTTCATAATACCATTATAGTATGATCTACCATGTATTGCAAGCAATGTTGTCACGATACCAAAATTTCAGTAGTCTGTACTGGTATACCAGTGAAATTTGACAATTCTCAATACCAAAACTAATACTGACTAATTTGTTAATTAGGGAAACATTGTTTTTTAATTCTGAAGTAATAATTCAGGACAAGGAAACAACAGTAATAAAATAAGAAAAAAGAAACACATTAAGAAAACAGTTCTGCTTAAATTTTCTAACAGCAGTATCAATATGTATTCAAGTATATGTTCAGAAATAAAAAGAAAAAAAGAAAAAAAAAAGAAATCTAATTTACCATAAAACTTAACAGATCACAGGTTTTTACTGCATGATTATACATTAATATTTTTAAAGCTACTAAAGTTATCCTGCCAAGAGCAATAAATAGTCTTAATTTCTTGTTATTGTTGTTTGATTAATAATAACGGCATAGAAGGGCAGGTCTATCAGGCTTGTACGTTTACTTTAGACATAACTGATTGTGTTTTAAGTAATACTTCACGCTAAGACAGGCATTTTACAGTGTACCGTCACATTGGCGCATATTCACAGTGATAGGAGAAGGGTATAGCTGCAGCCAGAGCTCCAAAAATGGGCCTGAGTTCCAAATCACCATTTAAAGATATAGGGAGCTCCTAACCTAACCCTTTCCTTAACCTTAACAGTGAGTGGAAGTGACGCACCCCCTTTGGAGTTGAAGCGACCCCCTTTTGGAGTAACTCCGCCCTCTTTTGAAGATTCCGCCCCAATTTGGAGGTCTCCGGCCTGCAGCTATACCTACAGTTGAAGTCAGAAGTTTACATACACCTTAGCCAAATACATTTAAACTGAGTTTTTCGCAATTCCTTTTAATCGTAGAAAAAATTCCTTGTCTTAGGTCAGTTAGGATCACTACTTTATTTTAAGAATGTGAAATGTCAGAAAATAGTAGAGAGAATGATTTATTTCAGCTTTTTTTCTTTCATTTTATCCCCAGTGGGTCACAAGTTTACATACACTTTGTTAGTATTTGGTAGCAGATCTTTGTCCCCATGTGCACTTGCAAACTTTAGTCTGGCTTTTTTATGGTGGTTTTGGAGCAGTGGCTTCTTCCTTGCTGAGCAGCCTTTCAGGTTATGCCGATATAGGACTTGTTTTACTGTGGATATAGATACTTGTCTACCTGTTTCCTCAAGCATCTTCACAAGGTCCTTTGCTGTTGTTCTGGGATTGATTTGCACTTTCCAAAATACGTTCATCTCTAGGAGACAGAATGTGTCTCCTTCCTGAGTGGTATGATGGCTGCGTGGTCCCATGGTGTTTATACTTGCATACTATTGTTTGTACAGATGAACGTGGTACCTTCAGGCATTTGGAAATTGCTCCCAAGGATGAACCAGACTTGTGGAGGTCCATGAATCTTTTTCTGAGGTCTTGGCTGATTTATTTTGATTTTCCCATGATGTCAAACAAAGAGGCACTGAGTTTGAAGGTAGGTGACTAAACGACTTGCCAAAACTATAGTTTGCTAATATCAAATCTGTGGAGTGGTTAAAAAATTTGGTTTAATGACTTCAAACTAAGTGTATGTAAACTTCAACTGTACTTGCGTGAGTGCTCTTACCACCCCCCACACACACACACACATTAGCATGCACAGAGAAAGAAAGTGTCTGTCAGTCAGGTCGAATTTCCGAAACATAGGATGGCAAGGGGATGGGTCCTTTATATTCATAAGGAAAGTGATACCTGATTGGTCAAAGAATCTATAACCTAACCCGACCCATAAACCTAACGCTATCCAATCAGATATAGTTTTCCTCATAAGTATGAATAAGTCTTTAAGATTAGCATTATTTAAGTCGTTTATATCCCTTTCCCTTTTGACCTGTTAACAAGATCGACTAGTGGCAATCTTGCAATCAACCAGGCGATCGTGATTGACGTAATGAGCACCCCTGCTATAGGCTCTGTGTTGCAATTCTTTGACTTTTCTGGGCAGTTCTGACCACTCTGTGAGTTGCTTTCATTTGAGTTTGAGTATCCTCATGGATGTTATCTGGTTTACACTTCATCCTGCAACAGAAGTGTCAGAAAAAAGACCCTCATTATTAGTTTATTATTGAACTCCGTTCAAAAATCTCTTGTTACACAAACGCTATATTACACACTAAAGGAAAGGTAAAATCCCAAAAAGCATAATAGGGCCTGCTTACCCTCATGTTGTTCCAAAACCATATGACTTTCTTTCATGGAACATGAGAGGAAATGTTAGGTAGAATTACTGCCTAAGTCACCATTCACTTTCATTGTATAGAGAGGAAAAAAAAGCAGTGAAAGTGAATGATGACTGAGGCTGTCATTCTGCCTAACATCTCAGTTAGGTGAACAATCCCTTTCATAGTAACAAATATCCACATGTAATGCATAATCCCATGTCCATCCATCAACAATCTCTTATCTAAGCAACAAACTGACCTGATGAATCTGTTGTTGCAATCTGCCTCTTGAATTCTGCTCTGTGAAGCTTGAAATCTAAAAGCATTAGCTTGAAGCACCAATTCCCATGATAGAAGAGCACGATAGAGAGGATGTTGATGCTTAGGTCACCATTGTTTATCACAACTTGCCGTTTACTGAGGTAATCTCGTATGTGTAAATGTGTGTGGGTGATGCAGGCTGGGGTGGATGGGCTTTTTCTGCTTGCAGTTGTCTAGCTGAATGAATAATGCATGAGTATATTCAGTCATCCAAAGACGCACCGGCTGCTTTGAAAGCACCACACTCAACCGACTCCAGCAAAAAGACTTCTAACAGAAATAAAGATGCTAGATTGGACCAGGGTTTAACCCCACATGGTTTTGGTGCAGTAATTTATTGGTCCACTTTAAGATGAGCGCTGAGCCGAGGAGTACAGCATATGGGACATAGAAACAGGAGTCCACGCCCTACAGCATCTGAGGAGACATCACTAAGGAGAGGTCTAACATGCTTATAGACTCATTCTATCTCTCAAACACACACACAATCACACTTGTGCTGTATTAGATGACGCCAAAGTGTGAGTGAGAGCTTTCTGGAAGATTTATGTTGATTTTATTACAGTAAAGTGTGTCTGTGTGTGCGCGTTGAGGTGAGTGTAGCGTGTAGTAGCTGTGGGAGTTACAGGGTCTGCAAAAGACTCTCTCTCTCATACACTCTTCTCTCACAATCTCCTCCACATGCTTTGCAGACTCTCCCACAAACCTCCCTGCTATAATATTGCCTCAGAAACCCACCTCATGTAATTTCTTCACATCATTGCGAACGCTAATGGCTTCATCGCTGCTTTAAATCTGTGAAAAAGAGAAGAAACTTTCGTCTCCTCCTCCCTCCGTGCTTGCTCATTCATGTGCCAGTGAACGGTCTGCTGTCAGAGAGCTGGGAATTCTGAGAGTGTCCAGCAAGAGACATCTGGGAATTTTGGGAGTGTCCAGGAAGAGCTCTGGCAATTCTAGAAGTGCCTGGAAGACAAAGCTGGGAATTCTGGGAGTGTTCAGAGAGTGAATTGGGAATTCTGTGAATGCCTGGAAGACTAATTTGGGAATTCTAGGAGTGTCCCAAAAAACATTGGGAATTCTAGAAGTGTTTGTAGAGAGACGTAGAAATTCTGGGAGTATCCATTGAGAGAACTGGGAATTCTGGGAGTGTCCAGAGAGAGCGCTGGGAATTCTGTGTGTCCAGAGAGAGATCTTGGAATTCTGGGATTCTTGGGAGAGCTTACTGGTTATGATGAGGCCAAGCATTCAGGACTGCACCAGTGCCCTGTCCTGCTTTGACTGCTGGAATGGACGAATGGTGGGCTTCAGCACATTAACATGTCAGCATGTTGCCTCATATAATTTACGTCTCCATCCAGTCCTTTTCCACACTAATTTTTTATGTTTTTCCATTGCTGGGGAATTTCCAATTTGCTGGAAAATTTCTCCATTCAGATAATTGTATTCATTAGTCATTGATTGGAAAGCAGCAAAACTGAAGCAGGTTCTAATCCTGTAATATGTTTCTTGGGAAATGCGTTTTTCTATATGCTACATACTAGTTGTCATTTAACGACCTGTCCAATTTGTCGCTGACCATTAGTTAAGGCACTTTATATAATTAAATCTGCCACAACCCTGGTGTCAGCCGTTTTAGTGTGCATTCCTGGGAGGACTGAAACAAGGCTCGCCAGTTATAGTTTCCTGTGACTGAATAAAATTACATATGGATGCCGATTGCTTTTGATTACGTTCCTATACTTAATTGACCTCTCTTTGCATTGTACAACTTTTCAAATCAGATAAAAACTAAAAAAAACTTGATGCACAATTGCATGTGTCACACACATTCTCAGTCTATACCTAGATTTGTTTATGTTTCTAAAAACATGGCTTAACCAGGAATCACACTTTTCAGTGATGTTGTCTTGATGGAGTTTAGTCGCCTGGGCAGTTGTGTGTGTTGGTAGTAATTTGAGGTTGTCTGCCTTGTTGAGAAATACTTCCTGATATTATGTAGTTATATCTGATATTTGCAGTTATGCCTGATACATGCAGTTTCTGTTACTTCGTCAGTTGTCGTGACAGGGCAGAAAAGAATTTTCAGAGGCTACGACAGCAGTTTTGTTTTCAAACTGATATGTTTTGTATTATATGTAATTCAAAGAGAAGGGTGTATGTGTGGACATCAAAGACTCACATGCAAAGACTCAAATGCTCATGCATTTGCACACATGAGCATTACATAACACGTATGATGTTGGATTATATAATGTTTAAATAGATGTTACCAGGATCCTTTCTTATTCGTATTAGTAAGGTTGGGAACTACAAACTTTTTTTTGAAGTATGAAGTTACCAAAGTGCTCCTCTTTATTTATGCTTTGTTTGTGTGTGTGTTGTTTGCAGGCTGAGTCAGGCTACGGCTCAGGGAGCAGTCTACGCCGCCATGGCTCCCTGTTGTCCCTCACCTCTGCCACGAGTGGCCTTTCTACCACCTCCACATCCTCCTTCAAGGTGAGTATCAGCCTCTGCCTCCACATCCAGAGCTCAAACTCTGCTTGTAGCAGTGTGGATTTATTTCACAATTGAAGAAGTTTGCACCAGGTATACTATAGTACATTGATCAGTAATTTCATTAATCCACAAAGCAAAGTAATTCACTTTTGGTCATTACTGATAAATATACTATTGTGAGATGTATTTACTACTGCTTGATAAAAGTTAAATTTCAATAGGATGAACCATAAAGAGTACTGGGGCTGTTGAGCTTCAAAAATGATAAAAAAAATCACGGTAAAAGTACAATACCCGTCCATATGTCCCGTATGTATAGCAACTTTGGTAAGTAGCAAACTGAAAAAGTTATTTGTTGAAAGTCTTCCCCTCCACCATAGCTCTCAAATCTCATTTGCGCTTGTGTGCAATTCAAAGCATTTATATGTCACGTCACCATCGGTCACAAAAACCAATGATGTTTCAGTGTGCACAAGCGGCAATGAAATGTGAGAACTGCGTAGACCTAAACTCCATAAATATATATTTAATGCATTTGCAATCCATTACAGAAGGGATACAGCCTGCGGGAAAAGCTAGCGGAGATGGAGACCTTCCGGGACATTCTCTGCAGACAGATGGACACACTGCAAAATTATTTTGACAACTGCGCAGACACTGAGAGTAAAGATGAGCTCCATAGGGACAAAGGTGAGGGAAAAAAGTTTTTGTTACAGGTCGTTTTATTTTGCAGAGGGACCATTTTGGCTTCATTCAGGAGAAAAATTACCATTATAATTCCTGTTTTAGAATAGTCCTTTTTCACACTCTATTTTATATTGTGTACTTTAAAGAAATGGTTCACTCAAAAGTGAGAATTCTGCTATTTACTCCCCCTTATGTTTGGTCAAACCCAAATGACTTCCGTGGAACACTAAAGGAGATGTTACTCCGAATGTTAGGGACTGACAGCCTCAGTCACCATTCACTTTAAGTGTATTGAATATAGATGCATTGAATCCATCAGTGTCTTACATTTTTTACTAACTGCAAACTAATTTCCACAGAGGAAGGTCACACAGGTTTTGAACAACAAAAGGGAAAGTAAATGCTAATAAAATATTCATTTTGGGTGGACTATCTCTTCAGAAAAACTGAATGGACTGGTGCATCTTTAAAATTGTTTGAATATATGTTGTTTATTATTCTGTTAAAGAGGCTGATGTTTTTCCTGCAGTATCTGATGAGGAGGCAGATTTTCCCACTTTACGACCAGATGGGGACTACCTGCTGAACAACAACAGCAGCAAAGAGAAATGTGAGGCCTTGATTTATTTACATCTCTGTCTCAAGCACATCTTATCCAGTGAGCCTGCAGGAATGCAGTCTGATTCTCATTGAGTTGATTTTCTTTCATATCCTTTGAGTACATTGTAAATACCCTTTGATGATCATCGAACATTTTAGGTTCAACATTAGATAACATACTATGTATAAACCATGCAATAAGCTACAGACTGCACAACATACAATTAGTAGTAGCAACCAAAATGTGTGTGTAATGTCAAAGAGTTTTTTTCCCTTATAATGGTGGGAAGTAGCCACTGATAGCTATTGATTGCAGTGGTAAATAGTTTATTTCTGTCTTGAACTGAAAGCTTTATTCTATCCCTTAAGGCTTGATAAAATCACACATTTGGCTGATCTAATGCAGATTTAACTAACTGATTTTTTAATTTCCCTCACAAATAGAGCCAAGTTTCATTTTTGCTGCTGTTTGACACTGATTTTGCTTGTTTTACCCCAGTATGTCCCATGGACAGCCTCAAAGGTCCCATAGGCATTGATTTCAAGGGTGAGGCCATCACATTCAAAGCCACTACTGCAGGAATCCTCTCCACACTGTCACACTGCATCGACATATTGGTCAAACGAGAGGAGAGCTGGCAGAGACGACTCGATAAGGTAGTGAACAGCTGTAATTAAAGGGGCATTTCACCTAAAAATGAAAGTTTATTTACCCTTCATGTTCCAAACCCATATGACTTTCTTTCCACCATGTAACACAAATGTTAGCCTCAGTCACCATTCACATTAATTGTATGGAAAAAAGATGCAGTGAAACTCAATAGTGACTGTGTTCCACAGAAGAAAGTCGTATTGGTTTGAAACAACATGTGGGTGAGTAAATGATGGCAGAATTGCCATTTTTGGGAAACTATCCCTTTAGGCAGTTCTGTGGTGAATTTGCACAGCACATATTTGCATATGCACATCCCACATCAAACCTTAATTACTAGATGAGTCACAATGAAACCATGCATATCCAGTCTTTGGAAGCTTTGCACTTTTAACATTCAGGTCTACTTTATGTGGGAGCATGTCATCAATGGCCCCGTTTACACCTGGTATTAAGATGCGTATCGGGTGATGTGTTCACATGTGATCAGCTGAGACACATCGTTGTTGACACCTGGTCCTTTAAATCCGTCTCCTGTGAACACTTGTGTTCGGATTTTGAGGGGAGGGTCTCTGATTTCATGATGACAAACATCAGTCACTCTGTCAGTTTGTTACTGCACCATAATAAACCATGAAAAATTCAGAAAAGACAAAGAAAGTGTGAATGAAACCTGTGCGTTGTTCCTCCCAGATGCAGTTGAAATGTAATCTAAGCATGAACACAACATTTCTCAATAGCCTTCACAATTTACCATGGTTTTACTACAGTAACCATATTTTAACAATGATATTTGTAGTGAAACCATAGTGATAATACAGGAAAATGTAATTTTGTGGTTATTATGGTTTTACTATTCAAATAGCATAGTTTTCCTTTTTTTTTTTTTTTTTTTTTACTATAGTAATATTGTAGACTGTAGTACCCATAGTTTTTGGTGAAAATTATTTCTGTAGTAATATTTTAGTAACCATGACTGTAGGCTAACGATGTTTTGTTTTTTGGCAGAAACCATGGTTTAACTGTAGTCATATTTTAGTAACTATGAAAGTAAGTTAAGAAACCATGTTGTTTGGTGGAAACCATGGTTTTTATACAGTATACTGTATCCATATTGTAACCATGCTTTTACTATAGATTAATCCTGTTAATTATTGTGGTTGCGATGGTGTTTTACTACAAATACCATAGTATAACCACAAAATTGTGATTTTTATTATGATAGTTTTCATTTTTCTGTATTATAACTATGGTTTCACTACGAACATCATGGTTAAAATATGGTTACTGCAGTAAGACCATGGTAAATTTATTGTGAGGGAACGTAAAACTATTGCGAGGGCACGCAAAACTAATAAAAAAAAAATTAAAAAAAATCCTGCCCTGTCCTCTAAGGGGCTCCATAAATATCAGACACACTGAAGAAGATCTGTGACATTCTCGTGCTTGTGTATCCACCTTTTTTAATTTTCCGATCGGACGGTTATTTCCTTTTAAAGCAGCACGTATCCCGCAAAGTGTAAACTCTTGTTTTAGTGCAGCTGTTGATTGACAGGTGGTCACATGCGTTTTTGACCACATTCGTTTGTGGTTTTTGTGATCCCATCACAAAACTTTTTAGACCCCATTTAGACCTGTATTTAGTGCTGACCACATGTGATCGGATCACTTGAAACGCATCTTAATACCAAGTGTAAACGGAGTCAGTTCCACACATACACGTCATTCGCATCTAAGTGTAAAGCTCTGCTCACACTTGCCCGACCAGTTTTTCCACGTATAGTCCGGCCCCCGCTAAATCACAAGCCAGGAAGCAGCTCCTTAAATTCCAGCCGCCACGGAGAAACAAGACGGGTGTGAGGTTTTTTTTTTCTGGGAACAAAGCTTTCTACAAAGGGACTTGAGGTGCCTGTTTCTGAGGATTGTGTTGTGATGGTAGTGACTGGATTTTAGAGGATGACTACAGTGTACCGTGCTTCTGCATTGAAGCCATGGCAGAACTGTGTGGCCGGGTCTCTTCAGAGTGCTAATGAAAACTGGATTCCTCTGAGTACACACAGCAGCTTCTACACTGTAGGTTTGCCAAGCTTGAGTACAATTCACTGGCTCTCTGCTGTTATTTTCTGTTTAAAAAAATTCCAGAAGTGTCAGAAAAGTAAATATTAAAATCACATTGTGTAAACTGTCATGCATTGAACAATTTGCCTTTTTTTTTTATTCTAGTTTTGAGTGCATTCATTTTTATTTTCACCTGAGCTCTGTCATTGCCATTTTATTTTGCTGGTTTAGTGAAGTCAAATTACCTCCTTTGACAGTTATCATCTGTCATATTAGTTGGGTGTTGTCAGTAATTGTCTCATGTGACATCTTACAAACAGGTATATGTATTTTCAGTGCTTTTAGCAAAATCACACCTTGCAGTTTCAGAACAGATCTGGCAAACTTACAGACACGTATGCACTAATTACCAATTCAAATTGCCCAACTATAAGATGTGGTCTTAAGTAGTCAAATGAAACAGTCTTGTTCAAACAGTGATTTCCAGTGGATATGCTTTTGAGCTACGTTTTAATTGCATTGTCGCTGAATCTGGTTGCGAGTATTATTTGTTGTAGTCATTCAAGTTTGTTTCCTTTTGAGTAGTCAGAAGAATTTGTGAAGATCTCACCTTGAACTTTAATCAAGTCTTGGGGGGGGGGTGTCAACTCTTATGAGACATTTCTGGGACAGCAAAGAAAGACTGCATACTAACCTGTCAATCAAATAAAAGTTTTAAACTTTGCACTAAACATCTTTGATTTGCCTGATATAAACGTACAATGATAAAGATCATGTGAAACACATGCAGTTCAGTTAATACTGGTATTTGACTGAAATAACAATGGACATTCCAGTCGAAACGTCATGTTGGTGCATTTTGATGCAGCGATGCATCACTGTTTTCTGACGTCAAACAAAGAATGTGTAAACTAGTTAGTCCACTTGAGTCTTCTCCGATTCTGTCCGTCACTCATTCTCACCACTTCTATCAGGAAGACTCGCAGACTTGAGTGAAATTTAAGATTACATTTATTTGATGAATATAAAAAACAGAAATGTAATGTCTCTCTTTGGCGTAAGCCCCGTCTGGCGGTCCGAAGAAGTTGTACTCGGAATCATCATATCCTGCTGGAGATAGGAGGCAGGGGACGAGGAGCCTACCCCCGTGCAGGACGGGACTCAACTGGTGGTGGTGGTGGGGTGGTGGAGGTTGCCGTGTTAGCACACTGAAACAGCAATGTGATAGATTATGAGCAGACTTATAAAGCATTGGCTTACATGTGATTGGCTAGGAGTTACCTAGCTAATGGTGCGATGATGTACAGCTGCTAGTCTTCCCGCTAGAAGTATGCTGCACTTACGTTTCCGGTGTAACAAAGTGAAGGCTATTTTTTTTAGAACAATCTTTACTGTGACTCGGAATCCCATGCAGCATTGCGATGTAAACAATATGGCGGTGCTCATACTGGCAAACATGTTCTTAATCGCATTCTAATTTATCATTATCAATCATTATAAAAAAAATTATATTATATGTTTAAGTATATTACATTCTTTCTTCCAGTAGGTCTGCTGTGAAGTGTAAGGCAACATTTCTAAATACAGCACACACTAAATAACTTGAGCAGGGGAATTAGTCAGTACAGTAAGAAGAGTTTAATTATAATAAAAATAAAGCTTTAAAAAGTGAAAGTAATTAATCATGTCCCTGGACCGTAATAAGGAATATTCCTACCATTGGAGCAATTCATGCTTGCACTACCATCTGATTTCAGCAGAGGTCAGTAAGTGTTACTCCAGCTGTATAGGCAATGCTTACTGTACTTACTGTACTGTGCAGACAACAAACCATACTCAGGCTTGTTTGACGTTAGTGACATCACAACACATTCTTGTGTTCAAACACAGCTGGATGGAGTACAATTCTGAATGCAGGGGTCTCAAGGCGTGTTTTTCTAGGTTTCAAACAATATGTATCTTGAGACCACAACCTAAAAACGCTGTGTTTATGACGAGACACAACCAAAGTGAGACATGAGTCCATCTGATGCATGTAAACGTGTCCTTTGAAAACCCCGTATGATAAATCTATATCTTGAAGATTGATTAAATTAATTGCAAAATGGATTGCCACTTTCATACACGCAACCTGGAAAATTGCAGTAGAATTGTTGAATTACTTTTACTGGTAAATGTACCACATCTGCTATTCACACATGCAACGGTTTCAGTTTTTTTGTTTTGTTTTTTTTTTTGCGACCATTCACAAATCAGCACCAAAATTCCATTAAACTTTGAGAGTTATTTTATCAGTCGATACATTTCTTCATTTGCTCGGATGAAGAGAAGTGCTTTTAGGCTGGATTATACTACAGCACTTCTAAATTCTGAACAGAATCTAAAAATACTTGGTATCACACACTTACCGATTATGTAAATGGCTACAGACAAAAACTGGGCATCACACAAAAAAATAGGAGCACTCCGTCTGTCAAGTCGATCCGATCACAAGCTCACGCAGAAGCTCGCGCTCTGAGAGACTCATGTATGTAAACAAACATGGATGTACGGGAGCACTGCCATTGATGTTGCTGCTTCTCTTTTCCGAGTCGCAAAGAAACGGACCGAGCGCATTTGGGTGCAGTCTTGGGTGGAAAGACGGAGACTGCAAGTTGGATGTGAGTGCCTTTAAATGAGTGGCATTAAATGTTTTCTCCACTTTGAGTACTTGTTCGCCATCTCCATTTCTTCGTGCTCCAGTGTCGTGGCCGTACACGGTCAAATTGCATTCGCTGCTCACCATAGAGAATTAGATTTGAGTTGTGGAGCATCATATACTACGACATTTCCTCTATAGTCAAATCTAAAATATGAAATATTTGTATATCCTCTGACTAAATTGAATAATTTCAATATCTGTCCAATTTTAAGACATGTTTGGAATCCAGAGTAACTGAATCACCTCCATCTTACGTCAGCGTGCCCTGACCTCGTAGGTGCACAAACTGTTAGTCTTATGACTCTGTTTACACACAGCATAAAAACTGAAATTTTCAGTTAGTGTTGCAACTTTTCATTCAGGGAAATAGCTTGTGCTAAATTTACAGATATTTTCAAGCAGGTCATGTTCACACATGATCTCTAAACTGAAAATTGCAGTTAATTTTCTGAAAAAGGCTGTATGTGTGAAAGTGACTAATGGTAGGCTTATGTTCAATAACATCGGAATCAACAATATATTGTCTTCTAAAGCCACTTTTTGGATTGTCTTATCAGTGCTTTACTCATCTGCCACAATAATGGAATGCTTTTTAATTATCTGAATTATTATATTTATAACATTTTATATTTATAATTATTTAAATACTGTATAAAGATTTAATAATTATATTTTGAATTATTGTTATTTGAGGGCCTTTCTCGGCAAATATTTCTACATGTGATTAAATCGGCATATCATGTAATTAATTCAATGAAAAATGTTAACCCTTTGGATCCCAAGAAAGTATATCTTGTAAGTCCCACACACTGCCACACCTTGCAAAATTCCTTATGTGCCTGAAGAAGGTTGTAAACCAGAAAGATGTAAATGTTGCTGTTAATAAAATGTTATGAATTTTGTGAAATACAACAGTGTGTGGGACATTTTCATTCCTTTTATACACAATTATTTGCTTCCTACACACTCGCCTGCAACCATTCAGGTGAGCAAGGGGGGTTATTGGTTGGTTTGTTTTTTTGTTTTTGTTTTTTGCACTGGATACTTTTTAAGCAAATAGTTCCAGGAGTAGTGAGTTCATTTTGATGTATCTTTGATATAGTAAAACTAAAAGTAGCCAACATTTTTCCATGTAAGGAAATTGAGAGGAGAAGACAGGCTGAGGATGCCTACAAAGCTGCATTGACAGACCTAAAGAAGAAGCCTCATTTTGGAGGACCAGACTATGAAGTACGTCCACAATTCTTTTCCTGCACCTTTCCATATGTGGCCTCACACACACTGATTTCAGACTCAACATTTTTCTCTGTGTTAATTGTGTCTGTGCAGGAGGGACCGAACAGTCTCATCAATGAAGAGGAGTTCTTCGATGCTGTGGAAGCCGCGTTGGATAAACATGACCAGATTGAGGAGCAGGTACTGATTCAGAATAATTTATTTTAAACAGATAGGCTGTTATACATCCTACAAAGGATGTTTAAAGCGTTTTATTTGTAATTCATCTGTTTAATATCCTGGCACTCATAGACACAGTGACAGATCATGTGGTTTTGTTATTCGCCATTAGATGTAATGGCCCCATTTCCTTGGTTCAGTAACATTATCAAGACTCTTCTGTTGGATTGTAAATATGTACAGAGGCATTATGTTGAGAATGCTAAGTGGTGAGAGCTGTGGTCTAGCGGTTAGGTCACATTGCTATAATGTAAACTACCAATCAAAGTTTGGGGACACGTACTCATTCTAGACTATTTTCCGTATGTGGCCAAAATGATAAACAAAGTAAAACTATCTTATATTTTAGCTTCTTCAGTGTAGCCACCCTTAGCCTTGATTAAGGCTCTGGGTTATTGGTCAGAAGGTTGGGGGTTCAAGTCTCAGCGGTTAAGGCTCTGGGTTACTGGTCAGAAGGTTGGGGGTTCAAGCCCCAGCACTGCCAAGATGCCAAGGCCCTTGACCCTATCTGCTCCAGGGGCGCTGTATCATGGCTGACCCTGCACTCTGACCCCAGCTTAGCTGGGATATGTGAAAAAAAAAGAATTTCACTGTATATGTGCAAATGTATAATGTGTGATAGATAAATACATTTATTATTAATTATTAAAATCTCTGCACACTCTTCTCATTCTCTCTCAACCAACTTGCTGCAATGTACATCTCTAGTTTATAAACTACTGTAGATACACAGCATACTTTTACTTATTTCAGTTGCATAGGTGTACTTCCATATTTAATTGTTGCTGTCAACTTTTGCAGTCCCAGGCAGAAAAGAGCAGGATATCTCAGCACATCTCTCTCACCCCAGACACCTATTCCTCCATCAGTACTCCGAAATACTTGACTAAGGTACGGCAGACCTCTCAGATTCACCCACACAAACACGCGCACGCACACACACACACACACACACACACAATGCACTCACTCCTTCAAAGTACTTTCAATGCTTCATGACTAATTATTATGCAAATCTGTCATTGCTACCAGGGAATCTGATCTGTGAAATCTTGGTGCTTATATATTTTTGATATTGCCTTGTTCTTCCAGTTCTTCCTGCTGAAATTTGATTTACAGTGGCAGTCTGCTCTTTATACTCTGGGTGATGATGAGATTTTGACTTCCTGTCTTCCTTTCTTTCTCTGTAACTTGTTTCCCTCTGGTGTTCTTTCTCTTGGGTTCAGCCTCTCAGTCATACATCCTCCTCATCCTCCATTGACCTCATAAGTGCCTCTGATGACGTGCACAGATTCAGTGCTCAGGTAGAGAATTATACTACTGCACTAGTATGGATGAATTGCAGGCATATCTTTATTATTTACTTAAACACATGTTACAAATATTTGGTTTGTTCTCACCTTTCATTACACAACTTTCTGGAATATGTGAATCTGATTGGTTGGTTGTTGTGTTCAGTGGTCATCTTTTTGGTAAAATAACTGCTAAGCTGTGTGTTTGTCCATTGCTCCAGGCAATTTCCTACATAGTTTGGCTAGACTCTGTGGCCTCTTTCTTTACACATAATAAAAAATTTAAACTCACTAAAATAAAGATTTTATGCGTATTTACTTATTCATTTTGTAATTAGCCTTGTAATAAGCAAGAAAATTGACAGTCAGAAGTTCATTATTGCAAAATAAATCCCTTCAGGGTGATACAAGAGTTGTTGTTTTTTCGATAACCTTCTGACTGTACATTATTTCTTACGTAAAGCTCTTAGATGTATATTTTTATTTCAACCTCAAACCTCTTATTTGCCCTTCCACAGGTGGAGGAGATGGTGCATAGTCACATGACATATTCCTTACAGGATGTGGGTGGAGATGCTAACTGGCAGCTGGTCGTTGAGGAAGGTGATATGAAGGTGAGATTCATATTCCGAGTGAATATATTTTCAATATTTACTCTTTAGGCTCATAACTTGTTTCTTCATCTTAAGCAATTTCTGATTCAGTTCTGCCACAGAGCAGAAGAGAAATGCAAAATAATCTTTAAGATCTTAAGTTTAGAAATGACTAAATATTAATCTTTAATTATGTTGGTTTGACAAAGTCAACATAATGTTATTCTAGTTCAAGTTGATTTAGAGTTTTTCTAAAATCCCTAACTTTTTTTTTTTAAACAAAATCCTCCTAGAGCTTTTAAGCTACGTCTATCAAACTCGGCACAGTTCTGACTTAATGTGCCAGGATTGTACAGCTTTCGTTTTTGTGGACAATCAGGTATAAATCAGAGAAAAAGAGTGCTTACGTTTTAAAAAAAATTATTATTAATGATGGTTTGTTCTAATTTATAGATTCATCTTAATAAATCTCTTAATAAATCTGAAATTACATAAAAAAAAAATTGTCCTTTTTGGAGGTTTACAACCCCAGTTACTATCTGACTATTGTATGACAAGGATCAGCCTCTACAGTCTGCTAAATAACTCTCTTTTTGTTTCATGAAAAAAAAAAAAAAAAAAAAATCAAATGTGTTTCAAGCAACATGTGAATGATGACAGAGTTTTCATTTAAGGGTGAACCATCCCTTTTAACCCAAGCAACACAGGTGAAATGTCTCTGTTTTCCACAAGATGTCACTGTCATTCCAGACTGTGTTTGAGATATGCTGTTCCTTGACCATTAATATACAGTCAGCTTCAGAAAATGCACACAATAGTTTCTGTTAAGACTGGAGTTTTGACTTGCAGGTGTATAGGAGAGAGGTTGAGGAGAACGGCATTGTGCTTGATCCTCTCAAAGCCACTCATGCTGTCAGAGGGGTCACAGGTCACGAGGTCTGCCACTACTTTTGGGACACAACTTTTCGGAATGACTGGGAAAGTATGTGCACTTTACCAAGTCTTTTGTTCCAATCCAGATTTTTTTCTCTTTCTGGTTTGGTCATCTAAATTTGAGAGAATGTGCCACAGTTTTTGAGCAGAAATACTTAATAATACTCATCATGATATCACATTCTATGGCCACGTACACACTACAAAGTTTCAGGAGTGACAATCGCATTTAAATGCGGGAGTGAATTCCCTACATTTTTCATTCAATGTGTGTACAGAACACAGGAATCACTACCAGAATTGCAATGATTAAGTGATAACCATAGCAATGCTGCAGTAACAAGAATATCACCAGTTTAACCCATTTTGTGCTCTCTATTTTTGAGCAAAGAGATTATCCAGCAGAGATGTATTATCATAATCTGGCAATGTTTAGCTATCTGCCGTCGACAAAATCGCTGTGTTTTGTGTCAAACAGTGCACATGCTTTTTTTGGACTGTAATGTACAGGTTACTTTTAGACAGACACATCTCACACACACATTAATCATGTCATTAACAACTAGTTGTTCTGTTCCGTACACACTATGTGGAATTTCTGAAAATGCCGTTGTCACTACCTGAATTTTTCGGGAGTTTATTCGGTTGTAGAATGTTAGGATGGGCATTTCCGAGTCATTTTGTAGTCAAATACTCTAACCTACAAAAAGCTAGTACTCAGTAACTTGTAAATTAAAATGCACGTTTAAAATAACAAGAATGGCACGTACCTGAATCTTATATTTCGTTTTTTTTTTTTTCATAAACATTACCAAGAACGGTTTCAAAATAAGATAACTATTACTAGAAAACAAATTATGCTTTTATTTTGGGAAAAAATTCAATGAACAATATGCATTCATAAAAATGGAAAACGAAAAAGATTTTAAAATAATATTTGCACTCACCCGGAGCTTACATAGAAACCAATACTGTTGGCATGAGGGTAATTCACAAATATGAACTCTGAGTCTACATAAGGGCTATCACATTTTTATTATTTCACATGATGTTATTCAGAAAAATAAGTGGTGAAAGTTGCCGGTGTTTAGAGATTTAACACGCATACATATTGGTCTGATTAGCTTCTGAGTTTCTTGTGCAGCTTCACATTTTTTTTTTTTCCATCATTACAGAAGATCCTCGTCCGTTGGTTTGCATGACTTCAATGAGAACCGAATACAAATAGAGTAGAATTCAATAAGAATCAAAATATTACAAGTATTGCCACACTTTGCTTTCAAAAGCACAGACGCCATTATATCATCTTCTCACCCAACACCTCAATGACACACATCCACAGTAGACTCAATTGTAACTGCGAGATTTGGTGAGAGATTCAGAGGGAAAACAGTGTAATTCAGCGCTGCTCCCAGCAGGCGAATGCGTAAAGGAAAATGAATTTGCGATATTCAAGTAGTGTTTTTAATACTCGAGTAGCTATAATAATAATTATAATTAATTTATAATTATCACATGTTATACATTTGCACATATACAGTGAAATTATTATTTTTTTTTCACATATCCCAGCTAAGCTGGGGTCAGAGTGCAGGGTCAGCCATGATACAGTGCCCCTGGAGCAGATAGGGTCAAGGGCCTTGCTCAAGGGCCCAACAGTGGCATCTTGGCAGTGCTGGGGCTTGAACCCCCAACCTTCTGATCAGTAACCCAGAGCCTTGACCGCTGAGCCACCACTGTAGCTGTTGCAGAACGAGTACTCATCACTTGATTTCTCGTGCACATCCCTAGTAGAATGCGGTTGTTACTTGTATTTTACCAAAGGGTGTGTAAAGATCAGGTTTAAGCACTAAAAGGTGAAGTGACAACCGAGTTAAGCTGCAGTTTGTACGTGACCTATATGTGTTGTATATAAATCTTAAGAAATGGCTGTCTCTTGATGTTAAAGGGTAGTTAATGTTCATCGGAGTGCTTTTTAAGACTAGAACATTCAAGACCATCATATTTTCATTATTTTGCAGCAACTGTTGAAAGCTTTAAAGTGGTTGAGATGCTTTCTGATAAAGCAGTCATCATTCATCAGACACATAAGGTAAATCTTTTCAATCACGAAGGGATTTTTTTCTTAAATGTGGTTATTGAAAGAGTGTTAGATCATTTCCTTTTGTTTTCACTCTTTTAGAGGGTGTGGCCTGCCTCTCAGCGGGATGTGCTTTACGTGTCAGTTATTCGTAAAATACTCTCGACCAATGAGAATGATCCAGATACCTGGCTGGTGTGCAACTTCTCAGTGGATCATGACAGCTACCCAGTAAGTACCTGGACTGCAACAGCATCTTTTCCAACTTGATGCAGTTTGACATCATATATGCAAGCTATTACTGACAGCACAGAAACCAGTGTTGTAACATATGTTTTCTCCAGCCCTCTTCCAGATGCATTCGTGCCAAAATCAATGTAGCCATGATCTGTCAGACACTAATCAGTCCACCAGAGGGTGACAAAGAGATCACCCGAGACAACATCCTCTGTAAAATCACATATGTAGCCAATGGTAAGTGTGGCAGTACACTGAGGTCTGCACAGCCTGAACCTGCCCTGTAAGCAAGACCCTAAGACCGAACCTGACCCGAACATGAAATTGCTTGCTCTCCTTTTATTTCCTTTCCAAACGATTGTATACATATGCATAGATTCTCAGTGATCTGACTCTGAAAGATGGATTGTATGTGCATATGTACATGTATAATATGTATAATTTATTTTTTCTACTTAATTACAAACTCAATCTTATATATGAAAAACTGACCAAACATTTGTAGGGTCCAAAATGTGTAGGGTCACAATGACCACGTTTACATGCACTTAAGAAAAAATGGATTGTTCATGGATTTTTGCAGAAAGTGGCATTCTGAAACGTTATGAAATCTAGAACACTGATTTCCTTATGCCATTTAAGGGATTATGAGAAAGCAGTTTAACATATCCAGGTTTCTTCTGTAGAACGCGGCTTATGTGGTCACGTAAACACATAAATGGTTTCTTACAGGTCAACACAGCAGAAATAATTCAGCATTTTTGGAAGTCAGTGGGAAAACCACATACACTATAAACTATACCCATTTCTACACACCAATTTAAAACATTGACTGTCCCTCACGTCCGCATATATGTGCTCGTATTTTGGCGGAATCCTGCGGTTTTATGTAAGAGGGAAACCCCACTATTGCAACGCAATTCCGCTACAAGTCACAATAGAAAGGTAAGAAAACAAACACAGCAACAACTCTGGAATATCTGGAAATAAAGCGAAGCAGCGGAGAATAAAATAGCGAAGTCTTCCTCGGATGCCGTGTTTGTTATTTACACAAGCGTCACAGGGAAATTCCATTGCTGTGGAGAAAGCTGCTTACTGACAGAGCCACATGTTTATGGGAGTAAAGAGTACGCCGCTTATACAGTGATGGGAACCACACTTTCTCACAGTAAGACGCTTTTTGGTGTCCATGTAAACGTAGTTATTGACCTTGGGTTGGGTAGCAGAACTCTAGCACTGCATTAGAGTTTGTCCTAGAAACCTTTTATTAATCACAGTTTGTCATATTATATATGTCACTTATTTAAATGTCACATTAACGCTGTGTTTATTTTGTTTCTAAGTAAACCCTGGTGGTTGGGCCCCTGCATCAGTCTTGCGAGCCATTGCCAAGAGAGAATACCCCAAATTCCTTAAACGCTTCACCACATATGTTCAAGAGAAGACCAGCGGTGAGGCTGTTCACTTCTGAAACACACTAGGTAACTCTTGGCTTGAACAGACACCTTAAAGAAACACTTTTTGTTTATGTTGTGTTGGTCAATATGGCAGTTGTATTTGACTTTCACTGACACCTAGCAGCGTGGATGCAGCATCAGTTTTCAAGTACCAATGCCAGTGTAGAAATTCACTATTCACAGTCAGCCATGAGTAATTTAATCCATAACAGGTAGATTACTGAGAATAAGTGATTAGTATTTAGCTGGCCATGTGATTCCAACATGGCAGCCTCCATGAGGGGACCCTCTCCATGTAGAATAAAACAGCTTTTATAAGGTTACTAATATGACTGGGGTTTCATGTAAGAGGTTAAGAGTGTATACTTATGTTTCTAAATTACTAAATGTTTTTAAAGAGGATTGCTGAGTGCACCTTTTAAAATAAAATGGATTTTCCAAACATAAATCATAACGCATTGTACATTATATGTGATCTCTTGTTTTTCTTCCTTTATTGTTTTCTCTATCTTCAGGTTGTTTAATCTGCATTCCCAGGATGCTTTCTGATTGAGTTGAAGAAAAACCTCATTTACCATTTTTCTAACATGCACCAGAGAGAGCTGCTCTGCCCAAGTGCTCTTCAACACTATTAACAAGAAACCTTTTTCAATCAGTGCACAGTATCCATACAGAATGAACAAAAGTCGAAAAAGTGCAGAGATGCACCAGCTTTACAAAGCACAGCAAGCCACCAACCCAACACAGTCTGTTCATCTTTAAAAGACCTTACCTATTTTCTGTACATGAGCTACAGCTCAGGTTTTGTTAAAGTGTTTAGCATTTTTATAAATATTTTATCATAGTTTAACCTGTTTTAGGTATGGCTATGTTATTGATGTAAAAATATTCTGTAAACTTTGATGCCTTGATCTTATCACTGTTTCTTCTCAGCTGTACTGGCTTTGTATAATAGTCTTTTGTCTTAGGGAGACTCTTTCAACCCTGATGATCAAGAGGTTGTCAAACTTAAGCCTTAAGAGCTTTTTGTACAGTTTGTGTCTAAATGTTTAACATTTACATGTGAAGTCATTACACATTTTGATTGTAATAATTTAAAAATTTGACGGTTGGCAAAGCGTATCTTTAATGGGAACTGCCTGTATAAGATAATAATATTAAAATGGTAGAGGGTATTTTGAAAGGCCTGTGGGCAGTCTCTTGTACAGGATTATTATTACTTTTACTGTTTTTTTTTTTTGTTTGTTTTCAGAATTTAAAAAAATGGTGGCACTATGTTGCACAAATGCTAGGACTCTAAAACAGCAGTTTAAAAATGCCATTCCACTTTTTCCTGATTAATTTGTTTATTGCAGCATTTTTACCAGTTGGTCTTTTGCCATTCACACATTTGTTAGGGAGTATTATTGCAGTTATACCATCTAAGCACATAAAAATAAAAAGTGATCACTTTTTTGGCATTTCACATAGTTTTATAGTTTCAGCAAGTGTCACCTATTGTTGTCTGACTCGCATTATTTATGAAGCCGTTAATAATTCTGGCATTCACAATTAAATACGGTCTCCACTAAACTTTATAAAGGCATTATAAGTCATAAATTATCAGATGAGAAATGAAACGCGTACAAAATAATTATTTTAATGTATGCATCTCACTATCATTTTGTGTTGGCTTGATGTTCATAACATTGCTTGCACTTAATAATCAGAAATTCCGATTTAATGTGTTAATTTCACGTGGGAATGTATTTTTGAATAATTTTTGTAAATTATTTTTACGTTCTACATGTATGTAGTACATGTATATAGGCTTTTTAATGAAACTAAATTGTGTGAAATAAGAGCAAAACTATTGTTTTTATTTTCCATATATTTTAATTTCTCACTAATCAATGTTTTATTTGAAGTTTTGCTACAAAATACACAAAGAATATCTCACCCTAAACTAAAGTGCAATAAATGTACAAGTGTATAAATGTATCTTTAGGTGGAGCATTTTCAATCACACAGAGCACTTCTGACTGACAAACCCATGGGCAGATATTGCACCATGTGCATGAGATAGGGTTACCATGAAAGATAAGGATAATGTGAGGAGTAACACAGTTAGGACACTGAGATTAACTGGTATCAGTGTAAAGCCGGTTTCATCTCTGCAGGTCTGTCTGGGGTCTCTCTGAGGTTAAGCCAATCAGCAGTGAGTGTCCTGGTGAGATGTGATGCAGGATGAGCTGATTGGCTAGCACACACTCTGGTGAGGCAAGAGCGTATAATGACATTGCCTCAGGAGAACTCCTCAAACATCTCACCACCTGCAGGTCTTAAACCCATGCACAAAGCCTCAACCTCGAACAGCTATGTTCATGCACATTTCACAGAGTGTTCTCTTAATATTTCATAGCTTGTGCTAGAGTAGAAGCACAGTATTTGATGAGTAAATAAGTCAAATTGTATAATTTGAATAGTTGAAAAAATTAATAATGATTCAGTGAATCATTCAGTGTTATGTTGCTTATGGGTTTGTGATCTCTTAAGAGTTGAAAATAATAATAATAACACACTAAAATAAGTAGTAATGTTCACAATGACTTACAAAATACCTTCTTTGTAACAAGTGCATTGCTTCAGGATTTTAGATTTTCCTTTAATCTTTTTTCCACACATTTTTAGGGTTTATTTTTATTTTTTAATTAAAAATTTGTAACATTTTCTCAATTTCATAGGCTAAAATGACCCAGCAGGAATCAGAGAATATGACAAAAACAAACACAAAACAATGCATTACAAATGTTTTTAATACAAAAAATATACAAAACTTGCTTTTTATTTTGTATCTAATCATTTGAATTGTGCCTTTGATAAAAATAGCTAGTGCCCTTTCAATTTCCTCATGGCTAAACAAGAACAGGTATTCCATTTTTTTCCCATGACATGAACAGCAAAACCGAATGAGTAAAAGCCAACACAAAATAAATATCTAAATGAACAATGTACTGAAACATCATGTGGTAGATAGCACCTTTATGAAATGTTTTGTCCTGTCACGCCTCAGCACTACCCCTTTCAGACATGTTACATAAGTCACTGTCAGTTCATTCCTGTGTCATTAAAAAAAAATGAATGTACGTTCTGACACAAGAACCTTGGGGGTGGCTGCAGAGGGCTGACTTTAGCAATATTATAGTTGTTCTGTAATCCACTTGTGTACCAACTTCATAGTACTGTAAACTCCTCTGTATTGGTACTGTCCTAAACTATTCTTTTTTATATAAATTTTTTATATAAAGAAGCATATAAGTGCAATGAAGATTACATTTGACCTGTTTCTAGTTTCTGTTTCCTGCAAGTTGGCATGCAAAAATATTCTCCTCTATGCTGTCATCATTAAATAATCAGAGGTGAAAAATGTATAACTTTGCTTTAACACATCCGGCAGACCTTAAAGGTGGAAAGAACTACATTGGTTTCATGATCAGTGTTGGGTAAGTTACAAAAAAAGAAATCCACTCAAATTACTAACTACTTCTCTAAAATTATAATCAGATTACTTTACTGATTACTTTGCCAAAAAGGTAATCACATTACTAATTACTTTTAAGTTACATTCTAAAACGCTTGTCAAACATTTTTTAGTTTTTCTGCTCAACAAATTCAAATTCTATTTTCTCCTTGTTCATTGTTGCAGACCCTTCAGATGTCACAGAAACGCAAACAGATGTACATATGAACATATTAATTCACATTTTAATTGTATTACACATACATTTTTTTTTTTAAATATTTGTAACCCAAGTAATGAACTTAAAAGTAATTACTTTCATTTATAGTCAGTAACTGTAATCTGATTACAAGAATTTAAATTGTAATGTATTAAACTGCTTTTTTGTGCCTAAAGTAATTAGATTGCAGTAACGAATTACTTTGTAATCCAATTACACCCAACACTGTTCATGATATACAATGGTATGTCAGATGCTGGCCTATACTCAATGACTTCTGTATCTTTAAGTACAGGTTGCAGTGGATATAAAATCAGATTTGCTCTATATAGCAATATTAGGCTTGAAAACGGGTATGATACTCAGAAGTTATTTAGAAACACTTGCTCTAGGCTTTTGCACAGAGCTGGTCTTGACTCCAGTCTTTTATTTTAACAGTTTAACCTTGAAAACATGCCTGAAGTTCTTTAGCAGGACATGGGAACCAAGAAACAATCAGAATTCTGTATTTCTTTGTTGTCCTTGAAAGTAATCTAAATTAATATTCATTTGTCCCTTGATGTAGAGATCCTCTTTGTTTATGGCTCTTTTGCATCTTCAAACAGTCTCAAGATGCTTGCTTAGTGCATGTTCTAGGAGCTTCTTGCAAATTCACTTTTGATCTATAAACAAATGTTAAAAAGCAGTTATACCGGTTATTGCAGATTGTATCCTTTTACAGAAACTTCCTATTTTAAGTGTCATAATTTACCCCACTGATCTCAGTCACCATTCACTATCATTGCATATTTTTTCCATACAGTAAAAGTTAATGGTGACTAGGGCTGTGTCAATACAATAAAATATTAATATACTGTGATACTTTTTATCATGATATTGTATCAATAATTTAGATCCATGTAGTGATATATATTAAACTATTTGTGTATTTGTATCATGTAAACACACAACAAAGTTGGCACACTGCTACTTCCAAATCAATTTAATGAGCTCACCAAGAGACAAAAACATGATTTTTCTTCATCAGACATCAGTATATAATTGAAATATTCCCAAATGAATTGAAATTGGACGTGGAATTGATTCGTAATCGAATCAAATTATGATATCGTGATGTATCGCAATATATCAAATTGTGACGTGTATTGCAATGCGTATCGTGAGGTGCCACACGATACCCAGCCCTAATGGTGACTGAGACATTTTCTAACATTTCCTTTTGTGTTCCATGGAAGAATGAAAGTCATATGGGTTTGGAACAACATGAAGGTGAGTAAATGATTACAGAATTTGTACTTTTGGGTGAACTAACCATTTTAATGTACAGATCCTAACTGAAATTGCCATGCTTACTAACAGATAACAGCCCCAGGTCATGCGATTCTTACCTGTTATGTGTCATGTGACTTTTTACCAGGTGTCCAGCAGCAAGTGCAGACATGAGTGACAGCTCCCCTGCGAGCACAGTAGCACACACCACCTTGGCAAGCTGTCTGGCATTCTCACCCGGGCACTCCTGACAAGCACCCAGCACACCTAACATCTGACAGACAAAAAGAGAGAATAAAAACAAAATTAGCTATATATCCAAAAAGACATTTTTGTAATACATATTGACATCCTGTAACAAAGAAGTGTAAATACCTGTAAACAAGCTTGCTGGGGAGGAAGGTTAGTGCCCCCTCCAACAGTGCCCAGCTCAATGGAGGGCATAGTACAGCTGATATAGAGATCCTCCCCTGTGGGACCTGAGGCTTCCATTAAAGTGATACAATTGGAGCTGCCCACTGTCTGAGCTGGATCCTGTAAAGTTGAGAGATATTCTGTTAAAATTATGTTTTAAACAATTGCTATTTGAATTGTGCCAGCTTTTTATGAATTTTTACATTGCAATACAATTCTGTGCCTGATACAAATATACAACTACTGTACATCTCATAATCCTTTATCAAAATCATACTGTAAACAATATGGTATTAACATCTCTTGCCTGTCCACATGCAATATAGATGGCAGCTACGATGTTGGCGGCGTGAGCATTATAACCCCCGATGCTTCCAGCCATAGCGGATCCAACCAAGTTCTTACTTATGTTTACATCTACCAGAGCCTCACTTGTCGTCTTCAAAACCTGGACACAAAGACATTTTGTGTTATCATTCCAATTACAATATCTAAACTTTGTTTAGCTAAAGAAACTATTAATAATCTAATGGAAACAATTCCATCATGCAACTTCTGTAGAAAATATATACTGTAAAATAGGATGAGAGATTCTTTACCTCTTTGACAACACTGGCTGGTATGGTGGTTTCACAAACCACAGACTTGCCCCTTCCCTCAATCCAGTTGATGGCGGCTGGTTTCTTGTCAGTACAATAGTTTCCACTAATGGCCAAGACTTGCAGCTCTGGAAATTCCTCCTTCAGCCTGGTGAGAGCCTGTTCTGTGCCCTGTTGGCCAAAATTAAATGAAGGATTACTGCATAAGCTCTGTATAAAAACTTGACAAAGTAAATAGCGTCCAACTTTTAATACTGGTTGTGACCATGATTTACAGTGTTGGGGACATGCAATTCAACGTACTTTGGAGATCATGTTCATCCCCATTGCATCTCCAGTTCTGGACTGGAATCGAATGTACAGGTTGCGACTTGCAAGACCAATCAGAAGCTTCTCTAGTCGTGCAAACCTATGTTAAATATGACAAAATGTTAAGTAATCATGATGAAATAAAAACTGTGAAAATGAATGTATTGGTTCCCAGTTGATTCTGCACCTGCTGGTTTGGTCAAAGGCCTCTTTGATGCACTTGAAGCCCTCAGGGCTCTCCAGCCAGGCCTTGACTTCAGCTGCTTGACAGGCAGAAGGCAAACGCACCACCGGCCCTCGGGTCATTCCATCTGCAAGAACACGGCTACTGGCACCCCCGGCCAACTGTGGGAGAGCCAATCAAAGCAGTACATAGATTAACACACTTTACAGTTACACTAAACATTATGCAGCTTTGCACCAGTTCAGAGAAGTGCGTGAAGTATGTTGTCCCTTACTAATTAAAAACAGGAAAAACAAATGGAAATACTGCTTACAGCTATAGCTCTGCAGCCTCTGTTTGTGCTGGCAACTAGGCAGCCCTCAGTTGTTGCCATGGGGACCTGAAACTGCTTTCCGTCCAATAACAGTGGACCAGCCACCCCCACAGGAACTGGCATGTAACCAATAACATTCTCGCAACATGTTCCCATCACCTGCAATGCAAAAACGTGAAAATGATGTCAAAACTAAGCAATTCAAGAATCCTTAAGTGAGTGAGGATTTTAAATTTTTTTAAGGAAATGCCTGCTAATGCAAAACGATTTGATGTTCAAATGTTGAAAAGTTGAAGTACCTCAGCAGACAATAGGGTGGTCATAAAATATAAATATACTGTATATCGATTATTGAACGGCATGTTATTTTATCAATACATGTTTTAAGCATTTATATATTAACATCAGCCGACATTTAAATTAGAAGCCTAATTTGTGTGCTTTAAATTCACTGCCAGTATTAGCTTTGGGAGACCACAAGGAGGCGACATGGAAGAGGCTTTGGTATCACATACACACATTACGAGCTGATGGCAGTCCAAAGTTACAAAGGTTTTTGAATGTCTTCAAGAATAAACAAAGTGACACTGATGAGTTTGCAGGTTAGTGTATGAAACTGGTGTAACTGCTCAAACTGAACGGTTAGAAATAGCGATGTTTATTATGCAATTTTTCTGTATGTAGCTTTGAAGAGGTTTTATTCAAGCTGTCAAACCACAGAAAGACATACACTGGCGGCCAAAAGTTTGGAATAATGTACAGATTTTGCTCTTATGGAAAGAAATTGGTACATTTATTCACCAAGTGGCATTCAACTGAGCACAATATATAGTCAGGAAATTAATAACGTGAATAATACAATTTGAAACAAAATTTCAGAACTTCTTAAACTACTTCAAAGAGTTCTCATCAAAAAATCATCCACGTGCAGCAATGACAGCTTTGCAGATCCTTGACATTATAGCTGTCAGTTTGTCCAGATACTCAGGTGACATTTCACCCCACGCTTCCTGTAGCACTTGCCATAGATGTGGCTGTCTTGTTGGGCACTTCTCACGCACCTTACAGTCTAGCTGATCCCACAAAAGCTCAATGGGGTTAAGATCCATAACACTCTTTTCCAATTATTTGTTGTCCAATGTCTGTGTTTCTTTGCCCACTCTAACATTTTCTTTTTGTTTTTCTGTTTCAAAAGTGGCTTTTTCTTTACAATTCTTCCCATAAGGCCTGCACCCCTGAGTCTTCTCTTTACTGTTGTACATGAAACTGGTGTTGAGCGGGTAGAATTCAATGAAGCTGTCAGCTGAGGACATGTGAGGTGTCTATTTCTCAAACTAGAGTCACTGATGAACTTATCCTCTTGTTTAGTTGTACATCTGGCCTTCCACATCTCTTTCTGTCCTTGTTAGAGCCAGTTGTCCTTTGTCTTTGAAGACTGTAGTGTACACCTTTGCATGAAATCGAAAGTTTTTTGGCAATTTCAAGCATTGTATAGACTTCATTCCTCAAAACAATGTTTGGCTGATGAGTTTCTAGAGAAAGCTGTTTATTTTTTGCCATTTTTGACTTAATATTGACCTTAAGACATGCAAGACTATTGCATACTGTGGCAACTCAATAACAAACACAAATACAATGTTAAGCTTCATTTAACAAACCAAATAGCTTTCAACTGTGTTTGATATAATGGCAAGTGATTTTCTAGTACCAAATTAGCAATTTATCATGATTACTCAAGGATAAGGTGTTGGAGTGATGGCCGCTGGAAATGGGGCCTGTCTAGATTTGATCAAAAATGAATTTTTTCAAATACTGATGGTGTTGTTTTTTTACATCAGTAATGTCCTGACTATACTTTGTGATCAGTTGAATGCCACTTTGGTGAATTAAAGTACCAATTTCCTTCCGAAACCACAAAATGTGTACATTATTCCAAACTTTTGGCCGCCAGTGTACTTGTAACTGAAAATACATTGTGTAGGCTCTATGAAAGATAATAGACACAATATCATCCAGTGATGGAGAGAGTAAATAATATTTGTCCTTTGATAATGAATTGGGTTGAATTTAATGGAAAACTATGCAAGTTACACTCCGTGGTGCTGCAGAATTTTTTAAACAGCCTAGCGAGATGGCGAGCCAGTGGTGTTTCAAACCAGCTTTCTGAATTCCCTGTCCATCCTTCAATGCTCGCCATCCTTCTATTTGTTTGCCCATTTTATCATACGCAAGGTAAAAATCTCAAGTCCAGTCACTTAGAACAATAAAGAACACCTATCGTCAACAAGCTGCATGATTTTTGGTATCAATCACATCCCTATGCCAAAGTTTAACACTAATGGTTAGAGGTTTGTTGCAAGCAACAACAATTAAACTTTGTATTATGTGACGACCTCATGTTTCACCTTAGAGTAGTCGTAGTCTTTATAGGGCAGGCAGGAGAGAGCTGAGGCCTCCAGGAGTTTGGAGGTGAGCATTTTCCTACGGATCATCACCCCTCTCTCAGGGGTTTCCATCATGGCCTCCAGTTTGTAAGCTGGGATGTGCTTTGAGTTTACCAACACAATCACCTCTTTATCACTGAGGTACCGAGCACCCATCTGCAGTCAAAAAAGGTGAAATTTTAAAACTCCCACTCATACACAAACAGGAATTTAGGTAAAAGAAGTCTACTCTTAAAAGCAAATGGTGTGACTATTTTGATCTTTTCTAATGTCATAGACTAATTGGCTAAAAGTAAGAGTGCAAAGAGTAAGTGGGGAATCTCATTAAAGATTAAAGGAGTCAATGCTAGGGTAAAAATAACCACAGGTACCTCTGTGAACCTAGAATTAATCTTTTTTTTTCTTCTTTTTTTTAATCCCCTTTTCTCCCAATTTGGAATGCCCAATTCCCACTACTTAGTAGGTCCTCAATCAGGGTGGCAGAGGACAAGTCTCAGTTGCCTCCGCTTCTGAGACCGTCAAACCACGCATCTTATCACGTGGCTCGTCGTGCATGACACCGCGAAGACTCCGCATGTGGAGGCTCGTGTTACTCTCTGCGATCCATACACAACTTACCACGCGCCCCACTGTGAGCAAGAACCACTAATCGTGACCACGAGGAGGTTACCGCATGTGACTCTACCATCCCTAGCAACCACGCCAATTTGGTTGCTTAGGAGACCTGGCTGGAGTCACTCAGCACACCCTGGATTCGAACTCGTGACTCCAGGGGTGGTAGTCAGCGTCAATACTCGCTGAGCTACCCAGGCCCCAAAAGCTAGAGTTAATCTTTATATAGGAAAGATCTACTTTCTAAACAAACAGACCGACCAACAGAACTATTGCTTTGAAAACTCCCTTACGTCTGTTTTTTTTAGAATGGACAGACAGTCTTCCACAGGTCTGGGTTCAGCAGGTACATTGATCTCAGACTCCAACACTTCTGCGTTTTCCTGAATTTCATCCTCTCCCACTACAAAAGTGCTTTTATGTTCAGGCTCCTTTAGGGCAGGCAGAGGTCGAATCACTAAATCTGAAAGAGAGAAAAGACAGATTACATTAAAAAAGTGTTGGATTTTTAGGGATTTAACACAAAAATGAAAAAGTAGAGTAAGGATGAATACCTCGTTCCTCTTTGGTAACAACAGGATGGGGAGTTGGGAGTTTTTCAGGCTTGCTGGAAGAGGGAACCTCCTTTCTGCAGCACTGGTCAGGAGACCATTTCTGAGCCAGCAAGGAGCCTGGAGTAGGGACTTTCAAGGACAGGGTAGACTCCATCTCCACCTGCTCAAAGAAAATGTACTTGACGGCAAGGAACAGGGCGAGGCTCAATGTGATCACCTGCTCGATGTCCATGCTGATCATCCTAAATGCACAGACACAATGAACAACAATAATCACATAATGTCACTCTCATTATGTAATCAAGATGCAAGAGAACTAATCATAATCAAATTCATACAACTATAACTATAAAAAAAATCTAAACAATAGCAAAGTCCTCCAAGTAGACCTTTCGGAATTTATAGGGTCAATAAATAAACAAAAAGATCTCTAGTATGCCTACCTGGACAGATAAAAATGCCACAGGGGCATGTCTGGCTCAATCCTCTTGGGCATATTGTCATTCAGGCTCACTCCAACTTGTGGAATATCAAGAGTTCCGTTACTTGACGCTGGATCAGCAATCCACCGACTATGGGCATGAACCATCATCAGGCCAAGAGACTGCAATGTTCCAACAATCCCATAATCCAGACCATTACAGAACAAATCATGGGTAAATGCTTGAGCAAATCCCAGTATGCAAAGATCATAGTTTTTGTAGATCAGCAACATACCATGATCATTTTAACCCTTTGTGTGACAGGGTTTGGCTTGTTGTCCTCTTCTTCCTCCAAAACTCTAGAAAAGTGACTCAACTGCCAGATAGGCTGTCCCTCTCTGCTCTCTCTGGACAACTGTGTGAAATAAGTATATGTCTTAGAAAGGTTCTAGCCTTCCCTTATGTTTATTACACAGAAATGTCCTTATATACCTCCAGCACAAGAGAGACACAGGCTGGGAAGAAAGTCATGAACACAAAGTAGTTGGCCAGGACAGACATGCAACCAAAGCAGCACATGATCTCAAGCTGCCGGACACCTACAGAAAAAAGAAATTCATAAGTTAAGTTAAACTAATATGTTTAAAGGAATAATTCACTCAAAAATGTAATTCTATCATCATTCATAAACTACCGTGTTGTTCCAAAACATGTATGACGTTCTTAATTCCGTGAAATACAAAAGGAGATGTTAGGCAGAATGACAGTCTTAGTCACCATTCACTTTTATTGTATAGAAAATGCAATGTAAGTAAATGGTTATAAAGCAGGGCTGGGAATTGATAGAGATTTCCTGATTCGATTTGATTCCGATTCACAAGCTCTTGATTCGATTCTAATTTCGATTCGGTTCGATATTGATACATATGAGTATATTTCAGTTATAATGTCTCCTTTGCATACATATGAAAGAAATTCATGTAATTTCACAGGGGTCCTTCTAACTAGGTACATTATGAAAATATAAATTTTACTAGTTATATTTTATTAGTTTTTCATCATTTTGGTCACATTTTGGTTTTTTAAAATGAACAATTCAATGTATTCATTCAATAAATAATATATTAAATTGCATATATTATTTTTTTGTTACATGTTTATTGTTTAATTGCATAATTTGTACTATTTACATTGATTTGTTGAACATGCGCTAAAACGGTACTGTCTCTTTAAGAAAACCGGCTGTTCTGTAAAGATTGTCTGTTAATGAGCGAATAACAGCAAGAGAGCACTCGAATGGCATTATCTCATCTGATCTATGCGTGATTAGAATTAAATGTTTATTTTTTGTTGTTTTTGATCAACAACTGACTGTGAAAACAGAAAGGGTATTAAAAGAGACATTATTCAATGACAAATCAGTTGTGTGGATCTTGTCTTTGGACACACACGGAACAACTTTTACTCTCAACATGCAGTGGAAGGATCTTGCAGCTGAATACTCCACCACTATACTACACAATTACTGATGAGTGAAATCTAAACATTTACCAGCCAGTTGCCAAATATATACATTTCAGTCGCATTGCGGGAAATTTGGTTGCTAATGCAAGTGATTTCCTCTCATTGTAGTAGAGGGTTGTGCATTGTGTAAAAGATCGATCATGGGATTTAGGAATCGATATCGAGATCGTTCAAATGAAGATTGCGATGCATTGAAAAATCAATATTTTTACACACCCCTATAACTGAGACAAATATACTGCCTAACATCTCATTCTGTGTTCCACGGAAGAAAGAACATCTTTACGGTTTGGAACAACATGAAGGTGAGTAAATTATAACAGAATTTTCATTTTTGGGTGATTTATCCCTTTGATCTAAGTAAATTCATCCAGTACTCATTCTGTTGGTTTTAGTCCCATATAGAAGGGTGACGTTTACCTGACATCGTACCAACGCCAATCACCAGGCACTCCACAAGAGCATCAAGAGTAAAAGTGGGCCCCAAGACAGCCATTCCTTTGGCAATATTCTCTCTCACCTCATCCTACAGGATGAAAAATAGAAAGTTTTTCTTAAAAACAAGTGATTAACATGATCTGAGCCATATTTACTTAATCCTTAGTTCAAACATGCAAGTACCTGTGAGTTTGAACTCAAAGCAAATTTGGCCAGAGCGCACGCTTTGGAGAGATCAGTCAACAGTAGAAAGAAGGGCAATGCCTCACTGGGAATAATAACAGAAAATATATTTATGTATTATTATTATTTTAAACATTCCCAAACAATGAAGCCATTAATTACTCGTAGGTCTTTGTAAAGCAATCTAGCAGGAATGATGCAACATAAAAAATGTACATACTTGAGGCCTGTAAGCTCCTTGTCCAGGAAGTGAATCACAACCGTGCTGAACACAAAACTGGAGAAAATTGTGAAAAGTCCTGCAATGCCTGTAATAGAAATGTTGAAATAGCCATTAACATTTGTACTTAATATTAGCTCATGAAGCGACAAATACATTTTTCCTCACAGTTTTAAACAATACAACTCACCCAATATATATTTGGACCCTATTTGCCGAAGATTTTGGAATTGAAAGTAAATATATACAATTGCTATGCATCTTGTGATTGTCAGGATGATGATATCACTGCTTAGGATTTGCTGCTGACAAGAAAAAGAGAAAAAATCAATAACAGACTTTAATGAGATATACTGTATATCACTATGCAGAACTTCACATCTACTGCCACCATGCTACAATCCATTTACAACACCATTTCTACACTTTGATACTGTACCTCCTCTAATTTGGGGCAATCAAAGTTCCAGCCACAAATCTGGTTATTGCCAGTGAACATATTCATAGACATCATGCAGATTGTGAGGGTCACAGTAGCCACAATGACTTCCCAAGGATGGGAGGCCACGAATAAGCCATGGATTCTGAAAAGTCTCGTCAACATGTTGAAGGTGTTCAACTTGCTGTAGATGACGCTGCATGAAAGAATGCAAGGGAGAAACTGGTTAGAACTGTACTTCAGTCACTCATAACATTGCAATTTGACAAACAGGGAATATAATACAAAATCATACACAAAAAGGAGGACAAAATTAACCTCAAATGAACAAAAACACTTGAACAAGTGCTCCTAGGATACAATTTATCTTTTAGTTAAAGAAAATGTGTTCTGAGCATAAACAATCCTTTTAGTCTTTGGTTAGTTCATAGCAGTATAGCTTTAAATAGTCTTTTGTAGTTACATTGCACCATAACACCAGATGGCCTGACACAAATTGAATGTGCTAAATAGATATCTGATGTGACTGATGATTCCCTGATAGACAGTGCCATCTGTTTTTATATGTATAGTTCTGATCGTGATATAATGACTGGCATAATTATTCATAACATCAAAATCTCAATATATGGAGGTTACTGGGTATTACTGGTGATAATAGGACATACATTTGAAATCATTAACCACATATGAACAAATTTAGCTTATAAATAATAGCAGTACACCTACATACCTCATTTTTAAATAACTTATATATATATATACAAAAAAAAAAAAAAAAAGAAAAAAAAAAGCAAATAACTGCCCAATACCAATAAAGTCCTCTTTACAAAGGAACATTGTCCAAATTCATGTCTGTTTAAAATGCAACCTTCTTGTTTAACCAACAATTAAAATTACGATTAAATGTTAAATGATGTTGAATTACATTATTCGTCTTACAAAGACATCGACTTTTTATTCTGCTTTCTGGCATCATTAACATCATTAACAGTGCTGTTTAACCAGTCACTGATGTAATCATGCCGAAATCGAATGGAACTGACATTCGAAACATGGTAAATAGAACACAGAAATCACGTTTAAATAAACCATGTATGGTTCATCAGAGACAGGTACTTACCGTTGAGGGTTTAAGAATTAGTGCGCTAAGAGCTGGTCACTGTAAAATCCTTAACATATGCAAATGATTAAATAAAAACTTATATGTGTATGTACAAATTACATCTAGCAGTAGATTTCATAATTAGAGCGGCCTTAATAAATAAACACAAACAGACGGTATTAATCCATATCCCATCGTTTGAGACAGGACTCCAAAGGCTCACCGGCATCCTCCTCTAATTCTCATGGAGCGATGGCATGGCTCTGCGTCAGTCGCGCTTGGAGCCAATCAAATCCTCGAACCACACAGATGCACACAGAAACCACGCCCAGTTGCTTGGGGAACGGTGTTGGGCGTGTCCTGGTGGAGGACGCGTGATCTGGCCATCATTTAAATGTGTACATGAGGTCTGTGAACCTCAACCTTGACGCAGCCTTGACTCAATAGCCGACTGTAATAAATAAAACGAGATGAAATAAAAAATGTAAAATAAATGTAAGAAATTTCATTGTTTATTCATTTTGGCTCAATGTTTTTTTTTTTTTGTTTTTTTTTTACAGTAATATACTTATGGTCTATTTCATTAAATATAATCCAGAATTTATAATATTGTAAAATAAGATGAACAATATGAATAAAAATATAAACAATGTGAAAAATTGAAAATATTTTTAATGCTTTGTTAACTTCACTCCAACTTCCCATTTTCACCAGTGTCCTTTGATTACAGGGTTCTTGTTCAGTATTATTAGTAATATTGAGCTCGTTTTAGCAGAGATGGGCCACTTCTATTAAAATTAATGTAATTCACCCAAAAATAAAAATTCTCTCAACATTTACTCACGCTCATGCCATCCCAGATGTGCATGACTTTTTTTCTTCTGCTGAACACATTTGAAGAAAAATAGTAAAATATCTCAGCTCAGTAGGTCCTTAAAATGCAAGTGGATGGTGATCAGACTTTTGAAGCTCCAAAACTCACAGACAGTCAGCATAAATGTCATCCATACGACTCCAACGGTTAAATGAATGTCTTCTAAAGCGACACAATCGCTTTTGGTGCAAAAAAGGTCAATATTTGAATTATTTAACTCTAAATCATTGCTTCCGGTCAGCAGCAGTATGCGCATGTTCACGCAAGAACTGACGCATGTGCGACACGTGGAAGAGCAGCGCTGTTTACAATTGAGTACAGAAGCTTAGTTGGTTTTGGTTTAGATCTGTATTTATCTGTTTATTTACTCACAATGGTGCATTTGTGTGCTTATCCTGGATGTCTCAACCAAGAGAAAAACGTGAGATTAAGCCCGTAACATGCCAACGCAAATCTGTCACATGAGAGATGTGTATGCAGTTCTCTCGTGAATGCGCATACTGCTGCTGACCAAAAGTGATGGTTTAGAGTTAAAAAGTATTTAAATATTGATCTTTTTTGCAACAAAAGCAATTGTATTGCTTTAGAAAACAATTTAACCGCTGGAGTCGTATGGATGAAGTTTATGATGACTGTCTCTGATTTTTGGAGCTTCAAAAGTCTCATCACCATCCACTTGCATTTTAAGGACCTACTGAGCTGATGTGTTCTGGTGAAGAAAGAAAAGTCATACACACCTGAGATATCATGAGGGTGAGTAAATAATGAATTTTCATTTTTGGGAGAACTTTCCCTTTAAGTTAAGCAAACCCTTAGTGACAATATGCTTACAATTATATCTAAAGTTTTTCTTGAAGGGATAGTTCACTAAAAAAAAATTAATTCTCATTAATCATTTATGCACCCTCATGTCATCCCAGATATATATGGCTTTCCTTTATCTGAAGAACACAAAGGAAGATTTTTAGAAGAATAGTTCTGTAGGTCCATACAATGCAAGTGAATGGTGACCAAAACTTTGAAGCTCCAAAAAGCAATCCAATCAGTTTTGGGTGAGAACATACCAAAATATAACTCTTTTTTCATTATAAATCACATCTGCAGCCCCCTTGGCGATCCCAATTTCAAGTTTGATTACACTTCCTAGCGTCATCAAGCACTCTGTGCATGTGTCAAGCACTAGGAAGTGTAATCAAGCTAGAAATCATTATCGTGCCTAGAGACTTCAATGGCAAGATGAACAAAGAGTTACATTTTGGTCTGTTCTCACCCAAAACTGGCTGGATCACCTCAGAAGACATTGAGTAAACTACTGGAGTCATATGGATTACTTTTATGCTGCCTTTATCTGCTTTTTGGAGCTTCAAATGTCTGGCCACCATTCACTTGCATTGTATGGACCTACAGAGATGAGATATTCTTCTGAAAAAACTGTTTGTGCTCTGCAAAAGAAAGAAAGTCAAACACATCTGGGATGGGATTTGGAAAATTATGAGAGAATTTCCATTTTTCGGTGAAGTATCCATTTAACTTAAGGGATTCTCTGCAACTGGATCAAGTTCTTTGCTCTTGCAGTTCAACATACTGTATATTTGCATACATTTAATTTTGAAGAGAACTTGCAAGTAGACAGCCATCCATATAAAAGCAGAAAAAAGTCTTTTGTGGTGTAGGTAGGAGTGAAATAGATGTCTGTCCAGGCTGACACTGGTTAAGGCCAACATCTGTAAGTTCTCGGTCTTCAACTGTGGCTCACAGAAAAATAGACGACCTGCAATAAAAAAACAATTCAAATATTGCCATATTTCCCACTTCAGTATCAAATCTTATCTGGTCACAGGAGTATTCCCATTACTATAACAACTCTTATGATGGCTTTAAAACCCTATAAAGGTTTTTGTATCCTGTAGCATTTGAGAGGCTGAAACGAGGAGCAGTGAGTAAGTTGGCCAAATTTCTGTGAAAATTTGAGTCCCTGCAAATACTGAGGTCATGTGACTTTGTATTAAAACTCTGGCATCAATCCACAATCTTAATTTAAAATTACATGGCAGCATTGTGAGAAATCCACTGACCTCACGGAAAATGTTCCTACCTTTTGCATGTTGTTTTCATGAAAAATAGGCTACATGCTGCAAAACTGTCAATAAAAGAAATATGTTGAAGAAAAAAACATAAATGTTTAAAAAATGTAAGATGTTAGAAAAAAGCAATAAATTAATTTTTGAGGTATTTTTATGTTCTTGCCCTTTTAAGGGTTAATGATCAACAGGCTCACAATATATTTTGTAAGTACTTTTTTCTGGAGTATTAATGTGCATCAGTAAGTGTACAGGCAACATTTATTTCCACTGACATCTGTTTTGGTCTGCATCATGTAAGCTTACAAAGGTGGAAAATTGTAATCAATGATGAGAAAGCCTTTACCATTCAGTGATGTGGCTCTGTTGAAGAGTTCCTCCCTAAAGGTAAAATAAAAGGAATCAATTACAGTGAAACTGCATTTCAAAAGTGGGTCATTCCATAAACTTGAATGTAAATTCTAGAATTATACAGAAATAACATGTTCTGTTTTCACTCCAGTATATCAAACATTATCTTGAGATATTTGGCATTACAATACAATACTCAAAAAGAATACCACTGTCTTCTGTATTTGAGCCTCTTTGGGGTGGATTTACTGCAAAGGCAATCCCTCAAAAAAAAAAAAAAAAAATATGCAGCTGAAAAGTTTCAACAATGCAAAACATATTATTGTCTAAAAACGATTACTTTCTGATGCATGAAGCACATGTCCTATTACAGTCCTATTACTAATCATAATCATAAAATCATCATATTTAATCTTTTAGTTAAAACACAAAAGACACTTACTGTTTCTTCACCACAATGTATATGTACAGCAGATGACAATGTATTTAAATGTATGCTATATTGTTGTGAGACATACAACTGTAATATTATCAAGATAACTTGAGACTTCAACCTTTGCCTGGCATCACAGCCCTGCCCCTGCAGAAACTGCTGAAAATGGAAGGCACCCGTCCCCCTCCCTGCTCAAATCTATACCTCTGCTGCAGGAGCACTTCACAAGGCTGGAGATGGAGCTGGTGCAGCTCAGAGAAACTGTGCTCAAACAGAAGCAGCCTGTGTACTCAGACACATGTGCATGCCACACTAAACTCCAGCAGAACACAGAGCACATCACACAGAGACTGTCAGCCCTCACGCAGCAGTTGAGAGAGCTTCAGACAGAGAAGGACAGCTATCAGAGTGAGCTGACCACACTGAAATTTCAGCTACAGTACAGAGAACAATCCTCACTAAAGCTGAGGCAGCAGCTCAGAGAGTTACAGAAGGAGAGAGAGCAGCAGCGAAGTGAGATCCAGGCACTGAGAGAGCAGGTGAGAGAGATGCTCCAGCCCAGGGAGGAATCACAACAGATTCACAGAGCTCATACACTGCCCCCCTCCCCACTGTCTTCCACCCCAGAGACACCTGATACAGACAATCAACATCCACCACCTCCCAGTCCAGAGAGGCCTGACATAGACAGCTCACAGTCATCACAGTGCCCCCGTCAAGTACCCCAGCACAGCAGCAGCAGCACTCGTCTGACAGCAGCCCAGCACCTATCAGCACAGAAGGACCTGAAATAGCCCTGCTTATTGATTCAAATCTTTATATCATTGATATAAAGAAACTTTTCCCCCGACACAGGACTGTTAAACTCTGGTGTCCCAACACTGACAAAGCCCTGGAGCTATTGACAGAATCCAAGCTGGGACACCCCAGCCACATCATAATCCATACGGGCACAAATGACCTACGAAGCCAACAGGACAGAGTGTCTGACTTTTACAGAGCTGTTGTGGAGAAAGCAAGACACATTTTCCCCAACTCAAAAATCATCTTCTCCACTCTGCTTCAGAGGAAAGATTTCCATCCTCAAACAATTAATAAAATAAACGTTAGCATCTCCAGACACTGTGCCCTTCTGCCTAATGTTCATTTGGCCCACCACCCAGACCTGGACACTGACTGTCTGTATGATCACGTCCACTTATATAAGAATCTGGTGGACTTCCAGGTTAAGCATGGCGTGAATAGGTGTAGGTAGGTGCAGCTCCCGAGCACTTTTAATTATTTGATCGCTTACTATTGATATACGCTCACTCCAATGCATTATTTAGCATTCTGGACAACGAGGGAACATAGGTGAACAACAGAATGACGACAAGAAAGCAACCTCGGCATAAAGCCGGAGACAAAGACGGCAAGGCCTCTGGTAAGACCAATGACATGGCACCTCACCTCGAGTTTTTGCCCGCTTTACCTGAAGACCTTGAGAGACTCTGATCAGCGCTTTTTTCTGACATGATGCAAGTAATTCATTCTCTTTCAAAAACTGAACTGGTTGGTGCCCTGTCAACCGTGAACGTGACATTGGTACAATCGTGACAATCGTACTTCAAAGCACATGACGAACACCTTTGAGAGGTTGAAGACAGCCTAAATAATTATAGCGACAGGCTGGTGAATGTTGAGGCATCCATTGACATGCTACAGAAAGAAAATGTGTCTTTGAAGGAGAAGCTGGACGATCTCGAGAATCGCTCACGGAGGTCTAATATGAGAGTGGTGGGTATCCCTGAAAAGCTTAAGGGATCAGATCCCATTAAGTTCATAACTGACTTCTTCGTGGAAGTACTAGGGAAGGACTTCTTCACGAGCCCACTCCTTCTTTAGCGTGCCCACCGAGTCAGACCTGTGCCAACCAACAACTCAAAGGCCAAACAGTCCAAACCAAGAGTATTCTTGGTTCTCTTCCATTTCCTCCAAGATAAGCATCACATTTTCAGATTCAGCAGGCAAAAGCAGGAGTTGTACTATCGCGGCCACAGGGTGTTTTTCCATGAAGATTTCAGCGTGGAACTGGGGAAAAGGCGAGCGGCGTTCAAGGATGTGAAAGCACGTCTGTACGGGAAGGGAAATAGATTTGCTCTTTTATACCCAGCACTGCTTCGTATTATGCATGAAGGGAAGACACACTGCTTCGATACACCAGAGGAAGCCAATGATTTCTACCTTTCCCAATAGGGTGAAGATAGAGGTGCAATAAAGTTTTTCTCTTTTACCCTTTCGGGTAAGATTACATAGTATATATGTAGATTGAGGCTGACTGTGACTTTCTTTGCGTATACTACATATACTATATACTACATATTCCTTATGTTCCGTTAAGCTGGACAGTGTCCTTAAATGATGATCCTATTTGCTTTTAAACCTCCTATAGAAGGGAGTTGCACTTAGACTGTATGGGACTTTCAGTATAGTTATTTTATACACTTTGGAAGTTTTTTGGTATGTTATGTTTGCGATCATCCTCAGTTGGGGAATTAGAGCTAGGATTTTTTTTTCTTTTCTTTTTTTCTCCTCATGTTTGTTTAGGGGTTGGGAGGGATGGTCTGCAGCTTATCTTTCAAGTTGTTACACATTGTTTTGACCTGTTTTCTTTTGGATTTTCTCACAGCTCATGGCTACAGATTATTTCAAACAATAAGCCCTGCACTCCTTAGTTAATTTCTTTAGTTAATATAGGTGATGAGGATGGTGGCCATCCTGTGAGATTGCTGTCATGAAACGCTAGGGGGCTTAACGGCCCTGTTAAAAGAACTAAAGTTTTTTCCCATCTTAAGCATTATAAACCAGATATATTGTTATATACTCATTTAAGACCAGAGGACCATAATAGAATAAAATATGGGTTAGCCATGTCTTTCATTCCAAATTCAATAGCAGATCAAGAGGTATGGCAATATTAATAAATAAGAGAGTGCAGTTTACACCAATCTGATGTACTCAGTGACCCAAATGGTCGTTTTGTTATAGTTTCTGGATCTCTTTTTCAAGTGCCAGTTGTCTTAGTAAATGTTTATGCTCCTAATTGGGACGATGTTCAATTTGCAAATAGTTTCTTGTCATTAATTCCCAAGCTTAATACACACTATTTGATACTCTCTGGAGACCTGAATTGTGTTATTGACCTACTGCTTGATAGGTCTAACTCTAGAAGTATCGCTTCTGACATAGCCACGTTTTTCTCTTATGCAACAAAATGGGTGTATGGACCCTTGGAGATTTCTAAATCCAATGGCCAAGCAGTACTATTTTTACTCTCCTGTTCATCATTCCTTGCCTATCTGTCACTCACTCGACGTTGTGTCGATGTAGCGACACGAGGGGTTACTCTTGGGAGCCCGAGACACCTCTGGTCTTTGATAAAAGGCCAATGAAAATTGGCGAGTGGTATTTGCATGCCACTCCCCCGGACATACGGGTATAAAAGGAGCTGGTATGCAACCACTCATTCAGATTTTCTCTTCGGACCCGAACGGTCATGCTCATTGAGCTGAATCCTACTGTTCATTCACCTCTGCTGGATCTGACGGCGCATTTCAGCGGCTTCTCCCTTCTCTGCACTGGTGCACTGCAGAGAACTCCCCTGGGCGCTTCGGCAGAAAAACAAAAGAGTATATATATATATAAGAGTATATATTTCTCTAAAAGAGCAGCACACACAGAACGTCTTTTTAAAGACGCGTCTTTTTAATGATGCCTTTCCGATTGTGTGTTATTCCTGATTGCGGTCGTTATCTCTCAACTTCGGATGGTCATCATCGCTGTCTTTTGTGTCTGGGTGTGACCCACATGGAGGCAGCGTTTGCGGATGGTTCATGTTCTCAATGCGAGAACATGACCATGGCAATGTTGCGGTCGCGGCTTGCTTTCGTAAGAAAGCAAGCCACCCCAGCGTCTCCCCGCCTCGGTCCTTCTACCTACAGGTATGAAGCCAGCGCGGCCGATCTCGCTCTCTGTGCGACGAAAGTCACGGCGCGGTCTCTCGGGCAGACAATGGCCACACTAGTGGTCCAGGAGCGCCACCTTTGGCTCAACCTGGTCAAGATGGGCGAGGTCGTCAAGACACGGTTCCTTGCTGCCCCCATTTCCCAGGCTGGCCTATTCGGCGAAACCGCCGAGGACTTTGCCCAGCAGTTCTCGGTGGTGAAGCAGCAGATGGAGGCAATCCAGCACATCCTGCCCCAGCTCAAGATCCCGCACCCCGTCTGCTCGTCGCCAAGGGTGTCCCCCTGCGAGCACCAGCTCCGCCGCAGCCCACCCCTTCTGCCCGGCCCCGGCGTGGAGCCCACCGCATGTTGGGTTACACTCACGTGATCCTGAGACCCCGACCGGGCTATGTGCCCAAGGTTTCCACCACCCCTTTTAGGGACCAGGTGGTGAACCTGCAAGTGCTGCCCCAGGAGGAGGCAGACCCAGCCCTGTCGTTGCTGTGTCCGGTGCGCGCTTTACGCATCTATTTGGATCGTACGCAGAGCTTTAGAATCTCTGAGCAGCTCTTTGTCTGCTTTGGCGCACAGCGGAAAGGAAGCGCTGTCTCCAAGCAGAGGATCGCCCACTGGCTCATTGATGCCATAACTATGGCATATCTCGCCCAGGACATGCCGCCCCCGGTAGGGCTACGAGCCCATTCTACCAGGGGTGTAGTGGCTTCCTGGGCCCTGGCCAGAGGTGCCTCTCTAACAGACATTTGCAGAGCAGCGGGCTGGGCAACACCCAACACCTTTGCAAGGTTCTACTACCTCCGGGTGGAACCGGTTTCGTCCCAGGTAGTTGCACATAACACAAGCGTAGAAGCCGCTGGTCTCCGCTGTTTCTTCCCCTTGGGAGGGACACCCCCCAACTAGACCTGGCGGCCCAGTCGGATAATCCCCCTTCTTTTTTAGGGAGTGGAAAAAAGAGAAGGGGAAAAGAGGCCACGACTGGGTTAAGCCTGTCTCTATCTCTTGGGTAGTTGACTTGTCCCCAAAAAGGGCCATTCGACACTCATCACTATGTTGGGGGAGGTTACATGTCGACCTGGTGTGCTGGCTATGAGGCACACAGTTGTCTGCCCACCACACACCACCAGTACACGTAACACAGTTCAGCCAATTGTGGCATTTCGTATAGGGACCCCTAGTGTCACTACATCGACACAACGTCGAGTGAGTGATAGATATGGAACGTCATGGTTACTTGTGTAACGCTGAACTACCCGCTGAAATGGCCGGACCTCATATCGGCTCCTCAGCATAAAACCTGAATGAGTGGTTGCATACCAGCTCCTTTTATACCCGTATGTCCGGGGGAGTGGCATGCAAATACCACTCACCAATTTTCATTGGCCTTTTATCAAAGACCAGAGGTGTCTCGGGCTCCCAAGAGTGACCCCTAGTGTCACTACATTGAAACAACGTCTCATTCCCTCCATCAGGGAACGGAGGTTACACAAGTAACCATGACGTTTTCCAGGCTAGACTATTTCTTTATAGATAATCTGTTTATATAAATGATTCAGAAAATTGAGTACTCAGCTATAGTTATATCAGACCATGCAAGTGTGGTACTAGACCTGCATTTTCCTTTGAACATCAGGGAACGACCGCAGTGGAAACTTAATCCTCTCTTGTTATCTTGTCAAAAATTCTGCAATGTTGTGTTGGCCAATATAGACACCATCTTGGAGAGCAATAAATTGGGCTCAGTATCTTACTCATTACTCTGGGAAACTCTAAAGGCTTATATGAGGGGCCAAATAATATCCTATACATCATATGCCAATAAAGAGCATAGGAAGGAATTGCAGGCATTGTCACAATCTACACCATCAGCTGAATTACGTAAAAAAAGAGTTGATCTACAGACAAAATTCAATCTCTTATCTACAACTCAAGCAGAACAAAACATTTTTAGGACTCGTGGCCTTTATTATGAATATGGAGATAAATCAAGCCGGCTTTTGTCTCACCAGCTGAAGTGCCAAGTTGCTTCGCATCTTATTCCTCAGATAAAGGATTCTAACCAAATTTTAACAAATAACCCAAAGGAAATTAACACAATTTTCACATCCTTTTATTCTTCATTATATACTTCAGAATTCCCTTCAGATACAACAGATATGAACAATTTCTTAAATAATTTAGACATTCCGACGCTGCAGTTAGATGAGGTAGAAGATTTAGATCAAGGTCTTGAGTTGGAAGAAATCAGTACAGCCATCATAGCAATGAGAAGTGGTAGATCTCCAGGCCCTGATGGGTATCCTATTGAGTTTTATAAGAAATTTAAGGAGAAACTTGTACCAATTCTTCTCGAAGTGTTTAAAGAATCTTTGGAATCTGGTTCTCTGCCACCAACTTTTTCACAAGCTTCCATCTCACTCCTTAAAAAAATTAAGAATAAAGACCCCAGTCAGTGTGGGTCATATCGTCCTATTTCCCTTTTAAACACTGACATTAAAATCCTAACAAAGGTTCTAACATACCTCTTGGAATATGTCCTTCCCACAATAATTTCAGATGATCAAACAGGATTTATTAGGAATCATCATTCTTTCTCTAATATTCGAAGATTAGCCAACATGATGTATTTGCCCGTTCCTTCTCTGGATCCAGAGGTTATCATCTCTTTGGATGTGGAGAAGGCTTTTGATTGAAATGAATGGCCACATTTGTTTGCAGTTTTAGAAAAATCTGGTTTTGGTTTTATATATATATATATATATATATATATATATATATATATATATATATATATATATATATATATCTTGGGTTAAATTACTGTAAAGTTTCCAGCAAAAAGAAAGTGGGGAGCGGGGTGGCAGTCCAGGTAGAACAGCTTTTATTCAAGCATTTCAGCTTCACAAACAAGGGACAGGCTTTTCAGCTTCACAAACACGAACAGGCCTTTCAGCTTCACAAATAAAGATTAGGCTTTACAAATAAAGAAGTGTTTTTTTCAGCTTCATACAACTCCCTCTCCCTCACTGGCGTTCTCAGCGGCTTTTCAAGCCCATCTCCGTCACTGTAACGAGACACAGGTGTTATGCATCATTAATCACCAGGTGATGGCCCTTACCGCTACCTCTCTCCCCAGTGACAGACACATGACCACGTCCCACTCAATTACTATACCATTCAACACAGGCATCTATTCGGACCAATTATTGTCTATCTGATTATTTCCCATTAACGCGAGGTACTCGTCAAGAATACCCACTGTCCCCACTTCTTTTCGCAATCGCCATTGAACCTCTTTCAATTGCACTGAAATCAACCATACTGTTTCAAAGGATCAGGAGGGGAAATATTGAGCATTGTGTGCCTTTTTATGCTGATGACCTTTTATTTTATGTTAGTGATCCCATAACTAGTTGTCCTGATATTATATTATTATTGAGTCATTTTGGATCCTTTTCTGGTTATAAATTAAATCTTCTAAAATGAGAATTCTTATTTTTTTCAGTCTTTGCCAGTCTTTTTGCCATGCTATAATCCTCCTTTGTCTGGGAAAATAAGATTCCAAGGATTAATAAACATATTCTTCAGAGGAGCCATGAAGTAGGTGGGTTAGGCCTTCCAAGTTTTATTCACTATTATTGGGCATCCAATATTCAAAAGATTTTATTCTGGTTCCATTGCCCGGAAACAAATTGTTGTCTAATTGAATCACAAACCTGTCATTCTTCATCCCTTCCTGCTTTAGTATATTCTTCCCTACCCTTGAAAGCCTCCCGATTCACATCTAATCCGGTAGTGCTTTCTACTCTTAGGATTTTTAGTCAGTTCCGTTATCACTATAAGTTTACATTAGTGTCAATTCTGGGCCCTATTTATAAAAATCATTTATTCACCCACTCTATATTGGACCTAGTATTTAAGCAGTGGGTAGAAAGTGGTTTGACGTGTTTTAAGAATTTGTATACCAACGGTTTATTTAATAGCTTTGAGAATCTTTGCAGAATGTATGACCCCCAAATAACTACTTCTTTAGATATCTTCAGATCTGTCATTTTGTCAAGGTCAATTTCCCTGTCTTTCCTGACCTTCCACCCACCTCAGTTTTGGATAACCTTACTCTTAAACTCAGTAATAAGGGGATGATCTCCATATTGTACTCTCAGCTCATGTCTTTTAAAGAATATAGCCTGGATAAGATCAAATCCAGATGGGAAGATGAAATGGGTATTCCCAGAGTAATCTGAGGCCTATTGGAAGGAGGCGCTTAAAAGGGTCCATTCATCGTCATCCTCTGCTAGACTTGGGCTCATACAATTTAAAGTTCTGCATAGGGTTCATTTAAGTAAGGCTAGACTCACCGTAATATATATCCTGTGGCAGACGCTGCGTGTGATAGATGCTCTTTTTCTCCAGCAAATCTGGCACATATGTTTTGGTCCTGCTCTGGTCTAGATAACTACTGGGCATTGATCTTTAAAACCATTAGTGAAGCTCTTAGGGTAACACTGAGGCCGTGTCCCCTAATAGTTGTGTTTGGAACACCGGACGATGCAATAAATGCAACTTTAACTACAAATATGAGTGATACTATTGCTTTTACATCAATGCTGGCTTGTAGGAGAATTGTATTGTGCTGGAAATCCACCACTTCTCCATCAGTGGCATTTTGGCTGGAAGATGTGATATATTTTTTAAAACTAGAAAAGATCAAATTTACTTTGAGAGGATACGTGGAAAGGTTTTATTCAAAATGGGAATTCCTTAGTTCTGTCAAAATCAGGGGGCCTGAGTAGCACAGTGGTAAAAGACACTGGCTACCACCCCTGGAGTTCACTAGTTCAAATCTCAGGGTGTGCTGAGTGACTCCAGCCAGGTCTCCTAAGCAACCAAATTGGCCCGGTTGCTAGGGAGGGTAGAGTCACATGGAGTAACCTCCTCGTGGTCACTATAATGTGGTTCGTTCTTGGTGGGGCGCATGGTGAGTTGAGCGTGGATGCCATAGTGGATGCACGCGCTATGTCTCCATGGCAACGCGCTCAACAAGCCACGTGATAAGATGCACGGGTTGATGGTCTCAGAGGCAGCTGGGATTTGTCCTCCGCCACCTGGATTGAGGTGAATCACTACATGACCACAAGGACTTAAAAGCACATTGGGAATTGGGCATTCCAAATTGGAATAATTCCAAAATTATGTCAAAATCAAAAAAAAGGAAAGACACTGTAAAATACCACGCTTTATATTGTATTGTTTTATTCTTTCAATAAAAAAAAATAAATAAAAAAAATCCGGTGTATGTTCTGGCAAAGATATTGCTCTAAACAGGACCAACCAGACAAGCCCCAGGTGGAACAGAACCAGCCCCAGACCAGCCAATCCAATGAGACACACTTCAAGAACAATGGCCCACCTAGAGCATCTACCACAGCCCCACCCAGAGCCCCTCTCAGAGCTTCAGCACCCAGACAGGAGGCACACAGACAGAGATTACTCTATAAATGTCATACAGCTCCTACAGAATACCGCACAGCACTGGAACCCCCTCCACAGCAGATCCTGCACCAGCCAGGTAGGCAGAGCAATGCCCAGGCTGTCAGTGGAGGAGCAAACCGAGCCAACACTGAACTTCAGGACATCCAGCACATGCTCAGTATCATCTGCTCTCACTTAATAACTCATAATGGATAGTGGTTAAAAACATTTTTTTTTTTTAAAAATACATACATACATAAACTTTTTTTCCCTTTTTACTTTGTGTATATTCAACATTACTCACATTGATTTTATTCACTGTTGTTTTTGAACTGTTGTAAATGTGCCTTTTTTTGTATGTGTGTGTGTGTGTCTTTCTCTTTTCTCAAAAGATTCATATATATATATATATATATATATATATATATATATATATATATATATATATCATATAGGTCACCGAGCGTTGCAACCCCCCTCACAATCCATTCCGGCCAGCTGAAAGGGGACTTGCCAATACACAATCTTGGGTTCTGCCATATGCTCGAGGCAACATTTAATTTAGTGTCCGATTTAAACAATCTGGACACTTTAGTCCATACCGAGTGTAAATGCAAAATAATGGGGTGTAACTTAACTTTTCCGATTAGTTTGATAGAGAGGCTTTGTAATGGTGAAATAGGGGCAAGAACTGCCTGTTCAGTAACAAACCAGGGTGGGGCTCTCTCAGGTGGAAGTGGCCAATGAGCCAAATGTCTGAGACTGAACGCATAGTAATAAAACAAAATCTTGGGTAGGCCTAGCACACCTTTGTCAATCGGCCTATGTAACTTATTAAAATGCAATTACCATTCCAAAATACCATTCCAAATGAAGGACTTTGCTATGCTATAAAATTGCTTGAAATAAGAGAGGGGGACATCTACAGGGAGAAACTGTAGCAGGTAGTTGAATTTTGGAATACAATTCATTTTAATAACATTAACCTTCCCAATCATCGATAAATGTAATGAAGCCCACCTGTCCACATCACTCAAAAACCTTTTTATAAAAGGGTCGAAATTAACTCTAACTAAATCAGACAAATTTGCTGGGAATATAATCCCCAAATACTTAATGCCCTGATTGGGCCACTGGAAGGTGCCCGGCTGGGAAGCCGTTACTGGACAGTACGCTGTCAGAGCCAAAGCTTCGGATTTAGACAAACTTTGTATCCCGAGAACTTGGAAAAGGAATTAATAATTCTGTGGAGGCAAGGCATAGATCTAGTAGGTTCAGAGACAAATAATAAAATATCATCTGCGTGAAGCAGAAGCTTATGCGCCACACCTCCCACCACCATCCCTGGAAAATTATCCTCCTTTCTTATCGCGGCTGCTAATGGTTCCAGGGCAAGAGAGAACAATAATGGGGAAAGAGGGCAACCCTGCCAAGTGCCCCATCCAGAGTAAAATAATCTGAACTTAATCCATTTGTTTGTACTGCTGCTACAGGGTGTCTATAAAGTAACTTAATCCAACCAATAAATGTACTCCCGAACCCATACATTTCCAAAATTTTAAAAAGATAATCCCATTCTACCATATCAAATGCCTTTTTGGCATCAAGTGGGATGGCAGCAACCAGAGACTGATCATTCACTACTGACCACATGATATTGATGAGATGCCTAATGTTATTAGAAGAGCTGCGGCCCCGAATAAACCCCACCAGATCTATATGTATAAGAGATGTCATAACCTTATTTAATCGGTTACCCAAAATTTTTTACAACATTTTTACATCTAGATGGATCAGGGAGATTGGATGGTAACTTTACACTCACTTGGTTCTTTGTCCTTTTTAAGAATCAGACTGATCCGGGCTTGTGTCATGGTTGGAGGAATCTTTCCATTCTTTAATGATTCCGTATAAACTTCTAACAAAAGTGGAGCCAGTTCTGTAGCATAGGATCTAAAAAATTCTGCGGCAAAACCATCTGGCCCCGGAGCCTTGCCAGTTGGTAGGGACTTAATTACCTCGTCAAGCTCCTCCAAGGTTATCTCAGAGTCAAGAGAGTTTATTTGCTCAGTCGCAGTTTAGGAAGATTTAATGGTTCCACAAAGTTTCTAATATCTTCATCAGTAGACGAAGATGTAGAACTATAAAGATCAATATAGTACTCTTTAAAGGCATTATTAATATCAGTGGCCGAGGTAAAAATTTCACCACCAGCAAATTTCACTGAGGGAATGGTAGAAAGAGACTCTCTCTGCTTTATATATCTAGCCAAAAGCTTCTCTGCTTTGTCCCCCAACTCAAAGTATGACTGTCTTGCCTTGAATAACCAAAACTCCCCTTTCCGCAACAAAATAGTGTTATATTTGTATGTCAATTCTCTGAGGCCATCAGATGACATACAGCGCTTCAGCTCTGCCTCTGCACTTTTAATATTTTCTTGGATTTTTTGATGAATGAGGCATACTGTATGATCCGGCCCCTAAGAACCGCCTTAAGTGCCTCACAAGCCAATTGAGCAATCAACAACAGATGAAATTAGGGATTTGGATATAAAAAAAAATAATCTATTCTAGAATAAATCTTATGGACTGATGAAAAAAATTTATAGTCCCTACCAGATGGGTTCAAAATTCTCCAAATATCTGTAAGACCAAGATTTTTACACATCCTGTGAAGCGTCAATGTTGCTCTAGGGGGCTTACACACTTTTGCTTCACTATGATCAAGGTTTGAGTCCATCAATAGATTAAAGTCTCCTCCCAATATTATATCATGAGCGGTGCCAGCGGTTTGCAACATCCTTTCAAGATCTATAAAAAAGCCCTGATCATCAGTGTTAGGTGCATAAATATTATCCAAAATCAGACTTTGCCCCTGAATTTCTGCTAAAACAATAATGACTCTCCCTAATTTATCTTTAATCTGCTTGAGATATTTAAATTGTAATTGTTTAATTACCAATATAATGACTCCCTTGCTCTTACTTGAGCCTGCACTAAAGAAAACATGTCCACCCCATATCTTCCCAAATGTTTCTTAAACACAAGTCTTTTAAACTTCCTTATGAAGCACAATGTCTTGAGTGATTGCCAAATTGGATTCATGCCAAAATGTCGCACATCTGACCACATTTTCACCCTACAGACACTAATTGATAAATATGTGCATCAAAATAAAAGACACATTTTCACTTTGTAGACTTCAAGAAAGCATTCGATTCAATCTGGCATGAAGGATTATATCTCAAACTTATTGACAGTGGTGTAGGGGGAAAATTTGATGATTTGATAAAATCAATGTACACAGCCAGTCAATGTGCTGTAAAAATTGGAAAAGAACTGATTTTTTTCTCATGGAGTGGCATGGAGTGAGACAGGGCTGCAGTTTAAGCCATACCCTCTTCAACATTTACATCAACCAATTGGCTAATATACTAGAACATTCTCCCATTCAAGGTCTCACTCTACATGACACATAAATAAAGTGTCTCCTCTTTGCAGATGACCTTGTTCTCCTGTCACCCATTAAAAAGGGGCTGCAGGACAGCCTGAATCTGCTGGCAGGTTACTGTCAGACCCGGGCCCTGACAGTCAACCACCAAAAAACTAAAGTTATGATTTTCCGGAAATGTTCCAGATCTCAGGGAATAACATTCACACTATCACAAAGAACCACTGAAACCACAAAAACATACACTTACCTCAGCCTGAAAATCACTCCTATGGGTAACTTTACTTTGACTGTGAATGAACTCAAAAAGAAGCTCAAAGGGATTTATATCCCATTAAAAGATCAATTAAAATTGACATTCCAATTCAAATCTGGCTCATACTTTTCAAATCAATAATTGAACCAATTGCATTATATGGCAATGAAGTGTGGGGTCCACCTATAAAATCTGACACTGGAATTGGGAAAAACATCTGATTGAAACTCTAAAATTTAGAATTTTGCAAAAGAATACTCAAAGTTCAAAGAAAAACACCAAACAATGGATGCAGGGCAGAATTAGGCCAATACCCTCTCCTTTTAAACATCCAAAAAAGAGCCATCAAATTCTGGAAACACTTAAAGACAAGTGACCCCACCACATACCATTATAAAACCCTAAAATACCAAGAGCTGAGCGAGGCAAGGAGTCCCCTCTGCCAGTTGGTGCTGAGACTGACTGACCTCACTCCTGCAGAGATCAGACAACCTCAGGACAAACTCACACTCACAATCATTCGGACCAACCAAATTCTAAACACAGAAAAAGATAAATACATCACCAATTGGACAAACACTATTAAAAATCAACACAAATTGGAATGTTATTCTGCACTAAATCGAGAGTAGACTGTGGCAGACTACCTGAGCTTAAGAAATTTGACTGATGTGAGCTTAAGAAAAGCATTGATGATGTACAGACTCAGCGATCACAGCCTGGCCATAGAGATGGGGCGGCACAGACAAACGTGGGTATCCTGTGAGGAGATACTCTGCTCCCATTGCAATCTGGGAATGATGGAGACAGAGCTGCACTTCCTCACAGAATGTTCAAAATATTAAATCATCAGACACCACTATTATCCCAAAATTAACTAAATATTCCCCCAATTTAATAATTGCACTCCAACTGAAAAACTTTCTTTTATCCTCGGCGAAAAAGCTGAATGTGCAAATATAGCCGCAAGATTTGTAGCATCCTGCCATCTCCTGAGGGACAACCACAACTAAGGAATGAGCATTCGATAAATGTATTATTAAAAATGTAACCCCCCACTCACCCCGCAAAACCCTCATTACACATGAATGTAGATAATGTTTAATTCAGTTTATATAGTTCATTAGTTAAAGTTAACTTGTTACATAATTGATCATAATAATTTTTATTTATCTGTTTTTCTTCTTTCAATGTTTCTCCTTTTATATTGCCTGTTCAAATCCTAATTCAGTTGTTCTAAACTGTTTTCTATGTTGTTTTAAATGTTTTGGCAATACAAACAATTTACTTTTGTCATGCCAATAAAGCAACTTGAATTGAATTGAATAGATAGATACACTGTCAGAAAAAAAGGTACTGCACAGGTACATTTTGTTCCCAGAGGAACAAAATAAATAATTGTACCTATAAAGGTCCACTATAAGTCCTTAGGGTACATTTATGTACCCAGACGAGGTTGAAAGGTACACTTTTTTAGTGTTCAATGTTAAAGGTCCATATTTGTACCTTTGTAACAAAAAAAGTCTATAGGCCTATCTAGAATATGTCATAACAAAGTATATTTTATTTATATACCCTTTACAAAAAAAAAAAAAAAAAATGAAATAGTACATAAATAGCCAACAGTATGAATATAAAAAGGACTAAAATAACAAATCTGTGCATTTATATTGAACATGTACACATAATATTAATATGGTTGTTCTCTTTATCTCTCTAGAATTGAGTTGGGGAAGATGTCTACAGCTCACTTAATAAAGGAGCTAATTCGGTTTGGTATAGATGTCACGGAAGAGGAGAGGAAGAAATCTGAGGGTGAGTATAAAAGTTACACGCTGAAACATCCTTGGAAAATTAAAGTGTTGACCACTATTTAAGCTTGGTATTAAACTCCACCAAATAGTTAACGGCACATAACCTTGGACTTATAACTAAGGCCAACAGAAAAAAAAAACCTAGTTCTGGAAGTTTCTGTCTCAAATAAAATGACTTTATTCGTCAAATAATAGAGACGCTGAAACGAAAGGGTTTTTTAATTGCACTTTGATGTTAAGGCGCTTGCTGTTCTAAGTTTTGGTGGGCAAGTGGGCCCCATGAAGATTACGTTTGCTACGCTTATGCTTATCTTTATCAGTTTAGTATATTTACAACTGTATGTCTTAATATAGGCAATGCATTTCTACTTTATTTCATAGTCTTGTAAAGTGGTTATACATGTTAGAGAGAGTGTATGTGTGTGTGAGACTGTGTGTGTGTATCAGTGTGTGAGTGTTTGTGTATGAGTGTGTGAGAGAGAGAGAGAGAGAGAGAGTGTATGTGTGTGTGTGTATCAGTGTGTGTGTTTGAGTGTGTGAGAGAGAGAGAGAGAGAGTGTTTGTTCATGTATGTGTGTGTGAGAGAGAGAGAGTGTGTGTGTTTGTGTATGAGAGTGTGTGTGTTTGTGTATGAATGCGTGTGTATGTGTATGAGTGAGATTTTGAAATTCTCAAATTCCCTGTAGATGTTCAGACTAAGCTAGATAGAAAATAATGCAATATTTCTACATCAGATCTAATCAAAATCATAGGAACACTGTATGAAAGCATTGCTCAGTTTAAGATGTAAGTATTCTTAATAACTGTGCCCAAGTATTAAAGGTGTACACTAAATTTGGTATTTAAATCACATATAATGCTAAACTAACATTAAAATATTTTTTACAGGTATCCATCTAATCATTTCTGGTGATACAGTGAAATGAGTTTTCATATGATATAAGGGGAAAATACACAGACCAAATGCCGTTTACAAGCGAAAACAGTCCAAAACAGTTGTAAACAAAGATGTCGTTGGATTTTGATGTGAGAGGAGAAGAGGATGCCATGTTGGATGGTGTGAGGTTGAATAAACCATAAGGGTGAACATTTGTGGGTGAACATTTCCTTTAATATAGACGTAGCCTTAGCATTAACTTATGGGACATTGAAACTGTATAAAATTACATAATTTGATAGGAAACTGCTTATGCTTTTTGTGTCTTTCTAAACTATTTGCAGTTTTATCAAGAAACTGGTTTCCTGTATAAATCTCTTAATGTGTGCTGCTGCTTTCGAGAAGGTTTTGGAAACATTACATCTAGTGTGCTACGGCTTGCTCAAGAGAAATCTCCCTTAGCAAAGCTGCACAAGGACACAAGAGAAGAATCTCTCACTGAAGATCATTCTGGTAATTGATTCTGATTATTGATAATTGATCCTCTTAATTAATCCTTGTCTTCCTTTGGATGGATTCATACATATTTATGTGTCTTATGTTTTAGTTATTGATTTCAAAGCAGCTCTCCTGATGTTGCCATCCTTGTTCAGGGAGAAACTTGAAAATGTCATTGTGCTTGGGGAGGTGCGTGTATGGTCCACCTCTGTTTGTTTATTAATTTTATGTATGTGATCATTAAAAAGTACAAATAATTAAAAACTGCATTTAGAGTTGTGCCACATTTATACATGAATATTGTGAATATTAATTACTATTCAAGCATATATATTATGTCTATCCATAATTTAAGTAACCTTAAATAAAAAAAAAAAATTGACAGAGAAACTCTTATGTGTGCTCTGTCATTTAGAATGAACCATCATCACCATATCCAACTGTTCAGCTACCAGACGTCACTGACTGGAAGTCTGTGTTTACAAGAAGTGGTCAGAGCTGATGGGTTGGAGATCTGCAGGGCTAGCGGTGTGGATGAAGGGGCTCTTGCTGCATTTTGTTCTTACTTTGTCTTCAGCCTGGCATATCCATCTCACTTAAAGAATACTCTGATATTTCTTCAGCGGTATGTTCTGAAACTTGCTGTGGATGGTGACAAGCCTCTGCCTACCCCTGTGACCAGAGTCATTAACCGCTTATATAACATCTACCAAAAATGCCTCGCCCATTCTGTTGTGCAAAATGTTCTACAGACAGATAGACAGATAAACAGACAATAGATAGATAGACAGACAGACGAAAGATAGACAGACGGACGATAGATAGACAGACAGACGATAGATAGACAGACTGATAGATAGAGACAGACGATAGATAGACAGACTGATAGAGACAGACAGACGATAGAGAGATAGACAGACAGATAGACAGACAGACAATAGATAGAGAGATAGACAGACAGACAGACAGATAGATAAACAGAGGATAGACAGGCAGATAGATACACATACATACATACATAGACAGACAGATAGATAGATAGATAGATAGATAGATAGATAGACAGACAGACAGACAGATAGATAGATAGACAGACAGACAGACAGACAGACAGACAGGCAGACAGTTGATTGATAGATTTTACCATATGGAAAACAAATACATTGTGTGAATGACTCAGGAGTTATTTCTAACATTTTACCAATATAATATGCAGCGCTTAAAAAATATTCATATTTATTGACAGAAATAAATGCGTAACTGTAAATTGTTTTGAGAAATAATAGCATGATGTCTCGCAAATGACCTCTCGCGATCAAGTCAACGTTCGTGATTCTGACCAATCACATTAGAGCATTTCAACCGAATTTGGCGCTTAAACTACAGCAGAATCTCCGTGACAGAAGATACTAACCGACGTGTATGTGAAGAGTTGTTAAATATTCCTAATTTCCTAATATAACCAGACTCCACGCTTTTAAATTAGTTTAAATTAATGTAGGCTATTTAAATATGGATTTAGACCAAGGGGAAACAATTACGACCGACCACGACAGTGATGAAGCAGACGAGAGCTTTTACCTCAGCAGGTGAACTGACTAACGGCTCTCTCATTTCTACATCTAAGAGAAATATAGCAGTTTGAAACCTGTTTTATTTATTATTTCAGGTTAATGTTGACGGGCGAGAAGCGGTTATCCTCCCCGAACTTGTTCTCTTCAGGTGACTTGAATGATGGTATGACCATTTACAGCAATTTCACTCAAACCCAGCTCATAATGGTTATTTCTTGGCTAACTTAATATTACAGTTGCTATATAGTCTAGGCCTATATATATATATATATATATATATATATATATATATATATATATATATATATTGATTGAGTTAGACCGAGTACAGTTGTAACTTGCAAAACTGAATATTTCCCTTCTCATGAATGTTTGAAATAGATACACATACATACATACATACAGACAGACAGACAGATAGATAGATATATAGATAGATACACATATAGATAGATACACATACAGACAGATAGATAGATACACATGCAGACAGATAGATAGACAGATAGATACACACACATACAGATAGATAGATAGATACACATACATACAAACAGATAGATAGATAGATACACATATATACAGATAGATGGATAGATAGATAGATAGATATACATACAGATAGATGGATAGATAGATACACATACATACAGATAGATAGATAGATACACATACATACAAACAGATAGATAGATACACATATATACAGATAGATGGATAGATAGATAGATAGATACACATACATACAGATGGATAGACAGATAGATAGATACACATACATACAGATAGATAGATAGATACACACACATACAGATAGATAGATAGATAGATAGATACACATATACAGATAGATGGATAGATAGATAGATAGATACACATACAGACAGATAGATAGATACACATACATACAGATAGATGGATAGATAGATACACATACATACAGATAGATGGATAGATAGATACACATACATACAGATAGATGGATAGATAGATACACAGACAGACAGATAGATAGATAGACTGATACACAGACAGATAGATAGATTGATAGATACACATACAGACAGATAGATAGATACACATACAGACAGATACATAGATAGATACACATACAGACAGACAGATAGATAGATGATAGACAGACAGATATATAGATAGATACACATACATACAGATAGATATATAGATATACATACAGATAGATAGATACACATACAGATAGATAGATATATAGATAGATACACATATAGATAGATACACAGACAGACAGATAGATAGATACACATGCAGACAGATAGATAGACAGATAGATACACACACATACAGATAGATAGATAGATACACATACAGACAGATAGATAGATACACATGCAGATAGATAGATACACAGACAGACAGACAGATAGATAGATGATAGACAGACAGATAGATAGATAGGTACACATACAGACAGATAGATAGATAGATAGATACACAGAAAGATAGGTAGACAGATAGATAGATACACATACAGACAGATAGATAGATACACAGACAGATAGATAGATAGATAGATACACATACAGACAGATAGATAGATACACAGACAGATAGATAGATAGATACACATACAGACAGATATATACAGATACATACAGACAGATAGATAGATACACAGACAGATAGATAGATAGATACACATACAGACAGATATATACAGATACATACAGACAGATAGATAGATAGATACACACAGACAGATAGATAGATACACACAGACAGATAGATAGATACACATACATACAGATAGATAGATACACATACACACAGATAGATAGATACACATACAGACAGATAGATAGATAGATAGATAGATACACATACATATAGATAGATACACAGACAGACAGATAGATAGATAGATAGATACACATACATACAGATAGATAGATAGATATATACACAGATAGACAGATAGATAGACACACATACAGATAGATAGACACACATACAGACAGACAGATACACAGATAGATAGATAGTTACACACACAGACAGACAGATAGATAGATACACAGACAGATAGATAGATACACATACAGACAGATAGATAGATACACATACATACAGATAGATAGATAGATAGATACACATACATACAGATAGATAGATAGATAGATAGATAGATAGATATACATACAGATAGATAGATACACATACAGACAGATAGATAGATAGATACACATACATACAGATAGATAGATACACAGACAGACAGATAGATAGATACACAGACAGACAGATAGATAGATAGATAGATAGATATACATACATACATACATAGACAGACAGATTGATAGATAGACAGATAGATAGATAGATATATAGATACATACATATATAGATAGATAAGGGGTGCTTGGGTCGGCTATGCCTCTTCAAATGATCTCTGTATACATTTACACTCATTAAAAATATCTATTTGAAAACAATCACAGAGTATAAAATGTCTGTATATTTTACTTAAAGGAATATTCCGGGTTCAATACAAGTTAAGCTCAATCGAAAGCATTTGTAATAAAATACTGATAACCACAAAAATTTATTTAGACTCGTCATTCCTTTTCTTTAAAAAAAAGTATAAATCTAGGTTACAGTGAGGAAGTTACAGTGGAAGTGAATGGGGCCAATTTTTGTGTGTTAAAAGACTGAAAGTTTATCCAGAAGACGTAAACAATATGCGTGTTGACATGATTTTAGCGTGATAAAATCGTTTACTAACATTTTTTATGTAAAGTTATAGCCAATTTTACAACTTCGTTACCATGACGATGTAATGTCAACAAGACCCTAAAATCCTAAAGTGACTGTAAAAATGACAATTAAAACAACTTTACAGCACAAATAATACATGAGTTTTAAGAGAAGAATTATTGTAAGTGCTTCTATAAAATTATAAGCTTCACATTTCTATGTTTAAACCCTCAAAAAATTGGACACATTCACTTCCATTGTAAGTTCCATTGTTACCTAGATTTTTGATTTTTTTTTTTTTTTTTTTTGTTTTAAGAAATGTTTTGTGCTAATCAACATTATGCCACAAATGCTGTCGATAGAGGTTAACTTGTATTGAACCCGGAGCATTCCTTTGAGTTTGGTATAATGCCTTATTTAAGTACTTTACAAATGCATAACAATGGGTAAGTAAGGTGCACTGAGTATTTTTCCCCATTTAAAAAGATTTGCTTTTAAAGAAATGAACAGTATTTTTGAAACGTATGTTTCAAATCATGATATTGATCACTCACACTCTGCTTCATGATATTGATCATTCTATCTCAAAACTATTATATTCAACATGGAGCGTGTCCCCTCATGGGGGCTGTCGTGTTGAGATCACTTGACTAATACTAATTGTATTTACCAGTAAATGTCAAAGTTGAATATTTAAAGGCAGGGGTTTGTTCGATCCCAAGGATGAACAAGAGAACAAGTTTGCCATAGCAAGCACCACTTATAGAACCAGTCACTGTTCTGCAACTGTAGTAACTAAAGTAGTGTTTTCTCTCTATTTGATAGTGATTTCCCCTCAGATTGGCCTGCTGTGTTGCAGAGTACAGAACAAAAATGCACCCGCCACAAAACAGGTATATTTCATAAGACTGCACGCTCTGGGAGGATTTTAAGGAATATTCCGGTTCAAGACAAGTTAAGCTCAATCGACAGCATTTGGGGAATAATAATGATTACCACAAAAAAATATTTCAACTCGTCACTCCTTTTCTTTAAAAAAAAGTATAAATCGAGGTTACAGTGAGGAAGTTACAGTGGAAGTGAATGGGGCCAATCCGTGAACGTTAAACTAATTATAAATATATACCCACAAGACATAAACAGTATGCATATTAAAATGATTTCAGTGTGATAAAATCGCTTACAAACCTTAATTTTACAACTTCGTTGCCATTACCATGTAATGTCAGCAAACCCTAAAATGGCTGTAAAAATGACCATTCAAACAACTTTACAGCTCAAATAATACATGAGTTTTAACAGAAGAATGTAAGTGCTTTTTAAGCTTCATATTTCTGCCTTTAAACCCTCCAAAAATTGGCCCCATTCACTTCCATTGTAAGTGCCTCACTGTAACATTGATGTTTGCTTTTTTGTTTTTTAAGAAAAGGAGGGACAAGTCGAAGTAATTTTTTGTGCTAATAAATATTATGCCACAAATGCTGTCGAATAAGCTTAACTTGTATTAAACCTGGAATATCCCTTTAATCTTCACTCGGAAGTTTGGAGGATACTGATGTGGGAGTATTGGATTGTCATATGTTACGTGTCCAAGTGTACACCAAACCTTATGTATTCATCTTTGTCTTGATTAAATTTCTTCAATTTTATATTCTGCCAATTATCCATTATGAATTGAATGCTTCTTGCATTAAGCTATTGTATTATGAATTTCATGTTTTTTTTATTTTATAATGAGCAGACCCATGGCACCATGGTTTTTCCAGCAAGCCCTATAAGGTTTGTATGTCTTTTTTTAGACCCTGATCATGAAAGGAAATGGAAACTTTAAATAAAAAAAAAAAACATTTTTATTTTGTTCATCAGAGTCCAAGACGTTCTTAATGAGCAAGAGAACTCTACGCAAAGGGAACAAAGTGAAGGTACCCCAGTAGACAGACACAGTCTGGAAAAGTGCAGCCTCCAACTTTAAACAAGCATCCTAAGACTCAAAAGCCTTTAGTGCCTCACAACTGATGAATGCATAATTGATAACTAAACACGTTTATCTTTAAAAATGTTTATGTCAGATTAAGCCTGATCCATCAATTGTTGGTTTTGGAGAGTCAATAAACTGTAATGATGTGTTTAACCTTTAACAGTAAATTGACTATTCGAATGTAACTGCTTCCCCCTAGTGGTAAGACACGTTGACATCTGTGGCACTGTCTCATTAGATTTCACTGAGCATTTATTAGCTGTTTTAATTTTTTAAGTATATGAGCCCATGGAAAGCCAGATCCACATTGAGGCCGATATCACAGTAGCCAGGATGTCTGAGCAACAGAGAGATGTGTTGATAAGTACAGTAAAGCCACAGCTCCATGTTACATCAAAGCCTCAATCCTCCACTTTCAATTCATCACAAAACCCATCACAGAATACTCTGCCCAAGGATGAATCATTGTTGGATAAGTTTCACCTTCAGCCTGGTCCTCCTTTGAGACATTCAGTGAAAAAAAGTGTCAAGACTGGCAAACAGAAAACTGATCCAGAGGTCACAATGGAGAAAAAGGACAAGACTCCACGCAGGTCAATGATGTATAAGTAACATGGAATTCACAGATTAGTAACGTTAACTGTACCAAAAAAGTAGTTACCAAAGCATGTTATTTATTCATTAATTGAGCTGCTCTGTACAGTGTGAATGGGCTCAAAATTACATATTACGTGTCACATTTACTGTTTATGGACAGGTCACCACGATCTCAAGTAAGGAATGAGACTCAAGACACTAAAGAGTGTAATAAGGTGTTTGATTCGCCTTTGACCGCATGTGTTAAACCGAAACTACAAGCTAAAGCTTTTGTCAGTCCAGGCAAGTTCTCACACCTGAACACACAAATCAAACTTAGTGGCATGTACACAGTTAAACTTTATTACAGCATGAGTTCTTGTTGATTTTGTGTACAGTCACGTGAAATTGCTTAGCAATCCTGAAAGATAAAACCAATGTTGCCCTGTGTTTATTGTTTACAAGCAGTTTTATAGCAATGAGCAGTGCAAAGGCATAATGTTATTCAGAGCTTAACCTTGAAATGGTATACTTAAAATGTGGTATGGGTGCATATTATGTTGAAACATACAGTTGGGAATGTCAATCAGAGAAGATGGAATTCAGTACAGATCTGAATGTAGCACCACTGTTTTGGCCTAAATGATGTACCCAAACCCTGTTCTGTAGGTTTCCGTGGCACGGGCATTGTAAACCCAAAGACAGGGAAAGTCCTAACTCTCAACGCCATCCACAGACGGAATCGGTTTGGTGAGACAAAGGTGCATGCAGCTGTGGTGCAGGGAGACATTCAAGCTGTCAAAGACATGATCAAATTGGGTGCTTCCGTTAACATGGCGGATTATGCAGGTACAGCATTTTGCAGGATACTGAACAATTCTGTCCTCAAATGTATTGCATGTAAGGGTGTAGGAATAAATCTAAAGAGTTAATAGCAACATTTTGGCTAAATGTAAACAACTTAACCAAGGCAAATTATGCTAAGTTGTCAGAGTTAAGAAATTTCACAGGAGTAAGAGTGCTGTTGTGCCATATAACAAGGCCACAGTCCAATAAAATTGCTTTAATAAAACAGCTCGACATTAAGCATTGTCATGTAAATTGGTTATTCACTTGTCCAAGTAAAAAAATTATTTGTCTGGAGAGAAAAGGTTACATTTAAGTAATAATTACATGTTAAAGTCACATGTCAAAGTTTCTGTTGTATGTTTACAAAAATTACGACAGATGCCCAGCCATATAGTATGCAATCAACTTGATTCTCTGCAACAGAAATGTAAACTGTGCTGGGTAGGGGAGGAGGCTGTTGTCATGGTAGTTACATTATGTTACTTACGATAGTCAAATAAAGAAAGGCCACCATCGCCATCATTTACAGCAGGGGTGCTCAGTAGTCAGTAGTGAAATTTGACGATTCTTGATACCAGCTTCAATACCACAACACATTTTATGCTGAAGTGCTGAAATTTGACACTTCTTTTCCTGTCAAAATGCATTTATTTCCATCTTGGGAAAGAAAACAAAACAAAATGTAACAATATAATGGTTTATTAACATTTTCCCAACAAAGCCTTCCCCAGTACTTAGTACTGCACTAAAATAGCACCAATTTACATAGCATTTAAAGTTTCCCAAAGTCTAAGTGGGAGTTTGACTAATTGAGTTTAACTAGTACCCACAGCGGTTGCATATTCATAGCAATGGGCATTAAATCTCTTAAACTCTCATCCTCCACAATATTAATCATCCGGCAGACTGTGGCTCACCGCGTTCATGATTTGCATCAGGGCATCAGCGCCACTTTGAACTTCAAAACAAAAACGTATCATTCTGCGTTTTGGTGATGGTTAAGACTTGACGTGCTTCTGTGGTAATGAAAATATGCCTTACATAGGCTGGAAAATACTTGATTTTGATGAGAAGTCCCATCTGGACTTGTTTTGTACATCAAATAGTGTTAAGAGGACCTTTCTCCATCATTTTATCATGGAAGCGTTGTTGCGAGTGTGTGTGCAGAGATTCTTTTATTTGCTGAGGTAACCTCCACGACTCTATCATAGGAGAGAGCGTAACAATCAACAAGTGTGTTACAACAGAACCGCCCGTAGAATGTCTATGGGACCGAAGCGTTATGCTATTTTTTTTTTTTTACTAAGTTTGTAGGCTCATCTTGATAAAAGGGCTCTAGTGTGTGTCTGTTCGTGGCATGTGCGTCAGTGAAATGACTTCGGGCGGACACATTACAAAGGTTATGTTATATTGTATTAACGGTAAATGTGTTTATTTGCGATTAAGAATAATTAATGCGTTAAAATTTTAAACGAATCGCAATTCTGACAGCTCTAGTCAAAATATCAAGGAAAATTTGATTCCTCATGACATGATCCCTTTAACAGTACTAGAAAAAATTGGATTATACAAATTGAAAATGTCTGTGCCACTGCTGCTTAAAATTATTACACTGTAGTCATTTTCTTAATCAGTATTGTTGTTTGATTTACTTAATTTAAAAAAAAAAAAAACTTTCTTAAAACTAGATACATTTACTAAATCATTAAAGTGGTCCATATGTTTTGTGTGCATTATATTTAATAATCATTCATTGAAAACTTGAAAACAATAACAAAATTCACGTTTTACCTCTAATAATGTTCTTCAAAGGTTCAAAGGCACACATGTCAACCTGATGGCATTGTGGATCAATGCTACTCAACTTAGAGGTCTATTATTTTTAGGTTGGACTCCACTCCATGAGGCAGTGGATAGAAACAACCATAAAATTACAGAAATTTTACTCAAAGCTGGAGCTCGAGTCAACTGCAGAGGATATAATGGCATTATACCATTACATGATGCCATACAGCAACATTATTATGAGGTGTGTGACCCTCATATTGTTTAACTATTATTATTAAAGGTGTGTATACAATTTACAGACCTTGATTGTTATTATATGAAATGCATGTACTTACAGATTGTAGATCTACTTCTGAAGTATGGTGCTGATCCATTATTGAAGTGTGATGGAGGGAAGACTCCTATGGACATGACCACAGACAGTTCTATGTATAGACTGGTGGAGAAATATCTGCCAAAGGCTAAAAGACATCCTTGTACAGTTGTAAATCTTTTGTCATACACATAACTGAATATTTTTAATAATCATAAATAATGTATAATAATATTTTTTACTCAATTTCGTAATAGTTGAATATCCTCCCAACACCACTGATTCTGCAGCTGTCATAGTAAGTTAAATATGATACGTATTTAAGTAAAATATCTGCTCTCACAGATCCTAGCATAATTTTTTGATCTGATTACTGCTTATTTACTTTTGTTTCATTTGATTTTGAGGGCACAAAAGCTGCTCAAAACTCAAAAGGAACTGCTGATGCAAGTGAGCATGAAAGCAGCCAGCAGCCTATTGAAACTGAACCCATTTCTGGTCCAAGCGTAGGAAAACCAAGCTGTGATCCATCCAAGAAGTTTGAGGCTTATTTCAAAGGTACTCCGAAACATTAGTCAAGGGGTGTGGGAACTAGATAGGGCTAAAAAAAAAAAAAAAGAATAACTAAATTACTTAACTATTTCCAAAGTATCATCAAACAACAGAAGTAGCTTTTTTTTTGCATCAAGTTTTCACAAGCTATGCTGCCAATAGTTTGACTGTTTTAATTTGTTACTCTTTAACATGAGTCACTCACATGCTTGTAGTATGTGTTGTTCAAAACAAGAATGAATTGCCCCCCACTCAATTTAAAGACTATATATTTAATCATTGTATATGACATGTCCTCATTTCCCAGCGGAATTGTCACCACAGTCTAGCACCAATGCACTGTGTCCTGTGAGGGACCAAGGAAGGGACTTCTGTAGCCAGGTCCCCTTACTGGTTCAAGATCTGGAGAATCAGGGATCAGACTCCTGTCTAGCCAGTGATGTTGAGAGTGATGTAACAGTGGATTATACCGAAGCTAATTCATCTTCACCAGAACATTGGACTCTTTGTGCCACTCAGGATTTCTCTGGTTCTTAATGCAGATGTTTCAGCGGACTGTCAAATATCTGACATGTTAAATGAATTGTTATTTGACATTTAGATGTCTGCAATTTAGTTCTCTTTTGTTCATTTACATTTACATGGAATAATTGTTTAAACGATCACAATATATGCATTGATGTCATTGCCATAATGATAAATGTAGTCATCTGTTACATGTTCTAAGTGTTGAAGTTATGCAAGTGAATGTGCAGCCACAATTAAAACATTTGTTTTGTTATACATGATTTAAATTTGTTTTGTTTTATGTTATCTAAACATAGTACTGTACTGTACAATTATATAATCAAATACTTGACACCCATATTTATTTTGTTATGTCAGATCTACTATAGTGTCCCTTGTTTGGAAGTTATGACAATGTGTCTGTTCCTTTCATTTTCCAGAATAAAGATATTGGATTTAATCAGTATCCTGACAATTATTTTCTTTGTAAACACAAAATGCTAAATTGCACAGATAAGATTTTGACATTTATTTAGTCTTTTTATTTATTATTCTTAGGGGCAGCTGGTGAAACTCTGATGAATGATGCCAATTCAGTAGCTGAGGAATCAAGCTCAAATTCTTTCTCTGACTATCCAAAATCTCTGGTGAGTGGGTCCCCTTAACCCAAAAAAGTGTGTTCTGTGTGAATTTTGCATTGTAATGAACCATCTGAAACTGTTTTCATGGAATATTTCAGATTATTGAAAAGGGAAAGCCATGTCAGAGTTCGAGTGGAGATTCATGTCAAATTTGCTGTGTAAAAGCCACGGCAGCAGGAAAGAGGTTACTAGAAGGTTGTCAAGACCATAATGGGGCTGATATTAAGGATGATAAAGATTCTGCCACGGCAAAGAAAAAGATCAAAAGAACAAAACTTAACACTCAAACAGAAAATGAGTTTTTGGAGTACTTGATCAACTTTGATCAGAATCATGTCATAACAGATCTAGATGACCCCTCAATTCAACTGGATAAAGATAAAAGCAAACAGTCTCTTGCTGTTTACCAAAAGTTCCCATCTGAAACTTTGCATATTTCTGACACCCACAATGATATGGGTCATGGTTGTAACATTTCTTTACTGTCACCTCGTCTAAATGAACTAGTTGACTCATATTTACAAGAAGAATTCAAGGGAGACATGATGCTACATCTATCTGAAGTTATGTCAGAATCACCATTACAGCGTGAGGATCTGTTTCAAGCAACCGATTCAAACAATGTAGATTCACCATCTTTGCTAGTGGGCATAATCCATAATAATGGACTAACCTGCAGTTCAGAGTCTTCAGAAGTAGATGAACCAGAAGAATTAGACACAGCCAAAAAAGAGATGACAGTCACATTTACAGCCCATTCGTTATATCATGAAGACCAGCAACTGCAGGGAGCTTTGCCACCACCCTGCTTTTCCATTGAGTCCATCCCTGTAGAAAATATATCTGGACAATCAGAAACCCATATAAACGCACATAATTCTAGGAATGACTCAACACATGGCAACTTTCAAGAAGTGATATCTCCTAACACAAAGTCCATATTGAAGCCTCTCAATCAGAATAAAAACTCAAACAAAAACAAACAAAACCAGCAGGGGGTGTCAGAGATACCATGCAGCACTACTCCAACGCAAGTAAGTGGGAGCTGTATTGAAAATCAAAGCATGGAATACAAAAACCTGGTTGGTGATATATTGATATCAAAATTGTCAGAGATTATTATTGATGGACCTGAGGAACAAAATTCTCCTTGCAAGGGGACAGTTAGTGAGCCAGCGAATGACTTTCTAGAGGATCATCCTATTGATATTAATGACCCCAATACCAGTGCTGTTTCACCCACCTTCTCCTGTGCCAAAGTAGACATTGAACATCTTAAATATTTTACCAGGGCTGATTGTGTTGATGAAGATGATGCATCAAAAGCTTCAGATGATTCAGACTGCACTTTTGTGGAACAGTTGTGTCAGTCAGAGGCCACTGACATACAAGATGTGGTCAACACAACAGTTCAGAATAAAGTCTTCAGTTCTGAAGAGAGATATAGTGAAAAGAGAGCTGAGAACACAGCGAGTACACAAATAACCTCTGTGAGTGTTTTGAGGCAGTTGTCACCAAAGCACTTGTGTGCACTTTCTTCACTGTATATCACTGAAGATACAGCAAGTTTTAAACATGATGGTCCGCACATTGCTTTAGAAGACAAAGAGCTCTCCCACAAAGGTAAGCTGAAAAGACAGAAAAAGAAGACAAAACATAGAAAACTGCGTAAAAGACAAACAAGACTGAATTTGTCAAAAGGAATAAATGAACCTGATACACTAAATAAAGGTAATTCCCTGAAGTTAGTTATACAGTTGTCATAATTATTATAATCATTTTTCAGAAAATTACAACAAATAACTATTCAGATATTACTTATATTGTTATTTATCAACAGTATCAAAGAAAGTTTTTAAGTTTCCTCACACTCTTCACAAGAGAAATGGTTTAGGAGAGACCCACCTTCACCGGGCATGCATGAGAGGAGACCTGCAACTGGTCAAAAGCCTAATTGAAGCGGGGATCGATGTTAATATTTCAGATAATGCAGGTTTGAAGAACCTTTGTCTTACTCTGCCATGTCTACATTATTAACTTAGATCTATTTAATGATTGCATTATGTCTTGGCTGGAAAGGATGGACTGCCCTTCATGAGGCCAGTTCTCGAGGTTTTGTAGATGTTGTGGAGCAGCTTCTGAAAGCAGGCGCTGATGTCACTAGCAGAGGGCTAGGTGGATTGACCCCCCTGCATGATGCTGTTTCAACAGGCTCATATGAGGTTGCTTTTATAATTATGTAATGCTAAATCACAATTTTACATTAGTATCCCTTGAGTCCTGGGTGGTGTATCAAAGTAGTTAAAGGGTTAATTCACTCAAAAATTAAAGTTCTCATTTACTCACATTGATGTTGCTATAAACCCAAATGACTTACTTCCTTTGGAACATAAAAAAGAAGTTTGTTAATAATGCTCTTGTCCATATGAAAGTATGCAGTGACCACGGGCTGTCAAGCTCCAAAAAGGTCAAAAACACCATAAATGTAATCAATGTTTAAGAAATTGAAGCATGCAGGTGCCAGATCAGTAATGTTCACACATAATCATAAAATGTGAATGAAGTGTCAAAAGCAGTTAAAGTTCTGATGCTTGTTTCATGCATAGATTGTGAGACTACTTCTTCAGTTCGGCTCAAGCCCTTATGACAAGAATATGCTGGGAAAAAGTGCAGTAGACCTTACAGCACATGAAAGCATCAAAGAGCTGCTTTTGACATTTAAAGGCCCTTTTCGTAAACCTGGCCAGACAACTGACAATTCCAAACAGGGATCTCAGCTTTTGGCTGTAGAGCACTCACAGCCAGGTAAAAGCCTTTTCATAAAAGCAAAAATAACCTACTTTTACTACATTGCTGTTTTAATGCATCTTTATAGAGCTTAAGACATGTGTTTGTGTTTCTTGAGTCCAATGTGCAGATACCACAAAGAGACCTGAGTGTGATAGTGATTGCAGGTCAAAGTGCTTCAGCAGCTGTGAGAAAAGCACTTTGGGGGTAAGTGAAACTGCAAATATCTCAGTATGTGACTCTAACTGACGTTTTAAATTGTAATGATGCAACCTTATTTCATTTTCAAGTCATTTAAATATTTTATTTTCTCTCTGTCCTTTAGACACAGAGTGAACTGAAGAAAAATGTCATGATGTCAAGAGATCCATTACTCATTCAGAATCAGTCTTCCCTTCACCAGTATCACTTAGACAATATTTCCTACCCTTTGTTTGTTGAGCTGGATGTGCCGCAGTATTGTGAGGTTATCTCTGACAGGACAGGTATTCTAAATGACTATACGTACAACAGTGAAAATGCACCACACTCAGAGACACAACCAACGGAACCTGTTGTCCTCAGACCCTGCGAGGTAACTTCAAATTATGTGAAGGACAAGAATACAGATTGGAAATGAAATTTCATGTTATTGTCTCTGTTTCACAGTTATCCTTAACAGATCAGTGTTTACCGCAGTCATCTGAAACAGGGATAGATTTTGGTGGCAAACAAAAGTTGATCTGCCTTATTAAAGATGGAATCATTCAAAATGGGGACAATAATTTAGAAATTACTCTTAAGGTACTTTGTAAATCCTTTAGCAGGTGTTAATCGGGAATGTTGCCAGTAGACGTTTAATAAGTTATATTGGCATTTTTCAGAAATGTTTCTCTGTTCTCTGTAAGGGTTCTAACCACAAGGCCTCTCTTTTGCTAAATGGATCTATCAGAGATGACAATGGCAGGGTCTTCCTCCTTCCAGAACATTGGGTTGAATCAGTCCTAGGGAACAATATTCCTGTCACCTCATATTTTGCCTGGAAAAAGGTATGAGATATATGGTTGTTATTATTATCTACTGTTAATTCTGATTCTGGTTGTTGTTTATTCAAGCTCTTGTACTTTAACCTTCCCTTTTTATGTTAAATATATACCCAACTTACACTTCCCCTTAATTGACCCACAAAACATACAGGACAGACTAGATGGGTGCACAACCAGTTCCTAGTAATTTCAAGCCATACAGAGATTTAAAAATAGTAATAATAAACATACATGTTTTCTGAAGAATGATCTTAGAATATAAAAATATATTAAGAAATCTGAGAGGATGTTCACAGCAATGTGAAGCGACAAAGTGACTAAAAGTAATTTATGTTTGATGTGACAGTGACCATTGCCAACAGTACTGGGAATGAATAACTGTCAGTGTGAACACCCCAAAAAGGTTCAAATAACTTGCAGTTTACAGTATAATACTTCTCAGCACTCTTTAGAAGCATTTATCAGCTAATAATACTGATAAAACAAAGGTCAGCACTGGTGATGAAAGAGAAAATAGAGACATCAGATTCTTAGATAATGTCGAGTGCTTGTCCCCCTTGAGTTCCAATCGCCCAAGGTCCCTCTGGTGGCTTGAGGGTCCTATGCAGGCACTTATACAAAGAAACAGCCCTGATCAGTTAGCTTAGAGTGGAAACATCCTGGTTACTTTCGTAACCTCCATTCCCTGCTGGAGGGAACGAGACATTGTGTCGATGTAGTGACACTAGGGGTCACTCTTGGGAGCCACAAACACCTCTGCTTTTTGGAAAAAAGGCCAATGAGAATTGGCAAGTGGAATTTGCATGCCACAAATGCCACATGCTACGGACATACGGGTGTAAAAGGAGCTGGTATGCAACCACTCATTCAGGTTTTGTGCTGAGGAGCCGAGACCAGGTCCCGGCCATTTCAGCGGGTAGTTCAGCGTTGTGGCAAGAGGGACACAACGTCTCATTCCCTCCATCAGGGAACTGAGGTTACGAAAGTAACCAGGACATTCCCTATCTGTCACTCACTCGACGTGTCGATGTAGTGACACTAGGGGTCCCTATACAAAACGCCACAACTAGCTGAACTGTGTTACGTGAACTGACAGTGTGTGACGGGCAGACTGCTGTGTGCCTCATAGCCAGCGCACCAGGCCGTCACGTAACCTCCCCCAACGCTCTTATGTGCGTCGAACAAGTCGACTGCCCAACTATAGGGACAGGCTAGCCCAGCCGAGGCCTCTTTTCCCTCTCTTTTCTCCCCAAAAAGAATGGAATTTGTTAACTGACTGGGAGCCATAAGTGTCTGCATCGGGGGGTGTCCCTCCCAAGGGGAAGACACCGCGGAGACCACACCCCACCCAAAAAGAGGGAGGGGTATTTTGAGTGGAATACGTCACATGGTCTTACCGAGTCTTGTCGGAAGTATGTCATGTGGAGAGGTCCCATGGTAGGTCCTGCCAGAAGGGGGAGGAGTTTCTACAGAGCATGGCGACCGGGGGCAGAGGGGCCTCTGCCCAAGAAGACGCAGTTTGCCGCCAGAGCAACGATTTTGCGTAAGATATCACATGGGGTCGCCTTCGGGGAACCAGCACATGTGGAGCACCTACCTCAGTACAGGGGCTCATTAGCGCACGTTCTGGGCCGGTCAGCGAGTTTCTCCGCAAACTCAACTGCCAGAGGGCTAAGGAGGAAAGTCATCCAGGGATCACAGTCTGTGAACACGACTGGGAGTCAAGAGCGCACGTCTTCACCTCAAGGGAGGGGAAAGGCGCTATGCGCAAGTGGTACACCCGGCCAGCTGTCCCAGAACTTACCTGCTCATGCCTGCCAATACACGGGACGAGACCGGCTCAACCGGGAGATTGTAGAACCTCGCAAATGTGTTGGGTGTTGCCCAGCCCGCTGCTCTGCAGATGTCTGCCAAAGGGGCGCCACTGGCCAGGGCCCAGGAGGCCGCCACACTCCTGGCGGAGTAGGCTCATAACCCTGCAGGGGGTGGCACATCCTGAGCCTGATATGCCATCGTGATGGCATCAATGACCCAGTGGGCGATCCTCTGTTTGGAGACAGCGCTTCCTTTCCGCTGTCCACCAAAGCAAACAAAGAGCTGCTCGGAGCTTCTAAGGCTTTGTGTGTGATCCAAATAGATGCGTAAAGCTCGCACCGGACACAGCAACGCCAAGGCTGGGTCTGCCTCCTCTTGGGGCAGTGCTTGCAGGTTCACCACCTGATCCCTAAAAGGGGTCGTGGGAACATTGGGCACATACCCCGGTCGGGGTCTCAGGATCTCAGAGGGGCAGTGGTGGCTCAGCGGTTAAGGCTCTGGATTACTGATCAGAAGGTCAGGGGTTCAAGCCCCAGCACCACCAAGATGCCACTGTTGGGCCCTTGAGCCTATCTGCTCCAGGGGCACTGTATCATGGCTGACCCTGCACTCTGACCCCAGCTTAGCTGGGATATATGAAAAAAAAAGAATTTCACTGTATATGTGCAAATGTGTGATAAATAAATAAAATTATAATTAATTAATTATTATTATAATTATTAATTAATTACATGAGAGTAACCCGGACCAAACTCCAGGCACGTTTCGCCTGCAGGCCCCCTACCTTTTTGATGGAGGTGAACGCAGTTAGGAGGGCAGTCTTCAAAGAGAGTGCCTTAAGCTCAGCTGACTCCAAGGGCTCAAAGGGAGCTCCTTGTAGACTCCGAAGGACTACAGAGAGGTCCCATGAGGGGACAAGGCGCGGTCTGGAGGATTCAACCTCCTAGCGCCTCTCAGGAACCTGATGATCAAGTCGTGCTTCCCCAAATACTTACCATCTACTGCATCGTGATAAGCCGAAATAGCGGCTACATACACCTTCAGGGTGGAGGGGGACAACCGCCCCTCCAGCCTCTCCTGCAGAAAGGAAAGCACTGATCCAACTGCACATCTCTGGGGGTCTTCGCGTCGGAAAGTACACCACTTAGCGAACAGATGCCACTTCAAGGCATACAGGCGCCTCGTAGAGGGAGCCCTAGCCTGAGTGATCGTGTCTACCACCACGGGTGGTAGGCCACTTAGGTCTTCCGCGTCCTGTCCAGAGGTCTGGTCGCGGGTGCCAGATGGTGCCCCGTCCCTGAGAAAGTCCTACCTCAGGGGAATCCGCCGGGGGGGCTTTCGCGAGGAGCATGAGATCCGAGAACCATGTCTGGGTAGGCCAGTAGGGTGCTACTAGGATGATCTGCTCCTCGTCCTCCCTGACCTTGCACAGGGTCTGTGCAAGTAGGCTCAATGGGGGAAACGCGTATTTGCGTAGTCCAGGGGGCCAGCTGTGTGCCCGCGCATCTATACCGAGGGGTGCCTCGGTCAGGGCGTACCAAAGTGGGCAGTGGGAGGATTCCCGGGAAGAAAACAGGTCTACCTGTGCTCGACCGAATCGACTACAAACCAGCTGGACCACCTGAGGGTGGAGTCTCCACTCTTCCCTGAGGGTAACCTGATGTGACAGCACGTCCGCTGCGGTGTTGAGGTCGCCCAGGATGTGAGTGGCTCGTAGTGACTTGAGGTGCTGCTGACTCCAGAGGAGGAGACGGCGGGCGAATTGTGACATGCAATGGGAGCGTAGACCGCCTTGGCGGTTGATGTACGCTACTGTCGCTGTGTTGTCCGTCCGGACCAACACATGCTTGCCCTGGATCAACAGCCGAAACCTCCGCAGGTCGAGCAGTACTGATCTAGGGAGTTGATGTGCCAACGCAGCCTCGGGGCAGTCCAGGAGCCAGTGGCTGTGTGCCCGTTGCATACGGTGCCCCAGCCTGTCTTGGAGGCAACTGTTGTAACCACGACGTGCCTTGAGACCTGCTCTAGGGGAATCCCTGCCAGTAGAAATGCAAGGTTGGTCCAAGGGCTGAAGAGGCGCCGACAGATCGTCGTGATGGTCACGCGATGTGTCCCAATGGCGCCGTGCCCATCTCAGGACTCGAGTCTGAAGCCAGTGCTGGAGTGGTCTCATATGCATCAACCCGAGCGGTGTGGCTGCCGCTGAGGATGCCATATGCCCCAGGAGCCTCTGAAAAAGTTTCAGTGGAACCGCTGTTCTCTGTCTGAACACCTTCAGACAGTTCAGCACCGACTGTGCACGCTTGTTCATGAGGTGCGCTGTCATTGAGACTGAGTCCAACTCCAAACCAAGAAAAGAGATGCTCTGAACTGGGGAGAGCTTGCTTTTTTCCCAGTTGACCCGAAGCCCCAGTCGGCTGAGGTGCCGGAGCATGAGGTCCCTGTGTGCGCACAGCAACTCTCGAGAGTGAGCTAGCTAGTCGTCGAGATAATTGAGGATGCGGATGCCCACTTCCCTTAGCGGGGCAAGGGCTGCCTCTGCGACCTTCATGAAGATGCGAGGGGACAAGGACAGGCCGAAGGAGAGGACCTTGTACTGGTACGCCTGGCCTTCGAAGGCAAACCGCAGGAAGTGTCTGTGTCGAGGTAAGACTGAGACGTGGAAGTACGCGTCCTTCAGGTCTACTGCCGCGAACCAATCTTGATGCCGGACGCTCGCTAGAATGCGTTTTTGCATCAGCATCTTGAACGGGAGTCTGTGCAAAGCCCGGTTTAGTACTCGCAGGTCCAGGATTGGTCACAACCAACCGCCTTTCTCCGGTACAATGAAGTAAGGGCTGTAGAACCCTTTCTTCATCTCGGATGGAGGGACAGGCTCTATCGCGCCCTTGCGCTGAAGAATAGCGATCTCCGCACCCAAGGTAGCGGCGTTCTTGCCCTTCACCGAGGTGAAGCGGACGCCGCTGAACCTGGGCAGGCGCCTGGCAAACTGAATCGCGTAGCCGAGTCGGACGGTCCGGGTCAGCCATCGCGACGGGTTGGAAAGCGCGAGCCACGCGCCCAAACTCCAGGCGAGGGGGACCAAGGGAATGATCATGTCGGACATACCGGCTGGTGGGCCCTCGTGGCCGTGCTGAGTCCAGGGACATCGAAGCACTTTCCTGGCTCCTGCTGCCCACCATAAGATTGGCCGAGGAGGGGGGAGTCTCATCCCCGTAGTCCACCGGACCCAATCCCATGTGGGCGTGTTTGTGCCACAGCTGGGCGCACAAGGGCGGGGGGACCGCCGCTGGAGCGCCATACCTGCAAAGATGGGACGGTGGTCGTGACGACGGCCGTGCGCACCAGACATGTGACCCAGGGAACAAGAAAACCACTCTTTTGTTGAATTTTTGGGTACCGCAGACTCTTGGACATGCGGCGAAATTAAATGAAAACGAAACAAAAGATTCTCCTCCTGGCCCTCCACCAGGGGATGGAGTGGTCTGCTCACCAGCTCCAGAGAAGCGGGTCTCCTTGCCCCTGGGTCACCCGTCTCAGGGGTGCTTCGAAGCCTTCCTCGGGTTCTTAGCGGCCGGCCGTGAGACGGGTGGCGTCTGCTTCCTTCACTGAGCTCCACGCCGGGGCCGGGCCACAGGGGCGGGCTGCGGCGGAGCCGGTGTTGTTGTTGCAGGAGGATGCCCTTGGCGGCGAGCAGACGGGGTGCCGGGGCAGGATGTGTTGTATGGCCTCCATCTGCTGCTTCACCGCCGAGAACTGCTTGGCAAAGTCCTCGACGGTGTCGCCGAATAGGCCAACCTGGGAGATGGGGGCGTCATGTAACTGTGCCTTGTCAGCCTCTCACATCTCAACCAAGTTGAGCCGAAGGTGGCGCTCCTGGACCACCAGGGTGGACATTGCCTGCCCAAGAGACCGCGCCATGACCTTCGTCGCCCGGAGAGCGAGGTCGGTCGCCGAGCGCAGTTCCTGCATCAATCCCAGGTCAGAACTACCCTCGTGCAGTTCTTTTTGCGCCTTGGCTTGGTGTGTTTGCAGGAGAGCCATGGCGTGCAGGGCGGAGGCGGCTTGTCCAGCGGCACCGTAGGCCTTAGCCGTCAGGGACGACGTAAACCTACGGGCCATGGACGGGAGTCTTGGGCACCCGTGCCAGGTGGCGGCGCTCTGAGGACACAAGTGCACCGCGAGCGCCGGGGGAGTGGCATGCAAATTCCACTTGCCAATTCTTATTGGCCTTTTTTCAAAAAAGCAGAGGTGTTTGGGGCTCCCAAGAGTGACCCCTAGTGTCACTACATCGACACAACATCGAGTGAGTGACAGATAGGGAACAGTTTTTAGAATTAGTGTGCAAGCTCTAACTAAGAGACAGAAATTAGTTTCATACAGAATTTTGAGATTAGACATTAACATAATTTAAAGTTAACTCATTTGAGATGTAGTTTTGTAGTTACGTTTGTGATTTAGTAGTGCCTTAAAATCCACCACTGTATTTTAATCTTATCCCTACAGATGATATATCAGTCAAAGTCACTGTGGGATTACGCTGTCAGTGCTTATTCAAATACAGAGAAAACATCCTCACTACAGCCACTGCAGTGTCATACATTCAACGTCTGTACAGCAGGACCTGCTCCGAAAGGTCAGTCAGCTCAGTCACTTGATGGTCTAGTCAGTCCACTCAGCGACCATCTTTGGAATGCTCCTGGGCCTCGTTTCCCAAAAGCTTAGTAAGCCTAAGTAGATCATAGAATACATCTTACGATTCATCTTGGTTTCTCGTCCCATTTCCCAAAAGCATTGTAAGCCTAAATAGATCAAAGAATACATCTTACAATTCATCTTAGTTTTGCGTCCCGTTTCCCAAAACAGGGTACCCTCGAGTTCTTAAAAAGTCTTACATTTACTTTTTAAAATTGAAGGCCATAAAAAGTCTTAAATATCTTAAATAAATTACAAGAAGTCTTACATTTCGTTTTCTGAGGTCTTAAATTTTGGGCCGTGAATAGAGGAGATGCTTAAAACAGCAGTGAGTCATAATCATCTCTCTCTCTCTCATGCAGCCAGCATTTAGTAGCTGACTTGAGTTTAGTGTGAGCACGCGCAGGGAAGCGCATTTTTACTGAACTTACGATGTTACACATGTATATACCTTCATAAACCCGTTAATCAGAAATGCAAATGCCGTTATTCAGCGTCTCTGTAAGCGAGCGATGCGTTAACACTATCACTCCTGCTTATAATCAACAATGCTGTCAGCGTTGCAATTTGCAAGCGCTCGATGTTGTAGCGGTCTTTTGATGCCTTTCAAATTATGGTGCTTCCTTATTTCACATCACCTTTGACAATAATTGTAAAGCTAACAGGACTACTCAGCTGCAGAGTTACCCCTGTTACATCTCTCATCTCCATCTCTCTAGAGCTCCATCTGGCATATACAGGTATTTTCTCTGCTATCTGTATAAAAAAATAAATAATATATATATATATATATATATATATATATATATATATATATATATATATATATATATAATATACATAATATGAAAATATATTATCTATATTTAATATTTAGTGTATAATCTGTTTCCATCATACATCATAATTAATTATGCAGCACAGTTAACATTTTCAATACATCTTGCCAACTTTAAATGGCCATTTTTAAGGTAACTGACGAGTTTTGACTTTTACTTGAGATATTTCACACAAAAATGAAAACTGTCATCACTTACCTTCATGCAGTTGCAAACCTGTATGACTTCCTTATTTCAGTGGATATCATATATATTAGGGAGTTTCAGTCACCATTCACTTTCATTGAATGATAAAAAGATGCAGTAACAGTGAATGAGACTAAATGTTTTGCTTAACATCTCCTTTTCTGTTCCACTGCAGAGAAAATTTCATACAGACTCGAGGGTGAGCAGTGATGATAGCAATTTCATTTTTAAATGAACTGCCCTTTAACTACCTGTTAAAGTATTTGTTAAATGTATCTGTCAAGAAAAGAAAATAGATAAATGTTATTCAGCACATGCTAGACCTTATTCAAAGCAGCGCCATCTTTAATTTTTTGATGAGAATGACAACGAGGCTGTGAGGGATAGACGTACAGTCTCTTCAATGGGCTGTACTGCAGTTTAAAGTGTTTATGGATCGTTCCGCAGACAAAACATTGAAAAAATATATTTTCAAGGATACTCAGTTGACAAAAAACTCCAGACAACATGAGTTGTGGAAAATCAGATGGGATCTAGGAGCTTTTTACAGCTTCATACTGTGCATGCCATTGAAGGGATGGTAAGTCTATCTTTCACAGCCTTGTTTCCATTCCCATTAAAAATCAAACAGGGCGCTACTGTGAATAAGGTCTATAGACCAATCCTCTTGTTTACAAAAATGTCAGCGTATGCGCAGTAAGTGGTAGCAGAAAGCCCACTGACTCTTGTGTTAGATTTGACAGATTAGATGATTAAATGAAAATATGACACAAAACCATCATAAATACAAACATATTCTTAGCGATACAATTACTATAATGAAATGAGTTAATAACAAACATGTAATCATGTTCGCTATAAATTTTTGCTGCAAGGTTGTGAGTTGAAATGATCTCCTCAGTCCAGTCAGCTCTGTTGATGGCTTTAAGCCACAGCAGTCAACGAGAGCCCTCTGAATCATTTTTTAACAACGTAATCCGATAAAAGTTTACTTTTTACGCATGGTTTTTGCCACCACTAACGTGTTTGTTATAAGCGGTGACATTGCCAAAGCATTGGTCTATTGCGTCACGTCTTGCTAGAAAGCAAGTGACTAAAGAGAAGGGTCACAATATAGGCTACATACTTTAGGCTACATGCATTCTTAATGAATTAATTTAGAGTTTGAATGTTGTATTAACTTATTTAAAAAATTAAAACACATAAATGCACAATAAAATATAAAAAACATGTCCAGAGACATCCAAAGAGCATCAGTGGTTTTGTATTTACCAGCTAATGAATTATTTAATGTTCTTTCTTTTTTTATTATTATTATTATTATTGCAAAAGTGGTCTTAAATATATATATATATATTTTTTTGGCCTTAAAAAGTCTTATATTTCATTCCTTCGAACCTGCAGAAACCCTGCAAAAGCATCGTAAGCCTAAGTAGATCGTAGAATATATCTTATGATTCATCTTAGTTTTGCGGCCCGTTTCCCAAAAGCATCGTAACCTAAGTAGAACTTGAAAATGCTCGAAGATTAACGAGTGCTCTGGAGTAATCGTACACCACTAAGAACATCGTAAGCACACAGGCTTATGCAGACACCTGCGGGACAAAATTACACTTTATTTCATTTAAATACCAATAGCTACACTTTATGCTGAGACTTTAATATCAAGATAAGTCTAATAATAATAATAATTATTATTATTATAATTAAATACATAAAATAGATAGTCTAAATAGATGAATAGATTCATTAGTAAGCAAATAAAGTTATTTGTGTGGAGTAGTTGGACAAGTTGGTAACAACAAAGTGGTGTCATGATTGATGCAGAAACTATATAAATTAATATTAGAGAGAGAAGATTTTGTGCATGAAAATCATCAGTATATATTTGCTCATCATCCTACATTTACATTTATTCAATTGACAGACACTTTTATCCTCGTCTCCTCTTCCTCTTTGACACCCAAATGTTCTCTCGCCAGCACTACAAGTTGTGTAACACCACACCTGCAGCACTGCTGTCACCGTTATCACTTTTGGGAGTAAAGAGCAAACCTTCACTTTATTGGTGAATGTCCATAGAGCGCATCTTCTAAATGTCTTCTTATTTTGCGTTCAGCGATAACACAGATAATATTCAATGAATGCTTTTAATTAGCAGGATCATACACAGGGTCTCCATTGTCTAATCCTGGAAGCTTTTATATCAAGAGGAATTTGTGAAAATGAAATATTATAAATGCACACCTGATTATGGAAGTAGATTGTGTAAAAGAAAAAGATCGTTCTGCACAAAATTATTGTAAAAACAATATGTAAATATCAGTTAATTAGGTCGAATATTTAAGAAATAAAAAATAAACATTTTAGTGAGGTAAATTACAAATTGTAAAGTTATGAACAAATATAATGAAGTTACAATGACGAACAGCACTATACCGTCACATTTCAGCACTGTCACATGGACAGCGACTCGCACGTTCATGTTAAGTGCAGTTTTGGGAAATGCACATAAAATATAACAAGTGTTCGTAAAATTGCTTGAAGAAAATGCTCTTAACCGCTTAGATCGAACGTTATTGGGAAATGCAGCTCTGGGCAGCTATTTTCAATGTACAAAATCTAATTGAATGGGGAAAGACCGAAATCTCCAAAACAGTTGATTAAGTTTAGTGTTATTTAATCATATTTTTAATGGCTTGGGAAGTTTGAATGTATTTTTTCTTAACTTGAAATACTTCATTGGGGAAAGTGTCAACTTTATTGGAAATTCAATTAACCCTTATGTGTTGTTCCAGTCATTTTTTACCCATTTTTCATTTTGTTTCTTTAATAAAAATGGAATTCTTCATCTAAATGATCCAAGACTTAGTATGCAGGTTACTTTTGCTACATTTGCCATCTGAACACATAATGTTTTTTTTTTTTTACTGGATTCGATGAGGTGAGGCTTTGTAACAAAAAAAGTAGCACTCATGTTGTTCCGGATCAAAAATCACCCGCCATAGAATCGGAAAGACTACAACACAGAGGATTTTTTATTTGTCAAATAAAAAATCAATAAATCAGACACAATGCAGAAAACACCTGCCTAATATTGTGTAGATCCCCCTCGTGCCGCCAAAACAGCGCAGACCCACATCTCAGAATAGCATTCTGAGATTCTATTCTTCTCACCACAATTTTACAGAGCAGTTATCTGAGTTACCCTAGACTTTGTCAGTTCAAACCAGTCTGGCCATTCTCTGTTGACCTCTCTCATCAACAAGGCATTTCCATCCGCAGAACTGCCGCTTACTGGATGTTTTTTGTTTTTGGCACCATTGTGAGTAAACTACAGAGATTGTTGTGCATGAAAATCCCAGGAGATCAGCAGTTACAGAAATACTCAAACCAGCCCATCTGGCACCAACAATCATGCCACAGCTCAAATCACTGAGATTAAATTTTTTCCCCATTCTGATGGTTGATGTGAACATTAACTGAAGCTCCTGACCCGTATCTGCATGATTTTATGCACTGCTGCCACACGATTGGCTGATTAGATAATCGCATGGATGATTGTTGGTGCCAGACGGGCTGGTTTGAGTATTTCTGTAACTGCTGATCTCCTGCGATTTTCACACACAACAGTCTCTAGAATTTACCGAGAATGGTGCCAAAATAAGGTTGGCGCTGTTTTGGTGGAATGAAGAGGACCTACACAATATTAGACAGTTTTTTTTTCACCCAGTTTGGAATGCCCAATTCCCAGTGCGCTTTTAAGTCCTCGTGGTGGTGTAGTGACTCACCTCAATCCAGGTGGCGGAGGACAAATCCCAGTTGCCTCCGCATCTGAGACCATCAACCCATGCATCTTATCACGTGGCTTGTTGAGCATGTTGCCACAGAGACATAGCGCGTGTGGAGGCTTCACACTATCCACCGCGGCATCTGTGCTCAACTCACCATGCACCCCACCGAGAACGAACCACATTATAGCAACCACGAGGAGGTAACCCCATGTGACTCTACCCTCCCTAGCAACCAGGCCAATTTGGTTGCTTAGGAGACCTGGCTGGAGTCACTCAGCACGCCCTGGGATTCAAACTAGCGAACTCCAGGGGCTCCAGGAGCTACCCAGGCCCGCTTAGACAGGTTGTTTTAATGTTATGGCTGATTGGCGTGTGTGTATACATACATACATAAATATACTGTGTGTATGTATATATATATATATATATTACACAAGTGTGACTCACAAACAAACAATGCACAAGGGTTAAAACAGAAAAGTTAACTTAACAGTTTTTTATTTTTTCAATCCCTTTGGTTATGTTGGGTAATATGTTATATGAATTTATTTTATTTTTATTTTTTTTCTCAACAGAGACATCCAGAAATGAGGGTTTCATGAACCTTAAGACAATTCTCTTGATCAGCGATGAGGAGTTTTGTCCTAGCCATGTAATGGACAGATACTGGGATTTCTTCACACAGAGTGAAGAGTGGACCTTTGAAACTGTTCCTGTGTGATAAAACGTTTATAAATATCAAATGCTTTCCCATTGTTAGTTTAAAAAAAAGTGAATATGAGTGAAGCTTGTACACAGATTGTTTGTACACAGGTCAATGCTCACAGTGCTCCTGTTACAGTGTGTCATCAAGTGAAAAACAGTTCATTTGTTATAAAATGTTTATGTTATAACTTTTATAAATATTCAGTGTTACCTATTGATAGTTTGAAAATGTGAATATGTGTGAAACTTGTTTGTACACAAATCGATTTCCCTGATTTGCACTTTGGGGAATCACAGGCACATACAGCATCTGTCATAGGTGCATTCCAAGTCAGTTTAAGAGGGTGTGTGCTTGTATGTGTTAGCTATACTTTGGGGCAGAATTGTCCTCAATAGTTAGCTAAATCTGACCAAATTTTCCTTGGTGACATTCTCATATTTAAAAATGATTAATAAAATAAATGTTTTAACAATTTAAGTGATTGCATTATTAAATTATAAAGGACTGTAATAGTTGTATTACTTCAAAACAAGAATATAATCATGCATGCGTTTGTTTGTAGTAAGTAGTAGGCAAGTAGTAGTTATTCCACATATACCATAGTAATTGGTGCATAATCACTTTAACCATTTTCAGTTTATGTTGCCAATAAAAAAAACACAATGAGAGGACAATCATAAAATTATAAGTAAGGGCCAAAGGTAAATCTTCCATGCTGGTTTGGATTGAGCGTAACACCCTGAATGGTCCAACTGGCCTATTATTCATTTACTTATTTTTACAGATCTGTCAACTGTGGATGTCATGCATCAAATGGTTAACTTAAAAAAAATGCAGAACGTTTTCTTTTACGGTTAGGGTTTGGGGTTAATCTGCAGTAATTATAATTAGCTTTATAAAAATAATAGACGTCTATCATGTCCTTAAATAGGTAAACATGTATTTATGTGTAAGCCTTATCAAAACCAGCATAATGAGCCACATAAATGCTGTTTAGGCAGCTCGCTGGGTTTTAAGACAATCCCTGGTGTGTAGTGGGCGGACAGGACTTTTTTTTTAGTTCGCGAATCACACTGCCTCTCTTGTCAGACTTAAGTCTAAACTGAAGCAGTCCCTGAACTTATTCATGTCGAGCTGAGTGACGATCAGACTGCACAATCTTACCAACTGTAAGTATCCGCGTGTTCATTCCATCCACAAACAAACATTTAGAGATTAATAGAAGACAAATCATATCATTCGGATTACTTTCGTTGTTTGTAGCCTAACAAAATGTAACGCTAGATGGCAATTTTGTTGTTTATTCAAAACTTTATTGCTTCTGTAATTTACTTGTAATGCACTCCAGAACAGAGTTGTGGACGTATAATTATTGTATTCTTAAATTCATCTTGTATGTTTTCTTACCGAAGCTGGTACTATATCTATATATATATATATAAAGCAAATGTACCCTGTTTCAACTATGAAAGGAGTTAACTATCCTTGAAACTGACGACATCGACCGCCACTTGTTTGCTTTCTAGTTTTTGTTATATCTTTTTCTTTTGAAAGTTTTTGTCCTAACTTGCGCCTCCAAACTTAAGGTGTGCGTTTGCTCAAGTGTCTTCAAATTTTCCGTCACACAGGTTCACAAAATGAAATGTTGAGAAACATTTGATGGCAAGTGACAAAACAAAAGACTGGTAGTCTGCAAGGTATGCAAGCCCACTTCTGTTATCATAAAATAAATAGATTATGTATGATCAATGGCTTTAGTGCATCACTTCTGGATCAAGTTGAATAGTTTTGTCAAAGGATAGTCTATGTATCATATGGCAACCACATTTCTAACACTTCTTTTTATTTAATTTACCAACAGAATGAAAAGTAGACGTGCTGTCGTACATTGGTTAAGATGCAAGTTCTACGTGTCCGTCGTGTCATTATTTGTCGTGCTGAAGCTGGTTTATTTCAAGTTTTCAATGGACAGCAGTATCTACATCGGGCCCTATCAGCCTACACATATATTATCCAAAGCTCAACCTCTGGATGGCATTAACTGCACAGACATTTATCATCTGGAACCGGTGGAAATTGGCAAGTCATTGGAGATAAGACGCAAAACAATTGTGGAAATTGATGACGAGAGTGTTGTTTCTTTCACTGCGGACTGCAAGAAATACACAGAACAGAGGGGCTATAATGACATCCATGTAACCAAAGAGGAATGGAGCTTTCCACTTGCGTACTCTTTAGTGGTGCACAAGAACAGCGCAATGGTGGAAAGGATTCTTCGAGCCATATACGCACCGCAGAACATTTACTGCATCCATTACGACCAGAAATCCTCAAAAAGTTTTATAGAAGCATTGAAGAACTTGGCGAAATGTTTGCCCAATGTATTCATAGCCTCTAAACTTGAGTCAGTTCAGTATGCACACATTTCAAGACTCAATGCAGATCTCAACTGCCTTTCAGACCTGCTGAGCTCAGAGGTCAAATGGAGGTATGTTATCAATTTGTGTGGCCAAGACTTCCCACTCAAATCCAATTACGAGCTGGTGACTGAGCTCAGGAAACTGAATGGTACAAACATGCTTGAATCAAGCCGGCCTAGTGAACTGAAAAAGAAGCGATTCCAGTTTCAATATGAACTTAAAGATGTATTTTCTGAGTACCAGAAAATGCCTGTTATAACCTCAAAAGATAAAGACCCACCACCACATGGCATTGAGATGTTTGTTGGGAGTGCTTACTTTGTCTTGACACATGACTTTGTGAGATATATTATGACCAATCAACTGGCAAAAGACTTTCTGCAGTGGTCAGCTGACACATATTCTCCCGATGAGCACTTTTGGGCAACGATGACCAGAGTGCCTGGAGTTCCTGGGGAGATCCTCAGATCTGAGCCTGATGTTACAGACCTAAAGAGTAAGACACGTTTGGTAAAATGGAACTATCTGGAAGGATATCTGTATCCACAATGCACTGGCACACACAGGCGCAGTGTTTGCATCTATGGTGCCGCAGAGCTCCGTTGGCTTCTGGACTATGGCCACTGGTTTGCAAACAAGTTTGATCCCAAAATCGACCCTGTCATTATTAAATGTCTCGAAGAGAAACTTGACGAGAAACGTGTTCAACATTGCCCAAACAGAGACTCTTAAAAATATGGGCATTTTGTTATTTATTCTGCTTTGTGTTGATTGAAACATGTATGTTTGCTGTTGACTTAGGTCCATTCAGAAAACCAACTGTGGGAAAGGTTTGCTGGATTTCTGAGTCTGACCTGTTACCTTAGATTTCCATGTTGTCATCCACTCCATATGCAGAGTCAGTATAAATGCATTTATTTCACATTTGGAAGTGCCTTTCTGCTTTAGCTTTGTTACTCTGCCCCAAATTTTTTTTTTATTTATATGTGCCTTAGCTATGAAATAACTCATTTTAATTGATTCATTCTAATACTGTAAGTTACATGGAGTCCCTCTAGCTTTATTGAATCAGTTTAGATGGGAACTTTTTTAGGGCTTCAGCAGTGAGGGTTGTGCTTGATTGTGTGTTTCTTTCATATGCAAAGAATTATTACTCGCCTTCAAAGTAAAAATACTGTATGTGTAATGAATTGATAGCAATATCTACCAAAGTTTCTCTCTTTTTAAGTGTAATACACTTGGATTTCTGAATAGTAATTTCCATGGTGATGCTGTGTCATTTTATAAATTAAAATAATTGACAATCTCTACTGTACTGTCTGGTCATTGTTTACTTTATCAAATAAATTCAGCTATTGTAATTTTATTGTACTAGTCTTCCTACCCAACTCTATGAAACAAGTTTAAACAAAACTATGTGGTCACACTTGTGTATTTAGAGCTGTACTATATCCCTCATAATTTTCTTTAAACTATTATATTTCATCAGAGAAAATATATGGAATTACTTTGTGTTTGCTTGGATTGGGCTTGTTTGCACTATGTGCAATGTGATCAAATAACTTATTTAAACAGGATGCAGATATGTGCATTATCATCAAAAGACCTATTCGGATGGGTCTACTTTTCCATACATACTGTATGTCTGTAATATAATTATTACTGCAGATATCTCTGTTTAGTGGTTGACCGATATGTAAGGATAATGTACAGTAAGCCTGTTATTGCAAATCATTACACAGCTCTCTGGAATACTCGATTACGATTGATCAGTGGTGCCATCTAGCGATCAGATATTTCTCAGTAACAACCACACATCTATGTATCAGACCACTCATCTGGCTATTGCGAGTCATCTTTCCTGCTTCTCGGATCACTGTGAGATCTCTACAAGCAAGCTAATAAAATAATTATAACTGAAATACATTTTTCATGTCCATTTATTTATTTATTTGGCAAATAGACTTGTAATAAGATGCATAATGAGCAGTCAGACGTTAATTAATAACAAAATAAACACAAACAGAACTCCGACGCAAACCGGTGGTGGAATTTCAGCTGTTCAGTGATATATTTCTTCTCACATAATTACATAATTTTGACGCAAATCAATGTTTCATGTCCATTTATTTGTTTATTTGGCTAGTAGCCTTGTAATAGGCTGGATTCTGAGGAGTGAGACGGTCATTTTCACAAAATGAACACCAAAAGATCTCCGACGCAAACCGGAGGTGGGATTCAGCTGTTCAGCGATTTCTCTGTACATTATTCCTTATATAAACCCTGACAGGGTGATCAGGACCCCGATGCAAAGTGGAGGTGGAATTTAGCTGAAACAGCTGAAATTCCACCTCAGGCTTGCGTCGGAGTTCTGTTGGTGTTTATTTTGTCATTAGTGAACATCTGACTGCTCATTATGCATCTTATTACAAGACTACTTGTCAAATAAACATATAAATGGTCATGAAACATTGATTTGAGTTTCAATGATTTTATTAGCTTACTTCTAGAGATCACACAGTGATCTGAGAAGCAGGAAAGATGACTCGCAATACCCAGCTGAACGGTCTAATACGTGAATGTGCAGTTGTTACTGAGAAATATCAGACCACTAGATTGGGCCATTGACCAATCAGAATCAAGTATTCCAGAGAGCCGTGTAAAAAGGTTTTTTTAATGGCAGATGCAAATGTTGATATCCAGAGAACAATTTTATTCATAAAACTGTTTAAAAACAAAAACATTTATTTTACACAATATTTACACAAAATTGTACACAAAAATTTGTAAAATAATAAAAAAAGATTTTGTGTGTTTTAGTCATCCCATTTTATTTTTTGTAATTTCTTTCTTTATAGTAAGAATCAATAAAAAATGTTAAAGCATAACATATATACATAGAATTAACTTTTAAACCCCACAACCACCCCTCCCATCCCCAGCCCCGCCCTGGCCTCCAACAAACATCGCTGTGGTCACACATGAGTATATATATATATATATATATATATATATATATATATATATATATATATAAAAGCAAACAAACACACAAACAAACAAAAAATATATAATAATCATACACATTTAAAACTATACTACTCTCTCCATCGCCCCACCCTGGGAGCCCTCCAAAAACTCCAAAGAGTAGACTCATTTCCCAACAAACAAATCCAAATTACCCCGTCTTCCAAATGACACCTCCTCAAAAGCCGCCACCCTCCCCATCTCCATGCACCACTCCAGAAATGGGGGATCTCGAGCTGACCTCCAACCCCTCAAAATAATCTGCCTGGCGATCATCACACTGGTCATAACCCAACACTCTGTGTGTCTATTCCCCACATCGATGACCGCCCCATCACCCAAAACACAGAGTCTGGGGCAAAACGAAACCTGAGTGCCCAACACGTCACACACAAAACTCTGAACCTTCTACCACAATTCCTGGATCTCAACACGCCACCAAAAAACATGGGCCATGTCTCCATTCTCCGATTGGCATCGCCAGCAGGTAGGTGTGTCTTGAAGACCAAACCTATACAATCTAGAGAGGGTCCAATAAAATCTATGTAAAATCTTGAATTGCATAAGGTGCACCCTTGCATCTCTAGATGTAGACTTGACGTTTTTTAGAATCCTAGCCCAAACTCCCTTCTCCAATACCAAGTTGAAATCTTTCTCTTGATAGAAGTTAAAGCTCCATCCTCCAGACTCTGAATTAGCAGGGAGTAATACACTGATTCCTCTGGACACGTTTGTCCAAACCACATGCAAATTCGAGATAACGGGGTGTGACTTAACTTCTCTGGTTAGTTTGATAGAAAGGCTTTGCAATGGCGAATTGGGGAAAGGATTTCCTGTTCAATACGAAACCAGGAAGGGGCTCTCTCAGGTGGAAGCGACCAATGGTCCAAATGTCTGAGACCGAATGCATAATAATAAAACAAAATCTTGGGTAGGCCTAGCCCACCTTTGTCAATCGGCCTATGTAACTTGATGAAATGTAATCTAGGACGTTTACCATTCCAAATAAAGGACTTCGCTAGGCTATCAAATTGCTTGAAATAAGAGAGGGGGACATCTACAGGGAGAAATTGTAGCAGGTTGTTGAATTTTGGAATACAATTCATTTTAATAACATTAACCTTCCCAATCATCGATAAATGTAATGAAGCCCACCTACTCACATCACTCGAAAACCTTTTTATTAAAGGGTCGAAATTAACTCACACAAATTAGCTGGGAATAAAATGCCCAAATACTTAATGCCCTGTTTGGGCCACTGGAAGGTGCCCAGCTGAAAAGCCATTACAGGGCAGTACACTGTCAGAGCCAAAGCTTCGGATTTAGACCAATTGACTCTGTATCCTGAGAAATTAGAGAAGGAACTAATAATCCTGTGGAGACGAGGCATAGACCTAATGGGGTCAGAGACGAATAATAAAATATCGTCTGCATAAAGCAAAAGCTTATGTGCCATAGCTCCCGCCATCACCCCTGGAAAATCATTCTCCTTTCTTATCGCGGCTACTAATGGTTCCAGGGCAAGACAGAACAATAATGGGGAAAGAGGGCAACTCTGCCGAGTGCCCCTATCCAGAGTAAAATAATCTGAAATGAATCTATTTGTTTGTACCACCGCTGCCGGGTGTCTATAAAGTAACGTAATCCATTCAATAAAAGTATTCCCAAACCCATACATTTCCAAAATCTTAAAAAGATAATCCCATTCTACCATAACATACACATTTTCGCCATCAAGTGAGATGGCAGTGACCGAAGTCTGATCATTCTCCACTGACCACATGATATTGATGAAACACCTAATGTTATCAGAAGAGCTGTGGTCCCGAATAAACCCCACCTGATCTATATGTATAAGAGAATTTTTGAAAAAATTTTAACTTCTAGCTGGATCAGGGAAATTGGACGGTAACTCTTACACTCGCTTGGATCTTTGTCCTTTTTAAGAATCAGAGTGATCCGGGCTTGCGTCATGGTTGGTGGAAGCTTTCCATTCTTTAATGATTCTGTATAAACTTCTAACAAAAGTGGAGCCAGTTCTGTAACATAAGATCTAAATAATTCAGCGGCAAAGCCATTTGGCCCCGGAGCCTTGCCTGTAGGCAGGGCCTTAATTACCTCGTCAAGCTCCTCCAAGATTATCTCAGAATCAAGAGAATTTCTTTGCTTAGTCTTCAGTTTAGGAAGATCTAATGGATCCACAAAGATTCTAATATCTTCATCAATAGACGAAGATGTGGAACTATAGAGATCAAGATAGATTTTTTTTAAAGCATTATTAATATCAGTGGCCGAGGTAAAAATTTCACCACCAGCAGATTTCACTGAGGGAATGGTAAAAAAACACACTCTCTGCTTTATATATCTAGCCAAAAGATTCCCTGCTTTGCCCCCTGACTCAAAGTATGACTGTCTTGCCCTGAATAGCCAAAACTCCACCTTCTGTGACAAAATAGTATTATATCTGTACGTATTTCAATTGGGTCAATTCTCTGAGGCCATCAGACGACATTTGGCACTTCAGCTCTGCCTCGGCACTTTTAATATTCCCTTCCAACTCCACAAGTTCTCGTGCTTTGTATTTGTTGGTGAATGAGGCATACTGTATGATCCGACCTCTAAGAACTGCCTTAAGTGCCTCACAAGCCACGCCTACAGAGGATACTGAGGACCAGTTGGTCTCCATATAAACATTGATTTCAGTCTTTAACATTTGTTGGAATTTAGGATTTTGCAAAAGGGATACATTAAAGTGCCAACTATATGATTTCTTTTTCTCCGTATGTGGCAACACCTCTAAACTCACCAGTGCATGATCTGTGACTAAGATGTTTCCAATTGAGCAGTCAATAACAGCTGAAATGAGGGACTTACTTATATAAAAAAAATCTATTCTAGAATAAATCTTATGGACTGATGAAAAGAATGTATAGTCCCTACCAGATGGGTTCAAAAGTTTCCAAATATCTGTAAGACCAAGATTTTTACACATCCTGTGAAGCATCAGTGTTGCTCTAGGGGGCTTACACACTTTTGCTTCACTATGATCAATGACTGAGTCCATCAATAGATTAAAGTCTTCTCCCAATATTATATCATGAGGGGTGCCAGCAGCTTGCAACATCCCTTCAAAGTCTATAAAAAAGCCCTGATCATCAGCCTTAGGTGTGTAAATACTAGCCAAAATCAACCTTTGCTCCTGAATTTCTGCTAAATCAATAATGACTCTTCCTAGTTTATCTTTACTCTGTTTGACACATTTGAATTGTAGATGTTTACTTATCAACATAATGACTCCCCTGCTCTTACTTGAGCCAGCAATAAAGAAAACATGCCCACCCATATCTTCCAAAAATGTTCAGCTTCCTACAGGGAAAGATGCGTTTCTTGATGAAACACTATATCATATTTATTTTGTTTAAGAAGAGAAATAACCTTCCTTCTTTTTATGGGGTGCCCCAACCCATTCACATTCCACATGGAGAGAGACAATCCACTCATATTAACATTTGACATTTGACATAAAAAAAAAAATAGATTGTGTATCAAAAACCTGAACCAGCACAAAAAGAAACAAAAAAGGCGCCCAACTTCCTCGGATGGTTAAGTGAATGTTCAGTATGTCAGGCCTACTCGGCTGCAATGCGAGCAGCACATAAAGACTTACTCATTCCATTGAATTAATAATGAAGGACAATGCTTGTTGGGGACATGTAAATACTTGTGGCCATCCTTAGCATCTATTCTCAACCTGGCCCGGGAACATCAGTGCAAAAGCGACCCTCCATCGATGCAAGAGTTTCTTGAAGGAGTGTTACTACACAAAGCAAATTCCAGCTGTTAGGTGGAACCAGCACAAGAAGAAACAAAAAAGGTGCCCAGTTTCCTCAGAGAGTCAAGTGAATGTTCAGTGAGTCAGGTCCACATGGCTGCAACGTGAGAATCACACAATTACTTACTCATTCCATGGACTTTATGAAGGACAATGCTTGTTGTGTAAATACTTGTAAAAGTAAATACTTTGCGGCCATCCTTAGCATCTATTCTCAATTTGGCTGGGATCATCAGTGCAAAAGCAACCTTCCATTGACGTAAGGGTTTCTTGCATTCCTTGAATCGATCACATTTCTCTCGTCGAATTCGCAAAGTCTGGGAACAAGAAAATGTTGCAGCCTTCCTTTGCTCCTCGCCTCATGTAACACAAGATCTTTATCGGATGATCTCAGAAATTTGGCCAGAATTAATCGGGACCTCTCTCCCTCAGTGGATCGCCGAGCCAAAACCCTGTGAGCTCGTTCGATTTCCAGCTTATGGCCTGTTATGTCAAGCAGACTCGGAAAGAGCCCATCCACAAATTCCACCTTATTCTGACCCTCTGATAAATTACAGCAAGATCCTCCAAGTCAGCAACGACCTTCGTCAGCATTACCGACATGTTCGACAGTTGAATCTCTTTCACCGCACCGTCCAAATTGAGTCCCTGGTCTGAGGCCTGTTGCTCAGGGGCTTCAGCTTGAGCACATAAGTGTCTTTTAATGTCTCCAGATCCCGAGGATTTTGAATTCCTTGACATATTGTCTTCATAGAACAGTTATGGAACAGGGTGTATTGAATCACACCGGTTTATGACACAAAAAGTGTTAAAACTAGCAAAGTGCGCAGAGCTCACCATTCACACGTCCGAATCTCGCATGGTGCCACGCAACTCCCGTCATCCTATTTTATTAATTTGTTTGCAAACAAAGAAATTGTTAATATATTAGGAAGAAGGACATAACAACAGCGCACATAGTATTCTAGCAACCACGTATGGCATGTGCACATTAGCAATCTCATTTTCTGACAAAAAGACAGAATCAAACTAATTGTACGTACAGTGCACCCTGAACATGACATTTACTTTAAGCACGTGAAGCATTTTTAATTTGAAGTTACTCTCTCGTGCTAGTGCTCGTGCAGATCCAGAGAGAATAGGGTCCCTTTTAAACTTATGCCAGGACAAAACAACTAACCCTTTTTAAAAATCTTTTTGCCCTAAGACAGGAAAACTTCTGGCATTATTTACCCTTTTTTATTTTTTTATAATACAAAGTGTTTGTATGCCTTCAGAAGACTTCAGAAGAGGGATATGATGTGCAACGTTTATAAAACATTTGGGCACTTTTACAGTATATACTCCCATTGATTTCAATTCAGACAAAGGGACATTTACTGAATTATTTATTTTGTGTGTCACAGAAGAAAGTCATATGGGTTTGAAACGACATGAGTGTGAGCAAATAATGTCAGAATGTTCATTTTTTGGTAAACTATCTCTGAATTGTTTTCTTTATTCCACAATCTTACAACTGGGATAAAGTTTTCCCAAAGCGCATAGCAGTCTTTAAAGTAAGAAATGAAAGACCAATAAGTAAGCCTTCGTTTCTTGGTTCAACAAGTCAATGGCAGGACAAAAGCACCTAAACTTTCACTGCAACAAGACACTTCAGCTCACACATTGAATAAAATCCCAAAAGCCACTTTTTATAACTGATATGTCCCTTGAGACCTTGTAAAAACAATCATTTTCTAAAAGACTGCTTGTGAAGAATTGTGCTTGAATAATCATTTCAATATTTTGGGGGCCAACACTAAAACATTACATTTTATTTAAAGCTGATTAGTCTGTGTAGAAGTCCTGAGCTTAAACTGTTTCCTGGTTGGAAACAGAAATCTTGAACCTGCTGTTTAGGCTTATTTACAGATGTAATTGTAAAGCATGTTTGACCACTGTGGTAGCCAGAGGGGCTCAGTTTCCTCAATTGAAATGCGGTACGACTGGCACATCCAGTCCTGTTGCAGTGTTGATAGTGTAAGTTAATGCATCTTGGAATGTTGCCACCTGCCATTAAACCTTCTCAGTCATTATTACTTCTCAGACACCACATTGATGCAAATGGTATACAGAGAACCCTCTGTGTAAGTTTTATGTACTAAATATCAGTTACCTGCTTTTTGTTTGAAAAACTGAAAAACATTAACCAGCTCATGAAGGGTATCTTACCATGTGGGTATTTGAAATGACATTTCAAGCAGTGTCCTGCAGTGTGACAAGCGACACTTGTCACACTAAACTAGTGTTTAGCAACACTTATAATATTAGTTCACCCAAAAATGAAAATGTAGTCATTGTTTACACACCACTGTGTTGTTATAACCCTATATGACTTTCTTTCTTTTTCTTAACACAAAGGGAGAAATTGTGAAAAAATTTTGTTCTCAGTGATGCCATACAATGGCAGTTTATGGTGACCACCTATTCAAGCATCAAAAGGACACAAAAGTATAATTCAGAAGTCTAATAAAGTATTGTATTCTACTCATGTCTTGTTCAGAAGGAATACGATAAGATTTGGTGAGAAACAAACTGAAATCAAATGTATTATTAAGTGAAACTCTTGACCGACCGTTGAACTTATGTGCACGTTCATGAGTCTGCATGAGAGCATTAGAGCTCTTTGCACAAGAGCAGCAGCAGTTATGCTGCCACTCGTGTGGTGGGCTGTTCAAGCGAAAACTCATTTTGTTTAACTTCAACAGGACCACCAGCGATATTAACAACAGAAAATACAACATAGTTGCAAACAAACCAAAGAACAGAACTTTCTAAACTACTTACTAACTTACTAAACTTCTATAAGTTTGTAGTCAAAGAATTGTTTTGAGTCCTCAACCAAACAGACAGATGGAGGAAGCTAGAATGTCTGTTACCTCTTCTCCATTTTGACTTGAAGAGAGTGATACCTCCGCAAAAAATAAATAAACAATTGGTATGTGTAACATTCTCAGCCAAAATCAAGTCTTTTTTAGCCGGCTCATGAGATGCTGGCTTTAATATACTGTTATGAGAAAGTTTTTGGACTGTTGCCCGTTCACAGTGTATGGAGTTACTCGCGCAATGCTGAAAATAGAAAACAAGCGTTTGATAGAATGTACCGTTGCTCGTCAAACCTGGTAGGATAAAAACTCTGATTAACATAAGAAAGATAGCTTTTATTGCATGTTGTTTGCTGTCAGGTTAGGACACGGTGTGACTGTGGCTGCCTGTAGCCTCTATGTTTCTGTTTGATTTCCGAGTCTGTTTGATTTCCAAGTTCTGTTCTCTGTTCTCTGTTTTTATTTTTTTTTTTTTTTGCAGCTATGTTGTGTTCTTTTGTCACTATCGCTGTGGCGGACCTGTTTTTAGAGAAACAAAACAAAACCCAAAGCGATGGGGCTGTGTGAACTGTTGCTCTCGTGCACTATAATGAAGGCGCACAGGAGAATAACAGTCGGTCCACAGTTTCACTAAATAATACAGTACATTAGATTTCGGTTTGTTTCTCACCAAACCTTATCGTATGCTTCATAACAATCATGAGTCTCATGGAATAATTTATTAGACTTCTGAATAATACTTTTGAAGCTTGAAGAGGCAGTCACCATAAACTGCCATTGTATGACATCATTAAGGACAACATTTTTTTTCACAATTTCCCCTTTTTGTTAAGAAAAAGAAAGAATGTCATATAAGGTTATAACAACACAGGCGCTGTCCAGAGTGGTGAGGACAGCGGAGGAGGCCATCAGGACTTCTCTCCCCTGCATCATAGACACCTACATCCAGCGATGCAGGACAAGGGCCAGGAGAATTATCAAGATTTTCACCACCCCGAATACAGACTCTTTTCAGTGCTCCCATCAGGGAAGTGCTACCAGATCCTGAAGATCAACACAGAGAGACTCAGGAAGAGTTTGTATCCTCAGAAAATCTGGCTAGTGAATGGGGACACTGAGAGTCTGTATATTCCAGCTTCGCACAGACACAAAACAGTTTGCACTATAATTTTAATTAACTAAAAATTTTGCACACTGTATAGTTCTGTATACTGTGTACATTTGTACAACCTAACCTTAACCTAACCCATTTTGCATATTTTCTACTATATTTTATTTATTCACCTTATATTTCTTTATAGTCTATATATTTTATTCTATTTTTAATTTTTTTTTATCATTATGTGGGTGTATGTCCTTAGTTCGTTGTTGGTTCTGTTTGTTGTTGCACTGTGGGACGAGGAACTAAGGAAAAACATTTCACTACATTACATCACATGTATGTAATATGTATGTGACAAATAATAAACCTTGAACCTTGAGCCTTGAGTAAACAATGACTGAATTTTAATTTCTGGGTGAACTATCCCTTTAACATTTTTCTAAATCTTGTATTATTTTTAATTATTACAAATGCAGCTTTTTTTTTCTTTTTTTCTTTTTTTTTTATAAAAAAATCTAATCATTAATTTTAAAATGTAGTAAGTACCAATTAACACTTCTTTCATTAAACATTAGCAAACATAACATTAAACAGAAGCTTGCTATTTGTCAGATGCTGAGTAAAACAAAGGTGCTTAAAGGGTCATAACAAATAACACTATATTACCCAAGAAGGAATACATTTATAATATACACTGGCGGCCAAAGGTTTGGAATAATGTACAGATTTTACTGTTTTGGAAGGAAATTGGTACTTTAATTCACCAAAGTGGCATTCAACTGATCACAAAGTACAGTCAGGACATTACTGATGTAAAAAACAGCACCATCACTATTTGAAAAAAGTCATTTTTGATCAAATCTAGACAGGCGCCATTTCCAGCGGCCATCACTCCAACACCTCATCTTGAGTAATCATGCTAAATTGCTAATTTGGTACTAGAAAATCACTTTCCATTATATAAAACACAGTTTAAAGCTGTTTGGTTCGTTAAATTAAGCTTAACATTGTCTTTGTGTTTGCTTTTGAGTTGCCTCAGTATGCAATAGACTGGCATGTTTTAAGGTCAATATTAGGTCAAAAATGGCAACAACAAAAAAGAAACAGATTTCTATAGAAAATCATCAGTCAATCATTGTTTTGAGGAATGAAGGCTATACTGCTTGAAATTGCCAAATAAATGAAGATTTCATACAAAGGTGTACACTACAGTCTTCAAAGAGAAAGAACAACTGACTCTAACAAGGACAGAAAGAGATGTGGAAGGCCAGATGTACAACTAAACAAGAGGATAAGTACATCAGAGACTCTAGTTTGACAAATAGACGCCTCACATGTCCTCAGCTGACAGCTTCATTGAATTCTACCCGCTCAACACCAGTTTCATGTACAACAGTAAAGAGAAGACTCAGGGGTGCAGGCGTTATGGGAAGAATTGTAAAGAAAAAGCCACTTTTGAAACAGAAAAACAAAAAGAAAAGTTAGAGTGGGCAAAGAAACACAAACATTGGACAACAGATAATTGGAAAAGAGTGTTATGGATCTTAAACCCATTAAGCTTTTGTGGGATCAGCTAGACTGTAAGGTGCGTGAGAAGTGCCCAACAAGACAGCCACATCTATGGCAAGTGCTACAGGAAGCGTGGGGTGAAATGTCACCTGAGTATCTGGACAAACTGACAGCTATAATGTCAAGAATGAAAATCTGTCATCGCTGCACGTGGAGGATTTTTTCTTTGAAGTAGTTTGAGGAGTTCTGATTATTTTTTTCAAATTGTAATAGTAATATGTCACGTTATTAATGTCCTGATTATACATTGTGATCAGTTGAATGCCACTTTGGTGAATAAAAGTACCAATTTCTTTCCATAAGAGCAAAATCTGTACATTATTCCAAACGTTTGACCGCCAGTGTACATGTATGTTTAATTTTAAGAAAATATTTGTTATTTAGGAAATTAGGATTAGGGATTGGATTTTTTAATCTAGCTTTGAAATCAATAATGAGTAAATGTCTCTGAATATGATGTAGATGTATGATCCTCCTATGTGTACCTCCTCATAATTATTCATAAGAATGTGTGGCCTTAACCTAAATGGCAAGTTTTTCTGCCATCCTGAAGCATTTCCCGAAGAGCATTTGCATTCCGCAAAAGAACAAATCTGCACATGACCCTGCTCTCCTGAAATATTTGTTTGCAACAAGTGTTTTTATAGAAGAGTGTCTAGAGTTATGAACAATTGGACAATGGCTTGTTTGAAACACTTACTTTATTTTACTCAAAAATATATATTTTCGATGCAGGGTACAAATACAAACAGCTTTGCATTTATTTGTGCATTCATTTAGAAATTTTATTTAAAAAAGAAACCAAATGTCCTGTGTGTATTTGTGTATTGCATTGTGAGATTTCAGTGCAGTGTATCAATTTTGGTATGTGCACACATGGCTAGAGAATTAATTATAATTTTTATAATGTATTGATTGCAGAGTTGTACTTGAGACTGGACCATATTGTTATGGTCTTGGTCTTGTCTTGGACTCAAGAGCATTTGAACTCGGTCTTGACTCCAACAAGTGTGGAATCTGACTTTTCCACGAGACCAGTCGAGTCCCTTCAGAAAATAAACCATGAGCGCTTTGACTCAGTGATGTGCACAGACCTTAGCAGGGACAGGGGCAGAAGGATAAAAAAGGGTACTGATTTAAAAAAAAACATTTTATGAGTGGCAATTATAAATACTTAACTAATTTCTTTATTTAAACATTTTCTTGTATATATATATATATATATATATATATATATATATATATATATATATATATATATATATATATACTGTACATAATGTTTTTCCATTTTTCCTTTATCACAAATAATAGCCTATTCTGTTATACTTCTCACAAAAAGCACCATGGTATTTCACTTTTTTATTTGTTTATTTTCAGGCATGGTCTGTGATAACCCCATATTTTTGACATGTGTCATAGTAAAACCATGCTATTTTTAAAAGTACCTTGGAGTACCATGACAGCATCATGAAATATGAACATGATCAATCATTCAGTACCATGGCATTACCCTGGTAACGTGGTGCACAGTGCGAAGGCGTGATGAGAAAGTGCAAGTGTGGGGTGATCGACTGTGTCCCATGTATGCTACCGGGTCCTTGAATAACCTATAACATGCGAGTAAGGGCAGCCAGTTAAGTCCCTAGGGTATGATGGTGCCCCCATAGGGAGTTGGTGCCCTATGCAGACTGCATAATATGCGAATAGGGAGCGGCGGCATTGTGGTAGCCTAATGGTATTTTTCTGAAAGTGATTAGTCTAATGGCTTATTAGTTTCAACAAAACCAACTGGCTTTGGCTGAACCAGACAGCTCCTTCAATTTACATCATGGGCAACATTTAATTTATATCACTGAAAGCAACGTGACTGCTCCCATTATAATTCATAAATCTGCTTACACTAGAGTTATGCGATGTCAGAAATGTGGTAGCAGTCGAGTATTATTCTTTTGATGAACTTACAGCACAATACGTGGAGTGGACTTTTTATCTGACCTGTTACTCGTCTGAGGTAATGGCACTTCGATGATCCGGGGTGAATTCAAAACTGCATTTTTTGCTTTCTTGAAGGGCACTCCTGCGGGAGGGGATGCCACTCGAAAGCTTGTTTGAAATGAAAGTAAGAAAATGTATCTTTTTTTGGAGGGCCCTTCCACAAAACTGTTAGCGAAGGGTATATTCATACAGTAATGCCATCTTTCCTTCAGAGTACCCACTTCAAGGGCTCTGCACTTTGGAGTGAGTAGAGGGCATAATGAGGATCACTTGTGATTAGAATCTGCCCCCGATCTGCTGTAGAGTGCTCTTAAAGGCACCTCCACTTTATTTTCTTTACTACCCCGCGATTTACATAGAAATCTCATATTAACACATTATTAATATTATTGTGAGATTATGATGAGATTTTAATTTTGTTTTATTTAACTATTTTAATTTAATTATTAAAATTTCTCCCCTTTTTCTGGATGACCAAAAGGGCACCTTTAGCTTTGTGAACGAAAGGGGCAGGGGCTTGAGCCTCTGCTGCCCCACTTCTGTGCACATCAGTGCTTTGACTTATCTGAAAAACATTCCTCTTACTGACAATATCAGTGGTCATGATGTGTGTCCCATATTTCTGTTGGCTGTGTAGCTGAATCAGAACTAGTGATGCCCGATCCACTAATGAATTTTTCACTGGAGTCAGTTCTTTTCAGTAAGTCGGCCAAACAGGTTAGTCCGCTTCATTCGGACTGCCCTGCAGTGGTTTCTCACTCCGTAAAACAGTATAGGGATATTTAAGAACACAGAGAACAAACAGAGTGCTAGATGAAGTCAATATTTACCTACAATGATTTAAAACAAAATGCTCCTTTTTTGAGAGTTAACTTTGAACTTCAACTAATGCTGTCATGTGAATAAAGCGTGCACGCCGAACGCGTTTTTGCATCCGTCCATGCTGTTTTTCAGTTGTTTTCCTATGTAAACGTTCTATACAGACGTCTTTGACTGCTGCGGTGCACGTATATCTTTGTTTTCATTGTTTCACGCAGGAGCACCACAATTTTTTCAAGTTCTTTTGTCAAGTTAAAACTGTTAAAAATGCATCTTGAGATACCTGCGTTCTGCTCTAAAAATGCTCCGTCATGCGTTTTTTGTGCAAGAATGTGTTTTATCTAAAAGGCCTCTAAGTCTTTTAGAAGTACTGTACTTTAGTTAAGAGTTACATACAGTATGTGTATAATATAAAAAAATATATAAAAATACTTCTCTCATTGTCATCAGAATTGAATGGGTTGGTATTGTTTTTGCACCCTGAGATGAAATCCTGCATGGCGGAGGAAAGCATAAATGCTTACTTGACTAACAATTAATGAAATATAGTAGTGCAACTGAAATTGTAAACAAATAGAAAGTAAAGATTTAGAATCACTTACTATGAATACAGTTTGTCATATTTAATACAGTATTGTTTGGTTTTTAGGTCAATTTTATTAATAGTACAGTAATACTGTATTTTGTATTGCAGAAATGTTTACTTGACTTCCAATGAATGGAATACAATAGTACACAGAAGCTTGTAGTTAATATTACCATTCTAAGTCACATAGGCACCATGCACCTTTAATTTGAGTTTTTTACTGACATAATGTTAATGCTGATATGACAGAATTGTAATACAATTGTGTTAATTTAAAGGTGCAATATGTAACAATTTTCATGTAATATTCGCCTTTTTTTGCCAATGAGTGAACGGCTTGTAACGCAACTTAAAAAATTAGCCCTTCCCGGACTTCCTAGGTTGCCTATTAAAGCCTGTAGACTAATTTTCATGTGAAGGGAGCGGGACGCTTCCGGGAAAATCCAAAGGATGTGACGTTTATGCGCACTCCCAAGAGCCTTCTACTGAATCCTGTCTGGCTAAGTGGGAATGTGATGGTGGTCGAGCGAAAACTAGAGTGAACATCGGCAGGGCATTTGATTCCCGGTGGGACCTTCGTTTTGGGGATCAAAACCGACCCTGAATTGACATTCTTCTTATTGGACAGATAAGCTTACATAACTGCAAATTGATCTGTGTAATTTTAGCTAACTTGATCTTGCCTGAACAGTAACTGTCATAATCAATGTTAATCTGTAATTATTCAGCTAGGTAAACTACAATAACACATGAAATTAATGCTAGACAGTGTTCAAGATAATGCAAAAAGACCCATTCATTAGTGTAACATAACTTGGTTATACAGAAAATATATACATTCTATTATTATAAAACAATAGCGCATCGATATATCAAAATGTCAGTTGTGATGGAATCACATCAATACTGAACTGTGTCAACATATTTATAATGTACAATCTATTTTATAAACAGCTACTGTCATCATCCACCAAATTTAGCTAACAGCTATTGATAAAGCTGGCTGGCTTGCTAACGCCAACATAGGCTATCGTATAAATGCAGTCAATGTATAATGCAAAGAAAAGTGATTACTTCAAACTACAGACTCTCATAGTCAGACCTATATCCACACTTTGTTTTAGCCCTGTTCCAGCACTGGAGAGTCAAATATAATATACAGTCTCAAAGTTTGTATTAAAACAATCATAACTGTGTAATTTGAATTATGCTACCTCATCTGTCAGCATGATGTCAGTGAATCACATTCAGTCTCTGTACGTTATTGTTGCTCCAATTTTGGAATGTGGCCTTTATAATTTAGTTTTTGACACACAATTTATTTTTTCTAATATGTCAAAATGTCAAATGTTAATATGAGTGGGTTGTCTCTCTCCACATGGAATGTGAATGGGTTGGGGCACCCCATAAAAAGAAGGAAGGTTATTTATTTTCTTAAACGTAAGATATATGATATAGTGTTTCTTCAAGAAACACATCTTTCCCCGCAGGAAGCTGAAAAATTTGGGAAGATATGGGGTGGACATGTTTCCTTTAGTGCTGGCTCAAGTAAGAGCAGGGGAGTCATTATGTTGATAAGTAAATATCTGCAATTCAAATGTCTCAAACAGAGTAAGATAAATTAGGAAGAGTCATTATTGTTTTAGCAGAAATTCAGGGGCAAAGGTTGATTATGGCTAATATTTATGCACCTAACGCTGATGATCAGGGCTTTTTTATAGATCTTGAAGAGATACAGCAAACCACCGGCACCCCTCATGATATAATATTGGGAGGAGACTTTAATCTATTGATGGACTCAGTCATTGATCATAGTGAAGCAAAAGTGTGTAAGCCCCCTACAGCAACATTGACGCTTCACAGGATGTGTAAAAATCTTGGTCTTATAGATATTTGGAGACTTTTGAACCAATCTGGTATGGACTATACATTTTTGTCATCAGTCTATAAGATTTATTCAAGAATATATATTTTTTAAGTCCCTCGTTTCATCTGTTGTGGATTGCTCAATTGGAAACATTTTAGACTCAGATCACACCCTGGTGAGTTTAGAGGTGTTGCCACATACGAAGAAAAAGAAATCATATAGTTGGCACTTTAATGTATCTCTTTTGCAAAATCCTGATTTCCAACAAACGTTAAAGGCCGAAATTATTGTTTATGTGGAGACCAACTGGTCCTCAGTATCTTCTGTGGGCGTGGCTTGGGAGGCACTTAAGGCGGTTCTTAGGAGTCAGATCATACAGTATGCCTCATTCATCAAAAAATCCAAAGCACGAGAACTCGTGGAGTTGGAGAGAATATTAAAAGTACCGAGACAGAGCTGAAGCGCCGAATGTCGTCTGTTGGCCTCAGAGAATTGACCCGATTGAAATTCAGATATAATACTATTTTGTCACAGAAGGTGGAGTTTTGGTTATTTAGGCCAAGACAGTCATACTTTGAGTCTGGGGACAAAGCAGGGAAGCTTTTGGCTAGATATATAAAGCAGAGAGAGTTTTTTTCTACCATTCCCACAGTGAAATCTGCTGGTGGTGAAAATTTTACCTCAGCCATTGATATTAATAATGCCTTTAAAGAGATCTATCTTGATCTTTATAGTCCGTCTTCGTCTACTGATGAAGATATTAGAAAATTTGAGGAACCATTAGAACTCCCTAAATTGACGACTGAGCAAAAAATCCTCTTGATTCTGAGATAACCTTGGAGGAACTTGACGAGTTAATTAAGGCCTTGCCTACAGGCAAGGCTCCAGGGCCAGATGGCTTTGCCACTGAATTTTTTAGACCTTATGCTACAGAACTGGCTCCACTAGAAGTTAAAAGTTTATACAAAATCATTAAAGAATGGAAAGCTTCCACCAACCATGACACCGGATAAGTCTGATTCTTAAAAAGGACAAAGATCCAAGTGAGTGTAAGAGTTACCGTCCAATTTCCCTGATCTAGCTAGATGTTAAAATTTTGTCAAAAATTTTGGCTAACCGATTAAGTTATGACATCTCATATACATACAGATCAGGTGGGGTTCATTCGGGGCTGCAGCTCTTCTGATAACATTAGGCGTTTCATCAATACCATGTGGTCAGTGGTGAATGATCAGACTCCGGTTGCTGCCATCTCACTTGATGCCATGTTCAGTGTAAGTTGATAAAACTAAGAAAATTTACAAAATAAAATGGTGTTGTTTCTACATAAGATAGTTTAACCACGAATAGAATCAAAATATGAAATCGCTCACTCGTTCTGTATTCTCTATAATGATTGCCACACAATGCACTAAATAGGAAATGAAAGCATAGCGGTAGTTCCCTATCTGTCACTCACTCGACGTTGTGTCAATGTAGTGACACTACAGGTCACTCAAGGGAGCCCCAAACACCTCTGCTTTTTTGAAAAAAGTCCAATGAGAATTGGTGAGTGGAATTTGCATGCCACTTCCCCGGACATACGGCTATAAAAGGAGCTGGTATGCAACCACTCTCTTCGGAGCCGAGCGGTTCTATTCATTATAGCTGAATTCATCCGTGAAGTTCATTCATCACTTCTGCTGGATTCTACAGCACATTTCAGCAGCTTCTCCCCCTCTGCACCCGTGGAGTGCAGAGAATGCCCTTGGGCGCTTCGGCAGAAACAACTAAAAGAGTAAATTCTAAAAAGAGTATATTTTCTTTCTAAAAGAGCGGCACATACAAATAAGTCTTTTTATAGATGTCTTTCTGTTTGCGTGTTATTCCTGGTTGTGGTCATTATCTCTCCGCTTCTGACGGCCACGATCACTGTCTTAAGTGTCTGGGCGCTTCCCACGCAGAGACATCGTTCGTGGATGGGTCTTGTCCTCATTGCGAGAACATGACCATGGCAACGTTGCGGTCATGGCTTGCATTCATAAGAAAGCAAGCCACCCCAGCGGCTCTCCGCCTCGGTCCTTCTATCTATGGGTATGAGGCTGTGCTGGTTAGCACTGGGGGTGATTTGGGGACCTCAATGGGACCACCTCCGCCGGGTATCCCCCCACGGACCTCCTATTCCCCAGCACGCTCGCTTGCCCTGGTCGGGCGCTCGGACGAGATCGCTGGCTCATCTCAGGGCGAGTTCGACCTCTCGTTCGGAGCCCAGGAAGAAGACGAGTTATCAAGCGCAGCATCGGAGAGCGGGCTCGTACAGTCGGACGCAGAGGCTTCGGGGTATTCGGTGATCCCCCAGGTGGATAAGACACTCGCGGTGCACTTGTGTCCACAGAGCGCCACCTTCTAGTGCGGGTGCCCGAAACTCCCGTCCAGGGCCTGTAGGTTTACGTCATCCCTGATGGCTAAGGCCCACGGTGCCGCTGGACAAGCCGCCTCCACCCTGCACACCATGGCTCTCCTGCAAGTACACCAAGCCAAGGCGCTAAAAGAACTGCACGAGGGTAGTTCTGACCCGGGATTGATGCAGGAACTGCGCTCGGTGACCAACCTCACTCTCCGGGCGACAAAGGTCATGGCGCGGTCTCTCGTGCAGGTGATGTCCACCCTGGTGGTCCAGGAGCACCACCTTTGGCTCAACTTTGTTGAGATGCGAGAGGCTGACAAGGCACGGTTCCTTGACTCCCCCATCTCCCAGGTTGGCCTATTTGGCGATACAGTTGAGGACTTTGCCCAGTAGTTCTCGGCGGTGAAGCGCCAGATGGAGGCCATATAACACATCCTGCCCCGGCGTGGCTCAAGACCCCGCACCCCGTCTACTCATCGCCAAGGGTGTCCTCCTGCAACTGAAACACTGGTTCCACCGCAGCCCGCCCCCGTGGCCCAGCCCCGGCATGGAGCCCAGTGCAGGAAGCAGACGCCACCCGTCTCACGGCCGGCCGCCAAGAACCCGAGGAAGGCTTTGAAGCACCCCTGAGATGGGCAACCCAGGGGAAAGGAGACCCGCTTCTCTGAAGCTGGTGAGCAGACCACTCCATCCCCCGGTGGAGGACCGGGAGGAGAATCTTTTGTTTCATTTTCATTTAATTTTGCCACATTTTCAAGAGGCTGCGGTACCCAAAAATTCAACAGAAGAGCGGTTTTCTTGTTCCCTGGGTCACATGTCCAGTGCGCACGGCTGTCGTCACGACCACTGACCACCGTCCCATCTTTGCAGGTATGGCACTCCAGCGGCGGTCCCCCCGCCCCTGTGCGCCCAGCTGTGGCACAAACATGCCCACATGAGGTTGGGTCTGGTGGACTACGGGGATGAGACTCTTCCTCCCCCCTCCTCGGCCAATCTTATGGTGGGCAGCAGGAGCCGGGTAAGTGCTTCGATGTCCCTGGACTCAGCATGGCCACGGGGCTTGAATCTCCTTGACGTGGCACCTCGAGCTCCGCCCCACCGCGAGGCCCCACCTGCCGGTAAGTCCGACGTGATCATTCCCTTGGTCCCCCTCGCCCGGAGTTTGGGTGCGTGGCTCACGCTTTAAAACCTGTCGTGATGGCTGACCCGGACCGTCCGACTCGACTACACAATTCAGTTCACCAGGCGCCCGCCCAGGTTCAGCGGCATCCGCTTCACCTCGGTGAAGGACAAGAACGCCGCTACCTTGCGTGTGGAGATTGCTACCCTTCTGCGCAAGGGCGCGATAGAGCCTGTCCCTCCAGCCGAGATGAAGAAAGGGTTCTACAGCCCTTACTTCATCGTACTGAAGAAAGACGGTGGGTTGCAACCAATCCTGGACCTGTGAGTACTGAACCGGGCTTTGCACAGACTCCCGTTCAAGATGCTGACACAAAAACATATTCTAGCGAGCGTCCGGCAAGATTGGTTCGTGGCGGTAGACCTGAAGGACGCGTACTTCCATGTCTCGGTCTTACCTCAACACAGACCCTTCCTGCGGTTTGCCTTCGAAGGCCAGGCGTACCAGTACAAGGTCCTCCCCTTTGGCCTGTCCTTGTCCCCTCGCGTATTCACGAACGTCGCAGTGGCAGCCCTTGCCCCGCTAAAGGAAGTGGGCGTCCGCCTCCTCAACTATCTCAACGACAGGCTTATCCTAGCTCACTCTCGAGAGTTGCTGTGCACACACAGGGACCTCATGCTCTGGCACCTCAGCTGACTGGGGCTTCGGGTAAACTGGGAAAAGAGCAAGCTCTCCCCAGTTCAGAGCATCTCTTTTCTTGGTTTGGAGTTGGACTCAGTCTCGATGACAGTGTGCCTCACGAATGAGCGCACACAGTCGGTGCTGAACTGTCTGAAGGCGATCAGATGGAGAACAACGGTTCCACTGAAATTTTTTCAGAAGCTCCTGGGGCATACTGCATTCTCAGAGGCGGCCACACTGCTCGGGTTGATGCATATGTGACCGCTTCAGCACTGGCTTCAGACTCGAGTCCCGAGATGGGCATGGCGCCACGGGACACATCGCGTGACCATCACGCCGATCTGTCGCCGCCTCTTCAGCCCTTGGACTGACCTTGCATTTCTATGGGCAGGGGTTCCCCTAGAGCAGGTCTCCAGGCGCGTCGTGGTTACAACAGATGCCTCCAAGACGGGCTGGGGCACCGTATGCAATGGGCATACAGCCGCCGGCTCCTGGACTGGCCCACGGCTGCGTTGGCACATTAACTGCCTAGAGTTGTTGGCAGTACTGCTCGCCCTGCTGAGGTTTCAGCCGTTGATCCAGGGCAAGCACGTGTTGGTCTGGACGGACAACACAGCATCAGTAGCATACATCAACCGCCAAGGCGGTCTACGCTCCCATTGCATGTCACAACTCGCCCGCCGTCTCCTCCTCTGGAGTAAGCAGCGCCTCAAGTCGCTACGAGCCACTCACATTCCGGGCGACCTCAAAGGACGTGCTGTCACATCAGGATACCCTCAGGGGAGAGTGGAGACTCCTCCCTCAGGTGGTCCAGCTGATTTGTTGTTGATTCGGTCGAGCACAGGTAGAACTGTTTGCTTCCCGGGAATCCTCCCACTGCCCGCTTTGGTACGCCCTGACCGAGGCACCCCTCGGTATAGATGCGTTGGCACACAGCTGGCCCCCTGGACTACGCAAATATGCATTTCACCCAGTGAGCCTACTTGCACAGACCCTGTGCAAGGTCAGGGAGGACGAGGAGCAGATCATCCTAGTCTCACCCTACTGGCCCACCCAGATGTGGTTCTCGGATCTCACGCTCCTCGGGACAGTGCCTCTTTGGCAGACATCTGCAGAGCAGCGGGCTGGGCAACACCCAACACGTTTGCGAGTTTCTACAATCTCCGGGTTGACCCGGTCTCGTCCCGTGTATTGGCAGGCACGAGCAGGTAAGTTCTGGGACAACTGGCCGGGTGTACCGCTTGCGCATAGCGCCTTTCCCCTCCCTTGAGGTGAAGACGTGCGCTCTTGACTCCCAGCCGTGTTCACAGACTGTAATCTCTGGATGACTTTCCTCCTTAGCCCTCTGGCAGTTGAGTTTGCGGAGAAACTCACTGACTGGCCCAGTACGTGCGCTAATGAGCCCCTGTACTGAGGTAGGTGCTCCACATGTGCTTGTTCCCCGAAGGCGACCCCATGTGATATCTTCCGCAAAATCATTTCCCTTTTGGCAAACTGCGCCTTCCTTGGGCAGAGGCCCCTCTGCCCCCGGTCGCCATGCTCTGTAGAAACTCCTCCCCCTTCGGGTAGGACCTACCATGGGACCTCACCCCATGGCATACTTCCGACAAGACTCGGTAAGACCATGTGATGTATTCCACTCAAAATACCCCCCCTCTTTTTGGGTGGGGTGTGGTCTCCGTGGTGTCTTCCCCTTGGGAGGGACACCCCCCAACGCAGACACTTATGGCTCCCAGTCAGTTAACAAATTCCACTCTTTTTGGGGAGGAAAAAGAGGGAAAAGATGCCTCAGCTGGGCTAGCCTGTCCCTATAGTTGGGCAGTCGACTTGCTCCTGATGGATTGTTCGACGCTCATAAGAGCATTGGGGGAAGATATGTGACAGCCTGGTGCACTGGCTATGAGGCACACAGCAATGTGCCCCTCACACACCACCAGTTCACGTAACACAGTTCAGCTAGTTGTGGCGTTTTGTATAGGGACTCCTAGTGTCACAACGTCGAGTGAGTGACAGATAGGGAACATCCTGGTTACTTTCTTAACCTCTATTCCCTGATGGAGGGAATGAGACGTTGTGTCCCTCTTGCCACAACGCTGAACTACCCGCTGAAATGGCCGGGACCTGGTCTTGGCTCCTCAACACAAAACCTGAATGAGTGGTTGCATACCAGTGGTTTATACCCATATGTCTGGGGGAGTGGCATGCAAATTCCAATCGCCAATTCACATTGGCCTTTTTTAAAAAAAGCAGAGATGTTTGTGGCTCCCAAGAGTGATCCCTAGTGTCAATACATCGACACAACGTCTCGTTCCCTCCATCAGAGAACGGAGGTTACAAAAGTAACCAGGACTTTCTATCAAGAAGACTCGTAGTAGTTGGGCACATCATTCTCTCATACATAATTTCGTTTAACCAATCATATCACACCTCTCCCTTTATAGGTCCATGAACATCCTCCTATACTGCTGCCTACAGTGTGCCTACGTGGCAATCTCCTCCACCCCTTCCACCACCAGTTGAGTCCTGGTCCTTCTGCGGGGGGTAGGCTCCTCAAACAAAAACATAATCTATATTAGACTATAAAAAAAAAACTGATTGACTGTCCCACAGAGATCATACATAGTTGGCAAACATTAACTGCACTGAAGTTGATGCATTTAATTAGTTTTTATTACCATAACACCGCACTTTCCCTTGGTGCTCGACCTTTCTCATGAGTGCGATCTCCGAAGCAGCTACTGGATGCTGCATATAGCGGAACATATGTGACTCGATTGGATTTGGACTGACAACATTTAGATTTCAAAGATTTCTGCCACAGACATTCATTTTACATGCAATATTAATTTAATTTAACTATCGAGGGTATTAGGTACAAATACGTTTTTGGAAGTTCAAATAATCCATTAAAAATCCTCTTTGCTCAAAAATCTAAGGGGGCTTTTTCCCCTTCAGTCTAAATGGGCATGACACCTCTGCCTTTGGCTAATTGGTAATGAAAAATGTAATCTTGGAATACATAAAATGTAACTGTAGTCTGATTTTAAAATGTAATGTAATCTAATTATGAGATCTTTGTTACCAGTTGCAAGTACTTGATTAATCTGATTACATAATACAGATTACATGTAATCCATTACTACCCAACACTATTTGTTGCACTGTGCAACACCATTTTAAGTCAACTGTAAAAGGTGATTAGAAATGGTGAAAAACATACAAGAAATTGTTAGCAACACTTTATCCACCTTTTTACACAGGCAGCAAAATCACCCATAATGCTTAGTGCGTTCTTCCAATGCGGATGCTACAGACTTCTGCCTCGCAACTTGTTCCCATTACCAAGCACTGAAATATCACTAACAACAGTCAAAAACGAGTGAACAGTCTGTGTTTACTTAACGTAAATCCCTTTCTTGCTAAAGGTCATGTGTGGACATTCGGTTTCGACGGCAGTACCTGAACAGATAAGTTAATAATTAATTAATAATTAATAATAATAATTAATAAGTACACAATCGCACACATTTACATGGTAAATTTACTGGACTCTAGCTCTCTCTACACGTGCCCTGTATGTGTGTGTGTGAGAGAGAGAGGGAGAGAGAGATAGAGACATACAGCATGCAGAGAGAGAGAGAGAATTCACAGATATGATGTGCTAGATTTAATTACGTTTTTTGTTGAGCAGTTCAATATGAAAACAGACAAATCGCGGACATTTAGGGAATCTAGAAATCCTGACTGGTCACTTTTTAAGGTTCGAAAAAAGAGGAAACATCTGTGAAAAGAGGACGTATGGTCATAAAAGGTTCCATCTAAAAATCTTCAGATTTGAGGCACGTAACTTTTGCATTATTTCTGCATTAACAAGTGCCACTTTCTGATGCACTCTGCCGAGAACAACTCTGTCTCTCCTTCATTCACATACACTCACAGCGCGACATGAGATATAAACCTTGTAAAGATGATTAATAAAACAAAGGCTTGGTTTAAATGTTTTTCATCTTTGTTATCTTCCAAAATGACAGACAGTATTTGGAAATATCTGTCAATATTTAAAAAAAAAGAAAGTGACGGAGAATTAGTTTAATGCACCCTCTAATTATTACATCTGGTTAAACTCAAAATGTTTCAGAATTGGCAGCGTTTTGGGGGGCTTATAGTTGTGACATTCATTTTCCAGTAGTTTTAAGCCACCTGTAGTTGTTATAACACCCTATAACAGCCAGAGGTGGACAGTAACGAAATACATTTACTTGAGTACTGTACTTAAGTACACTTTTTGAGTAACTGTACTTTACTTGAGTATTATTTTTTTCTGGAAACTTGTGACTTTATCTTCACTACATTTGAAAGACAAATATCATACTTTTCACTCCACTACATTTCAATATCAAGGTCCTCGAGTAGAAAGTCGTTACTATGTAGCAGCTTTGAAAATCAGTGGATGATTTTTTTTTTCTTCTCTGAAACGTGATTGTTTTTTTGCAGGTGACAGACAGCCTATCAATAATCACTCTTGTAGGGTCACGTGTCGTGAAGTTCAATGATTTCCCAGCATTTTTTGAACACTGATCAATTCCTCGGCGCAGTGCGCGCACCCATGGCCATACTTAGAAAATATGTTCCAGTTTTCTGAAAATGTTAGATTCGTTTCGTTTTAAATGTTTGCTTTGTTTGCCTAAAACGAACCATATCACAGCCTTCAAAAACTCGCCGTCCAACCTGTGGAAGCATATTGAGGTATGAAATCTTTTAATTTCTTGTGAAAGCTTGAAATTATCTGTGCTTTAGAGCTAAAGTTTCAGTATGAAGTATGGTCGGTCAAATTATTTTTTATGGATTTGCCCGCCAAATTGCCATAGCCTTGTGGATACACTGCTAACGCATTGGTAAGGTTGGACAATGATGTTAAAACAATGCAACAATAATAAAACAATATGTTGACATAAAAAAGGAAATTTACTTTTGATACTTAAGTACTTTTAAAACCAAGTACTTCTGTACTTTTACTTAAGTAAAAATTTGTCTTTACAACTTTCATTTGTAATGGAATAATATTTGACCAGTAATCTGTACTTTCACTCAAATAATTTGTATAATTTGTCCACCTCTGATAACAGCGCATAATTATCCAGACCCTTAGTTGCTCGCCATCGCGAGTAACGTTCGTCTAGCTGATAACAACAACTAAGTGGAAGTGTGGAGCATCCGAGAGGAAGTCTCTCGCCGCAATGGTGCCGCCCATGGAGGAGTCAGGAAAAAGGTGGATAATAAGGCCCTATTTGTTAACATTAGTAGATACATTAGGTAGCATGAACTAACAAAGAACAATATTTATTTATTAATCTAGTGTGTAATGTAATTACATAACTAGGTGGTGTTTATTGTAATGAAGTTACGTAAATAATGTTAACAAATACAACATTATTGTAAAGTGTTACCAAATAGTTACCAATTACAGCATCTAAAATATGTTAGCCATTTTAAGTCCAAGTTACTGTATTTGTCAACTACCCATATACATGTTGTGGCATGCACAAGTAGCAGAGAGCTGAAAAATGACACATACTGTACATGTATTTGGTAAAAAGTCACATCCAGAACTGAAGCAGAAGATCACATTGATCTCATTTTATTGTTGAAAGATATATAAGAGGAAGTCTGCCCCAATGGATCAAAGGATGCAATGAAGCCATAAATTTCACTCATCCATGAGCAGCAGGGTTGATTAAAGAATGAAAGAGGCCTGCCTGAACAGCAGCCAGTTGGAACTGTACTGGTTCATAACAGGAAACAGAAACCAGTGACTAATAACTGGCCTCTTCCTTGTCTCATGAAAATTGCAGAAGGTTGTAAATGATAGCCTGGACACATCTGGTTCAACATGAGCAAGTCAATCTGCTTTGAACACATGCAAAATTAACCTTTTGTAAAATTGCACATGTGATGTTTTGCACTCTGAAATGTGAGACTCAGTTTTGCCATGTTTTGACTAAAAGCCAAGTGAACTGACAATAGCATCATAAACGCAGGAAATGAAATTGTGTTGAGTGGTAGTGTGGCTTCATTGTGAAAGTCATTCTGTAGTCATACTGCCTTGCATTAACTTATTATAGAAGTATCATGTTGCAAGTGGACAACCATCTTCCTTGTTTCTTTACAAAAACAGGGTGGTTTTTAAGCAGTACTTTTTTTTCTGCAGATGTACCAACTGCAAATAATTGCAAGAGGTTGGTTTTTTCATATGTGTTATCCTGCTGCCTCATCAGAAAGCCTAAACAAATTAGGTAGTTACAGCTTAAATGTTTATAAATGTTGGAATTAGTTTAACCAGACTGATTAGGAATGACCAGAACATCTGTACAGTCTGAATAGACTTTTTGCATTTTAAATCATGTGTTTAAATGTATTCAAACACATGGGATTGAAAATTACAGGCAGGTTTCTAAACACTCAACAAAAAGGGACTGTTTCACAAAGCTTCATCCAGGTTTCCTTTCCATGAAATGGCTGTTTAACTGCCAGAATATTTCCCTTCTCAAAGTGTTTGCATCACCACGAAGTCATTGTGTAAGAAACTGTAAAAAGACAGGCACTAGATTATGCTTTGGTTTATCTGTTTAATTTATGACTTATGCTTACATATTTTAAAGACTGAGGTCCTGAAAGTGGTCCAAAAATGAGGTCATCCTCTGTACTGATATGCAGGCCTTCTCTGAGACCACACATCTCTGTGTTATTCCTGCTAGTGCTATTTAAGGATGTGACATTATTAGCACAACCTTGTGTAGATGTCCCCTCTGCCAAAAAGAAACTGGTGTGAAATCTAATTTACACTGACTGCTGTAAAGTCTCGGCCTATGGCAAAGAGATGGCAGCGTCATAACAGGGGATTTTTACTTCTAAGTTCCACAAAACAGTTTGCATTAAATGAATATTCCAGGTTCGATACAAGTTAATGTCTATCGACAGCATTTGTGGCATAATACTGATTACCACAAAAAATAATTTTGTCTCATCCCTCCTTTTCTTAAAAAAAAAAAGCTCAAATCTGGATTACAGTGAGGCACTTACAATGGAAGTGAATGAGGCAATTTCTGGAGGGTTTGAATACAGAAATGTGAAGCTTATAATTTTATAAAAGCACTTACATTCATTCTTCTGATAAAACTCATGTATTATTTGAGCTGAAACGGTGTTTAATTTGTAGTTTTTACATTCATTTTAGGGTTTTAAGGTTTGTTCACATTACATGGTTATGGCAACGAAGTTGCAAAATTTTATATAACTTTACACAGAAAACGTTATGAAGCAATTATATCACACTAAAATCATGTTAATACGCAAATTGTTTTGTTCTTGTGGCCATACTTTTGAAAGATTGAGTATTTTAATGTTTACAGATTGGCCCCAATCACATCCATTGTAAGTGCCTCATTGTAAAGCAGATTTTTGCTTCTTTTAAAGAAAAGGAGGTACAAGTCACAAGTACGTTTTTGTGCAAATCAATATTATGCCACAAATGCTGTCGATTGAGCTTAACTTGTATTGAACCTGGAATATTCCTTTAATATCCAGAGGACTTTTTTAAGACAATATTTTCTTAGATGGAAGCAAAGAACTGTGGAGAGTATGTAAAGTGGGTTTCTAAGGGAGGAATTTATCAAATCACATTTAAACTTAAAGGGATAGTTCTCCCAAACATTCTGTCATTATTTATTCACCCTCATGTCATTCCAAACCCACATATCTTTCTTCTGCAAACACCATATTTTAAAGAATGTCGCAAACAAATTAAAGAAAATGACAACACGTCAATAACATCAAACCTCATTGGTTTTTGTGGAATGACATATGGTCACGAGACGTGCAATGTTATTGATGTGATGCCAGGCCGTTTCTAGGTATATGTGGTATAAGCAGCTGCTTAGGTCCCCCGAGGGGCCAGGGGGCCCCACAAAGCAAAGTCATTTTAAAAATTTTTGTATATAGTTTTATTGTTATTTACACTCACTGAGCACTTTATTAGGAACACTATGGTCCTAATAAAGTATCTGACATCCACCTCAAGGTTCGACGTGTTGTGCATTCTGAGATGATATTCATCTCACCACAGTGAGATGTGGTTATCTGAGTTACCGTAGCCTTTCTGTCAGCTCGAACCAGTCTGACCATTCTTTGTTGACCTCTCTCATCAACAAAGCATTTCTGTCCACAGAACTGCTGCTCACTGGATGTTTTTTGTTTTTGGCACCATTCTGAGTAAACTCTAGAGGCTGTGGAGATCAGCAGTTACAGAAATACTCAAACCAGCCTGACTGGCATTAACAATCATGCCACGGTCGAAATCACCAAGATTACATTTTGTCCATGTTCTGATGGTTGATGTGAACATTAACTGAAGCTCCTGACCCAGATTTGCATGATTTTATGCATTGAACTGCTGCCACATGATTGGCTGATTAGATAATTGCATGAATAAGTAAGTGTACAGGTGTTCTTAATAAAGTAGTCACCGAGTGTTTAGTCATTTATTGTTCATTTCTACTTGGCTCTAATTAGGAATTCGCTTAGTGCTCCCATATGCTCAGAAACAGCCCTGCGTGTCGCCATATTTAATTTATGCTCTGCATGAACTTTTTTTTTTATTTGCTAGTGAATAACGACTTCAGTCTGTTCATCATACATCATGATCGTATGCCTACAGAAGACTTGGAATATGACACACAAGTTACATAGGCTACTTTTATGTAACTTTTGCCTGCTTTTTAAGCTTTAAAATCAGTCACTATAAACTGCTAATGTATGGAAATCGGCAAACAGAACATCCTTTAAAAATCTCCTTTTGTTTTCTGCAGAAGAAAGTAAGTCATATATACAGGTTTGGAATGACATTAGGGTGAGTAAATAATGACAGGTTGTTTTTTTTTTTGGGGTGGGGGGGGGGACTATTCCTTTTAAAGTATTTATCTTATCTTTAAAGTGCTTACAAACACCCTGTCAATTCACTGCTGAGTCACTAATAATACCAATAAAAATAAAATACTGATACTGATATTTTTCCCACTTATTAACACACACACAAAAAAAAATCTTCTGTACAGTAGAGTCAATGCTCTACCCTGGGAGCTCGGTAAACCCACACCATTTCAATGGACTAGGAGTTTGAGTCAAGTCTGGCTGAAGTCTGTGCTCCTTGGCCAGCTTTGACCACTGTCATCATTACCATAATCATGGCTGTAATCACGTCCATTGTGTGCATGGTGATGGAGCCCCCAGGTTCCATGATAGATGAGCAGAGCCATAGTGACCACAAGAGCAGTGAGGCAAGCCTTGTCACTCAGCATCATGCCCAGAGTCAGCCAGGCGCACCAGCCAAACTGCAACAAAGGGCCTTTTTATTCTCTTCCCTCGTTCACAGCACTCGCCAAACCTCCAGGCTAAGCTTGTCTGCCCCAAGGACATTAGTAAGAGGTCACTAAATCTAGACATCAGTTCTGAACATAGAGAAAGCATGGTGCACAGTTTAAGAGAGTGTGACTGCAGGGTTCTCTCATTGATGTCCAAGTCAGTCTTACCATAGTGTCTTGCCATCTATTGTGTATGTTTACCGTCATAAAGTTGTGTAGATTCTAAAAATAACAATCTGAATAAATCTATTCTTTTTCAGTTCTTTACAGTGAATTAGTACATGTTGCTTTCCTTTTTTACCATTTCAGTCATGATAACTTTCGGAAAGATTTAACAATGTTTAGTGATGGTAATGACATGTACATGAATTTGGTCTTGGCGGGCTAGATCTGCTTACGGCTGCTGCTGCTGCTGCTGAGCAAGTATGAGACTTGCCACTGCAAAAAACTTACGTAGGTATAAGATCTGGTATGCACCGTGCTGCTGCTGTTACTGCAAGAAAAGTAATGTAAGTGCAGCATAGTTCTAGCGGGAAGACTCACAGCTGTACATCATCGCACCATTAGCAAGGTCACTCCTAGCCAATCATGCGTCAGCCATCGCTTCCTCGCCCCCTGCCTCCTATCTCCGGCAGGATATGACGGTTCCGAGAACAACTTCTTCGGACCACCAGACAGGGTTTACACTAAAGAGAGACATTACATTTCTGTTTTTTATATTCATCAAATAAATGTAATCTTAAATTTTACTCAAGTCTGCGAGTCTTCCTGATAGAACATTAAAACCCACAAGCAAATCTAGACATGTGGAGCTAGGGAGGGGGTGGGAGATATAGTATATCTCATTGCACACTGCAGGGAAACGTGCTTGCTGCTGAGATGAGGTGTGACTATATTTAAGTATTTTATGTAATAGGGTGAACAATTTGGTTGGCTGAATAGAATTACATGCATGAGCCTATAAGCTTGCACCCAGTAGAGTTTCCTGACTGAACTTAGATCATTTAATTAGATTCATTAATGAGTTTGCACTCATAAGCCTAAGAAAGCTGTACGAGTTGAGCAAATAAATGTAACAGGATTTTCCATGTCTGTTGTTGCGCAGTGTTGACTTTTCATGAATTCAGCCAAAATACATGTACTATAGCCAGTGGGAATGCTATAGATTTTGTAGATTTTATTAATGTTAGAGATTTTAGATCTTATTCGATTTTAAGGACTTAAAACTAGGGTCCCCCAAGTAAATCTCGGCCATGTCCACCACTGGGTAAGGTAATATGTTAGTTTTAAAATAATACATAGTTTACTTTTCAAATAAACAGGATTCAAATGTTTACTGTAAAGCAGTTGTTCTAAACCAGGGGGCCAGAGCCCACAAGGGGGCCTTAGCAAACTTCTAAAGGGGGCCTCAATATATCTTAAAAGTCATTTAAAATAAGTTATATTTTATTAACTTCATTAAAAACTGCTAAGAAATCAAGATTACAGCGTTAAATGCACAGCTTGGTATTTACTCTATCAATTTGAGAGAGGGAGTGGGCCTGTGAATATTCTCTTGGTTGTAAAGTAATCCATAGTAAATAATTATGTCTACACAGTAGATTATATTTACTGACATATATTAATATATGTATAATGTGTGTCCTCTGTAAGACCATGACATTTTTGCAGAGGGCTGAAACCTGGGAGTGCTGCACTGATGACTCTGGAAATTCAAGTATTACCAGTATTGTTAGAAAAGGTCTTTTGCTTTTTAATCTTGTTTGGAATGTGGATCCTACAGAACAGCGACCTGCAGTTGATTAGAGCAGCCACATATCTTACCCTTTGTGAATCACATATTTAAGTGAATGTGTAACAGTAAGAATAAATAGAGCAGGGAAAGTAACTAAACACTGCAAAAGCCGTAACCTGCAATTGTCACCTTAAAGGAATATTCCAGGTTCAATACAAGTTAAACTCAGTCGTCAGCATTTGTGGCGTAATGCTGATTATCACAAAAAAAAAAAAAACCATTGACGTTACAGTGAGGCCCATTCTCTTCCATTGTAAGTGTCTCACTGTAACCCAGATTTTTGCTTTTTTATTTTAAGAAAAGGACAAGCAAGTTAAAATGTATTTTTTTGGGAATCAACATTATGCCCAAATGCTGTCAATTGAGCTTCACTTGTATTAACCTGGAATATTTATTTAAGGAGCTATTTCTTCCTGAACTCACTGTGATGAGGAGGAGGGCGGGGCCGGGCCGTGAGTGCGTACAGCCGGCCACCAATCGGGCTAATCAGCCGAGGAGAGGGTTGGAGCTGAGCCGGATGTGGCAGTTCGAGAGAGAGCCGCATGCAGCTGCCATGTGTGTTTATGTTTATGTCTTTTTCATTAAACATTATTTTGACTGTTCAGCCGGTTCCTGCCTCCTCCTTGCCCATTTTAAGCATGTTACATTGGTGCCAAAACCCGGGAGGGAGGAGGGATGCGCTGTCATGGAGACCTCGCCACTGCCGTCCGCCCAAAGGAGCAGCCGTGGCCGTCCGCCAGTGGACGGAGGAGTCACTGCTGGCCACCTGGACACGGAGGAACAGCCGCCGTCCGCGAGGGGAGGAGGGTCTCACTGCCGGCCGCCTGGAGCGGTGGAGCCGCTGCCTGGGGTGGAGAGGCGTTCCATCCGCCAGGGGTCGGAGGAGGAGCGTGGGTCCACCCGGGGAGGAGCGGCTGTCGTCCGCCAGAGGGTGGAGGAGTGGTTGAGGACCAGGCGATGGTGAGCAATTTTTTTTTCTCTCTCTCTCTCATCTCTCTCTCTCACTGTCGCTCCACCTCGCTCTTTCCCTCTCCCCTTTTTCTACCCGTTGTCTCCCTCCCAGGTCTCGAAAAGTGGGGAAAGCCTGCTGGCAGGCGCGGCCGGAAGGGCAACGCCTCCCCCCCAACAGAAATTGGATGTACGTCATGCCGGGCGTTCCCTGGCCTGAGGCAAAGGAGGGAGGAGTGTGACGAGGAGGAGGGTGGGGCCGGGCCGTGAGTGCGCACGGCCGGCCCCCAATCGGGCTAATCAGCCGAGGAGAGGGATGGAGCCGAGCCGGATGTGGTAGTTCGAGAGAGCGAGAGCCACATATAGCTGCCCTGTGTGTTTATTTTTATATCGTTTATGTTTTCATTAAACATTATTTCGACTGTTTCCGCCTCCTCCTTGCCCATTTTAAACCCTGTTACACTCACCTTTTAAATTAGTTTTGTTGGTGTAATCTAATGTATTCAGGTTGATTCAGTGATGATAAATCATGTTTTGGACTTGAATAAAAACCAGTTCATATAGATGTTACCACATGAAGCACTTTTTTAGGTTGTTTTTTTTCAGTTTATCATATTTTCAACAGAATCAACTGGATTTTTGCCTCAGTGAAGAAAATCCAGTATTGTTTTTCCCTCCAATCAATATTCCTTGTCCATTAATGTATTTATTTATTTGATAGGTAGCTATCTAATAAGTTGCATAATTATTTTGCATTAATAGCTAGCTGACAACTTACCGCTGGCATATTTGCCTTTAACGGGTTCACTGGTTCATATAATCCTGGTGCGCATTAAAGTAAACGGATTTGGTGTGCTGTCCATAACAGAGGGGCTCTCTTATATATCCTTGGGATATGATTAGCAGGACTAGATGGACAAGCTCCTCCCGAACTTTAAACGCCCATTGAGACAACACAATGCATTTCACGCCAATGCAAACTGACTGGTTTTGTTTGTGACACTGTATTGTCTGTAGCATTCTAAAATTCCATCTATCAAAATATTCTTGGCATCATTCCGGCAACAGGCCAGCTCACAACTTTGCAGAACCGGTTTGCACGAGAGAATCATATCTGTCATCTCATGGGATTGTACCCCTGAAAGACCACTGAAAAGTGTTTGTTTAAAAGACTAGACTGACAGTTAACTGAATATAAATAACACTGGCTCATTGACATTTGACTCGACAGAACCACCCAAAAACACGTTTATCTCCTCACAGTAGCATAAATACTTACACGGCTCTTCACCATACTTTTCTGATTAACAGTTTTTTATTGATTCACATATTGAACACAGAAAAACAAAACATATATACACAAAATCAACAATTAACCCCCACTACCACCCCTCCCAATCCCCAACCCCACCCTGGCCCCCAACAACATCCCAGTGGTCGTACATGATTATAGACACACACAAAAAAATAAAAAATAAAATAAAAAATAATAATAATCACACATCCAGCAATGTCAGTTATCCGCCCCATTTCTCCACAAACAAATTCAATTTCCTTCGTCTTCTAAATGACTCTTCTTCAAAGGGTACCACCCTCCCCATCTCCAAGCACCACTCCTGAAATGAGGGCGCTCCAGCCGACCTCAAGCCCCTTAAAAGAATCTATCTGGCGATCATGACACTGGTTAGGACCCAACTTTTATGTGTCTATTCTCAACATCGACGACCGCCTCATTGTCCAAAATACAGAGTCTGGGGCAAAATTAAACCCGAGTGCCCAATACATCACATACAAAATTCTGAACCTTCAACCAAAACTCCTGGATCTTAACACACCCCCATAAATGTCCGAATTAAACACTCTGGACACTTTTGTCCATAATGAGTGTTAATGCGAGATAACGGGGTGCAATTTAATTTCTCCAGTTAGTTTGATAGAAAGGCTTTGCAATGGCGAAATAGGGGCAAGAACGTCCTGTTCAATTCAAAACCAGGGAGGGGCTCTCTCAGGCGACCAATGAGCCAAATGTCTGAGACCGAACGCATAAAAATAAAACAAAATCTTGGGTAGGCCTAGCCCTCCTTTGTCAGTCGGCCTATGCAGCTTACTGAAATGTAATCTGGGATGTTTCCCATTCCAAATGAAGGACTTTGCTATGCTATCAAATTGCTTGAAATAAGAGAGGGGGACATCTACAGGGAGAGATTGTAACAGGTAGTTGAATTTTGGAATACAATTCATTTTAATAACATTAACCTTCCCAATCATAGATAAATGTATTGAAGCCCACCTGCCCACATTGCTCGAAAACTTTTTTATTAAAGTGTCAAAATTATCTCTAACTAAATCACACAAATTTGCTGGGAATCAAATACCCAAATACTTAATGCCCTGTTTGGGCCACTGAAAGGCACCCGGCTGAAAAACCGTTACCGGCCAGTACGCTGTCAGAGCCAAAGCTTCGGATTTTGAGCAATTAACTCTGTATCCTGAGAACTTAGAAAAGGAATTAATAATTCTGTGGAGGCAAGGTATAGATCTAGCAGGGTCAGAGACAAATAATAAAATATCATCTGCGTAAAGCAGAAGCTTATGTGCCACACCTCCCGCCACCACCCCTGGAAACATCATCCTCCTTTCTTATCGTGGCTGTTAATGGTTCCAGGGCAAGACAGAACAATAATGGGGAAAGAGGGCAACCCTGCCCCTGTCCAGAGCAAAATAATCTGAAATTAATCCATTTGTTTGTACCGCCGCTACCGGGTGTCTATAAAGTAACTTGATTCATCCAATAAAAGTATTCCCGAACCCATATATTTCCAAAATCTTAAAAAGATAATCCCATTCTACCATATCAAATGCCTTTTTGGCATCAAGTGAGATGGCAGCGACCGGAGTCTGATCACATGATATTGATGAAATGCCTAATGTTATCAGAAGAGCTACAGCCCTTTTTTGGTGAATGAGGCATATTGTATGATCCGACCTCTAAGAACCGCCTTAAGTGCCTCCCTAGCCATGCCCACAGAGGATACTGAGGACCAGTTGGTCTCCATATAAACATTGATTTCAGCCTTTAGCATTTGTTGGAGTTCAAGATTTTGCAAAAGCGCCAACAATATGATTTCTTTTTTTCCGTATGTGGCAACACCTCTAAACTTACCAGGGTGTGATCTGAGACTGAAATGTTTCCAATTGAACAATCAACAACAGATGAAATGAGGGACGTTTTTATATATATATATATATATATATATATATATATATATATATATATATATATATATAAAAATCTATTCTAGAATAAATCTTATGGACTGATGAAATAAATTTATAGTCCTACCAGATGGGTTCAAAAGTCTCCAAATATCTGTAAGACCAAGATATTTACACATCCTGTGAAGCATCAGTGTTGCTCTAGGGGGCTTGCACACTTTTGCTTCACTATGATCTATTGAGTCCATCAAAAGATTAAAGTCTCCTCCCAGTTTGCAACATCCCTTCAAGATCTATAAAAAAGCCCTGATCATCAGCGTTAGGTGCATAAATATTAGCCAAAATCAACATTTGCCCCTGAATTGCTGCTAAAACAATAATGATTCTTCCCAATTTATCTTTACTCTGTTTGAGACATAATTGTAGATGCTGAATACCCTGCTCTTACTTGAGCCAGCATTAAAGAAAACATGCCCACCCCATATCTTCCCAAATTTTTCAGCTTCCTGTGGGGAAAGATATATCATATTTCTTACATTTAAGAAAAGAAATAACCTACCTTCTTTTTATGGGGTGCCCCAACCCATTCACATTCCACGTGGAGAGAGACAATCCGCTCATATTAACATTTGACATTTTGATATAGAAGAAAAAATAGAAAAAATTCACAAGCTAATCTTTATATTGTTCTAATATGTTAGAATTTTACAGTAAATGCACATTGTTCTTAAGAGGGGCATCTTCCCCTACCATGTTAACCTACTGGTAGCCTGATCCCAACAGAGTACCACGAAACAGCCACAGTATTATTGTATATTTGGCGTCATCAGGTGTTAATAAAAGGGAATAACTACATTTAAGTGGGTCATTATCAAAATATGGTGACAAACAAGTCCCTTGACTTTTCAGTCATGAAAAAGATTTCAGATAGTCAAGAAACCCCATTTAAAAGGCAGCATTCTATAAACTAACCATTTATTAAATAATATGAAATGGTTTGAATCTGTATTGTTTCACACATTTTTTTACAAAATATATTTGAATTTATCAACTGCCTGAAGAAAAAAAAAAACCTGAAGGAAAAAAAAAACCCTCATCACCTTCATCTGGTACTACACTACTATGACATTTACCGTTATTTATGTGTTTATTTTTTTACTCATTTTGTTGTCTCATGTCAAGCATTAGTGCAAGACCTAACAAGTGTGCAAAATAAATAAATACATTAATTAATTAAAAAGAATGTTTATCCATTGATTTCATGTTATTGGCGTTCTCAAAAAATTACTAAAAGTTGTGGAAAAGAACTTCAAAGGTCAAAGTTCAGAGGAAGAAGAGGCTGTTCAAATGTGCATAGTTATTAATTTACATCTTAACTATAATGTGTTCACATGGTTCATTTAAATGAAATATGTGTTACATTGTTTAATGTTCATGTGAAAGTATAAAATATAATTTATTTAGTGGTGTGATTTATTGATTTTAGTCTGATCAGTGGTGTATGTTTTTTTATGCTTTTGACACCATCTTAGAATATTCCTCTTTTAACAAAATCTGTCTCTGATGTTATCATCACTGGTGTAACAACCCTTGCTTCATTCGTAAAACAAATCTAACTAATAAATAAAGAACAACAGTCAATTTGTCCTTTATGAAATAAAATTATGTCAAGATGTTAAAACATTTTTAACCCTCAGCTTTTACGGGCGAAAACTGCACTGAACTGAATCGAAAATGTCAGTATTTTGTAAGTCAGAAAGTCACCATTTTTTGAGTGACCCAGTTGGTATCTCATTGGTTTGTACTCGCAGCGTTCTTGTCAGTGTGTTGACCATGTGAAATCTACTGTTGTCGAGTTTAGATTATTGTGGAAAAAAAAAAAACTTTCTTAAACATTGTATGTTATTGTATGTTATTGTATGTTATGGCAGATTTAAAGAGTCTCCATTAAATTTTCACACTGACATATTTTAAAATGAACAGTTTAAAAACAACCAATCTATATTCATATTCATCAAAAATATTAACTCAAAAATTGAGGCTGGGAATTCACAGCACACCTAAAAACTAGATTCTTGAAGAATTTTTATATTATTTTCTGTGATCAATCATGTTGGAGAAAAAAGCGAGAAAAGAGAGTGTGGCTTTGCCTACTCAGAGAAAAAAACAATATTGCTCAATAATAATTGCTCTAAGGTATTTTTACCTTTAAAAGCATATTAAATTATGTTTTTTTTTGAAAATGTAAAAATGCAAAAAGGTTTCTGTGAGGGTTATGTTTAGGGGTAGGGTTAGGGTTAGGGGATAGAATCTATAGTTTGTACAATATAAAATAATTATGTCTATGGAGGGTCCTCACAAGTATAGCAAAACCAACGTGTGTGTGCGTGTGTGTGTGTGTGTGTGTTTGTTATACTTTTAAGCTTCAAAAAATATCTTGACTGAAATGTCTGTTAATCTTCACTCTAGGCCCATTGTTTATGGATGATTCTGCTCTGAATCTCAGTAAACAGGGGTTTGGGAAAATTGAATTCCAATTAACCTCTGACATTTCCACAAGATGACAGCATAAAAATAATGCAAATGACTGTGGTTAAAATCCATATCTTCAGAATCGATATGATAGGTTTGGGTGAGAAACAGATAAATATATAAGTCCTTTTTTACTATAAACCTCCACTTTCACTTTCTTATTTTGTTTTTGGCGATTCGCATTCGTTGCGCATATCACCACCTACTGGGCAGGCAGGAAAATGTATAGTAAAAAGGACTTAAATATTGATCTGTTTCTCACCCACACCTATCATGTTATTTCAGAAGACATGGATTAAAACACTGAAGTCGTATGGATTACTATTAGGCTGCCTTTATGTGCTTTTTGGAGCTTTAAAGTTCTGTTCTCCATTCACTTGCGTTGTGTGGACCTACAGAGCTGAAATATTCTTCTAAAAAATCATTGTTTGCGTTCAGCAGAAGAAAGAAAGTCATAGACATCCGGGATGGCATGAGGGTGAGTAAATGATGAGAGAATTTTCATTTTTGGGTGAACTGTCCCTTTAATATCTTTCTGGGAGTGGGAAATTTTTTTGCATATCTTTCCACGAAAAATTCGCCTACAGCACTTATAAGAAGTTATTTCTAACTGATCTACCCCTTAAAATGAGTTTTGTTGGTGTTACCTAATGTATTCAGGTTGATTCAGTGATGCTAAATATTATTTTTGACTTGAATAAAACAAGTTAATTTAGACGTTACCACATGAAGCACATCTTCAGGTTAACAATTTTTTCAGTGTATTTCAGACCAGTTTATTTCGAATATGCTTTTCCATCCTTTCAAACTCAGTATGTAGGAGGTTTTAGTCACTATTATGAGTGCGATTGCATAACGCGATTGTGCGCTCTCCTCAAAGTGGAGGGAATGAGAAGGAGGGGGATTGAGCTCGCGCTTCCATGGAAAACTAACAACCACCACGTAATCGTGCCATTACGGAGGTTTACGGGCATAATAACATTACTATCGAACAGTTAAAAAAAATAAAAATAAAATAAAAATAAAAAAATCAGGTAAGTCTTTATTTCTGCTGGCTTTCTGTGATGAATGCGCCGTCCATATTTTTGTTCTTCAAATCACATTAGAGCACTGGATTAGTGTTTGTTTACTTAGCTTCTCGCTCCTGGTTTGAGTTCATCAGGTTGAACTGTTTGTTGGAAATAAACCTTTTTGCATGCATCTTTTATCTCACTTTTGTCCAGTCTGATTTCTTGATTTGACCCCTACTGCATTTCTGCATTTAAGAATTATTAGCATACACATATTTTAACACGATATTCACTGTGGTATACTCGCAGAATTGCAGAACACGTAAGAGTACAAACATGATTTTTAAATCAGCCTGTTCACCATTTATAATAAATGTGCACTGTGTGTTATGCAGTTACGTAAAGAGGCTTTGGAGACTGAATGTCTTGCCAGTGTTTGACATGATGATTCTTGCATCGGTCCAGCAAATGAGCACAGTGAACTTTAAATAGTTTGATAGGCCCAGAGTCACACGAAAGCATATATTTCGTTCACACGCTGCACGTTTCGACTGTCTATCGACGAGCATGTGCAGATAATCTTGTATTAATGTGTTAGAAAGCAAAGTCACTTTAAAATGTATGTAGCTGAGATGCATAAAGGTGTGCAAGAAGTGTTAGCTTATGTTTTGTTTAGGTTCGGTTCGTTTGACTTTAAATCCACCATATTCCTCCAGCAGCGTGGTGGCGGGACACACACCCACTCTGCTTTTGTGAGCGCGCTTTAGGTACATTGTGTTACCAAAGCTCACAAGGCTTTGTCAAGGGCTCGAAGTATTTTCACCGAGTCCTAAAATCTACAGTTTGCTTCATAATTTTAGATAAAGCGTTTAGCTTTGCGTGAATCTAATCTTTCTTACACTGCAAACTATTTCTGTAAATTTACAGATACATTTCTACAACAGTCAACTGTGGTTCTTAACCCTTGTGCGACCTTTGGGATATTTTGTCTTTTTCATTTTCGATCATTATGGCTGTTAATGCCAACGTCATACATTTTGCCAAAGGTGTGTATTTTTGGGGGAATTTTTATATTTCATCTTCAGTTCCTAAAATACATCTATAATATACTGTGTACACAAAATAGTTACACTCAGGACCTTCAGGAAGAAAATGTCCCATTGAAATTGCAATATTTGATCCCAGTGCCATTAAAGCATAAAATCATGAATTCTATGATATTATGTTTTCATTCCAGAGCCCTGTCTTCAAAATTTAAATGTTTAATATTTTCAACCAGACAGCACCATTTTCTCATGTTTAGCCTATGGAGCAAATACATGCTTTTTTTCTGTTTGCTGTATTATAGAGCACTGCAGGCCAATTGAATAAATGATGCAGCTAAAATTGTGTGGGTGCGTTGGTATGGATGTCAGAGTGTGTTTTGTATGTGTGTATTGAGAAATGTGTGTGTGTGTGTGTGTAAAAAGACAACAGTGGCATTAAGTAAACAAACTGGCATTTAAAGGGTTAAAATCCTGAAAATGAATGAATATTTGGTAGTTATGATCAGGACTGATGTTGGTTAAAAAAATTAACTAATTGAAAGTGGAAAATAATATTAATATATAATATTATTATGGCAGTTTTTTGATTATCTCTTGAGCTGGCACTTTGGACCTTCTTTATTATTAGATTATGTTTTTCCAGCCAGTGTAATTGTGTTTTAGTAAAGCACAAGTTGGTCCACTGTGCTACTTACTTAAAAGACAACACTTAAGGTCAGACTGTAAGTCAATGCATTGGGGGGGGGGGGGGGCTGGGTAGCTCAGCGAGTATTGACGCTGACTACCACCCCTGGAGTCGCGAGCTCAAATCCAGGGCGTGCTGAGTGACTCCAGCCAGGTCTCCTAAGCAACCAAATTGGCCCATTTGCTAGGGAGGGTAGAGTCACATGGAGTAACATCCTCATGGTCATGATTAGGGGTTCTCGCTCTCAATGGGACACATGGTAATTTGTGCATGGATCGCAGAGAGTAGCATGAGCCTCCACATGATATGAGTCTCCGCGGTGCCACCCAGATTGAGGTGAGTAACTGCGCCACCACGAGGACCTACTAAGTAGTGGAAATTGGGCATTCCAAATTGGGAGAAAAGGGGATAAAAAAAGAGAAAACCATGCCCCTAGTGGCACTACAGTTGTGTCACTCAGCACACCCTGGATTCTAACTCGTGACTCCAGGGGTTGTAGTCCGTGTAGACCCAGGGGCGTGGTTTTCTTCAATTTCTGTTTCCACCAGACTATTGGAGTGCAAATAGCTTTGCTGTGTTGCAGGTGCTATTTAGTGCAAATAGTCACTCTGTTAAATAAGTTGTATTTGTTGGTGTTAGCAGTTCTGGAGTTAAATCTAGCACAGCAGATTAACCTAAGTTGTAAAGCAGTTGTTCCACTGTAAATGTTTTGAAATCTCTGAAATACCAGACTAGTCAAGTTGCATATGGTAGTCTATGATGAGCATGTCTCTGCAAAGAGTTGACATTCATATCCAGTTGCCCTGAAGGTGTGTACTGGAGGAAGGGAGAGCAGTTCATCTGGTTCTCAGCAATCCCAAATACACACATAGATGGGTTTTCTGCCTCACTGGTAATATTCCCTGAGAGAAGAGCCATTGACTAATTCATGATGCAGACCTTAACTGTTTTTCCTATCAGACATATCCACTCTAGAGGCACACGAACAAACCCACTTTGTTATGTGGCCCACTAACAACATGCTCTTTTATTGTTGACTGGTTGACTGGTTTACTTGTTGACTGACATTCAGTCTGTTCATCATAAAGCCATAATTTATTACCTATCAGCTCATTCTCCTTACTTCTTGACTGTGTCTACATAAGAATTGCAATGAATTTCCGAACGAAGTATTTTTTATTCTTCATAATTTAGATTTGTATAACTTTAGGTATGCAAACTGATAGTACAAATATATTGGTAGTATATAGCTTGACCGTAGGCTTGACTGCATGGAGCACCTAAGACAACTTCAAGCATTAATTGAAATGGCCAGAAAAATGGCCTAACCAGAATGGGGCCCATAACACCGTTGGAGACTTTGTTTTTGTATGTATGTTACATACGTAGCTCCTCCCATTTCTATATTATTCAGCTCTGCACCAAGACCAGTGTTAACCCTTCTTGTGTCTCATATATTCAATGTAGCACAAACCATTTGGTGCTCAGATTTAAAAAGTTCTGAAAAGGTTTTGATTCTGTGCTTGTGTCTTAAGTGGTGTGTTCTAGGAATCATAACAGTAACACCCATATCTCATCCAGAGTCTTCTTTAAGGCCAGAGTATACTGTGGTTGTCCAAGCGCCGCTATGCTAGATGTGTCCCGTCCGTAAAGGCTTATGGTTAAAAAAAAAAAAAAAAATACTTTGAAAGGGTGAAGGTTAGGGTATGTTTTTTTTTTCATGTGCCACTCCACTTCACGCATAGTTGTGCGCGCAGACTTTCTAAGTGTTTTGTTTTGACTGCGACCCTGTACGGACACATTCGATGCATGTGCACTATGACTGTTTTGTGATACTTTTCAGGACAATCAATGGCAGGCACATACACAGATGTGGACTGTTCGCATAATAAGAAATATTGTGTTATAAGTGCATGAGCGGCGGGCTTTATACATTCACTTTTCATGTGCAGCACATGCAGACTGGATTCCGTGATTCCGTCCTAGTTTTCTGCATCGCAGAAATCATAGGCCCTTACCTTGGTCGTTTCGTCTGTGCATGAGAAGGAATGGCTTTAAACCACTGAGGGAACTTAAAATGAAAGAGTGTTTTTATTAGTGTGAATGCATAAGATCAGATCAAGTCAGTTATTTTAAAATGATTATTCAAAGCAAGAGAAAGTACTTTCTTCACATTTCAGCTGAGCTACTTGCCTCGAATTGCACGAGAACTGCAAATATCTATGTGGTTGTGTTAAGTTGGAGGTGTGCCACACCAAAATACCTCTCAAAGCTATACATAATGTGTTTTTCCATCTTTGTTGCACTTATCTTCATTGTCAACAGGAGTTGCCTTCAGTCAAGGGCCATTTTCTGCCTTTTATCTTAAACAGCATGTACCACATTCCTAACAAGCCACAGGTAAGGAGTTTAAAAAAAAAAAAAAAAATGGTCTGAAGCGCTGAGGTACCTGGCTTTTCTACTGATAAAGGCAGGAGTTAAACTAGAGGCGATTGTGCCATTTAATTTGTGTTAACAGAATCTAACTGCATTCTGAAGAGCTTTGACAAGAATCTGGTTTGTGACTCCACAGTAAATCCAGATAATCTGTGATATTCTGCTTTCTTTTCAGGGTTGAGAAGGAAGGGATGTTTAGTGAACATTGCTTATCAAGAATGGTAAAACTAGGCTATATCTACCACTACCATACCGCGTTTTGTGTTGCCTTGTCTCTCTTTGTGAAAAACTACCTGAATTTGTATGAAATGTTGGCCGTTTTTGCTGTAGATTAAGCAGAGCACCTGTGTTCCATATGTTGCAGCTATATCTTTATCTCTTTTCTATATGCTGCACCTGCATGATAATAGTTATGTTTCCATACAAGTTGCGAATTTAATTTATGCAAAAAAACGTAATATCGCAAAAATCCCTTGTGTTCAAAAGAACAAAATTGTCACTTCTGGAGAAATTGTAGCCACTGTTCCTCTTTTAATAATAAAGTACTTGCAGTACAAAACACTGTAAAGAACTTCGTCTCATGTCTTGGAGCGACAGCGCATCACACAGTTCTGGGAGCACTATGTGTGTGTGTTCTTCCTTCCTTATGTCTTTGCCATGCAGATTTTTATATATTTTTTCAAAAATGTCAATAAACCTTTTCTTCAACTTATTTGTGACTATTGTTTTTATGCGCATCTTGTATTCCTAATAAATTAAATAGTAGTTTATTCAGTAAATGTGTTTCCATTATAGTTTATGCACATTTCTTCTTATTGAATAAAAAATGTATCCACCTAAAGCTAGGGTATACATTTTTATGCACATTTGGAGATTTGATTCACATCTTGGTGTTTCCATCCAGCAGTTTTTATGCGATATCCCAAATGCACATAAAAATATGTAGATGGAAAGTAACCCAACTAATGTTGGCCCCAAAACACACTCTTTAGAAATGGGGCCCATCTCCTTAGGGGCACAAAAGCTGTAACATATTTGTGATAAAGAAGGGATAAACGTGTTGTCATCTAGGACCTCCAGGTTAAATTAAGACAAATTATTAGTTATATTGTGAGTCAACATGTACAAGTATTTTCAATTCTGACACTGATTATCACTTCTTCTATAGGATGGCATTCCCTGTAGATATACTGACAACTGTGGACCATGAGTCCTTAGAAGTGGCAGCAAAGAACTACATGTCTCAGCTCCTCTACAGAAATCCTGACACAACTGAGTACCTCAGCCTACCTGATTCCAAACAAGTAAGATAAAAAAAAATCTTTCTTTAAATATTATTTATTTTTAAATAAGAATGTGTTTCTCTATTCAAATAAGGAATTTAAATGGCAAATGAGGTTTTTGTAAGAGTTGCTTTGAATAATGGATGCATCCATGCAGAAACATGCATCTGTTCTTTTATCTGTTATTCAAAGGAATCTTATTTTTCAACAAATATTATGATTATTATTATTATTTTTTTTTTCATTTTTCCTTTGGTGACAGATACAGATTGGACTCTGCAATGTAAGTTTTGTCCCTCTCTATGGAGTAGATACTAAAGAAAAGGTCCTTGGTTTGTTCTCACCTGATAAAGGGTTAGGTAATGTGGTCCCAATATACTGTATGTAAACCTGAACCATTTAAACATTTTGTTTTAGTATTAGTAAATGGATTGTTTATTCATTTCAAGACTATTTATTTATTTATTTTTACAATTAAACTATGTTATTGTTGCAGTTGCAGGGCTTTATTTGCTGGGTAGGTGGTGGACAGTTGAAGATATCCTTAAAACAGCTGACCTCTCAAGAACAGGTCTGATCAAGGTAAGTTTTTGCTTTCTTTTGACTCGTCTCAGTTGTGTTTATGATGTAAACTGTCATTAGTAATTTAGCTTCTTTTGTGATAATTTATCAGTTGCATAATTGTTTATAGATGCTATAATACTAGTATCATGTTTATCCTAGGTCAGCACCCTTGGGGAGAGGGTAGTCCTGTATGTTCTCAACAGATTTGTGTACAGAGCCAAGGAGAAAAGCAGTGAAGATATTCCCTTTCTCTGTCATTGTGAGCATGAAACTGCAAAAATACTATGGAAGGATGGTGAGGCCATTGGTTTTTACTCAGTCAAACCTAAAGGTAATGACACTTTATTCAAAAATTCATAAACAATTCCTGACTTGTTGGTTTTAACATTCTTAAAATAAAAAATCTTATTACTTCATTATCTATCTAACAGGGAGCTTGTGCAGTAACTTCTTGACACAGCGCTATCAGCTTCCTGTCATGGACACAATATTTGTCAGGAAGTGTCACCGTGGCAATGGTCATGGCCTACAAATCCTGGAAGACTTTGTTGGTAGTTTCAGAAAGGAGTACCTGGGGTTAAAATTCCCTCTTTCAAAGGCTATGTATAAAGGTAAAGCAACAGACCTACATTTTGTGTAGTGACGTTTCCTCACATTTCACACGTTTTGTAGCTTAAACACAACATCTCAAACCTCTTTTTTTTTTTTTTTTTTTTTTTTACAGTGTGTGCAAAGTACTTCAGTATGTATCCAGGAGACAAGAAGCTTCTTTGGGAAGTAGAGGGCATAGGAGGCCCTTTCCAGAGAACTTTAATAGCCAGCAAGCTACAGAAGTTGAAGCTAAAAGGTAAGGAAAATATATGCGTTAGCTTTAACGGATTGTCATGTCTATTTAATTTAATTTCAATCATGTTTTCTTAACAGAGAAGGACGATGTTGTGAGTAAATTGAATTTTGAGGAAGATAACATCAGTGCTCCTGTGGAAATAGAGGTTACAAAGATTCAAGAAACCACTGAATACACAATGGAGATTGTGGTGTGTGAATTTTTAATTCTGTTACCTTTTTTAGTAATTGCTGTTTGTTTGTTTGTTTATTAAGTAAACTCTTACATTAACTTCAAATTATAGGAGGACACCATCACAAAAGTCACCAAAGGCAAGTATGCAGTTTTGGTTTATCAATAAATTGCTCAAAAAAAGTTGTTCCAACTAAATCTCAATGTCCTTTCCTCTTATTACAGTGGTAGATGACATACCTGTCACAAGACGTGGGAGAAGCAGCAACCTGAAACGCAGAGGAATCAGAGAAAATTCAGAGGAGAGGCTATCAAAGAACATAATCAGGTAACACATTATTTTGACACAAAACATAACCTAGTATTTTATTTCAATACATGATTAATGTAGACATGTCTCACAAAGGGTGGAAGACATTGAGGCTGGAGCTGAAAGTCCGATTGAGGTGGTGACTGAAGAAAAACTTGGTAACAGCACTTTTAATGTAAAAGAATCAGAATCAGAAGCTGTACTCAAGGTATGTAGTCAAACTTTGCATCAAACAAATACATCCATTGTTCATGTTTGTTTCATAACCAAACAGCTAGAACAGGATGGTTACATATTTTGTTTTATTTTCTAGTTTTTCACATTTCCAGGTGTTAATTAACATCTCTATTTTGGCAGAGTACAACAGTCTCAGTAACTGCAGCTGTGACAAAAATTTCAGAGCTTAGAGATTCACAAAAAGAAGAAGAGGAACAGGAAATAGAAACAGTTGAGGATATTTTTGTTAGGCCTGCAATAGACTTAGTTAAAGGTATATCAGAGAAAGGTCTTGAAAATAAAGAGGAGACCCCAGTTACCCACTTAACCACAGTTGGGGAAATAAAGAGTCGAGGAGGCAGTGAAGAGGTACATGAAATGATTAATAAGGAGCACACTATGGAAATACAAGGAGCCACTATTGGGTCTTTTGACCAATGCCATCCTCAATCTGTGGTGGATCTAGAAATTATCAAAATTAGTACAGGAATTGAAGAGGAGCAAAAAGAGAAATTAGAAAACATCAAAGAGGGTGAGGAAGATGAACCTGTGTGTGAGGTAGAGGAGGAAATAAAACAAATGCTGGATGAACCTGAAAAAACAAAGGAAAATGCAAATAGCAAAGAGAGTGAGAAGATACAGGAGATTGTGGATATTGTTTCAGATATTGAGAAGATTGTGGAAGAGGAGGAAATGCACACAGAAGAAACGGAAAATAAAAATATTGATAAAGCAGACATTATTCCTGAAGAGTTAACAGCAGAAAATATCATTCTTGAGCAGACAGAGGCTGCTAAACCAACAGAAAAAGAACAAACTCACAGGGATGTGGAAAAGAGGGAGGAGATAGAAAAAACAGAAGAGGATGAGGTTTTGGAAGAAAGTGTTAAGGACCTCAGTGAGGAAACAGAAGAAAACCAAGATGACAATATGGGCTCAGAGGCATGTGAAGCAAAGGATATAGACAAAGTTCTTCAACAGTCTTTGGAAGACAAACACCAGAAAGAACTGGTGGCAGAAGAAGAATCTGTGAAAAAGACCCATTTTACTGAAGAGGTCCCATGTGACAAGCCAAAACATAGTGAGACAGAACAGGTCTTCTCTAATATAAAATCAGCTCAGAAGAGAATATCAGTGATAACTCCCTCAAGGAGATCCAAAAGACTTAGACATCAGCCTGCTCACACAGAAAGAGATCTCAAAAGTACGGCAAAGTATTTTAAGACTACACAATACAGCAAAGCAATGATGCAAGAAGAGCATACCAAAGAAACAATGGATGAACCTGTGGATAATGATTCTGAGGTTAAAGAAGAGACACAAGGACCTCAAGTTGAGGTTGAGGAATGCAAAGGAAATGACAAACTTAAAGTATCTACAGTGGAAGCGGACATCACTGATGTTAAGGAAACCGCAAATGCAGATCCTGAGGTGTCTGAAGTAGTGAAAGGGGCAGAAATAGAGAGTCAAAGGGAAGCACCACAACAGTCAACTTTAGAGCCTGCTGAGGTACAGGAAGAAAAAATGGCACCTGAAGAGGATTTGAAGAAAGAGGGGAATGGCACCATGATGTCGACATTGCGTAAAGCCAAAGTTGTGCTTTTAGATTTGAATATGCCATCTCCTAAAGAGGCAGGTGAGAGTCATACTATTAAGGAGACATTACATACTCAGGAGGAGAAAGAATCAGACAAAGGAGCGTTGGGTATTACTGAAGAAGATGGAAAGAAGCAGACAGTGTCTCAGCTTAAAACATCTGAGCATCAAGCAGCTGAAGAAATTGTGAGATTGGAGGAACAAGAAGGTACTTTGGACAAACCTATGGAAGAAACAGCCAGAACTACTATAAAAGAAGGATATGAGTTAGCAGATAATGCCAACAGAATTCCAGGACAATCAAATGCAGACAAAATGCAAGGGGGTGAGCCAAAACCAGAAACTACAGAGGTCTTTCATCCAAGCCAAGCTGAGAAACAAGAAGAGAAAACAGACACTGAACAAGAGGATGAGCAGGACTCAGGAAAGGATTCAGATGAGGCAGCTCAACAAAGAAGACCAGCCAACACCCCAAGGAGATCCAGAAGACTTAGAGATCAACCTATTGACCCTGGGGTGACAGTCAGAAGTTTTAGGAGCACAATAAAAGCAGCAGAGACCAGCCCTCTTAGGAGATCTACACAAAGTAAAGCAGTGATTCAGCAAGTAGAAACTTTTAAGTTACAAGTGGAAAAGAGGGAAGAGGCAGAACTCGGGAATTATGAAAACACTGTGAGTGATGCAGAAGATGCAGGTCCAGAGGAACCTGAAAAGACAAACACAAATGTTGAGGAAACAACAGCTGTTGATCCTGTGAGTTGTGAACTGATGAAAGGAGCAGAAATTGATGATATAGATAAAGCACAACAAATTGTAGATTCTACAGAGGAGGCACAACTTTTAGAAACAGAACATGATGAGGATGTAGAGAAAGAAGAGGACAGCACCCCAGTAATAAAACAGCAAAATGCCACAGTAATGCTTGTGGATGTAAACAAACTTTCCCAGAAATTAAAAGTAAATAGTGAGACTGCATTGGCTGTGGAACTGCCAGTAGATAAGTCTGCTAATATTGAACCTGAGCAGTACAGCATGGAATCAGAACAGGACAAACAACTAAAAGAAGTAGACACAAAGGAAGCAACTGAAAAGACGCCAGAGGAAGAGAAAATGGAGGAAGAAAACACAGTTAATGAGCAGAATGAACCAGATAAACAAGACATGACATTTAAAGAACAAAAGCCAGCGGAAGAAGGGGTCCTTGAAAAAAAGATGACTGAAGATTTGGAAGAAGGTCAAAATGATATAAAGGAGACAGAGATTATAGATGAATATAAAGCAGTCATATATGAGGCTGTGGAGGAAGCCATAACATCTGGAGAGCATCCAGACACAATGGAAGATTTATCAAATAAAGTTCAGGAGACTGAAAATTATCAAGATAATGCTTTAAAAGAAAAACAAATAGACAGTGACAAAGCAGGAGAGAAGATAGAGAAAAACATGGCCACGATGTCAGCAGAGGAAAGAAATAAAAATGAAAACATTCAGAATGAAGATGAAGAGATGGAAGAGGAGGCACCAGTCTACACAGAGAGAATTCTCAGACAAAGAACAGTAACAGTTCAATCTCCACCGAGAAGGAAATCTAAACGTTTACAAAAACAGGATTCTGGGGCAGATGTTGAAATTCAGGAAAGCCACACAGTGAGGAGCAAAGATGATACTGAAACAGAAAAAGGAGATGAAGAAATTGATAAATTGATGGAAAATCAGGAAGCAGATTTAACTGAAACAATGAGAACAGTTGAGGAGAAGGAGGAGGCCCCTAAAATGGGATGGGAAGAAGCCAATTTAGTGCAAAGGGAATATGAGCCATTTGTTGAGAATGAAACTTCAGAGACAGACAGACCCACTGAGATGGATGAAGCTACAATGGTTGGCAAGGAAAGGTTCATAAGGAGAAGCCTTAGGCTCAGTGCAAAACCAGTTATATCTTCACCAAGAAGAACATCTCAATGTCTCCACACACAAAAGTTGGAGCCAGTAGAAGAAGCAGACATGAGTGGAAAAGAACATGATAAAATCTCAGCAACAACAGAAGAGACTGTGAATATCAGTATGCCCATTATTACAATAGAGACCAATTTGAAAATTCTTGATGAAATTGCAAACACAAATGTTGAGGAAACAACAGCTTTTGATCCTGAGAGTTCTGAACTGCTGAAAGGTGTGAAAATGTATGATGAAGAGAAAGTACCACGAATTGTAGAGGTTACTGAGAAGGAGATCCCACTTGTAGACACTGCACCTGATAAGGATGTAGAGAAAGAGGATGACACCACTCCAGTAATCAAAATGCAAAATATCACAGTAAAGCTTGTGGATGTGAACAAACTTTTCCAAAAAACAGAGGGGAATAGTAAGACTCCAGAGGAACTAGTGCTTTCTCAGAGAGAGGAAGAACTGGAACTGGATAATTCAGCTAATAGTGAACATGAGCAGAGCAACATGGAATCAGAAGTGGACAAACAACAAGAAGTATTAGAAATGGAACAAGACACTGAAAAGATGCCAGAGGAAGGAGTTGTCCTTGAAACAAAGACAACTGAAAATTTAGAAGAAGGTCAAAATGATGTAAATGAGATTGTAGATGAATATAAAGCAGTCTTAGATGAGGATCCAGATGCAATGGAAGACAGACCAAATATAATTCAGGAGATAGACAACAATCAAGATAATGTTTTGAAAGAAAAACAAAATGACAGTAACATAGCAGGAGAGATGATAGAAGACAAAAAGGCCATAATGCCAGCTGAGGATATTGTGGTGGAAAGCACTAAAAATGTAAACATTCGGAATGAGGATGAAGAGAGGAGCAGTCTTGCTCAAGACAAAGATGTCCAGGAAAAGGAGTCACCAGTCCACACAGAGAGAAGTCTCAGACGAAGAACAGTAAGAGTTCAATCACCACCAAGAAGATCTAAACGAGTACAAAAACAGGAGTCTAAGGAAGATGTTGAAACACAGGAAAGCCACACAGTGGGGAGCACAGATAAAACTGATACCGTCCCAATACCAGAAAAGGGAGTTGAAGAAAAGGATCAAGAAAAGGATAAGATGGACAACAAGAAAATACATTTAACTGAGACAAAAGAAACAGATGAGGAGGATGCGGCTCCTGAAATGAGAAGAGAAGAAGCTAATTTAGAGCAACAGGAAAACAAACCTTCTAAAACTTCTGAGACAAAAACTAATATAATTGAAAATGAAAATCTAGTGGAATTGGTTGCAGAGGAAGGAGTTCAAGATAAAGATAAAGTTCAGGAAAACACAAACCTTAACACAGAACAAAAGGATAATATTCAGGATAAAGAAGAAGACCAAATAAGAACAAGCTCAATGGAAAAGGATTCCACTAACCAAAAAGCTGTGTCACAGGAGGAAAACCTAGAGGAAACCAATCAGAATGAAACACCAGCTGCCCTGGAGAAAGCTGCTTTAGAAAGCTCAGATGAAGAAGCACCTCTCATTACAAGAAAAAGTCTCAGATGTAGAACAGTAACAGTTGAATCTACACCAAGAAGAAAATCTAAACGGCACTACAGACAAGAGTTGGAGCCTGAGAAAGAAGCAATGAATGACAGATGTGGAAATGAAAAAAACTCTGCAATGGAGGAAGCAGCCGACAATTTAAATGTTAATACAGAGAAGGAGAATGAGCCATTGAATGCTGAATTTGAAAATATGGAGGCAAAAATGGGAGAAGACGCAATTCAGGTAAATACAGATGAAAAGGCAGGGACACACAATAAAGTTGAGGAGGAAGGTAATGAAATCCTGGTTGAGCGCATGAAACATAACTGTGTCATTCAGGAGGAGGCACAAGGAGAGCCCCATGAAGATTTAGGGAATACACAGAAAGACACAGAACTGAACAATGCTCAAGAGGAAAGTCTTGACAGAGAAGATTTGCAGAAGCCCAAGGAACAGGAGGACGTGTCCAGTGTTCAGGAGGAAGAAATACATTTCCAAGGGTCTTCATCAGTCACAGAAGGCATGCAAGGAATTTCTTCTGAATTGGAGGAAACTGTGGTGGAAAAGAGAATCCTTAGAAAAAGAAGAACAACAGTTGCAGCAACTGCTCCAAGAAAATCGAAATATCTTTGCAAACAAGAGCAAGATGAAGGTAGTGAGCATGTAGAGGAGCCAGCTAATAGACAGATTGAATACGCAGACTCAGAATGGATTGTTTCAAAAGACGTTGAGTTGAAGTCAGATGTACAAACTGCAATGGTTTTTGAGGAAAAAGTGGAGGAGAGTAATTTGGGTGAAGAAACACCACAACAGATGTCGAAAGATGGGACAAAATCAGATGGAAACCATAATAATCATGAAGATGGCTCCACAGAGACAGGTGTAGGAGAATCTGTGGAGGGTCAGAAAGATGAAACTGAGGTCAAGGAGCAAAATAACAAGAAAGTAGAGGAGACAGATAAAACAAATGAGAAGGAAGTGATAGAACATGAGGAGAAAGAAGAGCAAAATCTTGAGTCTAGTTTAAATGTGGGCTTCACTTTAGAGTTGGAGGAAGAGGAAAAATCTGATCAAGAAGGAAACATAGCAGATAAACAGAGCCAAGTTGTCACTGAGGTTCCAAAAGAAATATCCACATCTGAGGAAAAATCTGAGAAAAGTGAAGAACATATCTCCGATGACGATGAGAATGGTCTTGTCATGGAAAAGCATGTTCCTCAGAGAACCTCATCGGCCACAGCTTTAACCACCCGAAGATCAGTGAGACTTCAATTCCATGAAAATAAAAAGAATAATAAGGAAGATGAAGTACAACAAGCAACTGAACAGAGACCTCAGAGAAAAAGAAAAGCCATAGCTGATGCAACTCCTGCACACAGATCAAAACGTCATGAAAGGGGAAATATTGCTTAGCGCATTATTCAATCTTTTATTAGTACACAACCTCCTATGCCAGTGATTCCCAAACCTGTTCCTGGAGGCCCCCCAACACTACACATTTTGGATATCTCCCTTATCAAACGTACCTGGTTCAACTCATCAGCTCGTTAGTGGAGACTCCAAGACCTGGGTAGGGTTGCACCAGCTTTGCGTAAGTTCTCACGTAAGTTAGGATGTAATGTTCACACTAAGGGCTTAGTAACTACTAGTTATTTTGTAACTAAGTCAGTGCTAAATTCGGTTGTACCACCTATTCTTAAGGCTCTCCGTAAAGTAATGCATAGTCGCATAATATGACGTTTACCTGTATTGATCCAATAAGCAGCCTACAAATTTATACACAGAAGTGTTAAACAGCTGTGAACTTTAATTTGATCTTGTTACGGTTGATGTTCAAACCTTGTAACCCGTAACTGTCAGCTGTAATAAATTATATCCCCATTAAAATACGATACGTAATAAAAGTAGATTTGATAAATAGTATATTTGCCCTGTGTAAATAACAATATATAGGAACTGTATCTAAAATAAATAAGTGGTGATAAATAAATACTAATACAACAGGCTGGAAAAATAGACATTTATTCATTTTAATATCCTATATATATTTCGTATATGTTGAAACTTGACACCGAGCGACGCATCTTGAAAACTGCACCGTTAGATCGGTTTCATGCTGAAGAGCCACTTAAAAGTACGTTTTTTTTTCTCTCTCGTAAATGTAAACGAGTGTAAATGTCAACATCATCATATATATCGAAATGATTGATGCCTGTCACGCAGAACATGAGCTCATTGATGTCATAAAATATTAGTCTGATTTTTTTATTCCATCCATTACTCCTGGTCGGAGGCTTCCGTAAATATTTAGTTTATACGTAGAGTTACATTCTACCTAAGTTTAATGGTGCAATGCTCAAATATTTAGTAGTGCATAAATTGTGACTTAGTGCCCATTTACACCACAACTAGTCTAAGTTATAACGTACGTATAGCTGGTGCAACCGGCCCCTGAATTGGTTGTGTCAGAAAAGGAGATATACAAAATGTGCAATGTTGGGGGGCCTCCAAGAACAGGGTTGGGAACCACTGGGTCCTATGCATTGCTTAAGGGACCAAAATTCTGAAATTAAAAAACATATGTGTAGTTTTCTATTATTACATTTTCATATGCAAAATAACACAAATGATTTTGACCAACTATATTTTGTATTAAGTATTTCTGATTTTTATAAAAAATACTTGTTTGTCAAAATGAGGATTTATTGGAACATTGTGTTTTATATAGCAAATTCAAGTAAATGAATTCACATGTAGACAGGGGCATAGATTTGGCTTGAACATTTACATGTTTCCATTGATCATGGTATTAATATTGGGGGGGGGGGGTTGTACTTGCTTCTTGTGATTATAGGGGGCGGGGGGGTGTTGTGAGTTTGGTGAAGTTTGTTTATTTTTACACTACATTCTGTTAGCTGTGAAGGTAATGTAGCTTCATGTTCCACTTATGTTCATATTAAATGCAGAAAGAATTTATTTTTCTTTTACCACTGTGATTTCTTTCTTGTGAAAATATTTTTCTGAACTGTGATTTGTCCATTGTATTTCTTAAATGTTTAAATAAAGTCACAAATTACCTGAAGTCATCTGAACTTATTTGAGTGTATGTTTCTTCACACATGTGTTTGTGGGATAACTACATATAAGACATCTTAAAGGCTACAGTGACTCCAAAAAGCATTCAGACACTTAGAAACTTCATTGCATTAGATAACAAAATATTAGGTGGCATTGCCATTTACAAATGCAAACAAAATTTAAGACAAATGAATATTCTGGATTCAATACAACTTAAGCTCAGTTGACAGCATTTGTGGCATAATGTTGATTCCCATAAAAATGTATTTTTACTCGTTTTTTCCTTTTATTTAAATAAAGCAAAAATCTGGGTTACAGACCCCGTTTCTACCTGGTATTAAGATGCGTTATGTGCAACGGTTTGGCCCCATTCACTTCCATTGTAAGTGCCTCACTGTAACCCTTTTCTTTTTTTTAAATAAAAGGAGAGATGAGTTGACATTTATTTTTGTGATAATCAATATTATGCCACAAATGCTGTCAATTGAGCTCAACTTTTAGTGGTTTTTAGTGGATATACAAAGTCAATTCCCCTCAATCAAGTTCACACAGATGTAGTTCATCATATGTGGACATGTTCCAGTAACGTTTGACAACCAGAAAGTATCTGACCTTTTTTCACGTGAATTCGGAGGATTTAAAAAAACAAATCTGTATTGCTTAATGAGCAACAGTGACATAATAGACAAAACAAAACAATAGTTATAACCAGACATACACAGGGGTTATAGTACAATACATGCAACTATACATATTCTTACCAAAAAAACAAAACAATTATATATATTTTCCTTCTTTTTTATACAAATTAGCTTAAATTATATTAATTATATTTTTCATTAGAAGAGATGTTTTTATAGCTTTCTTGTTTATTAAAGTAGTCATAGACTCATATAACACTTTAAGGTCTATAGAGAATAATTTGAAGCATGGTCTTATCTCTGTTACTTTTGCTTTATGTAAATGAAATTTCCCAAGTAGAGTTAATAGTTTTATGGTATGGTCAACTATGGAAGAACCAGTGTTACAGTCCAAGAACAAAATCAGGTAATCTTCTATCACAATTACTTTATGAAGTACATCAAATATTAATACAGAAATCTGTGTTCAAAGACCTTAGAATATTTACATGCACAAAATAAGTGTATAAGAGTTTCAGGCTCAATTTTACAAAAAGAACATAGTGGTGAAATATCTTCCTTAAATTTATTAAGAAAAACATTGCAAGGGTAGTATCTATGCAAAACTTTAAAATGTATTTCCTTAACTTTATTTGGTAATAAAAATGTATTAACTTCAGACCAAATCTTATCAAATGAAATCATGGGAAAATGTTGTTTCCATTTTACAAGCGCTTTCGGAGAACAGCTAACATCCCTCATGAGACATTTTCTAATGTAAAGATTATTACACCTACTGTCCTTCATGTTCATGCCACCAATACACAAATTTAGAATCTGTCCAACTAAGGGATTGTACATTAAATGAGTTTTTACAAGATTAAGCAATTTAGTAGAAATGGCTTTCACGATAGATTTGAAATCTTTAACTGAACAGGGGAGCCCCGAAACAGAAATAAATTGCGCATAAGAATAAAGTTCACCATTACCAGACAGCAAATCTGAGACAAAGATGACACCCTTCTCAATCTTTCTTAAAAATAGATTTGTTCCTGGACAGTATGTGCTGATTGTTCCACAGTATGCAAATGTATGGGGAGAAATTGTGTTTGAAGGCTATTTTCCAAGCATCCAATGCTTGCTTATGAAAACTGGCTAGCTTAATAGTGAGCTTATTACAATTAAAATCACAAGAAAGCAGAAATTTTAGTCCACCACATTTTTCAAAAACCAAATTGGGGATATAAAACCATAAGGAATTACTCTGAGCCAAACAATGCTTTATCCAATTAATTTTAAATATGTTATTAATAGTACTAAAATCAAGAACATTAAACCCACCCTCAGAATAACTCCTAATTATTGTTTTTATTTTACATACTCTGTTTTGTTCTTCCAGATAAAACTCTGTCAACTGCTGAACACATCCCAGGACTGAGGTAAAGAGAAAGTGCAGGATACACTAGTCTCGAAATGCCCTCTGCCTTTGACAGCAGCACACGTCCATGGAGGGTCAGATTCCTCTGTGACCAACAACTAAAGATCATTTTTGCTTTCTGAAATTTCATAGTGAAATTAGATTCAATTCTGTCATTTGGAGATGTACTAATTAAAATGCCAAGATATCTAACTGTTTGTTTCGCCTTAATTTCACATATATTATCAACATCCAAATTACTAACTGTTATAATCTCACTTTTGTTCTGATTAATGAAGAGACCAGATGCATCAGAGAACAATTTTAAACTATCTAATATAATTGGGACCTGCCATTTATCTTTGAAAAACAAACAGGTATCATCTGCAAGCTGACTAATTAAAATAGAGTTATCTGCTATTTGGATGCCATTAACATTGCAGCAGTGTACTATGTAAAGGTCAAGAAGCTCAGCAACCAGTAAAAATAAAAAAAGGAGAAATCGGACATCCCTGTCTTACGCCTCTCCCAATGACGGGAATTCGGAGGATGCATGAGGTGTATCCTTCGTGGACTCTCACAACCCACAATTCTTTGCTTCAACGGAAATGTCTAAAAAATAATAACGCCAATTTGCCCGTAAATATGATGTTCAAAAGCAAGTAATGTTAATTCCCAAGTTGAAGTACCTCAGTAGATGGGTGCAGAGTATATAATATGTATAATTATATTAATATATAATTAAAATAAAGTATTAGACTAAAAGTACACCTGTAAAATCTATTTTATTTTCTCTTTACATCATTATAACTCTCCTAAAATGTACCTCATACATTCCCTTCCAAAGGGACTTTGTTCCCTTCTCACTCAAAGCGCTCGAGCTTGTTAAAGAGTGGCGTGCTGTCATAGCAACCATGTTACGTTCCATTTCCGTTTGTCCTTCGAAGGCCGTCTCGTTTAAACGAGGACACTCGTTATACTGCAGCATTCACGCGTCCTACCTAACATGTAGCCTTCCAAACGAGACACAGCCACAGTTTATTTGCGTCGTTTATAAGTTTTAGTATATTTATTTAAGAAAAGACCAGAGTAGTCGCTTATGCCAGACATGACGGTGTTCGTTTGAACCAATGCAAATTTTGGCGAAGGATTATATAATTATTTGATACAGAAATCAGGTCATGCAGTCACGAAATCAGAAGTGCTGACCTAAGATTGTGAAACTCACGAGAGAGTTACCACAAAATCTGAGTCAAGGTAAAATGCATGTATTTTGTATGACATGCTGAATATATTTTCCATGCTGGATTCTGCGCTGTTGTAAAAGCAGAATAAATATGTTCAGTGTGGTCCAGAAGACTGAGACCACTGCTGAAAATGTCTTTTTTTTATTTTTCCAGCACATTATTTATATTCAAAATTATAATATAAGCATACAAATTTTAGTTCAAAGTTGAATTGAAAAGACTTTAATCTTTGGCCATGTAATCCCAGAGTTAACATAGCCAATGTCTCAAATGTGATACATTTGATTTGTGACTTATAAATAATGGAGAATGTAAAATATTTCTTATTTATTTTACATCATAACAAATAAAAAACCCTAAAGCTTTGTGTATGTTCAGGTTTTTTTAATTAGGATTTTTTTCACATTTTCAATGTGGTCTCAGTCTCACACTTTTGGGCCCCACTGTATACAGTAACAATAACATATGTTTTAACATTCATAAATAAAGGTAGTATGAGAGCAGCATGCAGTGTGTCAAACTGCCCATCACTGTTAAAGTGGAGATCAACCTGCTGCTGGTGGCTGTGACAGCTCTCACACTTGTGACCAGACTGTATGGCATTCAGTTTCCTAAACTGTTGTGTAAGTGTTTATTTAGCTAATATAATAATTGTAAAAAAAAAATTGGTGAATGAAAAAATATTAATGCTTTTGTGTGACAGGTTCGATGAGGTCTATTTTGGGCAGTTTCTATCTCTATACGTGAAACAAGTGTTTTTCATTGATGAGAGCGGTCCACCTTTTGGCCACATGATTCTAGCTTTAGGAGGTGTGAAAATGTATAAATAAAGGTATATATTTTCAAAGCAAGCCGCATAAACTACATTATTTTTTGTCTGTGTAGCCTATTTAGGAGGATTCAGTGGCAACTTTGTTTGGAATAGAATTGGAGCAGGTGATCAATTTAAACACAAAGTTGTAACATCCTTTATTAATTGCTTTTATCCTACTAATTATTTTTTCGTCCATTGTAGAATACACCAGTAATGTTCCTGTTTGGAGCCTTCGGGCAATACCGGCCATTGCTGGCTCATTTTGTTTGCCACTTTGTTATCTTCTGGTGGTAGAACTCGGATATTCACACTTCACAGCGTTAGGGGCATCCGTGCTCCTCCTCATGGGTAATTATATATTTTACCATTTCATTCTCTGAAAACAGTTTTTCCTGCCTCTGAATTACACAATATGTGAAAGTGTATGAATTGGGATGTTCTTGCTGAATGCTTTCATTTTGTTTTTACAGAAAATTCCTTGATTGTGCAATCACGCTTCATGCTGCTGGAGTCTTTATTAATCTTTTTCTTGCTGCTAGCTGTACTTTCCTACCTGCACTTTCACAAAACACGCAAGTGAGAGTTATACGCTATCTGCTTTGTCAGTCTCTGATCTGGTTTGTCTTGTCATGCTCCTGTGACTATAATGATGATCTTTGCCATAATTTTAATGTCACAAGTGTGTCATGTACTTTCTCTTCTTCTAGTTCATCATTTAGATGGTTTTGGCTCGTGATCTCTGGGGTCAGTTGTGCATTTGGGATTGGGTATGTACAGTAAAAAAAAAATTTAAACATTATTTTGGTCCCAACACATCACTTTATGTTATGCCAGCACAACATAAACCAAAAATTGTTAAAGGGATAGTTTATCCAAAAATGAAAATTCTGTCATCATTTACTCACCCTCATACCATCCCAGATGTGTATGACTTCCTTTCTTCAGCTGAACACAAAGATTTTTAGAAGAATATTTCAGCTCTGTAGGTCCATACAATGCAAGTGAATGGTGACCAAAGTTGTTAAGCTCCAAAAGCACATATAGGCAGCATAAAAGTAATCCATACGACTCCAGTGGTTAAATCCATGTCTTCAGAAGTGATATGATAAGTGTGGGTGAGAAACAGATTTTTTACTATAAATCTCCAATTTCACATTCTTCTTCTTTTGTTTTTGGTGACTCACATTCTTTGTGCATATCGCCACCTACTAGGCAGGGAGGAAAATGTATAATAAAAAATGGCTTAAATATTTTCTCACCCACACCTATAATATCGTGTCTGAATATATCAGTTTAACCACGGGAGACATATGGATTACTTTTATGCTGCCTTTATGTGATATTTGGAGTAAAATTATTGGTTACCATTCACTTTCATTGTATGTACCTACAGAGCTGAAATATTCTTCTTAAAATCTTTGTTTGTATTCAGCAGAAGAAAGAAAGTCATACACATCTGGGATGGCATGAGGGTGATTAAATGATGAGAGAGAATTATAATTTTTGGGTGTACTATTCCCATATGAGAGCACTTTTAACTTAATCTACCAATTAAATCCAAGTAGTGCAGTATTTTCAATGACTAAATAAAGAGATTTTTTGAGGCCCAATGAGTCCTTATGGTTTATTTTATTTTATGTAAGTACATGGGTAAGTTTACATACTGTTTACCGCTGGGCGTGGCAGCTGTACACACCTGGCAACTTATTGGAGATCGAACAGTAAGCAATGTGAGTAATACAGTAGTTCCAAAGCATTGTACGACACTTTCAGGTTTTTATGACTGTAACTGTTTACTCTGTCTCTGTGTGAAGGGCAAAGTAGCGGTTCAAGTTTTGGTTCGCTTCCTGGCGCTTGTGGTGATACCTGTCATTCTGTACCTTGGATTTTTCTACGTCCATCTTACCCTGCTGTACTGCAGCGGACCACATGACCAAATGATGAGCAGTGCTTTTCAAGCAAGCCTAGAGGTACATCGATTTCTTCTATCACATATAAATATATAGCACTACAGTTTCTGTATTCCTGCTTGCTTTGTGCCAGAAGAACATTATTCAAGTAGATTTAATAGTGTAATAGTCCCCTACCTAATAGTAACTGGGGAGAGGGAATATTTATGTTTGTTTGTATGATGTGCCTGCTTTATGATTCTATTTCTCTTATTAAGGGTGGTCTTGCCAGTGTCACACAGGGACAGCCTTTGGAGGTTGCATTTGGCTCCCAGGTTACTCTACGCACTGTGTCCAGCAAACCTGTTCCATGTTGGCTCCACTCCCTCAAGGTTAACTATCCAATTAGGTGAGTCTTCAGCAGTCTATCACAAAGCTGTGGGTTTACGAAAATGGGTGCAGTAGCTCCCATCAGCAGCAGGTGACTTGCTATCCTTTCAAAGACATCAACAACTGGTGGATTATTAAACATCCTGGGAGGTATGGATATCTCAAATGATATCTAAAGTGTGTAATTTCTGCACCATTAACATCACCAGACTGAATTGCAAAAATAATAATAGTTTTAAATAGGTTTCCCTAATACTCCCCCCTTCTGCCATTGGTCGTATTGTCCCGACCCAAACTTGACCAACATACATGCTGCCGATAATTTGTATTATGTTTTATATTTTGAACTTCAGGCACAGTCTAGTGGTGAACAGCCCTCCCAAACCTGTCAGACATGGAGATATTATTCATCTGCTACATGGAATGACATCACGCTACCTAAACACGTAATACAATTCCAATTTATTTACATATTTATTTAATTTATTACAAGTTTTGGCAATTTATATTGCTAAGAGATTTATATTCGTTAGCTGCTCAGAGTAATTAAAGGAATATTCTGGGTTCAATACAAGTTAAGCTCAATTGACAGCATTTGTGGCATAATATTGATTACTTGCCTCTCCTTTTCTTTAAAAAAAAGGGCAAAATTGTGGGTTCCAGTGAGGCACTTACAATGGAAGTCAATGGGAGCCAATTAGTAAACGTTAAAATACTCACTGTTTCAAAAGTATAGCCACAAGATATAAACAATATGTATTAAAATGATTTTAGTATGATAAAAACATTTACTAACCTTTTCTGTGTAAAGTTATAGTCAATTTTACAACTTCGTTGCCATGATGATGTTATGTCAACAAACCCTAAAATGACTAGAAATTATGATTTAAAAAATGTACAGCTCAAATAATACACAAGTTTTAACAGAAGAATTAATGTAAGAGCTTTTATAAAATTATAAGCTTCACAATTCTGCCTTCAAAACCCTCCAAAAATTGGCCACATTCTCTTCCATTGTAAATGCCCCACTTAAAGAAAAGGAGGGATGAGTCGAAATTAGTTTTTGTGGTTATCAACATTATGCCACAAATACTGTTGATTTATTTTTACTTGTAAAGAACCCAGAATATTCCTTTAAAGCTGTATAAGCAATAACTTTACTGTGCTTTGTTTTCAAGGCATGATGTTGCAGCCCCAATGAGACCTCACTCGCAGGAAGTGTCTGGTTACATTGACTTTAACGTGTCTATGCCAGCACAGAAACTTTGGAGAGTATAAGACTTCTGACCCACAGGTCTATAAAACATGTTAACATTTGTACTTGACTAAAGCTGCCTATACAATACATCCTGTTCATTGCACTGTAGGACGTAGTGAACAGGGAGTCTGATAGAGAAATCTGGAAGACAATTTTATCAGAAGTGCGACTAGTCCATGTAAACACATCAGCTGTTCTCAAGGTTTGTACATAATTACAATGTGTAAAAAAGAATACAGGGATATGTCTATATTGGTATATCATATATATTAGTAGTAATTGTTTCGTGAATCATTTCTTGCTTTAAAGGCAGTTGTTTTATTTACTGCTCTGTAATGCTTTACAGCTCAGTGGAGCTTCTCTGCCAGAGTGGGGTTTCAGACAGATGGAGGTGGTTGGAGATAAGATGTATGAAGGCTACCAGCAGAGTGGCATATGGAATGTGGAGGAGCACCGCTATGGCAGAAGTATGAGAACTTCTGTATAGTTTCAATATTGCTTATGTCTGCTTTTTTATTAAACAGAACATATCCGCAGGTCAGGAACAGAGAGAAAGGGAGTTGGAGCTGAAGTCACCTACTCATAGTGACATCACCAGAAATCTCACTTTCATGGCCAAATTTCTCGAGCTGCAGGTGAATTTATATATTAAACAGTGTCTCATGTTGATCACTAATGCTTGAAAAGCTGTTCAGATCCTCTTGAAAATGAATACATGTATACAATGATATGTGTTTGAGCAACAGTGGAAGATGCTGACAGTAAAGAACGAGGAGTCTGAGCACAAATATAGTTCATCACCTCTTGAATGGTTCACCATGGACACCAACAATGCATACTGGCTTCATCCTTCAAGTAATGTATGTTAGTATAATACTTTAGGTTTTTCCTTTTTTTCGTTTTTACTGTGATTGATGCAAAAAGATTGTAAGAGTAATCTACCATTTTTACTTTAATATAGACACAAATTCAATTGATAGAGAATATTGTAACTTGGACCATCTCAAACCTTGCACTGGTTGTATACCGGCTACTTTTTTTAACCTACCTACTAAGATGACGAAGGAAAATTGAGGACATTCCTGAAGGCAAATGCTTGGAGCAACTGATTCTTACCTTGAAGTCAGAACAACACAAATGTTGACCTTATGAAAGTTTTCATTTTCAGTTGATAAAGAAATAAGCTGACATTCAGAGAACTATTGGCTTTACATTTTCTGTGAGTGAAAAATGTGAGTGGTGTTCTCTATGAAATTCTGGTTCCTATGTATGGTGTGGGTCCCTCCTTCAATGTATGTCTGGATTTTTTTAACCCGTTTTATTGTCAGCCAGACAAAAGTAATACGTATCTTAGAAAATCATAAAAACACTACTTAATAAGCTGCATAATTTGAGGTATCATTCATGTCAGTTACCTTAGGTGGCAAAGTTTAAAGGGGTCATGTCATGAGGAATCACATTTTCCTTGATCTTTTTTCATAGAAACGGTCATTGTACTATAAAAAACATACTGTAAGTTCAGAACTCAAAACTTTCTCCTCACTGCAAAGAGCATTTGTTGAAACTAAGCTGCCAAAATAACTCGTTCTCCACAAACACACATCAAGCATACTTTACCTTATCACTTCCGACCAGGTCAGTCAAGAACAGAGAGCCAATCATAAAAGTGGGTGTTTCCTGTCAAGTCTTAAAGGAGAAGCAGCACCAAAACCGAGCATTTCTGACAGAGGGTCAGAATGAGGGTGGAAAAGGGTCATGTTTTACAAATATATGACTGTTTTATGTGCAAAAAAAAAAAAAAAAAAACGACTAAAATTATAAGTGAACCTCAAGGAACATATTAAAACAATAAGAAATGGCATGTCATGGCCCCTTTAATACTAAGAAGTTTGTCTGAGCAGTAGTAATAGTAATGCTTACCTTAGAAAGCACCACTAATGAACTGTTTTTTTGCCCACTTTGTCTTCTCTAATTTAGACTCTTGGGAAAAGCTGATTTGGGCTCGCGTAGTTTGCTTTGGAGGCTGGACATTTAATTACCTGCCATTCATCTTAATGGAGAAGACTCTGTTTCTGTACCACTATCTTACAGCACTCACCTTCAAGATCTTGCAGATACCTGTAGTTGTAGAGCACCTGTACACCCATGTATTAAGGAAAGAGAAACATGATATATTCTGTCCATCAGTTTGTAACTATGTCAGTGAAGTAATTGAATAAAATCCCATATCTTAAATAATCTAAATGTATCTTTTGAAATATCTTCCACTTCATCATAAAATATACTATATGGCCAAATGTTTGTGGACACCCCCTTCTAATTAATGAATTTGGTTACTCCATTAAATCCAGTAAAGAAAAATCTTAATGTTTCTTTATGTAATGGCTTGGGCTTTGTGTGCTTCCAAATTTGTGGCAACTGTTTGGGGATAGCCCTTTTCTGTTCCAGCATGACAATGTCCCTGTGAACAAATGTCCATAAAGAAATGGTTTACTGTGTCTGGCGTGGAAGAAATTGACTGGCCTGCACAAAGCCCAGACCTGAACCCCACTTATCACTTTTGGGGTGAACTGGAACAGCAACTGTAAGTCAGGCCCCATTGACCAACATCAGTTCCTGTCCTCACTGATAGCCTTGTGTCTGAATGAGAGCAAATCCCTGCAGCCATGTTACTACATACAGTATAGTGGAAAGCCTTCCCAAAAGAATGGAAGCTGTTATTACAGTAAAGGGGGAAATTGATGCCTAAGGTTTTGAAATCAAATGTTTATCAAGCACATATGGTGTCCACAAACTTTTGGCCATAGAGTGTATATGGATTCAGTACATCAATTGAAACCAGTGTTTGTCAGTAGAATAAAAATCTCTCCTGGCTATGTCTTTATATGATGTGGTTTCTCAGATCCCCTGCTCAACAGAAAGCCTTTGGTGGTGTTATTTTGGCAGTCCTTTGTTCAATATATGTGTCCTCCTGTAACTTGTGTCCTCTCACTTATGGTCAGCCAGTGTTAACGCCAGATGAGCTAGCTGCACTGTGCTGGAGAGACAGCTGGGATATTCTCCTATGAAGACGCTGACACCAAAATGTCCCTATGGTTTCTGGAAGAACGGGACCTTCCGTCCTTGTATGATGAAATGAAAGCTAAAGTCATGGCCTTCGGTGGTGGGGAGTTCCAGAGAACCGTGAAGCAAAATTCCTAGCATCTTGTACCCAAACGTGATAACATTTTAAAAATTCTCTACAATGAGAACACATGCTGCTTAAGACTCGTAAACCCAAAGGGACTGTTAATCACTATTTTAGTGCTCAATTTATCATGCTCTTATGTTTACATGTTATGCTGTTTCTATGACAGTTTTATTGTATTATTGTTTTAGGGACTTGTTACACTAATAACTTACGTTGAATGAATTTGCAATTTTTTTTTTTAGTATTAATCCATGCACAACACTAATCAATGAAACCTGAAGAGTATAGAATACACTTTGTTATTCAAGTTAAGTATGTAATTGTTCCAATTGGTCTTTTTGACTGCGATGACCACAGGGAAACCTGTTCAGTGATTCAGCTGTTCACATATGATCCATTGACACCTCATAGTGTCCCTTTTCCCTTAAGGATGTTTGATGCCTCAAGTTGCTGTCCAGAATGTCACTGTTTGTAAGTGTCACTCAGAGCTGAGTGAAGCAAGAGTTTTCAGCTGGTTCTGCCAGTGATCGTGCCACTGCTGCAGTTGTTTCTCCTGAGCTTTACACTCTCGGTCTGCTCTCTCCAGCTCCTCCTGGACCCTCTGGCCATAGTGCTGGGGGCACATAAACACAATGACACTAGCATGACATGCATCTTATGTTGTTTTACCAGTTCTATGCTCTAACATTAAGCTTACAGACTTTTGAATGGATAAGCTAGCCACCTGCTGCAAACTAATTTAAGCTTTTTGTAGCTCTAAAAAGCTTCTTGTTTAAGCTATTGTTGGTAACACTAGTAAATAAGGCTTATATTTATGGGGGTTGTATTTTTATACTGTTGCGCTGATCAGGCATGTCTAAACCAATTTACTCTGGAACAAATTGTTTAGAAGTTCATTAACTCATTTTAAATGAAGTATCTTACCTCATGCACTGCATCTCGCACCTCAATTGTCCTAATGTGTCCTAGTGTGGTTTTAGCAGTTGTGATGATGGCCGTTTCTCGTGATTGTTTATTAAAAGACCGTTCATCAGTGGATCCAAAGTAACAAATGCCTGACCATGTTCTACAAAAAACCATTGCAGTTCAGCATTTAACATATACAAATATCAACACTACATCATTCAACATTCACAATCATTTTCCACTATTAAAGGGATAGTTCACCCAAAGATGAAAATTATGTTACCGCCTCAGTCACTATTTGCTGTCCTTGTATTGAAAGTAAATGGTGACTGAGACTAACATTTTGCCTAACTTGTATTTGTTTAGTGGAACAAAGAAAGTCATGCGGGTTTGGAACAAAATGAGGGTTAGTAAATGATGTCAGAATTTTCATTTTCGTTTGAACTATCCCTTTAATGTTCAAGGAAAAAGCACCAGTGGTGCTTGAAAGATATTTCCTTGAATATTCCTGAGTATGTGAACCCTTTGTAATTACCTGCATTATGTATACATTTACCTTAAAATCTGGTTTGATCTTCATCTATCTTACAATAATAAACTAACACAATACGTTTTAACTAACAACAAAAGCTAATTAGAGTAAGAAGTTAGCAAACCTGGAATCCAATTAATGAAACGAGATTGGAGGTGTGGGTTAGAGCTACTTTGACATAAAAAAACATTAAAACATTTTGAGTTTGCTATTCACAAAAAGCATCTGCTGACGTTGACCATGCCTCGCAAAAAAGAGATCTCAGAAGACCTACGATCAAGAATTGTTGCTTTGCATGAAGCTGGAAAGAGTTACAAAGTTATCTTGAAGAGGTTAGATATTCATCTGTCCACAGTTAGACAAATTGTCTATAAATGGAGACGATCTAGTATTTTGGCTACTGTCCCTAGAAGTGGCCGTCCAGCCAAGATGACTCAAAGGGCACACCACAGAATGCTCAATGAGGTAAAAAGACCCCTAGAGTGACAGCTAAACAATTGAAGGAATCATTGGAACTTGTTAACATCTCTGTTCATGATTCTACTATACAGAAAACATTAAACAGACATGGTGTCAAACACCACAAAGGAAGATCCTGCTTTCCAACAAAAACAATGCAGCATGCCTAAAGTTTGCCAAAGACCATCTTAACACTCCATAACACAACTGGCAAAATGTTTTGTGGACTGATGAAACTAAGACTGAGTTGTTTGGGAAGAACATGCAGCACTACATATGGTGTAAAAAGGACACCACATACCAACATGAAAACATCATCCCAACGGTGAAGTAATGTGGAGGGAGCATCATGATTTGGGGATGCTTTGCTGCTTCGGGGCATGGACTGCTTGCCATCATCGAGGGAAAAATGAATTCCCAAGTTTATCAAGATATCCTACAGGATAATGTCAGGGTGGCTGTGCGCCAGCTAAAGCTCAGTAGAAGTTGAGTGATGCAGCAGGACAATGACCCAAAACATCAAAGTTAATCCACTAAAGAATGGCTTCAGTAACAGAAAATCCACCTTTTGGAGTGGCTCAGTCAGAGCCCAGACCTTAACCCAATAGAGATGCTGTGGAATGACCTCAATAGAGCCGTTCACTCCAGACATCATAAGAATATGTCTGAGCTGAAGCAGCTCTGTAAGGAAGAATGGTCCAAAATTCCTTCTGAACATTGTGCAGGTTTAATCCGCAGCTATTAGAAATGCTTGGATGAGATTATTGCTGCCTAAGGAGGATCGACCAGTTTTAAATCCAAGGGTTCACTTACTTTATCCATGGTATGTGTTCCATAAAGACTTGAAAGATTATAATTGGTTGTTTGTTGCTTAAGCACCATTGTGTTTATCTATACTTGTGACTTTGATGAAGATGAGATCACATTTTAGACCAATTAACGCAGAAAACCAGCTAATTCCAAAGGGTTCACGTACGTTTTCTTGCCACTGTATATACAGTATTTTCCACACCTGCCATTTCTCTGTATTAGAGTATTGCGCTTCTCTTCTTCCTGCAAAAAGTCTGCTTGTTTCTGGCGGATGAGTGTAGTAATATTCTCCCTCTTTTGTTCAGCTTCTGCTTTTCCAAAAGACATTCAAGTCAATTTTCATTTCAAACTTATACTTTGGCATCATCTCCATAACACTAGTTCCACTTACGCCCCGCTTGAACCTCATGGATAGTGATAAGGTTGTCTAACTGGAAGAGCAAGGCCTCAGCCAACCTGGCAAGAGCAGTGACAAATTCTTCTGCGTTTTTGTGGACAGAGACCTGTCCAAAACAAGAGGACCAAGTGTAATTCACTGTGTTTCTTTTACAGCAAAAATAACCAAAGTAGAGCAGCAGATACCTGAACTTCCTGTCTGGTATTGTGGATAGATTGTCTTTGCTTTTTCTGTCTCTCATCCTCAGCCAACATCAGCTGCTCAAGTTCTCTCTCACAGGCTGGGTGGCTCAGACGCACTTTCAACTGATTACTGTGCTCTTTCTTTGAAAACAAGGCAGAAAACAGCAAACATCAGTAGAATATTATTTATGAAATTGCTAGGACTGGATACTTTAAAATAAATAAAAAAGGCATTGTATTAGACACAAAATATCAAACCATGTGACATTTGCAAAAATTAACCTCCCTATTCTTGGTCATTTTTTCACTTACTTTTATCTAACTGGTCCCAAGGTCATTTTTAGTGGATGTATGCAGTCAGTTCCACTTAAAACAGTGTTATTGTAGTATTTTTATTTTTTTATTTTTTTTTTTTTTATTATTTTAAATTTTTGTTTGAATTTCAGTTTTAGTATTTTTTTTTTTTTTTTTTTTTTTTTTTATTAAATAAAAAATATTTCTATTTAGTTATTATGATTATTTATTTATTTATTTCAGTTTGAGTAATTTTAGTTTTAGGGATTGACTGATGTATGAAGTACTTCAGCTGACAGTGAAAATGGAATAAAACTTAATTTATGGCACACTTAACTATTTGTTAAACTTACTAAAATGGTTTATTTCTTTAACAGAGATAGTGTAATAATTATGCAATATACAGGTTTAATCAGAATATTATCTATTGTATACAGAAGCAGTGCAACATGCTCACTTCCTACTGGGATAAATGTATTTCCAATTACTGCCAAATAAGGAACAAAAATAACATAAAATAACATGGCAATTTAAAAAAAACTGGGAGAAAATCAAAACAAAAAAGACCAATGATGGTCCCCAATCTCTGCTTGTACTTTTGAGAATGTGTTTTTTTATTATTATTTTAATTAGAATTTATTTCAGTGCCACAGATAGTATTGTGTGACACATGCATTTGCTTTTTGGAGTCACTGTGTCATATTCAAAGTACTCACACACAGCATTCATTTGCTTTCTTACAACAGTATACTTGGTTAAACACAGCTTGCACTTTTTGAAGACACAGAGTAGGCGTGGCACCGAACACCTCCACCTATTGTTGTGGTGCTAGATCTGACGGTTCAAAACTGCAGATGAGTTCATATTGCTCCTTGACATTCAAATAATTTTGCACGGAAAAATGAAACGAAAACTAAATATAGTTTTTGCGTGTTTTTGGTTTTATTTTAGTTAGTTGTCAAGGCAAGATTTTTCATTTTCATTTAGTTTTAGGTTTTTTATGTGGTTGAATTATCCAAATATTTCTGAGGACCACTGTATGAGTGCAATATTATGCATACATTTTTTGAGGTTGATGCAACATTGCATCATTCCAGTTAAATGGGTTTTTCCCCCAGTCTGCATACATGGGAGGAAGTTAGCTGGGTGATGATAGGATCATTTCCTCTGCCCTAATCATTGTTCTGCATTTGTTCACATACCCTCTGTTGTTCACACTGTTGCTGAACTAGTTCAAACCGGTGTTGAATTTGCATCTTGCTTTGCGTCAGGTCCTCGAGATATTGATCCCTTAGTTTAGAGAGAAGTATCTCCCCAATGGTGGATAGAAACTCCTCAATGGCCTTCAATTGCAGCTGGAATTCTAAGCAGAGAGGACAGTGTCATGATACAGTATCTTATGTTGTCTAAAACCATGTTATGTTGAAGCAACACAGGTTTTATAATCTGACCTCTGTTATTGAGCCTGTTTACATGTACACCAATACACTGATAACTCCCAAAAATCAACTTATTTAAAAAATCTGACAAAGCAAGACAACCACGTTACATGACATCTGAAATAATCAAGTTATTCTCTGCTTTTGACGTCACACCATGAAGAGGCATGCGTACAACATGTTCGTACATCAGATAAGCCGGGAAGAACGGTGTTTATGCAACTTGAAAGCGGGGTACTGGGCAAAAATCTACCCGTATCGATCGGGTTATTCTTAAGCCATTTATGACCTTACACAGATAAAGGAAATCCATTTAATATGTTTACATTGTCGGCTTATTAAGCATCATCAGTGTAAGAAAGTGCATGTAAACATGCTCATTGTTATTAATGTCTGCTATAAAATCAAGAGCTCTCAACTCATTCTGAAACATAACGGAAGGTGACGTGTGTAATTTTTTTCAATTGTTAAAATACTTTATCCTATTCCAGCTTAATATGCAGAGACAACTACAAGTTAGCCATTTTTGGGCTCATTCCTTCAAAGGGTGTAAACACTGTGACTCTGTAGTGCCATCAAAACAGTGCTCTGTTTATTTGAGCATCCCAAAACAGCCCAACATAGCAACTTCGACTCAACCAATGGCACGAGTTTGGGGTTGGACTCTCCGTTCGTACGACCAATGAACGATGGGAAGAGTGTTCGGGAAACCTGTTTGAAAACAGTCATTAACTTTGCAGTTTCGTTCGGTGACGCAGAAATTACACACTTCACCTTTATTATAAACATTCTTGTGTCATTTGAAATATTTTAACTGTCAACCTTGCAGGCAGTTGTTGTGGTAATCATGTGACTGGCTTTGATAGATGAGAAGCCTTTTGTTTATCTCCTCTGCACACTGTTCAAATGTTTCCTGCAGTTGCTGAGGACGAACGATAGGGCGGCGCTCTTTCCTCTTATAGAACTCCTGGTGGTAACATAGATCAGTAACGCAATCTAGAATCAACTCATTTGAGAACAAGGCTGATTGTGTAAATATTTTTTCATAGTACCTCAGCCACAAAGAGGAGAATATCATTGGCTTTCCACAGAACACTGGTGATTGAGGCTTTGAAGGGAACACTGAGGAATGTTTTCAAATTGAATGGAATTAGCATGCCAGTAAAATATTGCAGAAAAATAACAGCTAGAGTGGATGTTTGCACTGACTTGTCATGCTGCTCTTCGGGTTTCGAGCCAAAAGCCTGGAACCTCTTATCGAAACGGTTTGGTTTGGTTAACCTCCTTACACTGTTGACATATCAATCACATACAAGATATCTCACAAAAATGTACATTTTATGTTTCCTAAACTAGACCATTTTGTGTCATAGATATCCATTCCTCATGATCACTGAATGTTTCCTACTGAAAAATATGCAAATGTATTAACAGCTCATATTTTATGCATTCATAAAAATAGAATGCGCACTATTCAGTTCAGCATATTGAATATATTATAATCACACTACCAAATGAAAGACAAAGCCACTTCTCTAACAGTCCTAAATGCAAACATTTCCTTCTCGTTTGCTGTCATATTTGAAATGTCAAACCTTATTGACTCCACTGACTTTCTGTGCAGAATTTCCATTCCAGACTGACTGGGGCTCTTTCCTGACCTCTGAGCTGATCCAGCAGGAGAGTTGAACTTTGCTGAAGGCACAACAGGTAGACAATTATAGTGCAATTATAACATTTTATTGAGCTTTATAGATCTTTAAACAAACACTTGACATGTCTGGAGCACATGTCCCAAAATTGAGACTACTAATCTAGACAAAATCTCAAATCTCAGTGTCATTATGGGTATATAGTAAACAATCCAACCTGTTGCAGCAGAATGTCTCTCTCTTAAGTCAAAGTGTATTTCCCCAAAGTCTTGAGGTTTGCCTATCCTGTTCAGAGGAAACAGACATTGTGTATGCCATGAGAAGTAGATTATTTCCTAATTTCTCCAGTTTATTTTACCTAGAAGTCCTATGTTCCTGTTAGTGGGCATTGCCATTATGTGCAAATAGCTGCCTACAAAAGAATAACTAATGATACGGAAGAATGTGAGCAACTTTTTCAATGAGATTATCTGCTTCCCCAAAATATTAGCATTTTGTAACATTTTTAAAGGGTTAAACCCGTTCCAAACCCATATGACTTTATTTTATATGTGAAATACAAAGGGAGATGTTTTAATGAATTTACTGGTATATACAATGTTAGTGGATAGTGCCTCACTTTACAGCTTAAAAAAGGATTTAAACGTATCATAAAAACAGTCCGTGTGGCTACTGCATCATATTCCAAGTCTTCTGGTTATTTCTTACAATAACCTATCGTATGCCTTCAGAAGTGTATGTCCTTTTTCAGTGAAAATTTGACGTCCCTGTGCATTCATGAGTGCATGAGAAAGAAAGTCAAATGGGTTTGGAACAGCATGAGGGTGAGTACATTTTCAAAATTTTCAGTTTCAACAAAATTTTCAGTTTCAAAAATGAAAATTCTCTCATCATTTACTCACCCTCATGCCATACCAGATGTGGATGACTTTCTTTCTTCTACAAAGATTTTAAGAAGAATATCTCAGCTCTGTAGGTCCATATAATGCAAGTGATAGGATAGGTGTGGATGAGAAACATCAATATTTAAGTCCTTTTTTTTACTATAAATTCTCCTCCCTGCCAGTAGGTAGTGATCTGCACAAAGAATGTGAATCACCAAAAACAAAAGGAGAAGAATGTGAATGTGAAAGTTAAAGTGGAGATTTAAAATATTTAAAGTATCATATCGCTTCGAAAGAGATGGATTTAACCACTGGAGTCGTATGGATTACTTTTATGATGCCTTTATGTGCTTTTTTGACCTTCATAGTTCTGGTCACCATTCACTTGCATTGTATGGACCAACAGAACTGAGATATTTTTCTAAGAATCTTTGTTTGTGTTCAGCAGAAGAAAGAAAGTCATCCACATCTGGGAGGCCATGAGGGTGAGTAAATGATTTTGGTGAACTTTCCCCTTAAGTTACTGTAACTAGAATGTAGTAGTACGTATGCTTGCCATTTGAGCAACAAATAGTATTTTATTACTGAATAAACCCTTGACACTGGCCATAAACAATAGATTAACATGGTCATAGACACTTATGAGGACACTTATTTGGAGGTAAGAAATCTGTGTTTAAGAATATTGGTTAATTATCTGCTTTTTGTATTTTCCTTTCTCAGCAGCAGCAAGGAAATCAATGTTCCTAGAGATGATCTCTGGTGTCATTACTGTATATTTTCTTTGCTCAGTGAAAGTTTTAAATACAGGAAAGGGACACTAACTTGAGTAAACCTTTGATAACCCCTACTGCCGCATCATCCAGGAAGGACACCCCAATGCGGCTAGGCTGGAGCAGGCCATCTCTATCTGGACTGCCTGTTTTATGCTGTTTACGGGATCTGGGGCGAGCTGCAACCGCAAAAGCCCCCTGAAGTGGAACTTGTGGCGAGGGGTGAGCCATAGAGGTGTCCTTGAAAAATGTAATAAATAAGAACACCATTATTATCATCATCATCATCATCATCATCATCATCAAAGCAATGATATCTCAGCTTATACCAATTTAATTTAAATATTCCTGTAGTATTATAATGTGGAAAGGCTTACCAGAAAGCAGTCAAGATACTGACACCTCTTCTTTAGTTCCTCCATCAGAGAAGTTGTTAAACTGGTTATCTCATCTATGGTTACAATCTACAATACAAATTGCAGAATGCACACCATTACAGTTATAATGATATGCGCAGATTATACATACAGTAGCCCCAAAAAGTATTTGGACACATTTAGGCACACTTAATGTATAAAATGCTATTACATTAGATAAAATAATATATAGCATTCTTTTCAAGCAAAACAAAAGAAGTTTGTTAGGTCTGAAATGATATACTGCTCAAAATTAAGGTAAAAATATTCAGACACTTTCTGGTTGTGAAATGTTAGTGGAACATGTCCATAGGTAATGTGATGAAGTACACTCTGCTAGGGCACCTGTGTGAACTTAAAGGGACCTGACTTCATACACCAACTAAAAATGACCTTGGGACAAGTTAGTTATAAGTAATTGCAAAAATGGCCCAGAAAAGGCATAATTTGTTTGTTGATTGCTTTGATATTTTGTGATCTAATGCAATGAAATGTATGCATCTTTATAGGGATAGTTTATCCAAAAAAATGAAAATTCATCATTTATTCACCCTCATGCCATCCCAGATTTGTATGACTTAATTTCTTCTGCTGAACACAAACAAAGACTTTTAAAATAATATTTTACCTCTGTAGGTCCATACAACGCATGTGATTGGTGACCAGACCTTTCAAGCTCAAAAAATCACATAAAGGCAGCATAAAAGTAACCCGTATGACTCTAGTTGTTTAATATATGTCTTCTGAAGTGAAACAATCACTTTGGGTGAGAAACAGATCAATATTTAAGTCCTTTTTTACTATAAATCTCCACTTTCACATTCACATTCTGAAAGTGAAAGTGGAGATTTATAGTAAAAAGTCTTTAAATATTGATCTGTTTCTCACCCAAAGTGATTGTTTCACTTCAGAAGACATATATTAAACAACTAGAGTCATACGGGTTACTTTTATGCTGCCTTTATGTGATTTTTTTGAGCTTGAAAGGTCTGGTCACCATTCACATGCATTGTATGGACCAACAGAGCTGAGATATTTTGGAATGGCATGAAAGTGAGAAAACATTTTCATTTTTGGTCAACTATATCTTTAAGTGTGGCCTAAAAGGGTCAAGTGTCCAAATACTTTTGATGCCATTGTATGTAAATCAAATAATATATTAGGGCATTTACCTTCTTGTCAAAACTGGGTTTGCCATACTCAGCAATCACTTCCTCTAAATTACTCAACATGCTATCAATCTTCTTTTTCTGCATGTTACTCTTCAAAGCCTGTAAACAGAGATGCAAATTCAGATATAAACACAGATACAACCGAGTATGAATGAGTAAAGTGGGAAGAAAATGAAATAGGAGTAAATGAAACATTGATAATACCTCTGCTTTGATCTGAACTCGTGTGTTGGAAAAGATTTGTTGCATTTTTTCAATAAATTTCAGGTCAGTGGTGAGAAAATGACATTTTTCCTCAAACTTCCTGAGTGTATCCTTAGTCTGAGGAAAAATGGAACCCCCATCAGTCCAGCATGTTTAGCAATCATTATTACTGTGACAACTTCCTGTCAAAACAATCTTTTTTTAATTTTTTTATGTATGATCATAGTGAATCATTCAGGTGCTGAAAATCTAAACCTGCTCCAGACACTTTGATTCTCTTCCTTCCATGTCCTGTATTAAGGCCCCCTCTGCAGAATCAATGCGCTTGTCCATTTTTTCCAGATGTGACTGAAAGACCTCAATTTCTTGGGGTGTAAAATTCCCCCCCTCAGAAAACAATCTTGTGGAGCAGAGAGTAAGTGTGAATGAGATTGTTCTTTTAGATTTTTTTATTCAAAGTAAACATGGATCATGACTTACACAGAGAATATCCAATACTTACTTGAAAGATCTCATTGTCTGAGCATTTGCTTCCCTCAGGCTCTCCATTTTGAACTCCATCTTTTGTCTTAAGTCTCTCTGTAATGCCTGGATGACACTGGTGTGCTTGTCCAGGTTGGCTTGCAGTGAGGCACACAGTTTAACTATCCTGTGAATAAAAATGGCCAGAATAAGTAGATTCTGTATAGAGCATCAACATAGAGAAACACTATCACTACACATATTTGTATAGTCTTATAATATTGTGTAAAATGATGTAGTCTTGCACATAAGAAAAGTTAAATTAGCATAAAAAGTTAGCACCAAGATCTGTAGAGAAACGCAATTTCATTCCCCCATGTACACACATGGTTGAATGATAATTAAAGCTGTAAAGACTATATTTATTGCTTGTATTACGCTGTCTATCATTTTGGAACTAAAAAGTCATTTACGTTTCAGATTTAGTGGCAAGGGTTAAAGTATCTTCTGTACTGTAGATTTGCTTTTGAAAGTCTTCAATCAGCTTATTTTGTTGGATCTGCAACTCTTGAAAGTCTGTCCGGCAATCTCCCAGGACATCCTGTATACCCTTGCAGTGTAGATCCACACGATCCCGATGAAGCTCCAGTTCAGCTGCCCAAGTAAGAAGAGAGTTCCTCAATGTCAGATTGAAACAAACTGCCTTAGATTTTACTCTTCGACATGTAAATTAATAAATGAATAAGGATGTTTAGTGGAGACAAACCTGCTCTGACATTGTGAACATCCATTTCAATTCTTTTGGCACGAGACTGGTGAAGCTGGATACGAAGATCCAGCTCAGCTTTTAGTCTTTCCTTCTCTGCCTCCGTAACTGTCATAGTGTTGGTTAGAATTACATGAAATCTCTCTTCCAGATGGTTGAAAAATCTTTGTCTCACACTGTGATGGGGCAACACAACATGGCAAATATATATATATATATATATATATATATATATATATATATATACACACACACACACTCACACACTGATCAGCCACAACATTAAAACCACCTGCCTAATACTGTGTAGGTCCCCCTCATGCTGCCAAAACAGCGACAACCCACATCTCAAAATAGCATTCTGAGATGTTATTCTTCTCACCACAATTGTACAGAGCAGTAATCTGAGTTACTGAAGACTTTGACAGTTTGAACCAGTCTGGCCATTCTCTGTTGACCTCTCTCATCAACAAGGCGTTTCTGTCCACAGAACTGCAGCTCACTGGATGTTTTTTGTTTTTGGCACCATTCGAAGTCAATTCTAGAGATCATTGTGCGTGAAATTCCCAGGAGATCAGCAGTTACAGAAATACTCAAACCAGCCTGTCTGGCACCAACAATCATCCATGCGATTATCTAATCAGCCAATCGTGTGGCAGCACTGCAGTGCATAAAATCATGCAGATACAGGTCAGGAGCTTCAGTTAATGTTCACATCAACCATCAGAATGTTGAAAAAATGTGATCTCAGTGGTTTGGACTGTGGCATGTTTGTTGGTGCCAGATGGGCTGGTTTGAGTATTTCTGGAACTGCTGATATCCTGGGATTTTCATGCACAAAAGTCTTTAGAGTTTACTCAGAATGGTGCCAAAAACAAAAAATATCCGGTGAGGGGCAGTTCTGTGGACGGAAATTCCTTATTGATGAGAGAGGTCAACAGAGAATGGCCAGACTGGTTCGAACTGACAAAGTCTACGGTAACTCAGATGACCGCTCTGTAAAATCTATACATTATTTGCTTCACCTGTGAGTGGTCATAATGTTTTGGCTCATCATTATGAAAACATTATGACCACTCACAGGTGAAGCAAATAATGTTGATCATCTAACAAGGCCACATATCAAGGTCTGGGTAGATTAGATAAGTAATAGATAAGAAGTAAGTAAACAATCAGTTCTCGTAGTCAACATGTTGAATGCAGGAGAAATGGGCAGGAGTACAGACCAGTGCGACTTTGAGAATGGCCAAATTGTTATGGCGAGATGACTGGGTCAGAGCATCTTTGAAACGGCAAGGCTTGTGGTGTGCTCCCGGTCAGCAGTGGTGAGTACCTACCGACAGTGGTCAGAGGAGGGACAAACCACAAACCGACAACAGGGTGTTGGGCGCCCAAGGCTCATTGATGCCCGAGGGCAATGAAGGCTATCCTGTCTGGTCCAAACCAACAGAAGTTCTACTGTGGCACAAGTCACAGAAGATTTTAATGAAGTTACAGGAGGAATATGTCACAACACAGTGCATCGCACCCTGCTGCGTATGGGGCTGCGTAGCCACAGACAGATCAATGTGCCCATGATGACCCCTGTCCACTGTCGAAAGTGCCAACAATGGGCATGCAAACATCAGAACTGGACCTTGGAGCAGTGGAAGAAGGTCGTCTGGTCCGATGAGTCCCATTTTCTTTTACATCACGTGGATGGCCATGTACATGTGCAGCATTTACCTGGGGAAGTGAAGGCACCAGGATGCACTGTGGGAAGACGACAAACTGGTGGAGGGAGTGTGATGCTCTGGGCAATGTTCTGCTGGGAATCCCAGGGTCTGGCCATTCATGTGGATGTCAGTTTTTCACTTGCCACCTACCTAAACATCGTTGCAGACCAGGTACACCCCTTCATGGCAGTGGTATTTCCTGATGGCAGTGGCCTCTTTCAGCAGGATAATGCGCCCTGCCACACTGCACACATTGTTCAGGAAGGGTTTGAGGAACATAATGAAGAGTTCAAGATGTTGCCCAGGCCAAATTCCCCAGATCTCAATCCTATTGAGCATCTGTGGGATGTGCTGGACCAACAAGTCCAATCCACGGTGACTCCACCTCTCAAATTACAGGACTTGAAGGATCTACTGCTAATATCTTGGTGCCAGATACCACATGACACCTTCAGGGGTCTTGTAGAGTCCGTGTTTTGGTGGCACGCTGAGGACCAACAGCATATTAGGCAGGTGGTCATAATTTTTTGGCTCATCGGTGTATATATATATATATATATATATATATATATATATATATATATATATATATATATATATATATATATATATATATATATATATATATATACAATTATTTTTTTCTTTAATAAGTAATCCAGTGCAAATAGGAAAAAAAACACTGCAGATTAAACTAAATAAAATTAAATAACAAAGAAAGGAAAACTGCAAGCAGAAGTAACAGAACATGGAATTTTTCATTTTCATTTCAGATCGCAAATTTTCATCACTCGAACTTATCATCATCTTAGAATACTGACATTTGAGAATACATGTAAACCTAATTTATTTATCAGGCCTAGCCATCCATTTTTCAAACACAATACATCATTACCAAAATGCAAAAGATGATGCAGAGCTTCCGTAATCTTAAAATAGGCTGTACCTGAATGTTGTCTGATTCTGATATATTCATTTACTCATACTGTTTCTAGTATTTCTGTATTCACTTACTCCTTTAGCAATTCAACAACGAGAGCCTTTGGGTACAATACCAGTTCCATTTCCACAAGACTCATCTCCTGATCCTCATCACATGTAGTATGAAAGCCATTGCAGTTGTACACATTTCCTTTTGCAGTAGTGAGAGTCTCTTTGGTTTGACTGTCTGAAAACACTTGAGGTTTGCAATCTTGGTCTCCCTAGAAAAAAAAGGAAATTATAGTATTTAGTCAGACACCAAATCAACCAGAGGGCAAGTATGTGTCATCATTACCATTGTACAGGATGAGGCGAATGTTGAGCTTTCTAGATTGTTGAAATGTGCCTTTTGAACATCTCTATGTTTCATCTCAATTTCTTTCCTCAATCTTTCGTACTTAATGGCTGTCATGCTTTGACCTGAGTGAATGCCAAAATAAATAGAATTAGTTGAAGGGATAGTTCACCCAAAAATGAAAATTCTCTAATCTTTTAGTCACTTTCATGCCATCCCAGGTGTGTTTGACTTTCTTTCTTCTGCAGAACACAAAGATTTTTAGAAGAATATTTCAGCTCTGCAGGTCCATACAATGCAAGTGAATGGTGACCAGAACTTTGAAGGTCCAAAAAGCACATTAAGGCAGCATAAAAGTAATCCATAAGACTCCAGTGGTCTTCAGAAGTAATATGATAGGTGTGGGTGAGACAAAGATCAATATTTAAGTCCTTTTTTTACTATAAATATCCACTTTTACTTTCACTTTCAGAATCTGAAACAAGTAAAGTACAAGGAGATTTATAGTAAAAACATATTTAAATATTGATCTGTTTCTCACCCAAAGGAATTGCATTGCTTCAGAAGATATATTAAACCACAGGTGTCTTATGGATTACTTTTATGCTGCCTTCAGGGCCGTTTCTAGGCACTGGCAAATTAGGCATCACTGACCAGACCACGAACCGACAGGATGAGATCGCTACCCCCGGGTGCCAATTAGTGATCTCGCCTAGGGTGCCAAAATGGTCAGAAATGGCCCTAGCTGCCTTTATGTGCTTTTTGGAGCATCAAAGGTCTGGCCATGAGAGAATTTTTGTTTTTGGGTGAACTATACCTTTAAGCAATAAGGCAACAGAACAATCCAAATAGTGGAAAAAGTTTACCTCTGATCTCACCAAGTTTGAGGGAAGGATAAAGAGTGCAAAATTCCCCAGAGTGCTGTGGCAAAATATTAGAGATTAACTTTAACAGTGCTTGTCTTATACTGACGGCGAATTCTTCCACAAATCGAGATGTTGAATATGTACAGTACCTGTCCATAAACCTCTTTGACATTAAAAAATTGGCTAACAGAAAGGCTGTAAGCTTGTAATTCCTGCAGGAGTGTAGAAGGGTAACTCTCCACAGTTTCAACTTCCTCCTTATAGATGTTCAAATACCTTAAAGATCACAAACAGGGCATAATGCAGCAAAAACATTTATGCAAAAATTACTAATATTTCTTAATTATTTTGTGGAGAAATGGACAACATGATGCAGTAAAGGGTTATAAAATCTAAAGAAATATAAAAAATAATGTGTGTTGTTACCCATTCTCAAACTCTTCCAAATAGGTTAGTATCTTCTCTAAAGAGGCTTTCAGAGCTTCCTCTGAGCTTTCCTGTCTGAGTTTGTCCATCATCATATCCAGCTGGGCCTCTTTGCTCTGCCATGTGAGACAAAGACAGCTCATTTTCATATTCAACAAATATTTCAAGGATTGAAATGGTAAAAAATATTAGTTCTACAAATAATATGATTGAGACTATGGCTATAACATTAACACATCTAGAAAGTTCTTGAAACTTTGTAAGTACTGCATAAAACAAATAAAGGGATACTTCACCCAAAAATGAAAATTCTCTCATCATTTACTCACCCTCATGCCATCCCAGATGTGTATACATTTCTTTCTTCTGCAGAACGAAGATTTTTAGAAGAATATCTCAGTTCTGTAGGTCAATAAAATGCAAGTGAATGCTGACCAGACATTTCAAGCTCCAAAAATCACAAAGGCAGCTTGCAAGTAAACCATATGACTCCAGTGGTTAAATCCATGTCTTCAGAAGTGATATAATAGGTGTGTGTGAGAAACAGATCATTATTTAAGACCTTTATTACTATAAATCTCTACTTTCACTTTCACATTCTTTTACATTCTGAAAGTGAAAGAAGATGTATATTAAACCTCTGGAGTCATATGGATTACTTTTATGCTGCCTTTGTCATTTTTGGAACTTCAAAGTTCTGGCCACCACTCACTTGCATTAAAAGGACCTACAGAGCTGAAATATTTTTCTAAAAATCTTTGTTTGTTTTCTGCAGAAGAAAGAAAGTCATACACATCTGGGATGGCATGAGGGTGAGCAAATGATGAGAGAATTTCCATTTTTGGGTGAACTATACATTTAAGACAATCTTGCCTGGTTCTCTTGGTCGTGGACTTCGCTAATGGCCTCTAGTAAACGCTGTAGCTGCTGTTCTCGGTTCAGCAGACCTGCACAGTGGTTCTCCCATACTTGAGCTGCCCCGTGGAAAAACTTGAATAAGCATTTGCTCTCATGAGTTGCAGTTTTGGCCAAACTCTCAAAAGCTTTCTGTAAAAAGGTTAAAATACACAATATGACAAAAGAGTTCTGACATAAATCGATAAAAATCATCTGAAGATGCAGTTCATCCTAAATTTTGAAGTTACGGGGTTATTTTCCTTGAGAGAAGATGTAGAGAGACATATTCATTTCATTCCAGAGATTTTAACTGAAAAAACATAACCGACAAACAAAACTTACATCAACTTTTGCCAAATAGTCCTCTGTACGTAACTGGCACTGGCCAATGAGAGGTAATATCTCCATGTTGACAATATTCTTTATCTCGTCTGAGGTGAATCCGTATGTGGAAATTTCTGTCTGTGTGTAAGAGAGTGGAGAATATTCTAGTATTTCTGTTGTGATTTGTCAATCCAGAGTCTGACATAGTATGATAAAGCACGATATATATTTCACCTTGAAGTGCTCAACCTCTGCTAAACAGTCCTGCCAGTTATCTTCATAGTTTTTGTGCAGTTTTGGCATTGTATTGACATAAATACTATCTAAAGAAAAGGAATACAGCAATGAATTCATAAAAATGCAATAACTGAGCATGCATAAATGTATTGTATTACTGAAATGAATGCTACTGTCAGCTTTGCACAGCATTTGCTCACCTATTTGCTCATTGATGACAGAAAGAGATGAATACCACTCTGCAACAGATGACTTTGAGATTCTTGGAGGTGTCAAGTCTCTTGATATGGGGGAGCAAATGTGAGTAAAAGGAGTATTAAGAACTAACATTCACTGAGAAAAGAGTTCAAGACTAGAATAACTGGTGTTTGGTTTCTCACCTAAGAGTCTCTAGTAGTTGGATGCGTTGCTCACTAAGTGTTTTCTGATCTGATTTCAGTGTGTTCAGAGTATCTTGAACGTTTTTAGGGTTTTGGATACATGGGCTGTTCATAAAGTCTCTGCAGGTAGAATATATATGTAATCAATTTCCCATTTTTTACTTATTTTTAGCATGCTATTTTTTACTTTCTATAATCAGACATACTTAAAACGGTTGACTGCATCAAGAAGTTTTATTCTTTTCCAGTCCTGAAGCTTATCCTCCCATCTCAACCTTTGGGAAACTTCCGTCTGCAAATGTTTCTCCATCAAATTCAAACACAGTTTGGCCAAAGCACGCCGATTTGCCAACAGAGCTTGGTTTATCATCTGTGGAGAACGTGAACTCAGCTTTTGATGAATTTATTAATTTAAATGTAATATGTCTATGTTATAAAAAAAATATATACTACCATGGCTTCATTATCAATCAGTCTGTGGACATCACATGGCATCAAATGACTGATTTTCTCTAGTTTTGTGGTGTACTTTCTCAGTAATGCTGAAATCTAGAAAGAGTGGAACAAATAAACATCACACTAATATATTGACTGTGGGAGCATGTGCTTTACATAATCATGATACTGACCACATACCATTGCTTTTCTCTCAGATTCATATTTGGCATATATCTCATCTAGCTCTTTTATCCATTTTCTCTTCAAGGTGGATTCATGGTAGACTTGATCCCAGATCTCATGCATGTCCTATTAAGGCATATAAACATGTAAATCACACCTCAGTGATCTTAAGCTTGTTTACTTGCAACAATGTATTTCAGAGCTCTTTAAATGATTAACTGGTCCTCACCTGATAGCTGTGTGTGGTCAAATCTGAGACATATTCAATTCTCTGCATAAGTCTATCAATACTGTCATCATTCTCTGACAATCTGAGCAGGATATCCTCTCCTGTCTGTCTAAACAACGGTTCAAAATCCTAATGCAGAAAACAAGTGTAAGCGACAATATCAGACACCTTTAAGAGAGCTTATCAGTATCAGTAACACACTGATTTGTACATATAACTGAATTGGGGTTTACATAAATATTTATATGCATATTGTAGGCACTTCATGTAGTATTTGGCATGTGTGTTTACCACACTGAGGCTGGAGAGGTCTCTTTGCAACAGAGAAACAGCTTCATTATGATCCCTTCCCCTTTTCTCCGTAAGGCGATTAATGATGTCCGAGTTGTTTTTCTCTGGAACTATGGACAAAACATGGCACATACTGACATCATAAATCACAATAGGTTGACTTTTGGGAATACATGTCAATGCAGTCTTGTTTTTAGACATGACTTCCCTTTAATTTATAACATTAGCTTTAAATTTAGCTTGTTTTTTAAAGATTTCATAAAGCCATTATGTCCATCAAGCCAAAGTCTTTCTAGCATGTCAGTCCACTGGCAGACATTTTTGGAACACTCCCGGGAGGCAATTTTCAGTAATGAAAGTGCAGCTTCTATCTACTTGAATGGGGAAAGACTGAAATGTCCAAAATGGTTGGTCAAAATTACAATTAAAAGCGGGGCCTGGGTAGCTCAGCGAGTATTGAAGCTGACTACCACCCCTGGAGTCACGAGTTTGAATCCAGGGCGTGCTGAGTGACTCCAGCCAAGTCTCCTATGCAACCAAATTGGCCCAGTTGCTAGGGAGGGAAGAGTCACATGGGGTAACCTCCTCGTGGTCAGTATAATGTGTGGTTCTCGCTCTCAGTGGGGCGCGTGGTGGGTTGATGCCATGGAGAATAGCATGAAGCCTCCACACGTGCTACGTCTCCGCGGTAACGCGCTCAACAAGCCACATGAAAAGATGCACGGGTTGACAGTCTCAGACATGGAGGCAACTGAGATTAGTCCTCCGCCACCCGGATTGAGGCGAGTCACTATGCCACCACGAGGATTTAGAGCACATTGGGAACTGGGCATTCCAAACTGGGGAGAAAAATCTCAATCAAAGAACATATTTCAGATCAGCAGTAAAATCTGACAACACTGACATCATAAAGTTTGCTTCTTTACCTCAGATTATGCACAAAAACGCAGTTTTCTTGGCTTGTATAGCTAATGTGCATGTGCGTTCTCAAGTTGATTGACAGGCGATGTCTGTATCTAAAAGGTGATTGGCTTTTTTACCTGTAAAGCAGGACTTCCATTCTATATCCGTTGACCGTTGGGTGTTCCAATTTCTCCCATTCAGTTTAATGGACCCTTTTCACACTTCCGCGTTCGAGAAGCGGAAGTCGTCATAGTTAGGTAAACTATGGCGGCGATCAGGAAGAACTGTAATAACTAGTGCCACTACAGTGTTCCTATTTGTACAAATTCTAAATAGAAATCGTCCGGATTTGTTTTTCCATGAATTTACAAAAGATGCTGAACTTTGTACAAGCTTGGTGAGTTCAGGCAATTAAACGCAAAGAAGATAACTAATCTTTGAATGAATGTTTGGTGTTTTTTTTTTGTTTTTTTTTAGTCATTAGAAATTTTTTATTTTGCGTGAGTGTAGAGCTTTATAAAATTATAAAATATGTTAATTGATGAAACAAACATATCCTTTTTTATTTGTATAAAAATATAAAATATAATTTTATCATTTATAATTTATATAAAAGAAAAGAAAAGAAGGGGAAGGAAAAGAAAAGACTTGGCATGCATCCCTGAGATGATGGCTCACCAACACTGTCTGGTAGACCCCAAATCTCCTCATAATCATCCTGGTCCTCATTTCTCTTTGCACGTCTAGTGCTCGAAAATAGCTGGTTCCTATCAAACAGAGTAACTTTTATTGAGGGTAAAAACTTTTTAATCAAATCTGAAACTATATAAAATATATTTCGATAGTAATTCACTTTTATACCGTGTGGAGATGTTGATGGCTCCGTTCAGCTGCTGTGATGCAGAGTCTGCAGCTTCTCCACGGAGCAAATACACACTCTCATCTGACACACGCTTCCTCCGAGAGTCATAAAGAGCCAGAGACAACTGAACCTGACCACAAACAATACTGCACGAATCAACAAGCTATAATATGTGACTCAGCACACTGAGCAATACAGTAATCGTCTTTGAACCCTGACGATCATGCGTAACATTACAAGTAAAACTTACTGATTTCATAAACGTGCAAAAGACATTCGTCATTCGGATGACAACATGATTAAAGTTAACGTTAGCCTATTACCTGGGCGTCAAACATTTGCCTGTAAACTTTTCCACTGGGAACCACACGCGTATCGGCCATTGCAGCTTTAGAATAATAACCTATATCGACATCAAAATGTATATAATACTACGGCAAAATCAGTTATTCCATTATAACAGCTTCCAACAAACAGATCTATCTCTGCATTAAGCTGATGTCTTCTTAGTGCCTCGTGAAAGCGTCTCGTTGCTATGACAACCACGCAGGCGACGCAAGCAGGCCAAAAATGTCCAATGAAAGGTGATAACAAGTGGTGCTCCGTCCACTCTGAAAACATTTGACAGGGTGTTTTGATTACATACATGTAATTTACTTTAGTTAAGTTTCAAATTAAAGGAATAGTATCTCATCATTTACTCACACTCATGCCATCCCAGATGTGTATGACTTTCTTCTTCTAAGCGAATTGGGTCCAACACTTTAAAGGTCCAAAAAGCACATAAAGGCAGCATTAAAGTAATCCATACAGCTCAGAAACCACATACTGTCACAGTATATACTGTATTTGATGAAGGACACACTTCTCGACCGGTAAAACAGTTGGTTTTTAGTTATGCATGCGAGTAATATGAATAGATTTCGGACATACATCATCCGGGGACGTGGGCATCATCTCGTGACCCGAATATATGACGTAAGAACAACAACCATGAAAAATATCTACACTGGTTTTGCTCAACAAGCACTATTTAAGCCAGGGGCATGGCAATCATTTCAAAAGTGCTGTACGAAAGACACAGCGTAAACACATTTGCCCTGTTAAAAAGTGCGGGGGACAAACTTTGGTTTTATTTTATTACACCTTTAAATCCAGTGTTTTGAAAGTGACATCGCCTCAGCTCCCGAGGGATTATGGGATCGCTAAGTGTCCAGTTGATCCGCACTTCAAAATCTTGATGGAAATAATAGGTCATCTGGGTATTTCTCGCAACCTGCTTCATGAATACTGTGGATTCGGACATACTACTCCATTGGCATACTGTTTTTGGCATACTATATAGTAGGGAAGTATGGATATTTGGATGCAGTGAATGTCTTCTGAAGCGATCCAATCGGTTTTGGGTGAGAACAGACAAAAATATAACTAATTTTTCACTGTGCATCTTGCCATTGCAGTCGCTATTCACCATCTTGATTTTAAGCTCGATTACACTTCCTAGTGCTCGGCGCATGTGCAGAGCACTAGATGGCGCTACAGGAAGTGTAATCGAGCTTGAAATCATGATCACCAACTAAACTGCAGATGTCAAGATTTATAGTGGAAAATTCGTTTTATTTTGGTCTGTTCTCACCCAAAACCCATTGGATTACTTCAGAAGACCACTTGAGTCATATTAGTTACTTTTATACATAATTTCTGTGCTTTTTGGAGCGTAAAAATTTTGGTCACCATTCACTTGTATTGTATGCACTTACAGAGCAGAGATATTCTTCTAAAAATTACATTAGTGTTTGGGATGGCATGAGGGTGTGTAAATTATGGGAGAACTTTCATTTTTGGGTGAACTATTCCTTTAAGTCGTCAAACATGAGCCATATTTCCTGTTTAATCTTTCTTATGCTCAGTTGAAACAGCTTTCATTGACAACACAAAAACAGGTACAACAACAACTGTTAAAAAGTCACATCATACCATATCATAAAACTAGTCATATGTTTATTATCATTTGAGTACTACTGTAAAATGCATAAATTAATTAAAAAAGCAACAAATATTTGGACATGAATTTTGGATGTCATTTTAAAGTTCAAAGAAATTTCATGAAACAAATTAGGAAATCCACATGCACTATGATGTATCATGTACATTGCACAAACAGATCATGTTTCATATACTACATACTGTACAGTACAAATAAATAAGAGAAACTTAGTCTCAGATTAGACTCATGACAATATCAGTTACTGACTGAAAATACGTGATTAGTCAAATATGTGATGTCTTCAGAGCAAGCCACATTTCTTGTCCAAAGCAGGGTGTCACATCCCATCTGTATCACTCCCAGTAGTGTTGTCCAGGATGGACTGCACATTCTCTTTAACTGTGAACCTTTTGGTTCTTAGTGCACGTTTCCTGTTATAAGACCACATTTGGAGCATTTCTTTAGAACCAAGACATAGATACAGAAAAATACTGTTCACAAAAGTGATTATTACAACTCATTGGGCTACGATGTGATGGTTCGATTAAAAGTGATTATATAAAAGAGTTAAAGTCCAACCTCCTGTAATAGAAGTTGCATCGTCCTCTAACTTTGCAGTTAGTTAAGACGTCTTCCTCAGAAAACCTTTCCGGAAACAAATAAGACTGCAGGAATGGAAAAACACATGCCACTTTTATTGATGTATAAACATCTACTTTTCTATTGATATATCAGAGCAAAGCAAAAAGAATGGGGCTATTATTAAAGGGATAGTACACCCCAAAATTTTAATTCTCTCATCATTTACTCACCCTCATGCCATCCCAGATGTGTATGACTTTCTTTCTTCTGCAGAACACAAACAAAGGTTTTTAAAAGAATATTTCAGCTCTGTAGTTCCTAACAATGCAAGTGAATGGTGACCAAAACGTTGAAGCTTCTGAAGTCATTCTGTTGGTTTTGGATGAAAACAGACCAAAATGTAACTCATTTTTCACTGTATTTCTTGCCATTGCAGTCTCTAGGCAAGATCATGATTTTAAGCTCGATTACACTTCCTAGTGCTAGATTGCGCTATAGGAAGTGTAACAGAGCTTGAAATCATGATCGCTAAGGAGACTGCTGTCAGGCTGTATAGTGAAAAAGGAGTTATATTTTGGTCTGTTCTCACCCAAAACCAACTGGATCGCTTCAGAAGACATGGATTAAAACACTGGAGTCGTATGGATTACTTTTATGCTGCCTTTAAGTGCTTTTTGGAGCTTCAAAGGACTGGCCACCATTCACTTGCATTGAATTAACCTACAGAGATATTCTTCTAAAAGTCTTCGTTTGTGTTCTACAGAAGAAAGTCATACACATCTGGGATGGCATGAGGGTGAATATATGATGAGAGAATTTTAATTTTTAGGTGAACTGTCCATCAAAAAAGATGCCTACATTGTACTCCCCAGATGTTTGGCTCTGTGACTCTTCACTCATGTCTGTGTGAGGATAAAAGGAACAATGTTCAATAAAGAAAACATTGTTGACATTGCTCATGCAGCCACATGTATCTGTCACAATTAGATAACCAATTCATTTTAGCATGTTATGGGAGGGAAAATAGTCAGAATTACCCTTTTCACACCTCTCCCTGCACTCCTCCTCACTAGTCTGACTTTTCAGCTGTGAATAAAATGTAAGCAAACCGTTTAATGAATAAAAAGAATACATAACATTGCAGTGAATTCTGAAGGGTGTTTTGTTTGCATTTACATCTGTTTAAAAGAAAGTTCTTTAAAATTACCTCAAACGAACTCAGCAAGGAACTGTCTTCTGAGTTCTGAGTGATAAAAAAGTCATTAACAACATACAAATCATTGTATAAACCATTACACAATGGCTGTACATTTTCTGCCTATAAATAATATTCCTACATCAGACCGACAGAGGAACAGGAAGCCTAACTCTTCAGGCAAACTAATGTTTCATCTGTGCCATTAATACATAGAATGCTCACTCTGTGTTGCAAAAGCGTGGTTTTTAAGCATGCGTACCACTTGAATTGGGGTTTTCTGTTTACGGAGTTTTGCTTGAAGAGCAAGAACTTCTCCTTGAGTTCGGAACAACTGGACTTGAAGTTCATCATATCGTTCTCCCATCTCCCGGATCTGTTTGCGATACTGGTCCTTGTCTTGAAGGTTTTTTGAGTTCTCCAAATGGTACTCCTCTCTCGTAGAAATAGCCTATCAAAAGGGATGTGTCAAACAATTCTAATGGTTTCATGTAGATTCAATGTTAAACATACTGTAAGACCAGTCAAATTATAACAAAAGTTGTATGGGTGGGGGGGCTACTGTGCCACTAAAACATAGAGGAACTTAGTGGGCCCTCCCCTTCATCAGAGTGCCCAGGACAATGTTTACGGTGGTCCCCCCTCACAATAACATTACCTTGTCTCTTTCTTTGATGACTTCTTCCAGCTGCTTCAGGATGTCTTCCATTCGGTCACGATACATTGTGGAGTCCTTCTTTAACATTGTGCACTTCAGTTCCAACTCATCTTTCTCCTCTCGATACTAAAATCCAAAAAACACAATGACACAAAATATAAAAAATATAGATACTGACTATCTGAAAATAATTTCCTACTATTTCATATTAATAATTCAAATGAAATTTACTGTGAATCCAGGTCTTAGCTACGAAACTATTTAACAGTCTGCATGTATAAAAAGAGTGGTACCTTATCACGTAGCTTCTCTGCATCATGGAGATCTCTGCGAATATTGTAGACGTCATTCACCAGCTCTTGGTATTGAGCCTGACTCTGTTGCTTAAAATCCTCTAAGGACTGTGGATCAAGATTTTCATGCTCCTTTAGGGAAATAAAATTATTGTGTTTAATTGACATTCTATTCAGCTATCCTGAAAGTCTAAGACAGTGGTTCTCAACTTTATTGATTCCAAGGTCCCCTATTGTCCAATACAATATTAGATCCCCTCCCTCCTCAAAAGAGTGTCAATAGATTAAAATAAATAATCATGATTAATTTCATGATTCCAGATGTTTCAGATATGGTCATTCATCTTGTTTTTGTTTTTTTGTTTTTTTTTGTGTGTGTGTTTTTAACATTTTCATTTAGATATATTATTTTTAAAGAGACAATTCACCCAAAAATGAAGTGTGACTTTATTTCTTCTGCAGAACACAAACAAAGATTTTTTAGAAGAATATCTCAGCTCTGTAGGTCCATAAAATGCAACTGAATGGTGATCAAAACTTTGAAGCTCCAAAAAGAACATAAACGCCGCATAAAATCCATAAGACTCCAGTATTTTAATCAATGTCTTCCGAAGCAATCCAATTGGTTTTGGGTGAAAACAGACCAAAATGTAACTAATTTATCACTGTGAGTCTTGACATTGCAGTCTCTAGGCATGATCATGATTTCAAGATCGAGTACACTTCCTAGTGCTTGATGCATCCGCAGAGCGCTAGATGGCATTAGGAAGTGTAATCAAGCTTGAAATCATGATCATATACATCTAGGATGGCATGTGGGTCAGTAAATGATGAGAGAATTAACATTTTGGGTGAACTATTCCTTTAATATAACTTATTTTACATGGGTTTGATTGATTTCGTGGCCCCTTTGGAGGTTTGCTGAGGCTCTGACCCCCTGGTTGAAAACCATTGATCTATGAGAGCCATGGCTACAGTGAACTACTAAAACGTATTTACCTTAGAAGCACTTTCAAGCTCTTGTATACGGGCAGTGAGGAGATCATTTTCCCTCTGCATCTGCCAAATCATCTCTTGACTCGGCCTCTGCTCCATTGCATTTTTCAAGGTTATTGTCTTTTTACGTTGAATCTTTGAATCACTCTCTGCATTCATTAAGCTGTGCTTTAGTCTCTCAATCTAATGAAAAGGCAATGAGAAAGAAAAAAGACGAAATAAAATTACATTAATTTTGAAGAATTAGATTATTTATTTAATACTTTCTCTTAGACTTTGCCCTTTCCCAGTTAACATGCTCTTCCCAATACCTGACCTACAATGGCACTCACAGATATCAACACCTTGGTTAACCCCATAGGTGTGATTATACAATTTTAGTCTTACCCCCTTATCTGAATTTAAGATGTTGTGATTTAGTCGAATATTTTGTACTTTAAGTGCGAGAAGTCACAAGTTCGATCCTTGCTCAACTGACAAATTTGTAAATAAATCAATTACAATGTCATCTGTTTGTCAGTAAATACATCTCAGTAGCAGTGGCATATTTAACTGCACTTTATAAACTGTCCAATAAGTGAAAGAATAGTTTTTAGTGTAAAAAGCCCCCCATTTGCAGGCCCCCATAAAACAAGTTTTTTTTTTTTTTTTCATAAGTGAGGTGAATAGATTTGATATGAAAAATGTTCAAAGTGAGCTCACATTGACTTATCCAATCACAATGGAGATTAATTTGTTTAGAATACTTGAGATGTTATAAAATGCCCAAGTGTGGGGTAAAAGGCTCCCTCGCCACCATAAAAAAAAAAAAAAAAGTTTAATCAAAACAACCTTCTGTTATTATTTCTTTTCACACAAATCATGTTGCTCCATCAATATTCAATAAAAGTCTATCTTGATTTAATCCGGTTCCTAATCTCATTTAATCATACAATTTTTGTGCCTTTAGCCCCATTGTACCCTATTAAATTTTAGGTTAAATAATATTTTTCGTTTCAAATTTTTCTCTGTAAATTATTTCTTTATAATTTAGGTGCTGTAGCTGGTCACCAATTACTTTACATTTTCTATGTAATAATGATATAATAATTCTTCGGCTTTGTTGCAGTTCATTTCAAGGGTCCTTGCAGTGTGACAGAGTTATGAATGCTACTCAAAACAGCAATCAACTACAAATTACTAATTACTTATCTAAAATTGTAATTAGCCTACTTCTATTAAAAAGTAATTACATTGCTAATTACCTTTACTTTTTTAAAGCACTTCACTTAAGTTTGTTTTTACGCTCAACGAATTCAAAATAATATCTATATTTCTTCATTGTCGCACACAAATCATACACTCATGACCATAAGCTTCTCACTTAAAATGACTTGTTAGGCTGTCAGCTGTCACAGAAACACAAACAGATGTATATCCTACAGTATAATCATTAATGGTTTAAATGTAATCTACATAAATAATAACATTTTAGAAAAATGTGTCACCCAAGTAATGCACATAAAAGTAATTGACTAAATTAAAGGTCAGTACCTGTAATCTGATTACAAGAATTTAAAATGTAATGTATTTTCTACTTTTTTTTTGTACTAAAAGTAATTAGATTACAGATCATTTTATCCCCAACACGTGAATTTTTAAAAGCAGTCTACAAGTATTCCATGCAGTCATGCTATGGACTGTGGGAGACCCATTATGCAAATGTAATGAAAACATGTGTTGAGATATACATAGCTGGACTATGCCAACTTTGATCACCTCCAGCTGGAGGTCTCGGTTACTCATGAGCGCGCAGTTCTTCTCTTCGCTCAGTCGGGTCAGATCGTGCATCAGTCGGTAATTCTCGTCTCTCAGTTTACGCGCCTCTTCGCAAACACGTTCGCGCTCTTCTCGCATACGCTGCACGCGCTCCTGCTGCTTGTGCAGCTCAGTCTCGCACAGCTGCAGCTGGCGGATGGTGTTCAGCTGCTCCTCCGCCTGCGCAGACATCTCGCGCCTCGCCCTCCGCTCGTCCTGCGCGAGCTTCTGCAGGCGAGACACCTCGCTCATGAGGAACTGAGTGAGTCCGCATTCCCCGGCTGTGTCTGAGGGGACAGACACAGAGCTACTATCAGAGCTACTCCAACATGTTTTTCATAAAACCATTAGGGGTCATACACCGTCCCCATTTCCACCCCCCCACCCCCTACTCACCAATAAGTATAGAGAAGACCCGAGCAGGCTCTTTGCCGGTGATTTTGCGGTACACGTCTGGATAGTCAAGCTCAAGACTTTCTAGAAATGCCTCGTATCCTTTTAGTCCAGTTCTTTGTAAAATGTCCAGCAGCACCCCTAAGAGTGAATAAATTTAGACATTCGTCAAGTAGTCTATGCAGATAAATCAATGTTGCTTTCTGAACATGACACTTCAGATTATACTTCAGCACATGGTTTGAAATCATGTAACAGTTGAATTGAACAGGTGGTCTGTCAACTCTTACCAACTTTTCGCCGTCTGATAACCAGACTGGGGTCGTTGTAGATCTGTTCCTCATCTTCACTGCTCAGCACCTTACACTGTCTCAGATAAGGTGTTATCCTGGAGGGCTCAATGGTCTTGATGAGAAGCATTCTGTAATCCTCCAGCCGTGCCCAGCACTCATCATCTTCCTCCAACTCAAAACCGCCTGGGCCATCAGACATGACAAGAACTGTCTCTTGGCTTGATATGTGTTGTTTGTTAGCTCCTTGTAAAGCTAAACTATACTACACGTCTAACTCAGATAAACAGCTTCAGGAAATGAAGTTCATCGAGCACTGTGGCAGAAGTTCCCTTTTCCAGTTCAGTTCTTACAATTTCCCTCTATTACATAATAAATTGTACACTGCAATGCAATACTCTTTGTGTGTTTGCTTGCGTGAATGAGTACATCAAAATGAAACTGAAGATCCAGTCAACTGGATACAATATTTGGTCTTATGATTTTAACCCTTAAATGCATACCTCAAGCCTTTAATGACCCGGGACTCCATTTCACTGCCTGTACCTCATCCATTTTATGGAGCTGTGCCCGAACCTATTTTATATTCCTCAGTCTTTCTCTTATAAATAGTGTAACACACACACATACACACAATTATAATTATTATTATTTTTTTAAATAATGGCTTAAGTACCAAAAGTGTCATTAGGGTCAGACCCTAGGTATATAATAGTGTCTGTTTTTCTTTTGCACTTCCATAAATCATATTTTTATGATTATTTCATATCAATATCTATCACATGATATCTATTTCTTTATTACAAGAGAAATTAGTATTTTATCATTTTGAATTTCTGTGCAACAATCACATACATATTATACATGCTAGTTCTTCCTCAAGGGAGCACTGTTGTTTCAGTGATTTATATTTGCTATTTGATAAAGAAACAACGTGGAAGTAAACTATAGCAAGTACAACACATGAACAATATGATTTGGGTATTGACATTAGGGTAAACTACTGAAATTACTACTGAAGTTTAGCATCTGTTTGGAGTCAATAACTGCCTGAGACGGGCTGGTTTGAGAATTTCTGTAACTGCTGATCTCCTGGGATTTTCACGCACAATAGTCTCTAGAGTTTACTCAGAATGATGCCAAAAAAAAAACTTCCAGTGAGCGGCAGTTCTGCGGACAGAAACGCTTTGTTGATGAGAGAGGTCAGCAGAGAATGGTCAGACTGGTTCGAGCTGACAGAAAGGCTACAGTAACTCAGATAACCGCTCTGTACAATTGTAGTGAGAAGAATATCATCTCAGAACGCACAACACATCGAACCTTGAAGCGGATGGGCTATAACTGCGGAAAACCACGTCAGGCACTTTATTAGGACCATAGTGTTCCTAATAAAGTGATCAGGGAGTGTAATATTAAAACATTACAAAATGTCATACAAATACAAGGAACACTTCTACAGGGAATTTTATTCAACAAAACTGTCATATACACAATAATTTAAGAATAATTTAACAACAGTCAAGTGTAAAATTTCTAATCTTATTGGACAGAACATATTTTGGAATATCCTTGACAAAATATATGGATAGTATAAAATAACTTTCATATATCGGTGCAATGAGTTGTCCCTCAAAATTCTGCGATAAAGTTGAAACAGTCCTACAATAATCTTCACAGATTCAACAGAATCTGAGGCTATTGGTACTCCATTTTCTGGCATGCAGAATGAACAAGTGATAATTCTTATGTAACTGGACGTAGTCATCTTCTTTGCATTTTTGTACTGATTCCTGAGAACTGTGCTGCTGATGCCTCGTTTTCATTTGTGTCATTACAATGTTAGGAACTTACTGCAGCTGGTGGCTGATCATTGTCTCGAGTCTTTTGTAAATGCATGTCCACAACTTCATCTTCATCAGGCAGTTCACATTCCTCACTTGGGTATATGGTTGCCAACAGGGCAGGTATGGTAAAGCATGACAAAAAACAAGCCTTACAAAGCTGGTATGATGGATTTGTGGCAAACCTTTCAGCCACCAGTTTGTGGATGGCAGCTATTTGAGCCTCCTCTTTCCCAGATTGATATTCTTGTGGCAAGACCTTGGCTGCAATCAAAGTTTTTTTTGCCTTGAGCAAAGAGGTCAGTGTTTTGATGCTGGCCACAGAGGGTGGGAGGTACGGCAAAGTGATGTCTAGATGAGGCAGTGAAATTCCACCTTTCCCATTCATCCAGTCATCTACTTCAAGTGAATGGTCAGGGAATACTAAATTAGGATTCAAATTCAAACTCTCAGCGGGAAGATCAGGATTAGGGATTGACTGTTTACTTGGTTTTGTGATTTGAGGTACAATTGATGGAACTACAATTGGAGATGACAAGGCCAGAGTGTGGAGGAGAGATCTATTAGAAGCAGAACGCAGAGAAATGGGTTGTACTATTGTGATTGGCAAACCTTGCTTTTGGATGACGGATGGCTGTTGAAAAGCTGTTATAGGAACACAAGCATTTTAGCAACACCTGGAGGCTTTGCCACTGCGACTTTATCGACTGGCTTGAATACGACTGGTCCGCTAATCAAAGTTGGTACACTCAATGGAAAAGGACGGACACTGAGAACATTTGTGGCAGCTGGAGACACACTGGGACCTGTTGATGGACAAAAAGATAGATGTTGCCTTGCAGAGGTTTCTTTAGAGGATGAAAAAGACAATTCTAAAACAGAGTCTGAGAAGTTCTCTGCAGAAACTGTTGGTTGACTAGCTTCAGTGTGTGCAAAGGAGTCTATCTGATCCACTATGATGGGTGTTTGGGATGACATCTGAGTGGTAGTGTTTGGTATACTTTGGTTCTGTACTAGGGTATTAGAGGTGTTTGGATGGCTAAACTATTGCCTGTAGAGGTAATGTTTATAAAAGGAGGCATTGGGTGATCTCTGGAGGCATTTTAGACAGAAATACAAGGGGAAGCAGGGCAGAAGATGATGGGTTTGGATTGGTTGAGATGCAAGGAAGAGTAGTGTTATTAAGCGGGCAGGTGTCTGGCATGATCAGGGACTGGTTGCCTGAGATATTAGCAGACACATTCCAGTCACAGGTACAAACCCACTGGGGGTAAGTAACCATCTTATCACCTGTGGCTGTCTTGTAATGGTTGGAAAAACAACACACTGTTTGCCCTGGTTTTGTTTAGCTAACCTTTTTTTTTGCAAGCTTTAGATTTAGCCTCTTCCATTAGGGCTTGAACTTTCTCAGTTGGTTTACAGGTGCGTTTTGTCTTCCTGACTATTTTTGAGCTATCCATAGATGGTGATTTGGATGTTGGGCTGGAGGTTTTGGTTGGTTGTTCTAGTGCTCTCAACTGTATGAGTGGCAGAGGAATTTGTGGTACTGTCCGTGGTTGTGATCGTGTTAGTACATTGAGCAATAGAGTCTACACTGCCTTTTTTGGCAGCATAATGTCAAGAGTGTTGGGTTGATTCACAGTGGGTGTCATCTGCCTGACAGGTTACTGGGCATTGTTGAAAACATGAAACGGCTGCAAAGGCAGTGGATGTTGAGGTGGTCCTGCCAGTTCCTTGTGTTCAGTTTTCAAGAGTTTTCTCTCCTGAAGCATCACTGAGACTGTGTTAGAAGGAACTAAACAACCATAAGACGTTTGATTACAAAACTGAAGGAAACATTGACACTGGGTTGTGACTATTTTCTTAAAGAAAGAATGAGGATAGCTTCTATCATTGGTTATCCTTCATGTACTTTGTGTTATTTCATTTCAAGACTTTGAGGATAATATAAAAAAAGACAAATATAAACTAAAATACTTGTGTTGGGTGTAGGTTCAGCATTTTGCTTCTGTGTAAAGAAAAGAAAAGAGAAAAACAATGGACAGGATTGAGTGAAGACTAATCTTAAAAAGAAATATTCTTTTATTTTTGAAGAAACTACATATTCATCTGCATAACTGAAATGTTACAACGACACTATTAAAAATAAGGCGGTGGATTGACAAATACCTTGGGTCCTCTCTTATGGCGAACTTTAATGACATTTTTGCAACCTTCTGTATCTATGTGGAGAGTCTGTTTTAAGATAACAAGCATGTTTAACATGGTTTTAACACTGTCTACTTTAACAGTTACTTTGAAATAAAACAAACAAAAGACAACAAAAAGGCAATTAAATCTTAAAACTTTAAATCTTACTTTGACAAAAAATGAAAACACAGCTGTCTTTGTGAAAGTGATGTTAGCTGCTCTTCCTCCAACAATATTAGCTGTAAAGCAATATTAATATAAGTGTTGACAGAAGAAAAAGATGAACTAAAATATTTTCTTATTATAAGAACCACACAGAATCTACACTTTGTAGGTGTTAATTGGGACATGACATGACAATGTGTGTTAAACAGAACTGAGAGAACTAAAAATATTTAATAAACAGAAAAATCTATGGAACATAATTCTGTTTAAATCTGATGTCTGTGGAATTATGCAGACATAAATTATGTGCAAGCTTGCTTAATACTAAGCCAAATATATCTACAGGTTTGTGAGTTGTGTCAAATGAAACAACAGCTTTGTTCCTTCGCAAAACTTACTTTGCCTCACTGTAACCTTGATTTTTGCTTTTTTAAAGAAAATGACAGACAAGTTGAAATATTTTTTTGTGATAATCAACATTATGCCACAAATGCTGTCGATTGAGCTTAACTTGTATTAAACCCAGAATATTCCTTTAAGGGATTAAGATAAAGACCACACCAATGTTTCTGCCAGAAAACACGGCTTATATGTTTAACATACAGTATGTAAACGCATAAGCAGCGTTTGTTTAGGTATTTGAAGAGTGTGCATGTGCTCAAGTGTGCCGAGGTAACACAACTTTCTGGTGTCCATGAAAATGAGGTATTATACTTTGATATACATTCGATCTCTTTAGAAGTTATAACTACAACCCCTGCGTAATGTCTTTAACAACAGCTTTATATTGTTGAACCAGTGTGGTTCAAACGACGCAAGTGCGACAATGTTACTATGGTTTCGGGAAACAGTCATGACTAGCTAGTTAATTTCTCCAATGTTGCATCGTACTACGGTGGTTGAACATTGAGTTACGTAACTGTAAGGGAAATGCATGTTTACTGGCCCAAATAAAAAAAGCCCAAGTCTCTTCTATGATATTCGATATTAATGTCCTAATGTTATTTGCTGTAACTTTAACAGCAAGTATCCTCAGTGATAAGCATACCTTTTTCATTGCAGATGTTTCCTTCCACTGTAATCAGTGTTTAACATCACTAATAAGCACCCTGATCATGGCATTCTCATTGTTAGCCTACAAATAAGAAATTAGTTTTAGTATTAGAATACAGAAAACATCAAACTGGCACTGATCTGACCTTGTATTTACAGGAATCCAATCCTTTATGTCTGGCTGTACGTTGTCCTTTTGTGGTATTAAATCTTTGTTTGGGGGAATATCTGGTTCATCTCTTAAGGATGGTTCAGCATCACTGTCCATGTACTCTACAGTGATGTGAAAAAGTATTTGCCCCTTTCCTATTTTTGTGTATTTATCATACTAAATTGTTTTAGATCTTCAAACCAAATATAACATAAAACAAAGGCAACCTCAGTAAACACAAAATAAAGTTTTTAAATATATATATATATATATATATATATATATATATATATATATATATATATATATATATATTTATTTATTTAAGCAAAAAAGTTATCCAACACCTATATAACCCATGTGAAAAACTAACTGCCCCCTTAAACCTAACAGCTGGTTGTGCCACCTTTAGCAGCAACAACTGCAACCAAATTCTTCCGATAACTGGAGATCAGTCTTTCACAACGCTGTGGTGGAATTTTGGCCCACTCTTCTTTGCAGAACTGCTTTAGTTCAACCTCATTGGAGGGTCTTCGAGCATGAACTGCATGTTGAAGTTCCTGCACAGCATCTCAATCAGGTTCAAGTCAGGACTTTGACTAGGCCACTCCAAAACTTTAAATTTGCTTGTTTTGATCCATTTAGAGTTGGACTTACCCCTATGCTTTGGATCAATGTCTTGCTGCATAATCCAGTTGCGCTTGAGCTTCAAATCACAGACTGATAACTGGACGTTCTCCTTAAGAATTTTCTAGTAGAGAGCAGAATTCATGTTTTCCTCAATTATTGCAAGTCGCCCTGACCCTGAAGCAGGAAAGCATCCCCACACAATCACACTACCACCACCATGCTTGACCGTAGGTATGATGTTCTTTTTGTGGAATTCTGTGTTTGATTAATGCCAGATGTAACGGGACCCCAGTCTTCCAAACAGTTCCACTTTCGACTCATCAGTCCACAGAACATTCTCCCAAAAGGTTTGAGGATCCTCAAGGTGTATTTTGGCAAAATTCAGACGAGCCTTCTGGGTTAGCAGTGGTTTTCGCCTCGTCACTCTTCCATGGATGGCATTTTTGGCCAGTGTCTTTCTGATAGTTGAGTCATGAACAGTGACCTTTATTGATGTGAGATAGGCCTGCAGTTCCTTGGATGTTGTCCTTGGCATTTTTGTGACTTCCTGGATGAGTCGTCGTTGTGCTCTTGGAGGAATTTCGGAAGGTCGGCCACTTCTGGAAAGGTTCACTACTGTGCCAAGTTTTCTCCATTTGGAGATAATGACTCTCACTTTGGTTCTTTGGAGTCCCAGAGCCTTTGAAATAGCTTTGTAACCCTTCCCAGACTGATGTATTTCAATCATCATTTTCCTCATCATTTCTTTCGACCTTGGCATAGTGTGCTACTGGGTGAGACCTTTTAGCCAACTTCATGCTGCTGAAAAATTTCTATTTAGGTGTTGATTTGATTGAACAGGGCTGGCAGTAATCAGGCCTGGGTGTGTCTAGTCCAGCTGAACCTCATTATGAATGCAGTTTCATAGATTTGGGGATTTAGCTTTAGCAGTTAACTAAGGGGGCAAATAATTTCTCACACAGGCCCAGTGGGTATTGGATAACTTTTCTGCTTCAATAAATAACATTATCATTTAAAAACTGTATTTTGTGTTTGCCAAGATTGCCTTTGTTTTATGTTAGATTTTATTTGAATTTTTGAAACAATTTAGTATGAGATATACAAAAGACCAGAAGAAATCAGGATGGGGGCAAATACTTTTTTCACAGCACTGTATCTCCATGTGTTCTTCATCCTCTGAGCTAATTTCTATCTCCTCTTTTAATTTTCTTTTTCATCACTTTTCATCTCTTTGCTCTACGTTGCACTGGCGCTTGCTTTATTACTCTCTTTCTACCTTTTTTCTGCATAAAGAACAACACAGTGTGGATGATTATTTTGCATGTGCTTTAGAGACTGACTTTAGTGTCTTTAGATTTGGGATCCCAGAAGCTTATACTGTTAAAAATGATCATATTTAAGAAATTAACCTTTTATTGTCCTTTCAAATTCTTTTAATATGTGCATCTAAACTAGAGTAATCAAAACCCAGTGAAGCTTTTACCCTCTGCTGTGTCACAAAGGCAAACACTTTTCAGAAATGTAACTAATCAATTTTAGTAAAACATTTTTGGTTAGGGTTCAACTTGACCACAGCAAAACCACATTATAGAAAAACACAATAAAAGAAATCCAAAAACTGGCAAAAGTCTTATTAGCATGTGAAATTTAATTGCATTTATTGCAAATATAGGTTTAATATGTAGGGTCACTGACACACCAAAAAGAAGTACTGTAACATTTTCATGGAGAACATTTGCAGCATATTATCCAGTATTTTGTTACAGTCAGTTCTCATAAGATTAGGCAACTTAAAATGGATAACAGAACATGAGCTTTAAGGCCCCGATATACCTCCTGAAGAAGTTCTTTGTTCAGGGGTAAAAAGTAAGAAACAGCCAAGCAATGGTATACTGTTTGCGAACCCACCACACCACTGTGGGAGGCATTAAAAAGTACATTTAAATATGAAGACGCTTAAGACTACATGTAAAACCTAAACTTATGTGACATTAAAATGTGTTATCAATGACTTTATGCCTCATTCTATGAGAAGAATTCAAATGAGGTCAGTAAAAGAAGCTGTTTTTAACCACTCGATGATAATTTAAAGTAATACATGTGCAGTAGAAAATGCACAATTTGTCTTATTTACATTCTGAATTCATGAAACTAATGCACTAACACACTATACGCAGCCATAAAATGCGCCGATTACACTCTGTTATTGTAATTTATGACAATATTAGAGTATTTGATTCCTTTTGTAGACTAATTAAACAAACAAACAAAAACAAAAAATAGCATGAAAAATCTTGGAAAATGTCTCTAAGTGAACGATTGTACAGATGTAGGTAAATCTGCACTAGGGCTGTAACTAAACATTATTTTGATAATCGATTATTCTAACGATTATTAGAATGATTATTCAACTATTTGGTTATTATTGCAACGATTAATCATTAGCTCATAACCAATTATTCAGCTTGTGCCCTGACTTAAAAAGTTGTATTAAATGTGCTTACTAACAATAAAGAGGACAAAATCATCTTTTAAAACTACCACTAAATGACATTCACTGAATTACTTTTTATTATGTTTATTTCAGTAAAGAAATTCACTGCAAAAAATCCTATTGTTATCAAGTGTTTTTGTCTTGTTTTCCATTTAAAATTGTCTAAAAATCCTTAAAACAAGATTCATTTACTTGAAAAGCAACATATTAGATATTTAGACTTGCTTTAAGAGAATGTATCTTAAATATACAGTAAGTGTATTTTGTATATAAGTGTATTTTTTCACTTGGTTATGCTTCTGCAGTGCAGTAAAGACTAAATATACTTATATTCAAGATCTATTCTCTAAAAGCAAATCTAAATATTGTATATGCTGCTTCTCAGGTGAATGCATTTTTTTTTTTTAAAGGATTTTTAGATATTTTAAAATATTTGTATTTTTTGCCCAATTCCCAATGTGCTCTAAGTTCTTGTGGTGGCTGAATCCGGGTGGTGGAGGACGAATCTCAGCTGCCTCCGCATCTGAGACCATCAACCTGTGCATCTTATCACGCGGAGATATAGTGTGTGTGGAGGCTTCATGCCATCCACCGCGGCATCCATGCACAACTCACCACGTGCCCCACTGAGAGCGAACCACATTATAGTGATCACGAGGAGGTTACCCCATGTGACTCTACCCTCCCTAGCAACCAGGCCAATTTGGTTGCTTAGGAGACCCGGCTGGAGTCACACTGCATGCCCTGGGATTTGAACTAGCGAACTCCAGGGGTGGTAGCCAGTGTCTTTACCACTGAGCTACCCAGGCCCCCTTAAATATTTGTATTTTTAATATGATATCATATTCAACATTCTCAGATAAAAAAAATTTCTTCTGCAATATAGCTCCTAAAGTAAAGGAGTTTTAGATATTTATATTGGAAAACAAGCCAAAACAAAAACGTATTTGGTTGCAGTGTATAATGGAGCGAAGACTACCCTCTCTCACCTTTCTGTTCACTTCAATCCATCTTTAACTCACAAAAAAATAAACTCTCTCTTATTAATAAAGCTGCATATTGCCAATTTTCTTCAGGATAAGAAATGCACAGTGACACATATTACGATTCAATAAGACGCGAGCCATCATGTTATAATCTAGCTGCATTAAGTGTGCGCTCTTGAGGGTCGAGCGTCCCCGTGACAGAGTGTGCATCAGCCGGGTGCAGTTTCAATCTCTCCCTCTTAGATCGGGACATTCGCACTACCCATAGAAGAGGTACTGACCGCACAGAGAAATGCCAGTTTCGGAGTTTGTAGTTATTTACATGACCTGCTTCCGTATTATTTGAACTTTATTAAAGCTATAACGCATTAAATATATCTGCATTAAAGATGTAACGCCGAGGTGTGTCCTTTAAAGATGCTCGACATGCAAGTTTTGCATCAGCAGAGCGGCAGCTCCAGCTCCACTTATTCCACAACAAGAGTGCTTCTGTATTTACTTATTTTGTATTTTTGCATTATATTTCCCTCATACTTTGCGATCTACATCACCTGAAGCTGTTTGGAAGGTTTGTGGACTGTGAGCTGTGTAATTCTTCCTCTCCTCAGTCATGTGCGAATCATTAGAGGTTTTTTTATTTACTTATTTTTTTTATCCCCTTTTCTCCCCAGTTTGACATGCCCAATTCCCACTGCTTACTATGTCCTTGTGGTGGCGCGGTTACTCACCTCAATCTGGGTAGCGGAGGACAAGTCTCAGTGGCCTCCACTTCTGAGATAGTCAGTCCACACATCTTATCATGTGGCTTGCCGTGCATGACATCGCGGAGACTCACAGCATGTGGAGGCTCATGCTATTCTCCACAATCCACGCACACTTACCACGTGCCCCAATGAGAGCGAGAACCACTAATCGCGACCACGAGGAGGTTACCCCATGTGACTCTACCCTCTCCTTGGCTCTACCGGGCCAAATTGGTTGCTTAGGAGATCTGGTTGGAGTCACTCAGCACACCCTAGATTTGAACTCGTGACTCCAGGGGTGGTAGTCAGCATCAATACTCGCTGAGCTACCCATGCCCCCCGTCATCATTAGAATTTAATGTGATCTCATGGTACGTTCAATTATTAACGTATAATAATTTGACAATGAAAATTTTTGTCAAACAATTTTTTATTGTCGACATTGTCGATAACATCATCTAAACGTTTCAGCCCTAATTTGCACCAGCTCGCTAATAAATGTAGGGCGGTGTGTTCTTGTTGACTGATCTTAGGGCCCGTTTACACTTGGCCACTTCATACATTTTTACTAATCGGATAGCTATCCGATCATGAAAAGACTAGGTATAAATGCCCTCCGAAACACATTCGAGACGGATTGCAATCCGATCGCTCAGACCACTTCAGGAGGTGGTTTGAGACGCATTCCAGCACAAAACTGGTCAAGTCTAAATGCATCTGGCTGTTCAAGTCACATATGTAAACTTTACCCTGCCCAAACAGCGATACATCAGCATAGGAAGAACGCGAAATATAACAGCTGTCACCGAATATTTGCATTGGGCTTATGTCACCCAGTAATTAAAAATAAAGAAAGAGATGAATGCATGTTGTAGGTGAGACTTTTTTCCTCATTTATTTGATGCAGATCACTGATGAAACGGAAACTAAACACTGACATGAGCACTGCTAACATGCATGACGCGTCTTATCTACGAGAAGCCCTGAGGGGAAAAACATACAGTCAGCGCAACCATACATAGACACACACTTGGAATTCACTTCAATCTTTTAAATTCACTGCCCGAAATGTATATAGCGCTGGAATTGAAGATCGGATTTATTTCCATTTGGCAGAGACACATTGATGTGGCCAAGTGTAAATAGAATGAGCTTTTTCAATTGGATAGCAATCTGATCAGTAAAAACGCATGAAGTGGCCAAGTGTAAATAGGTCCTTAACTGACTGAATAATGTAAACAGAATTAGCTGTCACCCTCAAGAAAAGTGGAGCTCTAGGTCACAGCTGCCGATTACGTGGACTAATGGCAGTAAGAAGGTGTTTAGCAGCCGGAAAGAAGCTTTCCTAAAAGATCGCCCCAGTGAGCTGTTACGAACCATTGAAACACCTTCTTTTTGGCCAGATTTTGTTCTAAATGACATCACACATTTTCGTTCTTCGATTTCGTTAACTGAATTAATTTAGTCTGAAATGGGTCATTCCTGTCACAACATGCGCCATCTGTCCTGCCTGGCACCTCCATTTTGATTTTCGCAACAACTTAGACGAGAGCAAAATGTTTTGGAAAAACTTTAAAACATGGTTGTGTGATTCTGACAGACTTTAAAACAGAAACGCATGTCTTCCATGATGGAAATGGGTTATCTGGAGCAAAAGCTATGCACTAATTTCCTTTCTCATTTATTTTAGCAGTTTTAAATGAAAGTAGAATTATCCAAAATAATGTTCTCCATACCTCATCCTCTTCTTTGAACCAAGGGCCTTTCTTTATGGAAGGATCGAGAACAGACATCCAGTGGCAGGCCAGCTGTAATGCATCCCGGTCCAACATAAAATATGACACTACAGAGATCAAAATAATACATATACAGTATAATTAATTATAATTATAATTTTATAATTTTTAATTAATAATTAATTAGCCACAATATGATGCATAGTTGCTTTCAAAATACAATTTAAAGAAATATTCCGGGATCAATACAAGTTAAGTTCAATCAACAGCATTTGTGGCATAATGATGATTACCTAAAAAAAAAATTGACATCCCTTTTGTTAAAAAAAAAAAAAAGCAGCAGCAAAAATCTGGGTTACAGTGAAGCACTTACAATGGAAGTGAATGAGGCCAATTTTTGGAGGTTTAAAGGCAAAATTGTGAAGCTTATAATTTTATAAAAGCACTTACATGAATTCTTCTGTTAAAATGTGTGTAAACTTTAAAGTGAGCTGTAAAGATGTTTAAATTGTCGTTTTTATGATCGTTTTAGGGTTTACGGCGAAATGTCATCATCACTATAAAATTGACTATAACTTTACACAGAAAAGGTTAGTTATTTTATCACACATATTGTTTATGTCCTGTGGTTATACTTTTGAAACACTGAGTATTTTAACATAGTATTTTATGGATTGGCCCCCATTCACTCATAAAACATTGCAAGTGCCTCACTGTACCCAAGAAAAGGTGGGACGAGTCAAAATTAATTTTTGTGGTAATCAATATTATGCCAAAAATGCTTCACTTGTATTGAATCCAGAATATTCCTTTAAGTAAATTAAATGTCAACATGTTATAGTAGCCTGGTTTTCTCCTCCCTAGAGCCACAAAAAGCTGTATGACTATACGGTGATTTTACCATAGTTATGGGTTGTTGCTGGGCACAACACGAAACATACATATATATATATATATATATATATTATAAATTTAATGTATTACTAATAATAACCACGATAAACAAGAACTGTATTTCATTAGCTTTACTTTAGGTGTATATTGTAGATATGCAGACTTGGTGCTTTAATACAGAATTCTGAATACAGAATCTGTACAGAATAAAGCACTAATGTGCAGTCACAGGTGTGTGTATATCAGCTATTTTACATCAGGTTCTATCAGATTTTGGAACTATCCAATTCATTAAAAAAAATATCACATCATGTCTCACTCTGCATATAAGGAATAAAGTTGCTGATTCTCATTTTTTTCCAGTGAGATCTCTGAGGATCTCGTCTTCCTCTTTAGTCCACTCTTTCCTTTTGAAAGTCTATGAAATGTAGCGCTGGTAAGTCTGGAAACACTTGAAGGCTGTTCTGTTTGTCTGGGAAACAAAGAAACAAGGAGACATTAATAAGTCAGTGCTGGGGGCCTGGGTCAGGCGAGTAAAGATGCTGACTATCACCCCTGGAGTCGCAAGTTCGAATCCAGGGCGTGCTGAGTGACTCAGCGAGGTCTCCTAAGCAACCAAATTGGCCCGGTTGCTAGGGTGGGGAGAGTCACATGGGGTAACCTCTTCGTGGTCGCTATAATGTGATTCTCGCTCTCTGTGGGGTGTGTGGTGAGTTGTGCGTGGATGCTGCGGAAAATAGCGTGAAGCCTCCACACGTGCTATGTCTCCGCGGTAACGCGCTCAACAAGCCACTTGATAAGATGCGCGGACTGACGGTCTCAGACGTGGAGGCAACTGAGATTCGTCCTTCACCACCCGGACTGAGGCGAGTCAATACGCCACCATGAGGACTTAGAGCGCACTGGGAATTCCAAATTGGGGAGAAAAAGGAAATAAATAAATACAAATAAAAAATAAGTCAGTGTTATCATCGGAGTTAGATTTCCAACATATTTAAAGCTGCTGTGTGTAATTTCTGTGCAATTAGTGGCACTAAATGTTGACTGTTTCCAAACAGTTTTCCCTCTTTATTTACATAACAATGGCAGATAGGAAATTTTAGGCAGAATCTTAGCCTCAGTCACCATTCACTTTCATTGTATGGAAAAAGATGCAAGATCCCTTTGTGTTCCATGGAAGAAAGTCAGTCATAGAGGATTGTAACAACATGAGGGTGAGTAAATGATGACCATATTTTCCTTTTTGGGTGATCTATCTCTTTAAGCTGGGATAGAAGAAAGAATTTTAATATTGACAAAATAACACACCTCAGATTTAAGTTGAGCATATTAACATTGGTCAAACTGTAAAGTACACAGATATTTCTGCCCTTACCCCAAGAGCCTCTGCGATCTGGTACCAATGGCAGCATTTGTACTCTTGTGCAATTTCTCTCAATTTATCAATCTCATCCTGTTTCCACACTGACTTGTTAATGGAGGGGTGCAGATAGTTTTGCCAGAACCTTTTCAAATCTTCTGCCTGTTGCAAACCTTCAAACTAGCAAACAAAAACAAGCACGTTTGCACTTCTGAAATGATATTAGAAAATAATATAGTATTGTCTTCTTGGCTGCATATCAAAACAATAACCTTACGTCAATGATCAATATTTTCTCCCAGTCGTGATCATCATGCCGTCCACCCAACAGCTGTTCTTCTTCCATTGCGCTAAGGTGAAATTGTGGATTTGTTAAATTACACATTGCATTGCACATTAAGTAAGTCGTTCCTCTTACAGCACATGTTCTCGCAAACAAGGTGGCTAAATGTCCTTGCCTGATCTCTGTAATTTCCTTCTCAATTAAATCTATTCATTTTTTCAGCTTTTCCATTTCCTTAAACATGGCTTTAGACATCTTGGCACTCAGGTAGTCCAGCCTATCAAAACAGAGACCATTGCAAGCTCTCAAAATGTAATTAAATAAAATAAATATTTTATCATTTCACTGTGCACCAAAAGATAACAATAATAAAGATATTGTTTTCCTTTTTTACAGAACTCACTTGGATAGTTTGGGCTGAAGCATGCGTTTCATAGTGTCTCTGACCACTGCGTTGGTCAGCAAAGCCTTCTGCCAACCTTCCCCTGAATAACATTTTTGCATCAGAAAAAGGTCAAATTGATAGAAGTAATGGCAAGCAAGTAAAAGTTCTTAAAACATGCATCTTATTTTCAGCTCATCAGTGGGACTGGTCCCATGTCCCAAGGTATTAATTAGGAATTGTATGATTTGCAGTGTTATTTTCATTGCATACCAGACCAGTGAGTTTATCTTTGAAATAAGGCTTCATGAAGTATCCCAGAAATTATTTCTGAGGTGGTAGTCCAGGGTTGGTGGAGTTAGAAGAGCTGGGCCTCAATCTGTTTCTGTGGAGATAGAGTTGGCTTTAACATTTCTTTATTGCATTCAAAACATGCAAAATGCAAACCAGTGGCATTACAGTAAATCAGTGTAAATTTCAATGAAGTGCACTCCCAGATGTGTTTTCTTACCTGCTCCTGCTGATTATCATTTAGAAGTTGCTCCAGCTCAGCTAGTTTTTATTTCAGCACCTCCTGATAGACCAAATTCATCTGCAGGCAGGCATCCACATTTTGAGGAAGATCCAACTCGTCATCATCACTGTCCTCGTCACTCTGATGAGGGCAGAACAATATTATAGGCAATTAAAAAAAAAAAAAAAAGATGAAAAGATACAAAAAAACCCCCCCAAAAAAATAGCACAAATCCATAAAGATGAAATTAAGGGTTAACTCACAGAATTAGAGCCATGTTCACTCTGTTTCATAAAAAAATAGATATAATAAAGACAATTAAAACAAAAGTACAAACAATTGATATCAAAAGGTGAACTAGCAGACTCTTTGACCACGTTACTGCCTTATAAGGTTACCGTACAGTGAAAATAAAACAATACACTGCTATAAGGGGTCTGTCGAAAATTTTAAAGAACCAAATTTTTTTTATAAAATTATGCTAACCATACATTAAAACAATGACACTGGCCAAAGTTGCTGTTTAAAAAGTCTCCTAAACACATCTGAAGGCACTAGTGTTTGCAATTTCAAGATTTCCTGAGGAACATTCCAAGGAGGAGGAGCAGCAAATAAAAAAAGCTTTCTTTCCAAATTAAGTCTTCGCCTAAGGGACAAAAACACATAATTTATCATCTGAACGTAGGCCATGGTAAGAATTTGAACAAATATTATGTGTGCAAGATATGTGAGCAAAAAACCTATTAGTGCTTTATAAATAAAGGTGTACCAATGAAAATCATTATTTTTTTATTTCTCTGGATTAAATACTAGTTTTAAAAGTTGAAGTATGAAGTTGAAGTTTCTAATCTCCCAAAAGCTACTTGTAAATTCTCCAAGGGAATTTTCAGTTTAGAAGCACAACAATAAACTAGTGTCATCGGCATAAAAGGGAAAATTTGCATCTTAAACATTGTATCCCAAATTATTAATATAAAGAATACTATGGGGCCCAACACTGATTCTTGTGGTACCCCCTTATTGATTGATAGATCATCTGATTGAATGAGAGCTGTCAAAATTAACTCATTAACACATGCATTATTATTATTATTATTATTATTATTAAGCATAATTGTCTGTGATAATAGTGAGCTAACAAACAGAAATGATCAGCCAGGTAAAGTTGCAAATTGTTGCTCATTTTTAAGTGTACAGATGACAGGTCAAATCACAAGCGCTTTTGAGTCTATTTTCACCTCACCTGACCAATCAAGCTCTCTTCAGAATTTCGCCACTGACCAATCACTTTTCCAGCACATGCTTGTATCTAGTGCTCTCATTATATATTATACACCGGCAGCTGTGCTTGGAGTTTGGTTCGGTTCGTGCGCGTCGCTAACGTGTTTTGAACGTGCTAAAAAGCGCTCCAGATTTACATCATTGCACATTTGCGTAATTTCAGATATGTTTGGCCATTACAAGTTTCTACAGAATCTAAAGTTAACCCATGACAACAGGGTTTTGTGGGTCGAGAGCATTTCAGCATGTTTGGATGGAGCATCTGTTGTCAACAGAATTAACACACACACTTCCTTTTTTTTTTTTTTTTTTTTTACATCAAAGTAAAGGCTTGAGACAGTTTAGCATTGCTGCCTGCTAAATTATTACAGAAATATATTACTACTGTTTATTGCAATAATAATAATAATAATAATAATAAAAGTAAATAATTTTTTTAAGAGAACTTAACAGTAAAAACCCTTAAATTGGAAGTAAAGCGTGGGCAAAACATGACTTAATTTTGGTCAAAAAGAATAATTTATTTGTTTGTAGTTTTAGCACCTTGTTCAACATGAAAGCTGCTGTTTAATGTAATCTTATTGTTTATTTCAGAAAAAAATATCAAAGCTGTGGCAACAGTATTCTGTCTTCCAATTCGTGCAGCTCTGCAATAAAAAAATACAATAAATAAAACTTCAAAAGGGCAGAATAATCGTGATTAAAATTAAGCAAAATAATCGACTATCATTTTACCCATTATCGTGCAGCCCTAATTTAAAGTGTTAACTTTGACAGCTATAATTCATTTTTCCTTAGTTGCGATTAATGCATTTACCATTAATAAAGCATACACCAGCATATACCCTGGTTGAGTCATTACACTCACCACAAACACACACAATTTCCCCATCATTTGATCACAGCTGTATCAGTGATCAAATGATGGGGAAAGGAACTCTTAATGCTATTTATTGTACAAAACAAGCTCAGATGGGACTTGTGACAGAAATGTGACTGTCTACCGGCAGATTAATATTGTGGCAGATGAGAGTTTAAGACTCTTTGCACTGAATATGCAACCATATTTCTTTCAATCAGTCAACCACCCACTTAAACTTTGGGAAACATTTTATGTTACTTGAATTGGTGCTATTTTAGTGCATTTCTATCTTTATACTGTGGAAGTCTTAGTTTAGAAAATGTTAATAAAGCATTATATTGATACATATTGTTTTGCTTTCATTCCTAAGGAGGAAATAAATGCATTTTGACAGGAGTATATATAGTCAAATTTCAGCACTTAAAAAGTTTGCAATTAATCGTGATTAACTATGAAAAATTATGCGATTAATCACAATTAAAATTAATCAGCTGACAGCACTAGATCGAACAAACTGCGTCCACTCCGTAAGATACGAATGGATTAATCTTTGTATCATATTACTATTTAATTCTGCTTTGTAAAGATTGATCTTTCAGGATCAATCATGACATTGTGGTGGCTCAGCGGCTAAGGCTCTGGGTTATTGATCAGAAGGTCAGGGGTTCAAGCCCCAACACTGCCAAGTTGCCACTGTTGGGCCCTTGACCCTATCTGCTCCAGGGGTGCCGTATCATGGCTGATCCTGCACTCTGACCCCAGCTTAGCTGGGATATGTGGAAAAAAAAAGAATTTTACTGTATATGTGCAAAATGTATAATGTGTGATAAATAAATATAATTATTAAAACCTAGCGAGCTGCCTGCCTGGACAGCATTTTATGCATGTTTGGAACACAAATATGATGCCCAAAGTGTCAAGGCAGGCAGCTCACTAGGTTTTAAAACACAGCCACACTGTCACATCTACTCTCTCACCACTGTTGCTGTCAAATGACAGTAGTTCTATGATGCTACTGTCTGCTCCCAGAGAATTCTCAAGAGCCAAAATCTGCCTCTGGATTTTATCCCTCTCCGCAAGCAAGTCATTTGATGCCATGTTAAATAAAGCAAAACCTGAAAACACACATTTCTAAAGGATACTAGATTAAAACATCTTACATTTTGCACACACTGCCGGCATAATCATACTTATTTCTACTTTACTGCATTGATACCAATAAATCTATAAAACTACCTTCTAATCCATGAAACAAATTAAATTAGGTTGCTACATGTAATTAATAAAATGCAGTCAATATCTAGTCCTCTATCTGTGCAATGTGGGCACTTACATGAGTTTTTCTTTAATGCATTGTCCTGCTGTAAGGTTTAGTACTGCAGCTCTTCTTTCATGCAGTTTCCTTAAGCATCACTGCACATGCTGCACATCTCACTCAAATATCCCTGAACAACATCATGTTTAGCATGTTACCCACAGGGCAGTTTAGGTCTTTGTAAATCGTTTTACAAGATGTGTATTTAATGGCTGATTGCAATTATCACTGCGATTTTAATGTAGCTATTTAAACTGTTAAGAATAATTCTGGCTTTGATGTACGCTCATAGATAAGTCATGCAAGCAAAACAACACAACTATGAAGCACGCGTAGGAAGTACGTCATGTACAAGGACCCTTCAAAATAAAAGTCCCATTTAGAGAGGGGGGGCCTGGGTAGCTCAGCGAGTAAAGATGCTGAATACCACCCACGGAGTCGCAAGTTTGAATCCAGGGTGAGCTGAGTGACTCCAGCCAGGTCTCCTAAGCAACCAAATTGGCCCGGTTGCTTGGGAGGGTAGAGTCACATGGGGTAACCTCCTTGCGGTAACGATTAGTGGTTCCCGCTCTCAATGGGGCTCGTGGTAAGTTGAGAAGCGGAGGCAATGTCCTCTGACACCCGGACTGAGGTGAGTAACAGCGCCACCACGAGGACCTACTAAGTAGTGGGAATTGGGCATTCCAAATTGTGAGATAAGGGGATAAAAAAAAAAAAAAAAAAAGGGTCCCATTTAGTTTGACAAGCCCTTTCATATGAATGAAAGGGATAGTTCACACAAAAATTCAAATTCTCACCATTTACTCACCCTCATGGCAGATATGTATGACTTTCTTTATTCTGTTGAACACAAAGATATTAAGAAGAATATTTCAGATCTGTAGGTCCATAAAATCCAAGTGAATGGTAGCCAAAACTTTGAAACTCCAAATATCATAAAGGCAGCATAAAAGTAATCCATATGACTCCATTTAATTTATGTCTCCTGAAGTGATATGATAGGTGTGGGTGAGAAACAGATCAATATTTAAGTCATCTTTTACTATAAATCTCCACTTTCACATAAAAAAAAAACAACAACAAAAAGGCTTAAATATTGATCTGTTTCTCACCCACACTTATCATATCTCTTCTGAAGACATAGATTTAACCACTCAAGTCGTATGAATTACTTTTATGCTGCCTTTGTGTGCTTTTTGGAGCTTCAAAATTCAGTCCACCATTCACTTGCATTGTCAGGACCTACAGAGTTGAAATATTATTCTAAAAATCTTTGTGTTCTGCAGAAGAAAGACAGTCACACATCTGGGATGGCATGAGGGTGAGTAAAGGATGTGAGAATTTTCATTTTTGGGTGAACTATCCCTTGAAGACATCTATTCTAAACCATCAAATATAAAAAATAAAAATAAAATAAAAAAAGCATACCAAATTGTGTGTGTGTATATATATATATATTTTAATTTAGTAAATAAAAAGCATTATATGAAAATAAGGCACTTTATTCAACTCTGATTAGTAAAGTATTTTTTTTAAACACAAATAACTAAAGTGTGTGTAAAGAAAAAATACAATTAAGAAACTGATAATCTGTCACATAATAGTATTTTAAGATAGGACTTCATTATTTAGGAGTCATTATTTAAATAAAAGTGCACAGTCTCTGTAAAGAATACTCACATACATTGCACAACAGATCTTAGATTTCATTGGTAATGTCCATAATAAATGCTCCTGTTAAAGTTGAATTCAGTTGCTATATTAGAAAGACATGCACTTTTCAATCATACTGAGTGGTCCGGCATGAGAGGCAGACACATGGTTCATTGACTATAAAAGTGCCTAGCTCACCTAATTTTGAGTTTCAATAAAACCATGAAACTGATGAATGGGATAAATAAAACGGAATACAAAGTACTAAAGTCTGATTACAGTGAGTTTATAGTGTATAGGACGTGATGTTTGGATGCAAAAGAAGCGATTAAAAATCTTATTTAGTTATGAATCTCTGTGATCTTGTCAATTGATGTCAATAACTGGGATACAAGACACAGTGTATCTCTCCCTGTCAGCAACTGCCTGTAAACAGAAAATGAGTAATTAAAACACATCCAGTAAAATGACACTGTATATCAGTTGGATTAATTTACATGCCTGATGATTGTTGAAGGAATTTAATCTCTGATAGTGACAGCAGAAGAGCACTCTATAATTTATCAGTAACTGTTAAACATACTTGATAGAGGTTTCTGCATCTTGAGCTGCTTTGTTAAGGTATTCAGAGGCCACTTGTGCATTGTGTCTCATTGTGGTTAAGGCAGTGGTTTCTCCACATCTAAGTCTCTCATTTTCACTTTTATATCCTTCAAGCTGGTTCTGAAAAAATAAATGCTGTTATCCATATCAAAAATAATCCCAAGAATGAATTAATTCCATTAAAAGGGATAGTTCATCCAAAAATGGGTCATCATTTTACTCACCTTCATGCCATCCCAGATGTGTATGACTTTTTCAATATTCAATAACAATATTTAAGTCCTTTTGTACTATACATACTCCTCCCTGCCCAGTAGGTGGCGATATGCACAAAGAATGTGAATTGACAAAAAAGAAGAATGTGGAAGTGAAAGTGGAAAATTATTTAAATATTGATCTGTTTCTCACCCACACCTATCCACTGTAGTCTTATGGATTACTTTTATGCTGCCTTTGTGTGCTTTTTGGAGCTTCAAAGTTCTGGTCACTATTCACTTGCATTGTATGGACCTACAGATCTGAGATATTCTTCTAAAAATCTTTGTTTGTGTTCAGCAGAAGACACAAAGTCATACACATCTGGGATGGTATGAGGGTGAGTAAATGATGAGAGAATTTTCATTTTTGGGTGAACTATCCCTTTAATATCCTGGAATAATTGAGGCTTTAATGGTGGATGAGATTTAATTTGAATAATAAGTAGTAAATATAATTGTATAATAGTAAATAAACTAGTAATATATAAAATTGTATAAACACATATGTATGTTTTTATATATATATATATATATATATATACTCATTCAATGTACTTGCAGGCATAAAAAGAAGTCAAACCTGGAGTTGTTGTATCTCTTGTTTCAATTTTGAAACACTGTTTTCAGCCTTGACTGCTCGCTTCTGTTTTGGAAAAAGAGGGTGAATTTTAATTTCTTGAAAAACCCTTTAAAATGTATTTTTTAAAGATTTATATTATAAAGAGGTAAAAAAAATAAATAACATTATCTCAATTTATTTAACCTTTACTTAATTTAATAAAGTTACTCTGTCATATGAATTATATCACAAAGCTTATTACCGTCATTAACTGAAGATTTTGTTCTACTGACTGCACCATTGTCTCCAGAGCCTTAGCCTCTCTCTCATCCTGCAACTTCTTGTTGTGCAGCTCCCCTGTGAGATGTTTGATCCTATTACAACCAAAAACACAATCAATAGAAATCACATCTAGAAAATAATTAATAGATCAAATATTTATATTGAATTCTGAATATTAATCTTTAGAAACAGCTGCATTTCCAAATACCAGAATTCTTTCCTTCAGTCCAATAGCTTTAATTAACTCATATTCAGTAATGTGTAAACATCACAGTCTGTATAAATAGCTTACCTTTCAGAGTCAGTTTCTGATCTTCTAAGGAGTTCTTTGACTTGCTTTCTAAGTAGAGAATTCTCTTCTTTCAGCTAAGACACATTAAAGATTTATAACATGCCTTGGAGTCAGTTCAGCAAAAAAACCAAACAAACAAACAAAAAAAACACACAACATTATTTGCTTACCCTCATGTTGTTCTAATCCTGTGACTTTTTTCTTCTTCTTCAAACACTAAAGGAGGAATTTTGAAGAATTTTCAAACTGCTCTTCTCTATACAATAAAAGCATACAATGAAGAGGGACTGTCAAGCTCCAAATATATCAATAAAGCACCATAAAAATAACATAAAGGTACACAACTTATTTTCAATTAATTTTGGTCTGTTCCAAAGCTATCACATGGCTTCAGAAAACTTGGAACACAGCGCACAAGTTGTATGAACTACATTCATGTTACTTTTATGGAGTTTTTTTGTCCTTTTTTGGAACTTGCAGCTATAAAAGCCGTTGTATGAAAATGAGTTGCATGAAGATTCTTCAGAACTGCTCTTTTTGTGTTCAATTAAAAAAAAAAAAACAGCATATGGGTTAGGAACAACATGAGGCATAAACTTTCAAAGCATTTTGACAGTTTCACACACTTGTACAGGTGCATCTCAATAAATTAGAATGTCGTGGAAAAGTTCATTTATTTCAGTAATTCAACTCAAATTGTGAAACTCGTGTATTAAATAAATTCAGTGCACACAGACTGAAGTAGTTTAAGTCTTTGGTTCTTTTAATTGTGATGATTTTGGCTCACATTTAACAAAAACCCACCAATTCACTATCTCAGAAAATTAGAATATGGTGACATGCCAATCAGCTAATCAACTCAAAACACCTGCAAAGGTTTCCTGAGCCTTCAAAATGGTCTCTCAGTTTGGTTCACTAGGCTACACAATCATGGGGAAGACTGCTGATCTGACAGTTGTCCAGAAGACAATCATTGACACCCTTCACAAGGAGGGTAAGCCACAAACATTCATTGCCAAAGAAGCTGGCTGTTCACAGAGTGCTGTATCCAAGCATGTTAACAGAAAGTTGAGTGGAAGGAAAAAGTGTGGAAGAAAAAGATGCACAACTAACCGAGAGAACCGCAGCCTTATGAGGATTGTCAAGCAAAATCGATTCAAGAATTTGGGTGAACTTCACAAGGAATGGACTGAGGCTGGGGTCAAGGCATCAAGAGCCACCACACACAGACGTGTCAAGGAATTTGGCTACAGTTGTCACATTCCTCTTGTTAAGCCACTCCTGAACCACAGACAACGTCAGAGGCATCTTACCTGGGCTAAGGAGAAGAACTGGACTGTTGCCCAGTGGTCCAAAGTCCTCTTTTCAGATGAGAGCAAGTTTTGTATTTCATTTGGAAACCAAGGTCCTAGAGTCTGGAGGAAGGGTGGAGAAGCTCATAGCCCAAGTTGCTTGAAGTCCAGTGTTAAGTTTCCACAGTCTGTGATGATTTGGGGTGCAATGTCATCTGCTGGTGTTGGTACATTGTGTTTTTTGAAAACCAAAGTCACTGCACCCGTTTACCAAGAAATTTTGGAGCACTTCATGCTTCCTTCTGCTGACCAGATTTTTAAAGATGCTGATTTCATTTTCCAGCAGGATTTGGCACCTGCCCACACTGCCAAAAGCACCAAAAGTTGGTTAAATGACCATGGTGTTGGTGTGCTTGACTGGCCAGCAAACTCACCAGACCTGAACCCCATAGAGAATCTATGGGGTATTGTCAAGAGGAAAATGAGAAACAAGAGACCAAAAAATGCAGATGAGCTGAAGGCCACTGTCAAAGAAACCTGGGCTTCCATACCACCTCAGCAGTGCCACAAACTGATCACCTCCATGCCACGCCGAATTGAGGCAGTAATTAAAGCAAAAGGAGCCCCTACCAAGTATTGAGTACATATACAGTAAATGAACATACTTTCCAGAAGGCCAACAATTCACTTAAAATGTTTGTTTTTTTATTGGTCTTATGATGTATTCTAATTTTTTGAGATAGTGAATTGGTGGGTTTTTGTTAAATGTGAGCCAAAATCATCACAATTAAAAGAACCAAAGACTTAAACTACTTCAGTCTGTGTGCACTGAATTTATTTAATACACGAGTTTCACAATTTGAGTTGAATTACTGAAATAAATGAACTTTTACACGACATTCTAATTTATTGAGATGCACCTGTATATGCAAAAATTCATATCACACACGTCGCACACTAAATACCTGATGGGGATTCCTTGTCCCATATTCAGCATTGCTTCTCTTAGGATGGAAGGAAATATCAATCACTGAAGTCTCTTCATCACCCTCATAGCTTCCAGTGCTTCTTCTGACTAAATGGTTCTTTGGCAGGAAGTCAAACGTGGCCACTTCCCATTCGGTTATATTCCCTTCCCTCTCCTCACTGCACAGGGATGATTGCTCGGAGTATGCACTGCTGTCTAAAGTCCCACATAGTTCGAAGTCTTGAGCCTCTTCAGTCCCAGTCCATCTCTCCTCAGGTTCACTCTCAGAAGGCTGTGAGAGGACAGAGGGGTCTGTGAAGAATTGCCCCTTGGGAGCAAAGCCTGTAGAGGAGTTATAGTCCTTCTCATCTTGGTATGTGCCACCATATGCCTTCAGAAAATCAGAGGAGAAACATTATCTAAAAAAAAGACAATTTAACTGCAATGAAAGTTGTTGGCATGACATGTCAAGCAGTGCAAGTGGATACCCATTTTAAAGGGGTCATGAAATGGAGAATCAAATTTTCCTTGATATTTAGACATATAAGAGGTAACTGTACTATAAAAACATACTGTACACTTCCTCCCCAGTCTAAAAAGAGCATTTATAGTTGCCACCCTGCTGAAACAATTTTGAAATCTGTCTGTTCTTGATGTCACAAAACATTGCTCATTTGTATTTACACATACCACAACATGTGTCATCGCACCCTTGGCCCCGTCCACTGGCACGCAATTCAAGTCAAGAGAGCAGGTCTTGTGTGGCTAACTATTCCTAACATGACACCAAAGGGGACACATCTGGACTATTTAGCTTTTTTTTTTTTTATTGAATTCAAGCTACGATTCAACTGTTATTGAAGGGTGGGGCAGTTAAAAACACTTGGACTCTATCAAAAACTCAAGTAAATCATTTAACTCATGAATATTTCAAATGTCATGACTGTTTGATAGTTTATGGTGTTGAGCGTTAATGGTTGTGCTTGAGATGAACAGTTTAATATATTTGGATGTAATGTGTTGGATGTGCGACATGCGTAAACCCTGAAATGTAATTTTATAAAGTTGAAGGTCTTCCGATTGAGTTTGCTGAATTTGAGGGGCTGCATGATGTTAGCCGATCATAACAGTGGGTGTTAACATTTAAGTTTTAAGGAGGCACTTAGTCCAAAACCGAGCGTTTCAGACAGAGGGCCAAAAACAGGGTGGAAAATGATCATATATTACTAAATTGTGACTGTTTTGGTTAAAAAAAAATAATAAAAATAATAAATAAATTAAAAAAATCTTTTATAAAATTATCATTGGACCTCAGGGAATATCATAAAATTATAAATAGCACTTCATGACCCCTTTAACCTAGTTCATGTCTACGTTATTTGTCAACTACCCAAGAACGTTATTTCCATACTTTAGGTACGTGTTATGTGCATTATTCTCATAAACAGGTTCAACAAGAACTCTCTTGTCATGCTGTTGCTAACCTCATCCTCATCTGTAGTGCAGGACTGGTTCTTGTTTCTGATGAACTCCTTGAAAGAAAAAGGATTCAGCTCATCTACATCTTGCTTTGGCTCATCTAAAAGTACATTTACATGTACATAAAATACATGTTAATATTAATAATAATATTTTGAGTATGTTAGGCCAGTTTCTAAACATCTATATACAAAACAGATGAGAGAATGACCAGAATTCTGACACTTACCTTCTTCAATAATGAGCTTTTTCGTTTTGTGTTTGGCCATGTTAACTTACAAAGTTAACTTGACCTGCAAACAGACTATTCTGAAAGCTGTAACTTCTAAATACCTGAGCTCAACATCACACGGCTTGAAAGACTGCAAAACAAACGAGTACTGCACAAAACTAAATATATTCCTAGTAAACTGTTTCGTTTAACTCTGGTCAGTGTTGATTTTTCTGTCCAAAAACTCTAAATACTTTACTGTATTTGCTTAGAAACAGTACAATCTCCTGCAAAGTCTCATTCTCCACTTCTTCAGTCAGAGAGAGCAGTTTTCTTCTACATGGAAGATGTACAAGATCGCCTCCTATTGATGTGGAAGACAGTTCCAGTTAAAAGCCTCTGAGATGGGAAATTTACAAGCTAGTATTTAGTTAGGAAAAATGTTGATTGCTGTATATCAAACAGAAAAATACATGCATTATATTTTTTTGTGTGTGTGGAGTGGAGTAATGTTCATTATAAAATGGATAGTTCCGGTCCTGGATACCGATTGGTCAGCAGCCGTGCTTTATTCATAATAAAGCACAGCGTTGACCTCTTCAACAAAGCCCTTATTCTTGTTGCCTAGCAACGTACTGTTTACTGTTTAGTGCCAGAGACTATTTCTTCTAGCAGAAGGATGGCATTTAATGATTTTACTTACAAAATATAACATTTTAATGAACATTTGTGTCCTTAATATTTTTATTATGTGATGACCATTTTATAAAAGCAATAAGGCACTCGAGGTATTATTGTGAATATAGTCACAGGCTGAAGGGGTTGCAGGGCGCAACAGTGCCTGCCTACTTTTTCAGCCGTCTGGGTTCTGGAAGTACTTTCCCTGTTCAATTCTTCTATAGATGTATTTTTTTTTTTTTTTGGGATTTCCTCCCCTTTTCTCTCCAATTTGGCATGCCCAATTCCCAATGCACTCTAGGTCCTTGTGTTGGCGTAGTGACTCGCCTCAATCCAGGTGGCAGAGGATGAATCTCAGTTGCCTCTGTGTCTGAGACGTCAATCTGCGCATCTTATCACGTGGCTTGTTGAGCGCATTACCACGGAGACCTAACGTGTGTGGAGGCTTCACCCTATTCTCCACGGCGTCCACGCACAACTCACCACGCATCCCAGATGTATATGACTTTCTTTATTCTGCTGAACACAAACGAAGATTTTTTGAAAAAATTTCAGCTTTGTTGGTCCACACAATGCAAGTGAATGGTGACCAGACTTTTGAAGCTCCAAACATCACATAAAGGCAACATAAAAGTAATCCATATGACTCCAGTGGTTAAATCCATGTCTTCAGAAGCGATATGATAGGTGTGGATGAGTAACAGATCAATATTTAAGTCCTTTTTTACTATAAATCTCCACTTTCACATTCTGAAACTGAAAGTGGAGATTTATAGTTAAAAAAAGACTTAAATATTGACCTGTTTCTCACCCAAAGTGATTGCATTGCTTCAGAAGACATATATTAAACCACTGGATTCTTATGGATTACTTTTATGCTTTTTTGTCTTTATATGCTTCTTGGACCTTCAATGTTCTGGCCACCATTCAGAAGAAAGTTATACACATCTGGGACGGCATGAGAGTGAGTAAATAATGAGAGAATTTTAATTTTTGGGTGAACTATCCCTTTTATGTAGACTGTTATTTATTTAATTTTCAGTATTTGTTGCAATTTTGTTAAAGTCAGGGTTTTCACAATTTCCGACCAAATAATATCCAAAGTTTTGAATCAGGCCAATTTGCGAATTAATCATTTAGACCGGTTTGTGAACTGTTTTAACTAACTGACTCATAACGAACAGTACACTGACAAATCAGACATCACTATGGCTTGTGAGCAAGTTTTACTTTACACAAGAACAATGTCTAGCCAATGAAATACTTTAGTTTAGAGAAGAAGTTGAAATATATATTTACTATAGAAATTTCCATGACTTTTGAGATGTTAATAATTTCCATGAGTTTTCCCTGATATGAAGGTTTTTCATGACTATGGGAACCTGTAAGGTTGAGATTGTAGCGTACAACCCTGTGGTCTACTTTTGTACAGTAGGCTAGTTTATAAAGTGTTCTGTAATACATTTGAACTTTACATGGTGTGATTACTGGATTATATATCACTGTTTGTGAGTGTGTTGTAGACAGGTAGACTAGCAATATCTGGAAGTGGCTGTACGACAGAAAAAGTAAAGGTATCAGTGATTTTTTTACTCATTAAAAAAGTTTTAATCCTAAAGAAATGAATAGTAATTTTGAAACACATATAAAATCATGAGCACTCACATTAAAATGAAGACTCCAGTCATATCAGTAACCTTATAAAAGCTGTTTTATTCTACATGGAGAGGGTTCCCTCATGGGGCTGCCATGTTAAAATCACATGACCAGCCAAATACTACTCGCTTAATCTCAGTAACCATCCTGTTATTGAAAACTTTCACTCATGGAGTAAATTAAACATGGCTGACTTTGAATAGTGTATTTCTACAATAACATCTGTAATTTAATGCATTTGAATGATGCTGCATCCATGACAGTAGGTGCTAATATAAGTACAATGTGACATAAAAATAAATAAATAAATAAAAATTACTGAGTGCACCTTTAATTTGCAACATGTTTTGTGAATTACATATTTTGTTATTAAGCCCCTCCTAAAATAAGAGCAATTTGGATAACTTAATATTTAACTACAGACCAATTTCAAACCTTCCATTCATAGGCAAGATCATTGAAAAGGTTGTTATCAATCAGCTTGATAAACTCAAATGGCTCCATGGACAATTTCCAGTCTGGTTTCTGACCATTTCTCAGCACAGAGATGGTGCTCATAAAGATACATAATGATATTCAGCTAAATACTGATTCAAGCAAAATATCAGTGCTGCCTTTTACACTGTTGACCACAACATACTCCTGGACAGACTGGTAAACTGGGTAGGGCTCTCTGGGATGGTCCTTAGTTGGTTAAAATCATATCTAGGGGGACTGGGTAGCTCAGCGAGTAAAGACGCTGACTACCACCCCTGGAGTCGCAAGTTCAAATCCAGGCTGTGCTGAGTGACTCCAGCCAGGTATCCTAAGCAACCAAATTGGCCCGGTTGCTAGGGAGGGTAGAGTCACATGGGGTAACCTCCTCGTGGTCGCTATAATGTGGTTCTCGCTCTCGGTGGGGCGCGTGGTGAGTTGTGCGTGGACGCCATGGGAAATAGCGTGTGGGGAAATCCACACGCGCGATGTCTCCATGGTAATGCGCTCAACAAGACACGTGATAAGATGCGCGGATTGATGGTCTCAGACGAGAAGGCAACTGAGATTCGTCCTCCGCCTCCCGGATTGATGCGAGCCACTACGCCACCATGAGGACTTAGAGCGCATTGGGAATTGGGCATTACAAATTGGGAGAAAAAAAATAAAAATAAAATAACAAATTCATATCTAGAAGGGAGGGGTTACTATGTGAACATAGGCAACTATGAATCTGAGTGGACATCCATGACGTGTGGAGTCCCACAAGACTCAATTATTGCACGCTCCTGTTCAACCTGTATATGCTCCCATTAGGTCCAATTATGAAAAATAAAAAAATTGCATACTATAGCTATGCAGACGACACCCAGATCTACCTAGCTCTATCACCAAATGACTACACCCCCCTAGACTTTCTGTGCCTTTGCATTAATGCAATTAATAGTTTGATGTGCCGAAACTTCCTTCAGTTAAACAACAACAAGACAGAGGTCATTGTGTTTGGCAACAAAAGTGAAATTCCCAAGGTGAACACATACCTTGACTCCAAGGGTCTAAAGAAAACAAAATTAAGTCAGAAATCTTGGTGTCATTTTGGAGTCAGACCTTAGTTTCAATAGTCACACCAAAGCAATAACTAAATCAGCCTACTATCATCTCAAAAACATAGTGAAAATTTGATGTTTTGTATCCAGTCAAGACTCAGAGAAACTTGTTCATGCATTCATCACCAGTAGGGTAGATTATTGCAAAGGACTCCTCACCGGCCTTCCCAAAAAGACCATTAGACACCTGCAGCTCATACTGAATGCTATTGCCGGGATTCTGACCTGAACCAAAAAAATCAGAGCATACTACTCCAGTCCTCAGGTCTTTAAACTGGCTTCCAGTTTAACAACAGAGCTAACAGAGCTCAGATTATTAGGATAAAGACAGTTCGAAATACCAAGCGTTCACTCAAAACAAGGTGAGACAGTGTTTAGCTATTATGCCTCCCACAGTTGGAACCATCTTCCAGAAGAGGTCAGATGTGCTCCAACAGTAGCAACATACAAATCCATGGTTAGCTATGCGTTTATAGACTGAGTACTTGCATTTACTGATTGCAATGCATAATTTTATTTCTGTATTCTTTTCCTTTTTTATTCATTTTAATAATATATATTTTTGTTATTATTATTATTTATTTTATTACTTTTTTCTTATTTCTTGGTCTTAATAGCTTTTGAAATTATTTTATATGTATCTTGTATTTTTTTTAAATCATTTTTATGTAAAGCACTTTCAATTGCCATTGTGTATGAAACGTGTTAAATAAATACATTTGCCTTGCTTTGCCTTGCCTTGAAGATGAAAACACTGCTGTCTTCAACGTGGCTGCCCTCCAGTGAAAGGGCGTGTGTGCTCACATCTCAGGCTGATATGTGAGCCTGCAGATAGTCGCGTCTTCATTTATGCGTATATCCACCAATCATATTAAACAAGCTCACGCATGCGCACTCCTTCGCAGTAGACTGCTGCTGTTGCTCTCGCATCGCAGGTGTCAACCGAATCAGCGATCCTGCTGCAGCTGCGAGAGGGGAACCTACCTATCCCATTGAAAATACCAGTCCATCAGAGCGGGCAACAGTACAGATCGGACGGCCTAAAAATGATCGAATGAGACCTTAAGCTCGTCTCTGTTGCCAGGGCAGCTTTACGCGGGGAAGAGCGGGGCAGCTAGCCGCAGTTGTCCGGGCTTGTGGAGCAGCTAGCAGCAGTTGTCCGGGCTTGCGGAGCGTCTTCAGCGGGGAGCGCTGCTGTTCTGCAGCTAAAATGTTCGTACAAGAGGAGAAGATCTTCGCAGGCAAAGTCCTGAAGGTCCACGTCTGCACCATGGAAGGCACAGAGTGGCTGGAGGAAGTCACGGAAGACACCACTATAGAGAAACTCAAGGAGAAATGCCTGAAGCATGTAAGTATCAGAAAAATCTGCCACTTTTGCCTGCTGTCATCGGTTAGCTGGCACTGTTAGCCGACTCGGGCAGGACAGGCCCGGCTGGATTGTCGGAGTCATTGCCAAGTATTTTTAGTTACTAGCAGACAAGTGCTATTTATAATTTAGCAAACTGTCCCGTCACCTCGGGCGCTGTTGCTGTTCTGTAACTAGCACTGTCTTTACTGCTTGACTTGCTGGTAACTGACAAGGACTTGTTGACATTCTCACTGTATATGTGTCATCTTTACACACGTGTGCTCACCAAAACAAGTTGAGACATTCAGATGTTGAGTACTAAGGATTTGATACTCCCAATTTTATGACCTGAAAGTGCTGGATGGATGTGTTCATAATCACTTTAGCAGGTGGCTCCACAGGCTTTAAGGATGATTTTCACAAAACCTATCAAGACACTGTCCTGGTCATATTTAATCCCAAATCAATACAAAACATTTGTGAAATTATATTTTGAGAATTATAAGGTACAACGGGGCTAAAAGCCCCCCTGGGGCAAAAGGCACTTTTTTTAAACAAATACTACCACAGTACTTTCCTTGCAACCTGTTTGCCACTTTACACTGCAAAATATTCCTGATTCCTGATGAAGTTCAATTGTGAGGTCATTTGAACTAAAATTGTATAATTTTTTAAAATATTAAATTATTTATGTAGCTTATGTGAATCCCTGAAATTATCACATTTATATTTAGACAAAATACTTATTTGTAGTTTTCAGTTTTAAGGTCATTAAATCAAACATTCTTTTTATTTATTTTTTATAATTGTCCAATAAGTGAAAGCATAGTATTTGGGGTAAAAAAAACAAAACCTTGTTGCAGGGGCTAAAGGCTCTATAAAAAACATTGTCTTTCTTAAGTGGGAGGAATAGATATTTTTATGAAAAATGTTCAAAGTGAGGTCACATTGACTGATCCAATCACAATGGAGATTAATTTGTTTATAGAATACTTGATATTTAATGTAATGCCAAATGTGATCGAAATGAACAACAAATGGTTAACCTTTTTGTGAAGTGGGTATTTTGAATAATTATTATCTGAATTTGTCACTCAAAGCATCTTAGTGTCTCAAATGTATTTGCTTAAGTTGACAAATTTTACCTATAACTATTGTCCCTATATTTACATGATATGGCTATAACCCCCCTGATGGCCTTTTAACCCAAGTTTGGGGTAAATAGCTCCCTCACCAAATGTGTGTGTGTGTGTATATATATATATATATAAGAATTTCAGTCAAAACAACCTTCTGTTATTATTTATTTTCACAGAAATTATGTTGCTCCATCAATATTCAATAAAATGACATTTATTTTTTCAATCATGATGCACTTTGTGACCAGAAAAGAAAGCAAATTTTCCTTATCAATTATATTAAATGAGAATGGTGGTGTGTCTAAAAATAGGCTTCATTTTCTATATGGAAAATATAATTTCTTATTTGTTTCCTAGACATTTTCTAGATGGGTTCATGAGAATCAAATCATTTAAGAAATAACTGTATCAAATATATTTATGTTCACAAAACCTAAATAACCTTTACACTAATAAGCCTTTGCGCTAATGTGCTCCCAATTTGCTTCAGATTCAAACAGCTCTTTTTATTCTTTGGAAATGTGTAGAAATGCCCAACTTAAAGCATAATGCTTTGTTTCTCTTCACTAACAGTGTGTCCATGGAAGTTTAGAAGATCCGAAAACGCTTACACATCACAAACTCATCCATGCTGCCACTGAGAGAATTCTCACCGAATCCAAAACGGTTGCAGAGGAAAATCTTAAAGATAAAGGTATTGGAGCTGTGGTGTTTCAAGAGTGTACCATTGTGTAGCTCAGTGGTAAAAGACACTGGCTACCACCCCTGGAGTTCGCTAGTTCGAATCCCAGGGTGTGCTGAGTGACTCCAGCCAGGTCTCCTAAGCAACCAAATTGGCCCAGTTGCTAGGGTGGGTAGAGTCATATGGGGTCGCCATAATGTGGTTCGTTCTCGGTGGGGCGCACGGTGAGTTGAGCGCGGATGCCGCGGTGGATGGCGTGAAGCCTCCACACGCGCTATGTCTCCATGGCAACGCGCTCAACAAGCCACGTGATAAGATGCGTGGGTTGATGGTCTCAGACACGGAGGCAACTGGGATTCATCCTCCGCCACCCGGATTGAGGCGAATCACTACGCCACCACGAGGACTTAAAAGCGCACTGGGAATTGGGCATTCCAAATTGGGTGAAAAAGGGGAAAAATCAACAAAAAAAAAAGAGTGTACCATTGTGTTTTGCACAATGTTGTATTTAAAACCAGATTTTGGCAATCACACAACCTGGTTTGTTTTTGTGTCTTCTAGATTGCTTGTTATTGATTAAGAAAAGGCCACCACCGGCTCCACCAAAAATGGCTGATGTATCTGCTGAAGAGAAGGTACATGACGATGATAGCCTCTCTTTAAAAGTTGCTCAGTGTGTTTTCCAATGCATTACACATCTAAGCTGTTTGATTCTGCAAAATTGTTTGTGCTTGCTGACAGAAGAAACAAGAGAACAAGGCTCCGGATAAGGACGCCATCCTCAAAGCCACAGCAAATCTGTCCACTCGCAACATTGACCGTACAGTAACTCAGCACAACATTAGAGATGTGGGTACTTGCAGTCTTTTCAGTTCGAGTGTTCCTGTTCTAAATTGCAAATGGATTATTTTGCCTCAGAATACATTGAATTCAATTTTTCGATCTGTTGTTTATCAGTTTCAGACAGAACTGAGGAAGATTCTGGTCTCACTTATTGAGGTGGCTCAGAAACTGCTGGCTTTGAATCCAGATGCTGTTGAGCTCTTCAAAAAGGCCAATGGTAGGCAATGGATGAATGATGGATGGAAAGACACCTGAATGGATTAAACAAATTGAAGGCTGGCAAAAAATTACCAAAAAAGTACTATGTTAATACCATGTTTTTTTGTGTTTTTTTAAGACTTATACCTCAGTGCAGAGGTCTTCGACTCTGTCCTGGGGACCCACAGCACTGCATATTTTGGATGTCGCCCTTATTTAACACACCTGATTGAAATCATCAGCTCATTAGCAGAGGCTCCATGACCTAAACTGGGTTTGTCAGCTAAGGGAGACTTACAAAATGTGCAGTGTTGTGGGTCCCCAGGAACAGAGTTGAAGACCTCTGCCTTAGTGTATGAAAATGTATTCAATAATTCAGTATATATCAAAGTGGTAAAAATGGTATATATCTGAGTACTATTTTATTACTGTTTGATGTCAACACCATACCATGGTAAGGGGTTGTTCTTAGTCTAGTTAATTTTTTTAGGTCTCATAACTACATAGACCCTTTAAGATGTAAATTTGCTCTTTTTGGCAAATGATGGTGAGTGAATATTCTGTCTCCTCTATGACAGCCATGCTGGATGAGGATGAGGAGGACCGGGTGGATGAAACAGCCCTGCAACAGCTGACTGAGATGGGTTTCCCTGAGAGTCGTGCTGTGAAGGCTCTGCGCTTAAATCAGTGAGTATTTACAATTGTTGAATAGTCTAATCCTGAATTAGTCAAAGTTAGCCAATTTGCATACTTCTTGATTTGTTATGTTGTAAGTACAAATGGGAACTTGCTTGAAAGATTTTATCTTTCATATTATTATTTGCTTTGATAATCAAAAGTAAATGTCTATATGAAACACACCTGTTATCGGTGTATTAGTGAAGGAACTGTGCACAATAATTGTAAGTAAGAATTTTCTTTTTTCCCTATCGATTTAGTTCATGAGACATTGCTGAACACTTTGGGGAATTCCTTTTCCACGACCTAATTGAAGCCTTTGTATCATAACGCCAATCTTATGATTGGCAATGGTGTTTGAGCCCCGCCCCTTTAGGCGCGCATTTGCCCTATATAAGCGGGCGCTCACACACCATTTCTTCATAATTTTATTCCTTCAAGACTGACATCATCTCATCTTGACTACGCACCTGGATCAGCCCTCTCTTTGCCGTCAACGGACACCCATCAGCGGACGGGATTCCCTGCAGACACATCAGGAAGTTCTTCGCCTGACTCAGGATCAGCTGCCCCCTCTAGTGTTCCGGCAAAGAAGTTTCTCCGCCTCGCAGCCGGATCGGGTTCTTTGCTCAGCGAGACATCTACCCGCTTCCTGCCGCAACCAGGCAGGAGATCCTTTCATATATATATATATATATATATATTGTAATATTCCGTCCAAGTGACGTAAAAAACATATAAAAGAGCCGCTTGTGTGTACGCCTCTTTTTAAAGATGTTGTATCGCAAGTGTTCCTGTGAGTGACACATCGCTCTGTCAGACCAACATGAGAGCTGCGTTCGCTGTCTGGGCCACCCACGCCGAAGCAGCTGTCATGGGGACAAACTGCCCTCACTGTAAGGACATTAGTCTCAAGACGCTCCGCTCTAGGTTCGCCCTCGTTCTGAGGGACAATTCCTCCTCACGTGGTCTCCCGACCGCTTCCTCTGTGTTAAGTCTTGAGGGACCACATGAGGATGCATGGGCCGCGAGGTAGAGCTGGAAGAAACCGAGGAGGACCTCATGCCGGCACAAGCCCCACGAGCCCCTCGATCTTCCCACGCATCGTCTTCGCCAGTGCAGTATGCACAACAGAGCCGTGGCAGGCTCAGGTCATGTCTACTTGACGGGATGCATGACTGGATAGGCGTGCCGACGTGGCAACACGGCAAGTCAGGGCCTCTTGACTGGGCATGACAGGCGTGGTAATATGGCATGATGTGGCAGGGGTGGCAACAAGGCATGATCTGGCAGATGTGGCAACATGGCATGATGTGGCAGGCGTGGCAACAAGGCATGACTTTGCAGAGGTGGCAACATGGCATGATGAGGCAGATGTGGCGGCCGAGGCTTCAGGCGCTGGCCCTGGGACGGCCGAGACTTCAGGCGCTGGCCCTGGGACGGCCGAGGCTTCAGGCGCTGGCCCTGGGACGGACGAGGTTTGCAACGCTGGCTCTGGGACGGACGAGGCTTGGGCTCATTTAGCCCAAAACGGAAAACGTACTTGAGGGCAATCTCATTGAAATCCACCTTGCTAGCCAGAGCGCTGAAGTCTTCCACATATTCCTCCACGGAACGGTTTCCCTTGCGTAACTGCAAGAGGCAATCTGCTGGGTTCATGTTGGTGGTCGAGTATTCTGTAACGTTCAGGCAGGGCAGAGCAAGCATGAGCAGGTCGAAGACGATGACAAGATGAATTTGAGAACCCAAGTGCAGTTTATTATTCAGTGCCAACAAAACATAGGATACAAAACAAGAGACTTGACTTGACTAGAATAACATTACACCAAAACAGTACTCAACAAAGGACTAGAGAACATGAGGGCAATAAATACCCAGACTAGGTAAACAAGTTAACAAGACAATGAAACATGAACCAGTAACATAACAGAACTGATAACAAGACTCATGAACAAAAACCAATGAGGAGACAGGACTAATAAACATAGTGGAACAAGAGGGTCATATGACAGTAACATGACAAGGAAACAATAAGAACTAAACACATGAAAACATGGCAGGAACAGGAAATCACATGACAGGAAAAAGGAACTTAGTTTTCAAAATAAAAGACATGAACAAAAACACACGAAAATGTGACACCCTGGCTCAATAAGTAGCCACGCCCCAAACTCATGCTATAGTTGAGCTAGAAAGGGTTGGGTGGAGCTGAGCGGATTGCTCAAAAAATAAATATCAGTGTTGTGATAGTGGCTGGGAGGTTCAGTGTTTATACTTTTGGGGGAGTTAAACCAATGAATGCCTTACTTATAGTTGTCAATGAACAATAAACTGGGATAGTAGAATGTATTTTGACATAAAAAAGTTACGTACTTCACCTTTAAGTGATTTAAAGCATTGTGAATGGGGCTTTAGGTTAGATGTTTTGGATTTTGGTGGTGCTGCATGTAAAAAATGAATTTGAAAAATCAATGAATTCCAGCTATTACTGGATAAAATCAGTATCACTAATAACTAATCACTCTCTCTGCAGCATGTCTGTGACCCAGGCTATGGAATGGCTGATTGAGCATGTAGATGATCCCATGGTTGACACGCCTCTACCTGGACAGGACACCCCAGGGGTGGCAGCCGCAGCTGCAGCCCCAGCCCCAGCCCCAGCCCCAACCCCAGGTCCCTCCAACACAGCTTCAGGAGTCCAAGGCCGTCTCAACACCCAGTCCAGCACAGAGGAGGCCAAACAGGATGAGCTGATAGAAATCTTCAAAAGGATCAGAAGGAAAAGAGAGTTCAGGCCAGACTCACGGGTTAGTGTCATGTGGGTTTACAGGAGAAGAATAGTTCATTTTTAAAACCAAGCATTGTGAATAGTTTCCTTTGACACACAATCAGTTTTAACAACTTATTTGCCCAGAGGATAGAAATTAAAGTGTCAGATACAATATCTGCTTTTCTAGAGCAATAAACCAAATTATTACTAGTAGTGCCATGACAAGCATCTCTATTACTATTGCTCATATTTGGAGGTATGGATTTTTCAAAATCCCTAACCATAACTATTAATATTCAGTAGGTAACTCGTCCCACACTATTTGTGCTACCTCAAATTGTACAGCTTATTGAGGAGAGGTGTGCTGTTACTTTTTGAAGTTATCTGACTTAAGATTTCCGAATGACGCATGATGAAATGTGCAAAAAAAATCCCAGACTTACATTGAAGGAGGGACCTAGGCTATATCTAGAAACAGAATAACTCTTTTTGACTTGGCCCAGTAAACAACCACCTAGTAACACTCTAGAAACCACCAATAACAACCTAGCAACATTCTGAAACCAAACAGTAAAGCTCTGGCCACTAGTCATAACATCTTAGTGGCGAATTCTACATGGGCAAGCACCACTCACATATTCTTTACAAAATGTAAAATTCTTATTACGGAAATTTTTGTTCTTTGAAGAGTTGTATGTAAAACTTAGGTGTTGCTGTGGTATCTGTGTGTGTGTGTGTGTGTGATATATATATATATATATATATATATATATATATATATATATATATATATATATATATATATTGAAGCCAGAAGTTTACATACACTTAGGTCATTAAAACTCATTTTTTAACCACTCCACAGATTTGATATTAGCAAACTATAGTTTTGGCAAGTCGTTTAGGACATCTACTTTGTGCATGACACAAGTAATTTTTCCAACAATTGTTTACAGACAGATTGTTTCACTTTTAATTGACTATATCACAATTCCAGTGGGTCAGAAGTTTACATTCACTAAGTTAACTGTGCCTTTAAGCAGCTTGGAAAATTCCAGAAAATGATGTCAAGCCTTTAGACAATTAGCTTCTGATAGGTGTAGTACTGAATTGGAGGTGTACCTGTAGATGTATTTTAAGGCCTACCTTCAAACTCAGTGCCTCTTTGCTTGACATCATGGGAAAATCAAAAGAAATCAGCCAAGACCTCAGAAAAAGAATTGTGGACGTCCACAAGTCTGGTTCATCCTTGGGAGCAATTTCCAAATGCCTGAAGGTACCACGTTCATTTGTACAAACAATAGTAAGCAAGTATAAACACCATGGGACCACGCAGCCATCATACCACTCAGGAAGGAGACGCATTCTGTCTCCTAGAGATGAACATAGTTTGGTGCGAAAAGTGCAAATCAATCCCAGAACAACAGCAAAGGACCTTGTGAAGATGCTGGAGGACACAGGTAGACAAGTATCTATATCCACAGTAAAACGAATCCTATATTGACATAACCTGAAAGGCTGCTCAGCAAGGAAGAAGTCACTGCTCTAAAACCACCATAAAATAGCCAGACTACAGTTTGCAAGTGCACATGGGGACAAAGATCTTACTTTTTGTAGAAATTTCCTCTGGTCTGATGAAACAAAAATTAAACTGTTTGGCCAAAATGACCATTGTTATGTTTGGAGGAAAAAGGGTGAGGCTTGCAAGCCGAAGAACACCATCCCAACCGTGAAGCATGGGGTTGGCAGCATCATGTTGTGGGGGTGTTTTGCTGCAGGAGGGACTGGTGCACTTCACAAAATAGATGGCATCATGAGGAAGGAAAATTATATGGATATATTGAAGCAACATCTCAAGACATCAGCCAGGAAGTTAAAGCTCGGTCGCAATTGGGTCTTCCAAATGGACACTGACCCCAAGCATACCTCCAAAGTTGTGACAAAATAGCTTAAGGACAACAAAGTCAAGGTACTGGAATGGCCATCACAAAGCCCTGACCTCAATCCAATACAAAACTTGTGGGCAGAACTGAAAAAGCATGTGCGAGCAAGGAGGTCTACAAACATGACTCCGTTACACCAGTTCTGTCTGGAGGAATGGTACAAAATTCCAGCAACTTATTGTGAGAAGCGTGTGGAAGGTTACCCAAAATGTTTGACCCAAGTTAAACATTCTAAAGGCAATGCGACCAAAAACTAACAAAGTGTATGTAAATTTCTGACCCACTGTGAATGTGATGAAAGAAATAAAAGCTGAAATAAATAATTCTCTCTACTATTATTGTGACATTTCACATTCTTAAAATAAAGTAGTGATCCTAACTGACCGAAGCAGGGAATGTTTTCTACGATTAAATGTCAGGAATTGTGAAAAACTGAGTTTAAATGTATTTGGCTGTGTATGTAAACTTCTGACTTCAACTGTATGCATGAGCATTGTCTTGTCTATTTTTTTTTTATGTGCAGGCAGTTATTGCGCTGATGGAGATGGGTTTTGACGAGAAGGAGGTTATTGATGCACTCCGCGTCAATAATAATCAACAGGATGCTGCTGTATGTAAATGATCACAATGACCATATCATGTATAGAGTGTTATGTTTTACCAGCTAATCAGATTAAAATCACCTACTTCCATGAAATACAGTGGGACTCAAAAATATGAGACCACTAGTGAAAATAATTATATTTTGTATTTCTTTTAATACAGTTTTCTTTACAAATTTATACTGTCAGCATAACAATCCGAGTGAAAGTTGAATTGCACAATTAACATAAATTTCAGAATTTCCTAGGATTTGTTGTTTCCCCTTTCGCTTTAATGACAGCATGCATTCAAGCTGGCATAGTCGGTTTGTGTAAAACCTGATGATCCATGTTATCCCAGCATGATTTGGGAATGTTCCAAAAACCATCTTGTGCACTTCAATGGAAGCAAGGACTCCTTTACAAATAAGTCAACATTGTTAATGTCACAAATTAGCTTATTTGATTAGTGACCTATATTTATTTAATATAATACATATTTTAAATGTATTTTATGTCATAACATTTCTTATACTTAAACATTTTCAAAAGCCTAAAACTTTGATTAATTTCAGGTTTAAATTAGATTTTGAATCCTAGGTTTTTTATGACAATGCTAAATGTGGGGATACTCCATTTTTAGTCCATTCAGTCCATATCCTTGTTTGAGTACTTTTCTTATTTTTTAATTAAACCCCTGTTCCCATACAGTGTGAATGGCTGCTAGGTGACAGAAAGCCCACCCCTGAGGATCTGGACAAAGGCATTGATACCAACAGTCCCCTGTTTCAGGCCATTCTGGAAAACCCTGTGGTACAGCTTGGTCTCACGAATCCCAAGACTCTCTTAGGTGAGTCCACTTAAAGGAATAGTTCACCCTGTGTTTTGTGTTTTGTTTCTCAAAATAATCAATCGTTTACGTTCAGAAGAAATGTATTTGTCGACTGGAGTCGTTTGGATTATTTTGATGAACCCTAAATATGCATTTTGGACCGTCAAAAAATGGAGTACATTCACTTGCATTGTTTAAAGGAGGAGGCTTGAAATTAAATCCTAAAAATCTTAAATTCTGTTTTGATGAAGAAAGAAACTCAGATACATCTTGGATGGCCTGAGGGTGAGTAAATGATCAGCAAATTTTCATTTTTGGGTGAACTATTCCTTTAAGCCAAGCGTACACTCTACGACTTGCAGTCGGCGCCCTGCGACTCACAGTCTTGTTTTTCGTCATGCTGGTGTGAACACTTCAGGACTGTAGTGTATCAACTACACGACCATTCGTCCCTGACTGACACCATTTGTACACTAAAGATGCGTTTTGGGTGATCCGATCACAAATTTTCAAGTGAGACACATCACTGTTACACCTGGTTGTCTCTTTTGACCACTTGTGTTTGAATTTTGAGTGGAGAGCCTCTGATTTCATGAGGACATACATGAGTTATTACATCTGTGTATTACTAAATGATAGTAAAGCACAAAAAAGTAAAAAAACGGTGCACAATTTCTCTTAGTTATTCGCAAACATGACATTTAGAGCAGAATTCTGAGTTATTTTAGTGCAGTACCTGTAACTGAGCTTCTAATGTGTGTGCTTCTGGATTTCATGATGTTACTGTGCTCGTTAATGGATTAGCTTTTTTAAATGTTCAGATTGTATGGTTATTTCCCTTGAAATCCATACGTAACCGGTGAAAAAACGGCCATTGCAGATGCCTTTAGCATCGCCCGTGTCAAACGGATCGCCCAAAATGCATCTTAAAATTAAGATAACGAAATTCATTCACAAACTCGCACAGTATATTCTTGATAACATGACAACAAACATGAAAGAACGGCTCTTCCATTTTCGTGCTTATTGGCACCATTTACAAAGGGAAAAAATTATAAATAATAAAATAATAAAAACAGCGAGTAGGGGGATGTGGTTGAGGTTTTATTTTCTTATTATTTTTGTCTCCTGCTACCCAATACATTGCTCTCCTCCTTCAACAAACATAAAAGAGTGGCTCGCGCCCATTTTGCTATTTGCAGAAGGAAACATTTAAGAAAATCAGCTGAAAATTATAAAGACAGTGGTTAGGGAAATGTGGGTGTTTTATTTTATTTTCTAATTATTTATTGTCTTCTGCTCCCTAATACCTTGCCCCCCTCTTGCGCTCTCTCTATATTTAATTGGCTGTGGCTTATTTTCGGTCTTTCACTCATCGAGATGGTGCACAAACCTGACGACAAGTCCCAGAAGCTGTAACTTCTGAGATCTGAGACTTCTCGTCACAGACTTGTCATGGACTCAAAACATCAAAGGAGACGAGCTTGAGTCGTGTAGGCTTTACTATATATTTAAATCTTGTTCCTTTCAGATTTTTCTTTTACAAAGTTTCTTCCATGCTTGCACTAACAATGCCAAAGTGTTTGTGAACAGCATTTTCTAGTCCTATCACAGATTGCATAACATTGATACTAGGGCTGAATTGGACAAAAAATTTAATTGTGATTATTTTGAAAAATATTGTAATTGCGATTTGAAACATTGATATGATTAATGTTTAAAAAAATAGCAAGTGATTATTTTTGACCAAAATGAAGTCATGGACAAACATGCTTTACTGCTAATAGAAATACTGTTCAAGAAAGGGTGTTCACACATAAGTCTTCTTAAAAAGAACCAAATGGAATAAATTAAAAGTACAGTAAAACATAGAGGAAAAAAAGTTTCATATTGCATTCACATTTTATCTGTTAACCGTTTACTTGTTTTTTTACCACTTTGTAATAGGTTCTCAGCCAGGGGCTGCGTTAACTGAAAATTCTCCGTCATTTACCGATTATAATTTTTTTATTTTAAACAGTTGATATATAATTCCAAATGCTGTCCATCATTTTGTCAGATAAAGTGAAACTAGAAAATCGTTTTAACCTAGTGCATCAGTTTTGAATTTTGACTCTCTCTCTCTCTCTCTCTCTCGCTCTCACTCCCTCTCACACACACACACCCTCTGTGTGTGTTTTTTGCCTAGCATTAAGCCATATCCATTTACACCTGGTAATATGTTTCTCTTTTTACCACTTGTGTTGGGATTTCGAGGAAAGGGTGTATGATTTCATCACTGCATGCATCAATCATTATGTCAGTGTGTTACTACATGATAATAAAGCGCAAAAAATAGCTATAACAATAAGAATGTGTGAAAAAAGCAGTGCATAGTTTTTGCCAATTATACTATTACTAATACCAATTGCCAGTTACGTTTACTGTAGAGAGTTACATATTAATTCAGCTACAAAGATGTGACACTTTGTTGATATCAGGCACACTGAAAATTGTTCTGTGAACTTGTGCTTGTATGCATTTTTTCAAATTTTCCAATCGGATGGTTATTTACTTTTAAAGCTGAACATAACCGGCAAAGTTTAAAAAATAGCTTTAGTGCAGCGGTTGATTGACAGGTAGAACTTTCACCCTAGAACTAGAATTCACCACACTTGCACAAAAACAGAAAGCTGAGGCTGTGGTGGGCACAGGCTCACCAAAACTGGACAGTTAAAGACTGGAAAAACATCACCTGGTCTGATGAATCTGGATTTCTGCTGAGGTACACAAATGGTAGGCCCACTGCAGTCTCAGCTTTCTGTTCTTGGCTGACAGAAGTGGAACCCAATGTGGTCTTCTGCTGTTGTAGTCCATCCGCCTCAAGGTTCGACATGTTGTGCATTCTGAGATGCTATTCTGCTCACTACAATTGTACAGAGTGGTTATTTGAGTTACCGCAGCCTTTCTGTCAGCTCGAACCAGTCTGACCATTCTCTGTTGACCTCTCTCATCAACAAGACCTTTCTATCAGCAGAACTGATTACTCACATTCTGAGTAAACTCTAGAAACTTTTCTGCATGAAAGTCCCAGAAGATCAGCAGTTACAGAAATATCCAAACCAGCCCATCTGGCACCAACAATCATGCCACGCTCAATAACTGAGATCACATTTTTTTCCCCATTCTGATGGTTGATGTGAAAATTAACTGAAGCTCCTGACCCGTATCTGAATGATTTTATGCACTGCACTGATGCCACATGATTGACTGATTAGATAATCACATGAATAAGTAGATGTACAGGTGTTCCTAATAAAGTGCTCGGTGAGTGTGTAGATGAAGATGTTTATATTACAGAAGTGGAAAAGCAGAATGAGAAACAATCAGTGGTGACAAATATGTTCAAAATTATGTACAATCACATGAGATTCCATGTCATATGAGTGGCCTAAAAAAGCTTTTTTATTTTACATTCTGTAAGGGTGGTCCCCCTCCTGGTGGATGCTATGTTGAGATAAAATTACCAGCTTAATACTACTTGTTTTATCTCACTAAACTGTCTAATGTGCCTGTAACCGAACACCGTTTTGCTTTTGCATGATGCTGCATCCACGCGATAGATGTCAGTGTAAAGTCTAAGACCACTTTTGTATCAGTCAGCAAAACATAAGATGCATAGTGCACCTTTAAACTGTGTTTTCAATTTCGGTGCTGCTCAATCTGTGTCAGTTGTTGGTTTGATGCAGCTGAGATGTGTTTCCTTGACTTTGCAGCATTTGAGGACATGCTGGAAAACCCGCTGAACAGCACGCAGTGGATGAATGACCCTGAGACAGGTCCTGTCATGCTCCAGATATCCCGGATCTTCCAGACACTCAACCGCACGTAAAGCACACCTAATAACTGGAGCGATCCGAACTAGGGGAAAAAGTTAATTATTTGTAAGAGAAGTGTTTATGTTTGTTTGTTTGTGTGTGTGTGTGTGTGTGTGTGTGTGTGTGTGTGTGTGTGTGTGGTATGAACTTGTTTTAAGTGGAAACATCACAGAAGATGAATGTAAAAAAAAAAAAAACATTGATGACATTTTCACATCATATTATACAGAGGAATATATCTATTTATAACTCTACACAACACTTGTAAAAAAAATATAATGTAAGCAGTAACTTAAGGATAAATTGCTAACTTCATTATTTAGTTTATGTTTTAATAAGATCTGTTTTTAATTATATTAAGCACATAGTTTGTTTGGCCATCTAAAAGGAGAAAAGAAAATTTCAAAAACACTTTTGTATGATTCTTATGTTGAAAGATCGAGTTACAACCAATTTATTTAACACTTTTAAATGGTACCATTGTCATAGTTTAAAGGGACAGTTCACCCAAAAATGAAAATTCTCTTATAATTTACTCACCCTCATGCCATATCAGATGTATTTGACTTTTTCTACTACTGAACACAAACAAAGATTTTAAGAAGAATATCTCAGCTCTGTAGGTCCTCACAATGCAAGTGAATGGTGGCCAGAACTTTGAAGCTCCAAAAAGCACATAAAGGCAGCCTAAATGGAATCCAAATGACTCTAGTTCTTTAATCTGTATCAACATATTCATACATATTCAGAAGCAGTATGATAGGTGTGGGTGAGAAACAGATCAATATTTAAGTCTTTTTTTAAATCTCCACTTTCACTTCCACTTTCTTCTTTTGTTTTTAGTTATTTGTATTCTTCATGCATATCGCCACCTACTGGGCAGGGAGGAGAATTTATAATAATAACGTAAATATTAATAAATTAAATATTGATCTGTTTCCAACCCACACCTATCATATTGCTTATGAAGATATGGATTTAACCACTGAAGTCTTATGGATTACTATTATGCTGCCTTTATATGCCTATGCTTTATAGGACCTTCAAATTTCTAGCCACCTTTCAATTTGTATGGACCTACAGAGCTGAGATTTTCTTCTAAAAATCTTAATTTGTGTTCAGCAGAAGAAAGAAAGTCATAAACATCTGGAATGGCATAAGAGTGAGTAAATGATGAGAGAATTTTCATTATTTGGTAAACTATCCCTTTAATTTTTCTATAGGGAGATAAATCATGTTGATTCTGTTTTACTATTGGTTCAGAGACAAAACACTTAATGTATAGGATTATTCGTTGCTTCCGAAAAGCATGAACGTACTTTTGGGGGAAAAGCAAGCACGAGCAAGCACGAATTTTGGCAACTCATCATTTGAAGACCATCAGAGCTTTGTGGTTTCATTAACACTACAAACCTTTCTGTGACGTTGTGGTGGATGATGCAAAACCAATTTGCAGCCCCTTACGGACATGTAATAGATATTGAAATATAACCTGATCCCTTTGTTTCTCTTACCTTCTTTATTCTTCTGATCTATATACGGATGATCCAGGTTGAATCTGTCAGATTGGACTGGCGTCTGTTTTGATTCTATCAGTTTAGTCTTTAGGAGCTGTACAGAGAGTACAAAGATGGTATGCTTATGGTATGAGTACTGGACAGTTACCTTAGTTTGCTGCATCAGGGATTTTCAAGTGAAGTGTTACCTTTATATTCACTATCATGATCTGCACTTGTTTAATGTGAATCTAACTTTACATGATTACAGGAGGGTGGACGGATCTTTTTTAATTTTATTTGTGAAAATAAAAAAAATTATCTTTCATAAACTGATTTTACTTAATCAGTCCCTTTGCATTTTTGCAGTCTGTTCAAGTCTGTTGTGTTTTATTACAGTATGAATGATATACAGTGTGCTCTAAATGTCACATGTCACTCACTAGTCTTGGCACAGGAAATTCAGACTGCAATCAAAGTACACAACATTCTTATGTAAAGCTTCACTCCAGTACTCCATTATTTTTAGTTGCAGTAGATGTTTATATTGAAATTCCCTGTCTGCAGTGAAATGCAGAGGCATCGTTTGCTGTGGGTGGAAATCTTTAATTTGTGCTCTCTTTGATATACTTGTGCTTGGATTTTGAAAGAAGAAATAAGTAATTTAACAATTCAGTCAGACTCAAGATTAAAAACATTATTTCAATGTTTCTGTTATTAATTAGAATTTTTTTTTTTGTACATTTTGAGCATCTCAGTCGTGATAAATATATCACGGAAATGCTGTCATACCAAACACCATGTTTAGAATAATAGACAATTGTGTGAATTATATGAACTGTGCTTTTTTTCTTTTCTTTGTTTGGCCGAGCGTCGGAGTGTTTCCATTCATTATTTGAATTGTGTTGGTGTGAAGTGTGTGCTCAGGGGTTTCTTAGCCATACCAGGCAAATATCTGCTATAGTAATGCCTTCTTTATCAATAAAAATAACAGTAGTTTAGTGATTGCATTATCTGATAACACTATGAATATATCTGGAATACTCTTTAAATGAAAACATACTATCCTTGTGTGCTATTTATTTTGAGGCCAAATATAATCAATCATGAAACCGTTATAAGAAAGATTGTCATTATAGTCCATCATTATATACAGTTCTTAGAAGACCTCATCCACTGAATTAATAGACTATTTTCACTTCGCTGTCTGAATGGCTTTTAATGTACTTAAAGGATGATGTGTAACACACTGAGCATTTAAAATCAGACCAAGTTAAATATGTTAGCAAATTAACATTTTTAGTCTTAATTTAAGGTTAAGATATGTAGTTTATATTGTTTTGGAGGACTAGTCAACACAAGCTTCTATGCAATGCAATATTTTTTTCTGTTGCTTCATAAGAAAAATCAGGTTTCAGTATCACAATTAATTGAATATGTAGTAATTGATGTACACTTTCATACTGTATCCTTTCTTTTATTTGAATAAAATTTGGGTTGCATTAAGGGAAAGCTCAGAAGAGTAGATGGAGCTTTATGATTACAGTATTTAAAATGTTGTTTTTAAGATTGATGTTCATTCATTTTCTTGATTGAACATTATACGTTTTTGGAACCTAAACTTTCATTGTGTTAATGTCAGTATACTGAAAGACCTTGAAATAATCATTTGCTAAGTTTCAGATTTTTATTTTTATTTTTATTTTCTCCCTCATTAAAAAAAATAACTTGAAAGTCTGGTGCTCTTATGTTACCATTTTAATTTTAAGTCCTTGCTCAGTGTAAAAGCAATTTCATATAGCCCCCCACCCCAAACACACACACACACACACACTCTCTCAAGAGTTGAAATGTAACTTTTCTGAATCCAATGCTGAAAGCCTGGTTTCATTAAAAATAATAATAAAAAAAAGTTTTTTAATTAACTGTAGCTGTGTGACTTTTTCCTCACCCTGCTTCTAAATATTATTATTCTCAATATTGTCTTGATCTTTTTCGCTGTATTCAGTAATTAAAATCATACAACAGTGACAATTATAACTTACTCTGCTGATATTCAATGAACCCTTAAATGCATGAGAATTTCACCATTCCATATTCGGGTCTTTAGAGACCCGGCATGCATATCTATCACAAATGGATCTACAAAATGCTTAGATAGTGTCCAATTTTCAAAACATTTTCAAGACAATTAGAAAATAATATAATAAAATATATTTATGTTTTTTTTTTCTTCATATATTTCATATCAAAGAGATAATACAACAAATCTTGAACAGGGTTCATTACTTTCACGTTGAAACTTCACGAGACACAACTGGCTGTCAAACACATATTGAGCTACACATAACACATAAGATACACATAAGATACACATGTATTTTCTCAGGCACTTACTGAGTCTAAACAGATGCACAACTTACATAATTTCAGTAGTACACATAAATGACAAATCATATCCTACTGTTCATGTGTTGTACTTGTTATAGTTTACTTCCATGTTGTTGTTTTTTTTTTTTATTTTATCAAATATCAATGTCAAATGTAAATCAAGTCAATCACTGAAACAACAGCATCACCTTGAGTAACATAGCTTGTAATATCTATGTGTACATGAATATAGGATACAGAACATTATATAGTATTTATATGTATGAATATAGTACTCGTTTTTCTTGTAATAATAATAATAAATAGATATCCTGAAATAGTAAACTTATATAGATATGAAATAATCATAAACATATCATGTATGGAAGAGGAAACGACACTCCTATAGGATCTCTAATGACCCTATACACTTAGGGAGTTAGGGTACACTATACAGGGTACTATACACAGGTACAGAGGGTGGAATAAGGTCCTGGGTCACCATGACCCGATGAATGCGTTTAATTTGTGGGCTATATATATATATATATATATATATATATATATAGCTGGTTTCTATGGATTTTGCACATAACCCAATTCATTTATAAGGATTGGTAAAGTATGCGCATAAGTTACGTTTGGGTGGTTATGGTTAGGGGTGGGCTTTAGGGATAGATAGCGGGAATAAGAATCTGGTGGGGAGTCAGATTTCGGCACAACACCGGCTTTATTTTCTGTATGGTACTGCGCAAATACTACGCCGCTTTTACCCTCTGCAAGACGCGCAGCAGAAATGGATACGTCACTCACGCGCCAACATGAACAGTTGTAGTCTCATCTAGAGACATTAGAGTTTCTGGTATGGTTTCAAACAACCTATACATGTTGAAGGCCATGTGTAAATTTCCCTTTGGTAATGCTGCAAAAATGCACACAAATGTCAGAAATGTATCCGTATCCTAATCCTTCAAGAAGTCCAGCAGTCAGTCAACCATCAGCAGGTTCTCAAGTGCACGCGATAAATCCCAACCAACTGATCAACCCAGAATTAACTGCCAGGACCAACGTCACGAGGACAGAGGAAAGGTAAGAGTTTTATTTGCAGGACTGATACAAATGCATTACTCTGTAAGAATGTGCATTGCACTTAGTACATTCTGCATGACTTATACAGTCATGTGTCCCCAAAGACAGACATGTCACATGCATGCAGCTTTTGCTGTTTAAAGGTTTTTCACAGATGTGCCTTTGCATTTCAGAAGAGGTTATCTGATGGAGTGCCCTCTGAAAAGCGACCCAAACTGTCACACGATGTGGAGGAGTAAAATGGGGAATGCACGGTGATTTCCAACAACTGTAAGGATTAAAGTATATCTAACGATTGTTTATTCGAGTCTTTATTGTTTTCAACTGGTGTGAGTAAATGCAGAGCAAATTTAAGGCTTCCCACAGTCATGGACAACCTGACAATGTAAGGGTTTTGTTTTAAAATTGTGTTCCAGGCCTGAAAATATTATAAAATCTCAAAAAGGCATGGATAATTCTATAATTTATATACATTTTTTTGTTGCTATGCACAGCTATAATATTGCTTTGTGCGAAAGCAATCTCTGTAAAATGATTTTTTTAAATAATTTTGAACGCATACAAACATCAGTGTCATTCAATATTTGTGCCAATTTTAATTATTTTTTATCTCTCTTTTGTTAACAGTAGATAAGATGGTGTCTACAAGAGCCAGTGTCTGCCATGCCACCCTGTTGAGGCATAAAGATTTCAGCTGCCAAGCGGGGTCGGAGAGCAGCGTTTCAGATGGGGGTATAAAGATGGAGGTGGATCCATCAGGCTTTGGAAAACTGAAAGTTCTGCCATACAACATCACAATGTAATCACGAAGAACACCATGTCTGAGTTGGTGAAGGAGGTCAAAGAAAACACTTTTCAGATTAAACAGTTATGATTATTTAAAAAGTTCAGTGTATATTTTAGAGTTGCCCTCTGAAATTGTATTCTGCATCTTAAAGATAAAGTGTGTATTTTCTGTTCAACTAGTGGAAAAATATAACTTTTCAAGCAGGTTTCCCCAAACATTTACCTTATCTACCATTGGTCCTGCCCAAACCTCATGCCATTGGTTGAGCCAATGTTGCTGTGTTGGGCTGGTCGTGATGCTCAAACAAACAGAGCAATGTTTTGATAGAGTCCCAGAGCCACAAGGTTTAAGTTTTTCGTGTAAATCGACCTACAGTACATATGGCTTATTGTTGTCTCTGCAGATTATGCAGGAATAAGCAGGCATTTTAATACGGAAAAATTAAACACTTCAGCATTAAAGATACCGCAATAAAGTAATAAACGTCCTGATTTGACTCTGTAACCAAAAACAAGGCTCATCAATCGCACTGCATCGGTGATGGATACACAAAGCTTTGGCATAATGATCAACACAGTTGCAGATGTTTTTATCATTTCTGTTCTCAGGATTTTTCCTTAAGTCAGTTCGCTAAGAATACTGTGAATACAAAGAATTCCCCAGGAGGAAAACCAAGACCATATACACTCCCCTAGAGGAACAGTACATGGAGAACAAAAAGCAACATATGGACACAATGCTCTGCGTTGAGTGTGGCTACAAGTACAGGTTCTTTGGTGAGGATGTGGAGGTAAGAACTAGAACAGTCCATCGCAACAATCCGACATTGGATGATTCATTACCTTGTTAATGTAATGCAGTGGTTCTCAACTTTTTTTTTGATGAACCGCGGTACAAGTGCATACCGACCCGTATAACTGAGAACCAACTGATGTACACCAAGTCTAGATAAACGTTATAATGCAAAGAGGAACTTGATGATAGATTTTATTATTTTGACTGATAAACACCCCCCATTTGTAACCTAACGCCCCCCTCTCTACTAATTTGCTCTCAGCGCCCCCTGGCATCCTTTGAATGCCTCGTGGGGGGTGGTACCACCCCCGTTGAGAACCCCTGATGTAATGACATTGACGTTACCATTTATGTTGTTTGGAGAGAATTCTTTTGTTAAAACAGTATTGTCACTTTCACTGCGATTACCACAGATCATAATGTCTTATGAAATTATGTTCTGATTGATATAGATTGCGGCAAAGGAACTAAATATCACTTGCCATCTGGACCATAACTTCATGAATGCCAGCATTCCCACTCATCGCTTGTTTGTAGATGTTCGGCGACTGTTTTCTCAGGGATATAAGGTCACTGATATTCTTTTATTTGCAATATCTTATAAATCTATTCCAATCAAATAAGTAAATCTATCAACAGTGCTGTTTACTGCTTGTAATATTAATGTTTCAGTGATTTCAGTCACAGTAAATCAGGGATGCACGGAAACCATTTGTTTCTCTCCCGATTTCAGAAATCTCAGTATCGGCCAATACCGATCCCGATCTGATACCAGTGTTGTTGTTTTTTTTCTTAAACAGTTTAGACTAGCTGTACCTCACTGTGTGGAACTGGTAGGAGGTTACTTTTTATATGTAAAGAAACAACCTCTAACTACACAATATTTTATTATAAAATAGAGAAAACAATTTTTTTTTTTGCATAAAAACGATTAACAATTACATTAGAAATGTGTAGCCTATTAATAAATTATTTTTCAGTTAACTAGTCTACTGGCTGATGCAGCAACAAAAATAACAGTAGTTCCAGTGAAAGACTTCAGTATGAAAGAAGCCATTAATAATGATAATATTAATATTATTAATAATCATAAGGTGTTTTTAAAGATTTTGTGTTTCAGTGGCATACCCCCCCCCCCCCAAAAAAAAAGGTAAATTGTTTGGTATAATTTTAAAGAAAATGTTTCTTATTTTTAATGATATAGATTATGATAAATTATAAGACTCAGCCTAATAAACATGAAAAATTCCTGATTTTACATTCATGGTGTAAATAAGGTAGCTCCAATAAATGTATTTTGTTCCCAATGATGTGACCTGTAACTGAGTAAAATTTTGTGTTGATACGACAAAGCAATCAAAAGTTATAGCATTACAAAAATCATTCATCCTTGTGTCCAAAAACATCTCCAAGTGTCCAAAAGCCTCTCCAAACAAATAAAACATAATAATTGTACATAAGAACTAATTACACAACAATGACTAAAGGTATGCTCTCTCTCCAAAGCATGCAGGCATGAGTAACGAGATCTCATTCTGTTTCATTTGAATCATCATTGAGTCTGTGTCATGTACTTGGTACCATCTCCTGGTGGCCATATGCAATTAGAGTGAAAGATCCTCTCTGCCCATATTTGGATGACTTCCTCCTCTGATTGCAGTGATCTGAATCCTAATATGATTGGTTTAGTGTTCCATGACGCTGGACAACATATTACATAATTTCTGATGAAGTCATCTGATCCAGGAAAATTAACATGTTTTTAGGCTGATAGCACATGTATGTCAGAGACATTTACTTACCTTTTACTCGCTACATTTTTAAAACCAGTAGGCTGGTTGTATTCTACTCATTGAGAGCTTTCCTACAGCATTTGACACATGGCTATTTGATCAGTTTAATGTTTTTACCAATTACAATAATATGTACAGTGTAAATTATTAATAAATTATCAAAACAGAACACTTCTGATTTGTCTGAAAATTTCAAAACACTTGTTCAGTTTTTGTCAATGTCTATATGCATGGTAAATTACAGCTTATAAGCTTTAAAATGATACATATTTTGTGTTGGTCAAGACTGCAGTTAATATTTTGATAATTTTGTTTTGTTCTGAACTTAAAGGGTTGAACAAAGCCTTTTGTGATTCCCAAAGCTATCAAATGTCTTCAAGAGACTTTAAATAAATGCTCAAATCAAATGGACTAATGGTGCTTTTATGGTTCTTTTATGTCATTTTGGAGCTTTACAGTAGCAACCATAGCTAACACGCAGTATCGGATTTGGATTGGGCTCATCAGACGAATACCCGATCCAATTAAAAACATCAGTATTAGAGCCAATACCGATCCAGGTATCGGGTCGGTGGATCCCTACTGTAAACACTGCATGTTTTTCCTAATTTCCTTGGTAGGCGTTGTGAAGCAGACCGAGACTTCAGCCCTCAAGGCCAGCGGCACTAACAAGAGTTCTCTTCTCACATGGCAACTATGTGCACTTTACACCAAATCCATGCTTGTAGGAGAAGGTATTGTTTCTGTATTGTTTGTTTTTGACTCAGTTTTGTAGTTTTGTCCCAGTGTGTTAAAGATTAATACCATTGTGTTCATCTGGTTGATCAGGAGTCGGTTGAACTCCTTTAATTTCTCAGACGTGAATCCTCTACTGAAGTTGGGAGATCTGGAGCAGGATGAAGATGTGGTGCAGGACAGTGGCGATAACAACTATCTAATGTGTGTGAGTGAGAGCTTTGACACAGCGATGAGATCACAAACATTTTTAACTGTGCTAATAAAAAAGGTTTCTTGAGTACCAAATTAGCGTTAACACGTAGTTTTCTTAAAGATGAGTGTAATGGCTGTTGTAAATGGGGCTTTACAGTCATAGAGTGAAAATAGAATTTTTGTTATTTCAGTCAGTAATAATAGTTTGCAACATTAATAAGCTTTTGGCAGTTTATTTGATCAATAAAATACTACCTTGGTAAACAGAAGCATCAATGTCTTTCAAGAGCAAAAATGTCTGAGTGATTGCAGACTTTTAAATGGAAGTGTAATAAAGCCAATTTAGCTCATTTGTTAGATATGAATTATCAAAATGTCAGCCCTCATGGTATCAGAAGTTTTCTGAGTATGTGCAGGCATGTATAAAAAATATATCATTTACATTAGAAAAGAATAATTGAATGATGCCCTATACTAAAACTCTGTTTTCTCTTTTGATTTCATGTGGTCCAGTAAACTCCGACTGCAAGTTTATTACGCAATATCGCTCTGTCCAGGTAAAATGTCTGTGAGTGGAGAGTAGTTATGTCATCCAAAGATTATAATGTGGTCAAATGTTTGTTTGATAGTATATTGCAGATGATTTAGAGTGCAACTTTAATTAGTCGACAGATTTATATAAAGGTTGATGATAGAAAATATTAGTCATGTAATTTTCAGTCAGGTCGTACAGTTAAAAGAATATTTCGGGTTCAATACAAGTTAAGCCCAATCGACATCTTTTGTGACATAATACTGATTACCACTAAATTTATTTAGACTTGCCTCTACTTTTCATTTCTATGTTTAAACCCTCTATAAATTGGCTCCATTCACTTCCATTGTAAGTGCCTCACTGTAAGCTTTTTTATTTTTTTTTAAAGAAAAGGAGGGATGAGTCTTATTTTTTGTATCCATTTTCAGTTTCCTTGCGTCAATGTTTTCCAAAGTATGTGGTTATAGAGAGTGTTTTTTCGGTGGAGGAAATTTGCTGTGCCAGTGTTGATGAAGGTTGTAAACGTAGCAAAATCAATGCGATTTCAACTAAAAACACATTAATTTGGATGTGGCCGAATTAATGTAATGCTAGAAGCATCAAGTGCAACATTGAGAAACATGTATTATGGGGTGGCGACTGCTGACTGTCGCCACCAGATGTCAGTAAATAACTATCACTTTATGACTGACATCATCGTTCAGTATCAGTGGGGAGATTCAAAAGCATTTGTTTGCTTGGAAAGTTCTCTACAATACTATTGAATTCATATTCACATCTTTGCTTTTGACATGATATGAATATAGGAAAATCTAAATCTATTGATTTTGTTATATACATAGTGTGTGGAAGGGATGATGTACAGGACATGTAATATTGATATGAGAGAAAATGCGGAGTGATTTGAGAAACAGCTGTATCTGTTACCTGGGACAACATGAAATAATACAGTTTAGTTATGTTTTGAAGCATGTTTAATCATGTATTTATTTATTTGCTATTTAATATACAGTAGATTGAAGAGAGAGGACAGGACACTATGTGGAGGAGGGAGGGGTGGGATTAGGAAATGATGTGAGCCAGATTCAAACTCCCATTTCCCACATGAGCACCATTCCGTCTTCATATACTGTACATTTTTACACCAGTGAATGTAGATTCTGTGCATATTCTACCTTACATAAGTGATTGCACATGAATTGTTCTCTTTATTCACTGTAGGATTCTTTAAAGTGAGAAGAATTCTGAGTGGGTGTGCTGCAAGGCTGGCAATATTTCCCTTATAGTTTGACTCAAGCTTCCTTTTAAAGACCCAGTCTGACTTTGTTTCAGTGCCTGTGGCCATATGGAAAAAAGGTTGCTCAACAAAGCAAAGTAGAATGGATGGTATTCATTAGGGCTGAGCTGGCGCTGGTGCTTCATCACTCAAAGTGTCTGCATTAGTGTGCTGGGCACAGCTTTTCACTGATATAGGGTCATGCTTTTTGTGGTCTCGTGGTGGAAAAATGCTTGGGGATGGGTGAGGGGAAACAATTATTTCGGATGGTATAGTATCTAGGAGAGTGAATTCTCCCCCCCATTACTCAATACCCTTTACTTATGAATTTTGCATGTAGGCGTAAAGAAGAAAAACCTGAGTGGACCTAATCTGTGTGTGCATTTGAAACAATTGAACATCATTTCCACTGAATGTCGAAACTAGGGGTGGGTAAAAATACTGTATCGATTTTCTGATGTTCATTTGAACAATCTCTATATCGATTCTTAAATCCCAAGATCGTTCTTTTACTCTGCAGCAACCCTCTACAATGATAGGAAATTGCTCGCATTTGCAACCAAATTTATGCAAAACTTATGCGACCCATTTGAATTTTACACGAGAAGTTACTATTTTAAAGTGCTGTGGAGTAATTTGACCATTTAAAATAGCTAGACAACTCCGACATTTTAAACAGCACTGACGAGGGAAAGGGAAAACACCTGCCCTGCACCAACATCAATTACAAGACTTTTCACATCTACCCATCAACACCCTTACTAACATTTATCACAGTAAACTGTAACACAATTTTTCATTACAACTGTGTCAGTTGTATTAAAGAAATTTACGTGTTTAAATGTGTTAAGGCTATTATTTTTTTTATAACAACTACAATTTAATAAAAATAAAAAACTAACTACTTAACTTATGAGCCATCCTTGGTCTTAACTATGGTAAAAACAAGGGCAAGTACAGTATAGAATAAAACTCTGGACCTTTATAACTTATGAACAAAGTCATGTGTAACATTTTAATAGATTTCCTGTTCTAATGATGTTTGAGATGAGGAAACAAACTGGCCTAGTTTGGCTTCAAATTTTCCTAGAATCAAAATGATTCCTTAATCATTAAGAGTCTGGTAAAAGGAAAGCAGTACATGTTATGGAGTAGGAAACAAACATTTTCACTATAGAAGCACAGTCCCAAATCAAAGTGGTTTACTCATGAATATTATGACTAGCCCTATAGAAATAAGGTGTTAGGTTAGTTTGATTTTCCACAGTACCTTGAAGTACAAAAACGGTTAAATTCAGAAGTTTCTAGATTTATCAAAAATCATATTCATTACAAACACGACAAAACATTACAAAGCAGACGGCCGCGGTTCCTCTGGCTCTCGGCGGCCGGCAGCGACCCCTCTGTCCCTAGGCAGACGGCCGCGGCTGCTCCCCTGCCGGTTGCAGCTGCGAAGACTCCGCGACAGCGCATCCCTCCTCCTTCCCGGGTTTCGGCACCACTGTAACAGTATAAGGTCCGGCAAGGAGGAGGCGGGAACTGGCTAAACAGTCAATGTAAAGTTTTAATGCAAAACTCAGCTTAAACATAAACAAACACAGATACACACCCACAACGCGGCCACGTGTGTCTCTCTCTCTCTCCCGAACCGGCGTCTCTAGCTGCCCTTTATCTCGCTCTCCCGCTGATTAGCTGATTCAGTGCCGGCCGTGCTCCATCACGGCCTGGCCACACCCACCTCCTCATCACAGGGACATAAAGAGATTGAGCACTTGACTCCACCACACAGAGATCCTCAAACACTTAACGTCTTTAGTATACAAGTCAACAATGGTCCCTGGGAAAATGGCTGCCAATGGCTGCCAATCTGCTGGCACGTAGTGTCTCATGTGGAAAGGGTGTTTGAGAAATTGGTAAAGCAGTGCGTATAGCACTGAACTGTATTCCGTCTTCGCAGACACCAACTTTGTCAGCCCAACCACAGCTTTCACCTGGCTCCGCACTTACATGTCCTCATTGTGGAAGGACAAGTGAGTGTGATTAGGTTCGCAGATAAATGGTTGCCTCAGTATCTTTGGTAACAATGGACAGCCTCAAGCGAGTGAGCAGTTGTGAAGATATTGCTTGAATTCTGTACAGCCAGTGAGTCCAGGTGGGTGGTGGGGTACAACAGGTGGCCCAGTCTGGTCAGTAATCGGAGGGAAGAGGGAAATGGGCATTTCAGTCCTGCAAGAGACATTGCTCAGTTAACAAGAACACATCTCTTGTTCTATCTCTTAAGAGGCATTGTCCATTGCAGTCACTTCCAAAGGTGACTGTTACAGGTTCATAGAGGGCTCACCCATCGAGTTGATAACTAAACTCTCAAACTACTTGTATATTTGGATATATGTACAGAAACAATATTTCCTGTACTTATAACCAGCAACTTCAAATCAATAATTTATATTTATTTTCCATTGTTTTTAATTTGATTATTTAATTTGCAATGCTTGTAGTTCATTCCCTCATGGAAGTCTTGTACCTTTGTCTTTTTGCCCAATTTTCAAATACATTTTTGCTTCAAATCAAAGTTTGTAATTTTGTGATTTACCTCGGAGCTGGCTGATTTCAGTCATGTCTTTAATGATAATTGTATTTTTAATTTTTTTTGATAAAATGAATGGGAAAATTACTTCTGGTGGCTGAAAAAGTGGCCGTGCACTGTTGTGCTCTATTGACAGCATCTTGAGTGTGTTTAGCCATGCATGTAAAATTTTAGAAAATAAATATTACATCACTTCCAGGAATTGTCTTTTGAATTCCCAGCAGGTCGCTTGTTTTCCAAGGTGATATGGGGAAAGTTTGAAAGGTTAGTTAGATTAGATTGCTCAGGCCAGTTAATACTGGCTTTACAAGCTCCAAGCCTCATCTTTAGGGAAATTCAGTAGCACCTATAATTAAAGGACTGTGTTTTCGGATCATAGGCTCAGCTTGGCCCTTTATGATAAACTTAATCATAGCTTAGTGCACTTAGAACTAGAACTCTGTGGTAATAAACTGGTCATAATCATCAGTTTCTTGCTTTCCGGGTGATCTTTCCCTGTTTAAATGGCACACTCTATGCTTGCAAACGGAAGCTGTCTACAGGAACCTAATTAGCCGTGTCCAAATTGCTGTCCGACATTTGGTACGGAGAAGGTCTGCTTATTATCATCTCAGAAGAGCAAGAGATGAGTGATGAGGAAGGGATTAGATTAAATTAGTAAAGGGCAGATATACCAAACAGAAATGACGTCGCCCCATCATGGTCTTATGGTGCATTCAAGTCATGTCAAAATGATTGTATTTAAGAGATGAATGCACGCGAACACCACCACAAAATAGACATCTCAATAATGAATGTTGATGGTACGATTTACTACTTATGGATTTTCAGTACTGTTGATAAAGAACGATGATAAATCTTACCTGAAAACACTAATTTTGTTGATTTAGGAAGAGACAAAACTTTGGCCCATGAGACAAAACTACATTTCCCACCATTTTCTGTGAAAGCACGAGAGGGATACAATAATAAAGCACAACAGTGCCCGCCCACTTATTCAGCCGTCTAGGTTCCGGAGGTATTTTTCCCATTCATTTCTTTCATAGGCTTTTCATAAAATCCTTCATAAAAGAGTTTTAAGCTATGAACCAAACCAAGCGGCTCCAAGGTGAATCACAACATTTCAAACTTTCATTTGAAGCAAAAAAGTATTTGAAAACCGGATGAAAAGACAAAGGTAGAAGAATGCTCAAAACATCAATTTATTCTGAGCAGATTCACTCTCTCTCATGATTCCTCTTTATATCTGTCAGTGTTCCCACTAGGATTTTCATCCATGCGATTATCTAATCAGTCAATCATGTGGCTGCAGTGCATAAAATCATACAGATACGGGTCAGGAGCTTCAGTTAATGTTCACATCAACTATAAGAATGTGGAAAAAATTTTATCTCAGTGATTTGAACTGTGGCATGATTGTTGGTGCCAGATGTGCTGGTTTGAGTATTTCTGTAACTGCTGATCTCCTGGGATTTGAACACACATCAGTCTCTAGAATTTACTCCGAATGGTGCCAAATACAAAAAACCTCCTGTGAGGGGCAGTTCTGTGGATGGAAATGTCTTGTTGATGAGAGAGTTCAACAGAGAGTGGCCAGACTGGTTCGAAATGACAAAGTCTACGGTAACTCGGATAACCGCTCTGTACAATTGTGGTGAAAAGTGGTTGGCGCTGTTTTGGCGGCACGAGGGGGACCTACACAATATTAGGCAGGTGGTTTTAATGTTGTGTGCGGTGTATGTGCCACCAAGTTCTACAGATGATGGCACCTGCACCTGATTTGTTAGTAACTGGAAAAAAAAAAAAAAAAAAAAAAAAATAGAATAACTAATGATAGAAACTAATAAAAATAGTGACATTATTATATATATTTTATATTATTTTGCACTGAAATGCACATTAGACAATATAGCATTGATTTTGACTTGATGCAACAGTAACATCTGTAAAAAAGTTTATTAATATAAAGGCCTACCGAATTTATATAGGGCTAAATTGAAATATTCTGCGTGCGGTGCTACCGATTAAGTACAGTCATCTCTTTGAATTTCTGAAGGCAAACAAAGCCAGTTGTGTTACTATAGTAAATCCAAGGTACAATTTTGTTAGGGGGTGATGTGTGGACTGTAAAGCCTTATAATTTATGTTATGGTCAGTGTTGTTTATAATGGTGCCGTTACACATGGTCGTTTAAACACCAAGGCAAGAGACACTTAAGGGTTTTCATAGGGTTTTTCCACAGCCAAATTCGAATGAGTTTCACGTCTCGCACCATGTTTCTCTCAGTGCTGTTTATAATGATTTGCGCTGCATAGGTGAGACTGCTCTGCGCTCGCGCTGTTCTGTTCATTGAGCTGGCTGATAATTGATCCAGGTAGTGGCTAGTGCTGGTACATTCCGTTTTTTCTCATACGAAACAAACAAATGCGTCACGCATAATAATCGAGAGTTGGCAAACTCTGTAGTCGCACCGGTGTGACCTCTTAAAAAACAAACAAACCTTAAGTCTCACCGGCGGGAAAAATGATGGCAAGATGTGACCATTTAGTTGCAGTCTGGAGCCCTATATTTCTACTACCCTTGCCAAAGAAGTTATCAGAGTAAAAGACTTTCCGCTAGAAGAGATATCATGTCAGGTCTCTTGCTTCTCTGTTGTGTATGTGTGAACGCACTCGCGAACAGCCTTTGATGGGCTGCTATACGATGATGTCACTGTGAATACGTGCAAGTGTATGGTGGGGTCCCTTTCGCTTCATACAGGTGTCCCATTTGTCTGCACGCAGTATAACGCGCAACTGACTGGTGCTGGCAAGTGTTACATTGCGTCATGGATATTAATGAACCATGTGAAATGTCAATAGATAATAGCGGCGCTCATAATTCAGCAGCGGTGCAGCGCCGCTCCTGAATGCATATAGGGGAAACACTGCTGTTCCTCTACCTTTTTACATTTGTCTTTCTGTTTTTGCTTTTATCTGCTGTCTTGCTTTAAATGTCTTTATTGTTTTGTCTGTCTCAGCTCTCCCTTTCCCTGTTCGAGTATCATGCTCTCTCCGTTTTTGTCTTGTCTCTGGCCACATCTGTTTGTCTGATTTTGCCACCCAGTGTTTTATAAGCAGACATGTCAGGCTTCATTGTCCCTAAGTGTCCTTCTCCTCCATTGCCCTATGGCTGTTTTACCATTACCATAACAACAGATATCGTATTGCTGTGAGTAGAAAATCTGGGGAAAAGAAAGAAGTGTACAGCAGAATTATATGTCAAAGTGTTCATAGGCTAAAGTTCCTAACCTATTCACCTGAACAACTGTCAAATCACTGTGTAGGCATTTACGTCTGCTTACAAGCTGGAAAGGGCACTCTTGTTAAACGGCTTACACTCAAGACTTGTTAAAGTGTCTGAACTATGCAGGTTTGCAATAAATGATGTTGGTAATGCTCCATTCTATCAAGTGTATGTTTGTTTTTAATAGAGCAGAACAGTCTGGTTCCAGAAGTAAAATTCCATTAATTTCTTCCATAGATAACTTATAAACCTTTAAGACCTTCTGTGAGCTCTGAGGTTGTTCAGTGGCAAGAAAAAGTATGTGAACCCTTTGGAATTACCTGCATTTTTGTATAAATTTGTCTTAAAATCTGGTTTGATTTTACAATAATAAACAAACAAACTGTTTTAACTAATAACACACAAATTATTGTGTTGTTCTTGTACATACTGAATACATAATTCAAACATTCACAGTGTAGGTTGTAAAAAAAGTATGTGAACCCCAATGCTAATGACGTCAACAATAGCTAATTAGAGTCAGGAGCTGGCAAACCTGGCATCCAATTAGAGATTGGAGGTGTGGGTTAGAGCTACTTTGATTTATAAAAAGCACTCAAACATTTTGAGTTTGCTATTGACAAGACACATCTGCTGACATGGACCATGCCTCGCAAGAAAGGGATCTCAAAAGAACTATGATCAAGTATTGTTGCTTTGAATAAAGCTGGAAAGGGTTACAAAGTTATCTCGAAGAGCTTCGATATTCATTTGTCCACAGTTAGACAAATGGTCTATAAATGGGTATGATTTATTACTATGGCTACTGTCCCAAGAAGTGTCCATCCACCCAAGAAGACTCAAAGGGCACACCGCAGAATGCTCAGTGAGGGGAAAAAGACCCCTAGAGTGACAGCTAAACACTTGAAGGAATCATTGGAACTGGTTAACATCTCTGTTCATGAGTCTACTATACGGAAAACATTAAACAGGCATGGTATCTATGGCAGGACACCACGAAGGAAGCCGCTGCCCTCTAACAAAAACTTTGCTGCATGCCTGAAGTTTGCCAAACACCACCTTGGCACTCCACAACTCTACTGGGAAAAGTTTTTGTGGACCGATGAAACTAAGGTTGAATTGTTTGGAAAGAACATGCAGCATTACGTATGGCGTAAACAGGGCATCGCATACCAACATAAAAACATCATCCCAACGGTGAAGTACTGTGGAGGGAGCATCATGATTTGGGGATGTTTTGCTGCTTCGGGGCCTGGACTGTTTGCCATCATTGAGGGGAAAAAGAAAATCCAAAAAGAAAATCCACCTTTTGTGAGTGGCACACTCAAATTCCAGACCTTAACCCAATAGAGATGCTGTGGAATGACCTCAATAGAGCCGTTCACACCAGACATCATAAGAATATGGCTGAGCTGAAGCAGTTCTGTAAAAAGGAATGGTCCAAAATTCCTTCTGAACATTGTGCAGATCTAATACGCAGCTACTGGTAATGTTTGGTTGAGGTTATTGCTGCCAAAGGAGGATTGACAAGTTATTTAATCCAAGGGTTCAATTACTTTTTCCACAGTACTGTGAATATTTAAGGGGATGTGTTCAATAAAGACACGAACGATTTTAATTGTTTGTGTGTTGTTAGCTTAAGCACATTGTGTTTGTCTGTACTTGTGACTTTGATGAAGATTAGATCAAATTTTATGACCAATTAATGCAGAAAACCAGCTAATTCCAAAGGGTTAACATACCTTTTCTTGCCACTGTATGCCTTTTTTAACGGAATTCCTGGTGAGCAACTACACTACCCATGAACCAGCAGAGAAAGATCCACCAATCAGGGAACCACGGCTAACAAAGCCCACGAAGTCCAGCAGAGACTGCCCATTTCCATGACGCACTGTTAATGACGCAATCAAGTCGGTCTCCCTACACCCTCAAACTACATTTATATTAGTATATATTGGGATATTTTGCAGCAAACTTAAAATACATTGTTTCTACACATAATCAACAACCTGAAGTCAGTAGTTTCAGACATTAAGTACACAGTCTTTTACCTTTATCTTTTTGTCTGATTTTTCTAAATAATATTTTACTTGAAATCAAATATTGTAAAGTTGTGATTCACTTTGGAGTTGGTTGGTTTGGTTCATGGCTTAGAACTCTTTTATGAAGGATTTTATAAAAAGTCTGTGGAAAAAAAATGAATGGGAAAAATACTTCCAGAACTCAGATGGCTGAAAAGGTGGATGGGCACTGTTGTACTCTATTGCTATGGATGTGTTGAGATAGTGTCCAAATCTGCAATCAGGGATAATTCAACAAAAAATGAAAATTCTGTCTACATGAGTCTGAGTAATCTTGTAATTTTCCCATTTCAGTATTACTATAAGCATAGAAGGGACAGATAAATTGCAGACCAATTTATCATCATCATTATTCTCATTTCATAGTTATTTCCTCCAAATATTATTTCAGTGTTGCTTTGGATATTATAAATGGCAGTACAGACTGCAGTAGTATGACTGGTATACCGAGTTCAACTGTTAAACATGTGCTGTGCACTTCAGTTCTCAGGGGTGTTATACTGTAGCACGGGTGGGCCCATAGCAACCGCTGCCGAGTGGTTGCAATACTATGGGTTTATGAAACCCCTCAGGGGGATTGCAGGTGCTGTGTTGAAGGTGCCACTGCCAACAGTTTATCCCAGTGTGTGTTAGTTACTTGAAATGGATTCTGATTCTCTGCAGTACCTATCAAATATCATACAACTCTTCAATTTCTTCGTAAACATAACACAGTCACACTTCACAGAATGTTTGCCTATTATTTGCGTCTTCAATGAACTCCTCCTCCATGACATTATTTGGCTTCATATTAAATCAATGAGGCTAATGAGGCTACTATAGTGAGGGTCAGAAGTGTACCATAAAATAGTTAAAGGAATGTTTTAGATTCAGTTGTCAAGCTCTGTTGACACATCTGTGGTATGCCTTCAATTACCACAGAAAATAACATATAATTATAATATTAAAAAAATAAATAATTTAAAGCTTACCAGTGAGCTTTCAAATAGGGCTTATAAAACATTATGTACTGTAGTTCATTTACATTAAATACTTTTGGAATGCTGCCTTCCTGTGGTGTAACATGCTGTACTTCATCTAAAACTACATGGAAATGTTGTAATTTGAAGTAAAAATTGTGAATAAAAAAAATGGTGAAAAATGTAAAAGAAATGGTGACCAGTTACATTACCTAAGATACTTTCTCTTATACATAAATAGAAATTAAATCTTATGTTTATAGAAAATAAGTGGACACATTGTCACACTTCAAAAATAATTTTCTCACCAAGTTTTTTTGTCTTGTTTTCTAGTAAAATATCTCAACATTATGAAAACAAGATACATTTACTTGAGAAGCAGTATGATATAATATATTTGTTTTTTTTTAGAGCAAAATCTAAAAATGTTTTTTACTTATATGTATGTGTATATACATGTATGTGTGTGTGTGTGTGTGTGTGTGTGTATATATATATATATATATATATATATATATATATATATATACACATATATATATATATGTGTGTGTGTGTGTGTGTGTGTGTGTGTGTGTGTGTGTGTGTGTGTATATATATATATATATATATATATATATATATATACATACGTGTGTGTGTGTGTGTGTGTGTGTATATATATATATATATATATATACATGTATGTGTGTGTGTGTGTGTGTGTGTGTGTGTGTATATATATATATATATATATATATATATATATATATACATGTATGTGTGTGTGTGTGTGTGTGTGTGTATATATATATATATACATGTATGTGTGTGTGTGTGTGTATATATATATATATATATATATATATATATATATATATATATATATATATATATATATACATGTATGTATGTATGTGTGTGTGTGTGTGTGTGTGTGTATATATATATATATACATGTATGTATATGTGTGTGTGTGTGTGTGTGTGTGTATGTGTGTATATATATATATATATGTATATATATATATATAAAGCTATTTGCCAATAATAAAAAATAAATAAAATTCAAAGGGAAAAGAAGTGTATTTAAGTTCTTGTTTTTTTTGTTTTAGCATATAACCCCACTAAATTTTTTTAGATTTCTTTGAAAACAAGACTTAATATCTTACGTCATTCTGCTTCTCAAGTAGTTTTTTTTCTTGTTTTAATGATGTTTAGATATTTATTTATTTTTTACCAGAAAATAAGACACAAATAATTAGTAACAAAGTTATTTTTGCATTGCAGTTACCCATATCATGTCATATATGACATTACATGAAACGGAAAGTGTTACTGAGGCATGGAAATAGGAATGACAGATTTTAGGTTCTGATTTTAAAAATGTTGCTTCATATTGAAAGGTAGTATGTCTGTGTGTGTATTTTGCTCTCTTATGCTGTATTGCCCTCGTAAAGAGTTTCTTTGTGCCTGTCTTTTAGAGAACGTGTTTGCATGGTTGTGGTTTGTAGAAGCAGGCTCCCACAGGATCAAAACTGATTTTAATGAATTATTATTATTTATTTATTTATTGCACTGTTGGGAAAAATGAAGCTGGTTGTGCGCTTGCACAGGCCATATATGTTCATTTGTTGCCCCAGCAACAGCATGGAGATACAAAGCGAACCTGCGTCCTTGAGATCTCTGCGGTGCTAAATGGTGGGGAGGTAAAAGTGAATGGAATGATGGTGAAGCTTAGAGAATATGTGTGTATGTCTGACTGATATGCAGCATAAACCCACTGAAAAAAACAAGTGATTTTGAAGGCTTCAGGATGACACACACACAAAAACAATAGAATTCACAGTTTCTAAGAATTATTTATCTTTTTTAACAAGAATGTTGAGAAACTTATTTAGTAGAGATTGTGGGCATATCATGTCCAGGTATGTGCATATGTTTAATTGTTTCTAATTGTCATGATAATATTGTCATAATGTCACAATAATTTCTTATTTCTTTTTTATTTTGGGGTGGAATTAAAAGTTAGAAGTTTTTGGACCACACACCCTTTGTAAAGGAATAGTAATTTAAGGAATATTCTGGTTTCAATACAAGTTAAACTCAATCTACAGCATTTGTGGCATAATAAAGATTACAACAAAAATTATTTTGACTTGCCCCTTCTTTTCTTTTAAAAAAGCAAAACTATGTATTACAGTGAGACGCTTACAATAGGAGTGAATGGGGCCAATCTTTAAACGTTCAAATGCTCACTAAAAATTGGCCCTTTTAACTTCCATTGTAAGTGCCTCATTGTAACATTGATTTTTGCTTCTTTTAAAGAAACGGAGGTAGTTTATTCAATACTATTTTTTGTGGTAATCAATATTATGCCACAAATGCTGTTGATTGAGCTAAACTTGTATTGAACCCGGGGTAGTCATTAACAGAAATAGTACTTTCACCTTTTAACTTTTTTCTTCTTGTGTGTGTCACTTTTGCCATGGCATTTTTGTGTCCATATCATCTCTTTACAGTGTTATTTTTTTTTGGTTACAGGAATTTTTATTTTATTTGGTGCACTAAACCTACAGCAAATGCAGGAATATTTTTTTGAGTGTTGCCTTCTTACATACATTAGCTCACCCAGAAGACCTTTTTAAACTGCTGTAAGTGATTTAATACATTTTTGCTAAATTTCACCATTTTGCCTTCCAAAGACAAATGTCAAACCCAATGTTTCCAATCCTGATTCACAGGCAGAGAGCATCTCTTAAAAATGTGTGGGCCAGCCCCTGTACCTTTTTTCTGTTTACAGAGCTTAGGGCTTGTCACAGAGACAGGTGTGATTTCTTAGGTCACCTTTTTTCAGTGATTCTGTCAGGTGTTAGTGAAATTTTATTCGGGGTATTCAAAAAATCACTTACGGCACCTCTAGCTTCATTTGTACTATTTCCTTCAGTCCCATGTGTACTTTCTCTTTGTCTCTTCTCTTAGTGTCCAAGCAGATGACCGAATTCGTATTGAGAATCGTGAAAGTGACGTTTTTGAATACCAGACTGCAATGAGAATTATCAAAGACTTCTACAAAGACACTTCTCAATCAGTTCTGGGAAACCATGAAAATAAATCATTTTATCTTCGTCTCCTGTCTATATCGCTCTGTCTGTTTGTGTATGTCAGCTGTCTGTTTGATGTCTGCCCTCCAGTCCTCACGAATTGTCGGCTGTTCTTTTGGATAGATTTAGTTGCTCAAACTGATGTAAGGTCAGTGTGTGTAATTGAAAAATCTTTCCTTGTTGGCGGAAGGGTGACAAATCAATGTCTGCTGTCCTTTAGGCTGGACACGTGTATGATGAGGGGTGCTGGCTTTTGCTGTCAAGACTGAGACTATAATCACCTCTCTGTGTTGTTGTTCAGGATCCACATAACAGCCTCCCTCTCCTTCGCCCATGATTTCTCTCATGCTGCTTGCTTGGTTTATCACTGCTTGCTGTCACTTTTATTAGAACACATTGACAAGCAAGTAGTGATAGAGCGAAAATATCAGTCAGGCAATTAATTGTTCAGTATTTGGTCTTTTTTTTTGTTTTGATTATTGATAGCTGTGTCAGCTTGGCCATTTAAAGGAATATTCCAGGTTCAAAACAAGTAAAGCTCAATCGACTGCATTTGTTGCATTAAGTCGATAACCACAAAATAATTTTGACTCGTCCTTCCTTTTCTTTAAAGAAAAGCAAAAAAAAAGGAGACAGTGAGGCACTTACAATGGAAGTAAATGGGGCAAATTTTGGGGCGTTTAAAGGCTGAATTTAATAAAAGTACTTACATGGATTCTTCTGGTCAAACATGTGTATTATTTGAGCTGTAAAGTTGTTTAAATCATCGTTTTTACAGTTGTATTAGGGTTTATGGTATTACGTCGTTATGGCAACGAAGATTGGATATAACTTTACATAGGAAAGGTTAGTAAGTGATTTTAGCACACTGAAGTCATAAACAGTACTGGTCCTTGAATCTGATTGGCCAAGCGGCATTCTAAGAGTGCTGATATTTAGTATAACAGCACTGGGATGCTTTACAATTTGTGTTACTAAGCTTGTCAGTGTATGTGGCTTTACAAGTAGTGGTGGGGATTTCGATTAAGTTCACCGATTTGATCAGTGAACATTTCTGCCGATTACATCTTTACACTAATAGGTGGAGACAAATAAGTGTATTTTACCGGCTAAGAGTGAGTAATTGATTCAACTGATTAAAAAAAAAAAAAAGCACTAGTTGTTCATTACCAAAACGATGGAAGTGCACAAGAACTATTCGTTCACTTCGCATTATGAGAACAAGCATGATTCTTTTGCTTAAAATTGGCCATCCGCCTGTTCTCTCGATGTTAGTATCAGAATTATTAAGAAAACCATATTGGTCGATCACTACAAACAACTGGTTAATATAGCATTGTCTTCTGCCAAATCATAGTCTCCAATACCCATTTTTAGCATAAACATTAGATTCTTAATTTTAGGTACATCTTCTATCCTCTTGAATTTTATAGAACACTAGTCAGCCTGGTCGTTGCACATTGATGTATTTGAGCACACTTTTAGAAAGACTTAAAATCTTTAAAATTGTGAGTGAGTGATATATGCAGACATATACCGGAAACTGATCATAAGGCAAAAAAACGATACTGAAACCGGAGGTTTGTCAAAGAGGTAAACTGTATCATGCAAAGGCAGAGAAATGCAAGACTTTGCAGCCCTCTACATTGCGAGTAAATCATTCGCAAATGCGACCAAATTAAAAAAAAACTAGTTGCCTAGTTCCTGAAACTCCACTTAAAATTTGGGTTCAGAAGAAGATTTTAAATTACAGACATTTGCAGAGAAAGGAGAATAAAAATTCTGAACATTACTGTGTGCAGCATCTTCAAAATTCAGTGGAAGAACAGTTTTCAGAGCTTTAATTTAGCCCAAGCTGATCTAAGAAACAGTGGCTGGTAAACACTCCAAGTGCATTTCACCGTTTCTCCTCACACAGAGGTCTGTTGCAGATATTTAACCACAGATCAGCTTAAACCGCAAATGACAGAAGTTTGAAAGAGACTAGTAGAGGGTGTCGGCACCAGCACTCTTTGAAACATCAAACACTGCAATGCTCCATGTGTGAGGGAGGAAAGAGAGACCTGACGAATGCATGTATCACACTTTTTTTATTAAATGTATGTTTTAATCTCTGTTTTGTGTCATTGATAAGTATATCTATATATGTAGAAATGTAAATGCATAAGTAGAAGAACTGCCAAAGATAATGAGTTATAACATTTGAAATTGATGAAATATGTGTAATGTCGTTAAATATATTTTAGCGCAGTTCGTGTATTTATTCAATTTGACACTAAAACTTCTTTGTTCTGTTCCGAGTAATTTTTAAAGCCTGGTTAGAGTAAGAGAATGCCTAATGTATTTATAGATCAATCCATCTGGAACATTTAACCAAAGTAATGTCATTTGCAGTCATTGTATGGTGGAATTTATTGTTCAGGCTCAACAGGTATGAAATATCCTCAATGAATGAAGCATGCGTTAATGAGACGGTCAGACTGCTGCAGGTTATATATGTTTGAATTATTATTCAGGAGCTGAGTGTAGCTACATTTGGAAAGGAAAAATTATTTAGAGACAAATTTCAAGAAATTATACATTTAAGATCAGTCACGTTAACGCAAAAAACATGATTTACTGTTTTAATCAACTAACAGCCCAACTAACAGAAATAATCTGCCTGTCCTCTGCATGTAGGTGTGCTGAACGCTGTAACTGTACATAGAACGTGAAAGCAGTTGTGCAAGTAGTCCCTCGCTTTGAGGATCTGCCATAAATGCAGTAATGTAGTAAGTGTAATACATGTGTAACTATCTAAATATTTAAAGGGGCAAATGCTTTTATTTTTTACTTCAACAAACACTGTAAATATTGAAGACTTTAACAAATATTCTATTGCAGCATCTATGTAGGGGTTTGGTAAATGTTGTGCAAATCCCTGCTCCTTAAACTAATATTTTTTTTTTTTTTTTTACATAGCACTTAAATGTTAGATGTAAAAATAAAAGTGTACTAGCCAATGGTGATTCTTTCTTCAATGTGTCCATAGAGGGTTGCTATGTGAGTTGAGACTCAGTCCATATGTCTGTTACTGGCCTGTACATTTATGTATTTTGCAGATGCTTTTATCCAAAGCGACTTACAATGCATTCATGAAATACATTTGATTAGTTATTGTGTTTCCTGGGAATCGAAACCATGATCTTGGCATTGCTAACGCCATGCTCTACCAGTTAAGCTACAGGAACCTCATAGCTTCTGTCTATGTATGTTATTAATGGTGATTGCTAAGGCAGGTAACACCATTGCTTTTGCTCAAACCAAGAGTAGATGATAAACCAGAGAATCGCCAGACTGGTTCAAACTGACTAAGTCTATGGTAACTCAGATAACCACTCCAAGAGTAGATGATAAACCAGAGAATTGCCAGACTGGTTCGAACTGACTAAGTCTATGGTAACTCAGATAACCACTCCAAGAGTAGATGATAAACCAGAGAATCGCCAGACTGGTTCGAACTGACTAAGTCTATGGTAACTCAGATAACCACTCCAAGAGTAGATGATAAACCAGAGAATCGCCAGACTGGTTCAAACTGACTAAGTCTATGGTAACTCAGATAACCACTCCAAGAGTAGATGATAAACCAGAGAATCGCCAGACTGGTTCGAACTGACTAAGTCTATGGTAACTCAGATAACCACTCTGTACAACTGTGGTGAGAAGAATAGCGTTGGCACTGTTTTGGCTGCATGAGGGGGACCTACACAATATTAGGCAGATGGGTTTAATGTTGTGGCTGATCGGTGAATAAATAATTAGCATAACACTTTGTAAAATCTCTGTGAATTCAAATGCGCAATCCTGAAATAATGATAGCCACAGATTGTAGAAGTGTTGGCACTTTTAAGAACATGTAATATTTAATTTATAATAATTCTCTTTCTCACATTAATTAGGAAAAACCTTTGTTACAGACTTGACAGTTGGGAAAGTTACACTTAACTATACATGATGAGGCAAAACCATCCAAAACGCTTTGAAACCAGCAAACTTTGACTTAGACATTGGTATGGTATCCATTAAGGCTCCACGATTGAGTGAAGATTGAAATTGCAATATGGTCTTGCGTGATTACTGAACCTTAAAAGCTTAAAAATAGACTGCATTTATCGATTCAGTCAGCGCTTCAGTCAGCATTGTGTATGCAATCGGCGCCCTTTAGCGGTTTTATGCCATAATCCAATATATCACAATAAAACTTAAAAAGGGGGGCTTTGTTTAGTTAGTAACTTCTATCACATTTCCGTGGAATTGCCCAACATATGCATAATATGAATTTGTGATGTTCTATTATATACAGTACATAAATTGTCAAATGAGAGTTGTATTGTTTTGAACTGCAAGATCTTTTTTCACATCAATCATCATGCTTTGATATTTAGTAATTTTTCAATATTTTTATTTTATTTTTATACTCTATCTTTCATTGTGGCTGTCTTTAAAATTTTGGCCTGTCATGTGTTTTACTGATCCAATCCATGTTCAATGGAAATTATTTATTTTTAGAACAATAAAAAGCTTTTGTACCTTTTGTAAATTTTTAAAACATAATTTCTGATCAAAATATTGCTCTAATGACAAAATAAGTGAGTGGCGAAATACTGGTATCAGTATAGACCAATAGTTTTTTTTTTTTCATATCGGTGCATCCTTAGTTTGTGTCGACATAACGGTGAGCAAATTATGACCTATCCCTTTGAATCATCTGGATTCAGTCAGATTTACTGAATATAAAACACTGTCTGTGCGCCTGTAACTGCATGTGTATCTTGCATCAAGTCCTACAGATGTATTTTTTCCAACAATTGGTGAGTAATTCACTCCATTACTTTTATGTTGCCTCATAAAAGCCTGTATTGCAGAAGATTGTGTTGATAAATAGGTTTCCAATGCATGTTCAATGTGTTTTCTGCTGAGTTCAGTGCTTGACATGCAACAAAAATAGGCTCTTTGTGTCAACAGATGCAGTATGTGTGAAACAAGCTTAAGGATAACAAAATGAATATTTGGAAAATAATATAGCAAACTCACACAGCGTGTTAACCTTAATGTGTTCACTCTGTATTTCTACTCTGAATGAGTCAGTGTCTGGTTTCTAATATGCTGCAGCTACATTTTCCTTGCTCATTGGTTTTGCTTCAAACACTTTCAAGAATCCAGTGGCATAGTGTAAAACTATTAGTGCTCTGACATACTCCACACCTAAAGTAGACACATCTCACACCTACCTTTCTTAGGCACATACATATAGGTATTAAAAAGAGCACTCATTTATCCAAGTATAGTGAAGCCAGGGGAAGCAGAGCTGAATGTGAATCACGATGGTTACACTGAGTGTCACCCCTGATGTGTGAGTGTTCTGAAACGTCCTGCAATTATGAGCATATTAGGCACATTCTTTAAAGAAAAATAACAGGCCTTGACCACACATACTTCTTAAAAGGGCCATAATTAACAGTATCATGGGTGGAAACAGAGCCTCGCTGCCTAATAGTTTGTCATGATTGTGTATTGTAGTTTGTCTTGTTCGTATTGTAGGTTATAAAATGTGTACAGATGTAATTAAATAATTTTGTGGGAAGTACACTTTGGATATGTTGTGATGTTTGCAGCTTATTCAGAAGACTGTCGAGTGATGCAGACCATATGGTGCTTAATGCTACTATCATGAAGAACCTGGAGATCCTGTGTAACCAGGTGAGTCTTTTATACAAACTGAAGAAAACATGAATTTTGGAATAATCAGATTTGATCCTAAATTCCATGGATTTTGTCCTACGTTAAGTGAGGAACAAAAGGGGATTTTTTTAAAAGCAGAAAACTGAAAAACTTGCATACAAACGTTTGTTAACTATGAGATGACAGGCAGTTGTCTCATATAGTGTGTATTGCATCAATGGATAAATGACTTTTACCAAGTGATTTGTCCATTTTCTAGTATGTTCTGATTTTGTGAAGACTTCTTTTTGCTGTCTAACCACAGGTTCAGTGAAGGGCAGTCTGCCCTGTGTTCATGACCTCACTCAGACTGCATTTGGAACTTCCAAAAAATGCATGTTTTTACTTACAATTTTTTCTTCTTTTTTTTAACTGTCCACATTTGTTTTATTTGATAAGAATTACATTTCCAAGAAACAATCCATGTGATGCCATTTTTAAATGCCTTTAAAGCTTGAGGATTGTTCAACTGTGCCTTTGACGTAATGCATGCTTGCACAGATCCATTTATGTTTATAAAGAATAAAGATGTTTGATTCCATATAACTATAATTTCATCTTAAATCCACATATTTTCCTGCCAAACCTCTAAACAGACATGTTGGGAAGCATTTTTGAATAGAGGCACAGAATATCATGCCATTATAAGGATTTGTTCATCCAAAAATGAAAATTCTCTCATCATTTACTCACCTACATACCATCCCAGATTTGTATGACTTTCTTTCTTCTGCAGAACACAAACAGAGTTTTAGAAAAATATTTTACCTCTGTATCCTTTAAATGCAAGTGAATGGTGACTAGAACTTTGAAGCTTCATAAAGGCAGCACAAAAGCAGTCCATACGACTCCACTGGTTTACTGTCTTCCGAAGCGATCCAGTCGGATTTGGGTGAGAAACGGATCAATATTTAAATCCTTTTTTTTTTTTTTTTTTTTTTTTTTTTTACTATAAATCTCAATTTTCACTTTCAAAATGTGAAAGTGAAAGTGGAGACTTACAGAAAAAAGGAATTAAATATTGATCTGTTGATCTGAATCTTTTGGCCAAAAACTTTTTTTTTTTTTTTTTTTTTTTTTTTTTTTGTTACTATTTTAAAATATATGTAATTATTTTGCCGTTTTCTTTTTTTTCATATACACGACGAGCCATTCTTCGTTTCTCTCTACACAAAAATGTGGTTTTCTTTTGCAAATTATCTTTTTGGTGCCTTAAAGTGAGTAATATTCTACATATGAGTTGCCACATGGAGTTCTGGAGAAAACAAACTTTTTTTTCCCCACCAAAGTCAATTTGTACGATCATTGGCACTTGATGAGTATTAGTTTTGGACCCTGGTTTGTGTACATAGCATCTGTTAACTAGATCCTACAGTCCCTACTGCCTAGTTTGCTTCTGTTTGATTTCTCCCTTGTTCTCTCTTTTTCTCTCACCCTCAGTGAGATTGGGGCTCATCAGGAGGCAGTGGCTGCGTTCAGCGTTCTTCCATCACTCCAATTTTTGTTAACTCGCCTGCCAGATCTCGAGAGCGGACTCTGCAGTATCTACCATAAAAAAGTAAAGCCTATAGAACCTAAACAATCAGTTTCTCAAGATCCTTTTCAGGTCTAATGACTGACAATTCTTGGTTCAAAGGTCCACCAGGAAGACCCTTTTTATCTGCAATTTAAAGTTAGTTTGAATCAGAGAGAACTAAATATTTATGGCTGTGGTGACAGAAAAAACTGTCAGGTTTTGTCTGAAAATATAAACCTCTCAAGGCTCGAATACATTGCTTTTATCTAATGGAATCTTCTATATTCTTCCTTGCTCTCTTCAAATATAATTTAATTCGTCTGTGGAATCATGCAGGAGGTTGAAGGGATGGTGCTTAATGGTTTGTTTCTGTTGAATGGCTGTTAGCATAATGAAAAAAGCAGGAGCTGGAATGTGAATGATTATTGTTTGTAGCATGTGGATGTTGCAAGACTGTTAAAGAGAGTCGGAATGTCCTCATTAACCCTCATTCACCTGCCTGTGTCTGCCAATGCATTGTCTGCCATTTTTAGAAATGCATCCATCAAAGACAAATTGAGAATTTATGGAAAGAAATGTCCAAAGCTTGGTGTTGTAGGCCTAAATGTATGCTTCCAGTCAAAAGTTTGTTTCTCATGATCTTAAAAACCTTTTGAACTAAAAGCTTATGCTTAAATGCCTGCACAAATATAATTTGGTACGAATTTCTTTACTAAGCTTACTAAGCTAACATTTAATTTAAAAACAGTCAGCAAGTGGAAGGTTACATGGAAACTCCATCCCAGGTGGGTACCTCATGAAGTTGGTTGAGATAATGCCCAGAATGTGTAGAGCTGTTATCTATTCTTTGAAGAAGCTAATATAAAATACAGTTTATTTTGTAGAACAATTTTTGGTCACTCCATAATTCCCATCATTCCATATTCTAAAATGTGGAAAATATTATTAATAAAGAATGAGTATGCATGTCCAAACTTCACACTGGTAGTGTAGTTCTGGACTAAAACTCATTAAAATCATTGAATGTCCAGATATTTTTCCTTGGTATTTAAGTAAATCTTTGCAGTTTCCCTTTAGTTTCTATGTTCTTATTAAAATGATAGTTAACCCAAAAATGAAAATGCTCTCATCATTTACTCACCCTCATGCCTTATGAGATGTGTATGACTTTCTTTCTTCTGCAGATCAAAGCAAAGATTTATAGAAGAACATCTCAGCTCTGTAGGTCCATCCCGGGTTTCGGCAATTCTCTTAGTTGGCTGCTTTAGGGGCAGTGGTGGCTCAGCGGTTAAGGCTCTGGGTTACTGATCAGAAGGTCGGGGGTTCAAGCCCCAGCACCGCCAAGATGCCACTGTTGGGCCCTTGAGCAAGGCTCTTGACCCTATCTGCTCCAGGGGCGCCGTATCATGGCTGACCCTGCACTCTGACCCCAGCCTAGCTGGGATATGTGAAAAAGAAGAATTTCACTGTATATGTGCAAATGTATAATGTGTGATAAATAAAGAAAATTATAATTATAATTATTATTATACAACACAAGTTAATGCTGACAAAAACTTTGAAGTTCTGAAAAGCACATAAAATCAGCATAAAATAATCGACTAGGAAGTGTAATCGAGTTTAAAATCATGACCGTGCCTAGAAACTGCGATGGCAGGATGCACAGTAAAACATTTTTTACATTTTGGTCTGTTCTCACCCAAAACAGATTGGATCGCTTCAGAAGACATGGATAAAACAACTGGAGTCTTATGGATTACTTTTATGCTGCCTTTATGTACTTTTGGGAGCTTCAAAACCACCATTCACTTGCATTGTATAGACAAACAGCTGAGAAATTATTTTAAAAATCTTTGTTTGTGTTCAGCAGAAAAAAGTAAGTCATACACATCTGGGATGACATGAGGGTGAGTAAATGATGAGAGAATTTTCATTTTTGGGTGAACTATCCCTTTAAGTGTCTCAGTTGTTCCAAACCTGCCTGTGGTGTCAAAGCAGCACATCCCATCACAAATTAAATATATGTTAACATAGTCAGAGTATTTTTTCATGGGCCTACAGGGGACTTTCACAGTGTTTTAATGAATGCATAGAGTGGATATGTATTGCCTCATTATAGTGCATAATGTTTAGTTGGGATGACTAACGTTGATCCTTTGGGAAATAGGCTTGATGTTTATAAACAGACACTGAGTTCAAGCAGAGATTTAATTGGCTCCTTGGTGTTTACTATCATCAAAATATGGATATTACAGATTGCATACTTATGTGCATTTGTGCTTGTCATATATTGATCAGTGCTGTCCCAGCACAAGTTACAACATTGTTTTTTCTGTCTGGTAATCAATACTTTTTCGATTAAATGTTTAATACACAATGAACAGCAATTTATACAGTACTGTGCAAAAGTTTTAGGCACTTGTGAAAAATGTTGCATAGTGAAGATGTCTTCAAAAATAATGACATAAATAGTTTTCATTGATCAGTTAATGTCATGCAAAGTCCAGTAAACATAAAAAAGCTAAACAATATTTGTGTGACCACCTTTGCCTTTAAAACAGCCCCAACTCTCCTAGTTACACCTGGACACAGTTTTTCTTGATTGTTGGCAGATAGGATGTTCCAAGCTTATTGGAGAATTCACCACAGTTCTTCTATCTATTTAGGCTGTCTCAATTGCTTCTGTCTCTTCATGTAATCCCAGACTGACTCGATGTTCAGTTGGGGGCTTTGTGTCGGGGCAGTGCCATCTCTTGCAGAGCGCTCTGTTCTGGTATTCTAATCTTTTCTATTTGCAAACTAAATGTTTGGGAGTCTAACATTTATATTTCCTATTGACACACTAAAGCTGAAGATATAAATAACAATCTTAACACAAATGCTTTTGTGAAACATCTTAAGTACCTAAAACTTTTGCACAGTACTGTACATAAATAATTACATGAATTATTATGTACTATATAGAGCACTTTTTACTTTAGCCTTAAAAGGAGTCCATCATGAAATATGGAGTTTTCCATGATCTTTTGAAACAGGAGTTTGATGTACTGTGAAAACATGCTTTAACTTTTAGAAGTTAAAACTTACTCCCTAGTCCAGAAAGAACATCTTTTGGAAGTTAGCCTCAAAAATGTCTTGTTCTGAAATTTGAAAGGTTCTGAAGTCAGACAGATACATAAACATAGGCATGCCAAAATGTTTAAGTCAATAAATCCTATTCCATATTCAGAAACCTGACCTTTCAGTCACGGTGAGGTAGTAAGGAGAAAGTAGTCCAACCTTAACAGTTTGTCCGGCACATTTCATGTTGATTGTTTTGTGAACATGTCACAATGTAATACAGGCTTTATTAAGAGGTAATTATTAAAGGACGGGGCACTGTAAGCTATATTGGACTCAAGAGCAAACCTGCCACCCATGTGTAGTTCAGCACTGCGCTGTTTTTTTAAATCCGAAGAGGTCATGAAAAACTAATTATGGCTGTTTTGGTTTAAGAAACGTTTACAAACAATATAAGTGGACCTCAGGGAAAAATAATAAAATGATAAAAATAAAAAAAAACACTTTAAAATACTTATATTTTTTCCTCTGAATGTCTCTGTCAGTGTTCTTCTCAGGAATTCTACCTTATCGCCAGCACACTCTCTCGCCTGAGTGCTGAGCTTCAAGTCCTTGTGCCTGCCATCCAATCACAGCTCAGCTCTGCCCTTCTAAAGAACATCCTACTGGATACACCCCGGCTACTAAGCCCTGCCACAACTTCCTGAAAGTACTTGATGAGAAAGCTGCAAAGTGAGTTTAATCTTGCACATTTTGACACTTTGACAACTTTATAAATATTCACCTTAAATAATTTGTCTTTATTTCAGATCCCTATGTGAAATACTATGCATTGTAAGATATTTGGTGTAGTATTGTAATGTGCGTTTCTTTGAAATGCATCCTTTTAGGACCGGTAGTAAGTTTGTGGATCTGACTGAATTCCCAGTGATCCAGAGGAGAAAATATGAAATCCAGAGTGTTCTCTTGGACATAATGGAGCATCGACGAGATGTTCGCCTGGTCTTAAAAATCCCATCGTTGGACTACACATCTGTGTCTGGCCAACAGGTAATAGTGTCATCAAGAATAATAGAGATGACTCCTTCCCCCACCTCTCTATCATCCTATCAACACCTGTCTTGTTTCTGGAACTGAGTATCAAAGCCATTTTAACAGATATGATTTATGAAAAATGGAATTTATTAGAGGACGCAATGTTTCAGTTGTCCACAATCATGTAACATTTTGTCTTCCTGACAATCTAATTATTACCAGTGTCCCACAAATTAAAACTACAACATTCAACCTGGCAAAAGCAGACAATTACTAATTTTGTCCTAGCCACTGTATACTGTTGAATCTTGCCTTACTACAATATGACAACTACAAGGACAGCGTCTGAAATGTCACATTTCGTATGCAACTCAACACCTGTTTCTCCATCTGCTCTCTGTTCCAGGGCACTCGTGTATACCCAATTTTTTTCATCTCAGAATATATACACTGGCCGTTCCTCAGTGTTTCTCCCACTATTCCCAGCCGAGTCTTGCATAGCCAGACTTTTGACTTTCAGCATAAAGTCTGGTCCACTTAGCAGTTTATTCTGACCAAGAACTGCCCACTTAGACAGAAAGAGTCTGTCTGACTGACATGCGAAGTGACCTATCACAGTTTGTTTCTTTTTTATATTCCTTTTAGTGGCCGGTTTATCTGAAATAGTTGATACCACAACAATAGACAGTGGAATAAATTCTGAGTGCTGACCAATATCATTTTGCCTTCCCGCTTCTCATAAATGTTCTGCAAAACTGCTTTGAATACAGCCATCAGCAGCAAGATTATCAAATGAGACAATACCGATTTGTAAGACTTTAATTTTGCCCAAATAAAGCTTTTGAGAAGATTGCACTTTGTAACAGAAATAATGTGGTTTTTCAAAAGATAATTTACATTACAATGTCCATGTTACATAAATATTAAAATGATTAAATAAAATAACATTAATCTGGTGCACTTACAAACTTTTACCCGAAATAATTACACATTAGCAATAGGTTTGTCATTAGTGTTACTCAGTAATTACTTATGTAGCCACACTGAAACATGGATAGTAATGTAAAGTGTGACTGTAGAAAATGTTTTCCTGTTAATTTCTCTGGCTCATGTATTGTTACTGGAAATGTGAGCTTTAATTTAGTTTTTAAATCATTTTCAGCCTTTACCTCTGTGAATAAGGCCACATTTATATTATGAGTCAGTGTTTCTCATCCCTTTTCAAACATTGACAGTAAAAGTAATTAAAATAAAACAAGAGTTTTCACACAATTTACAGTAAAGACATTTGAAATATGTCTCTTTTTTTTCCTGCGTAGTTTCTTATTGAAGTTAAAAACAGTATGTCATCCGTTTTCCCAGCAGACAGGGTCAAAGTCAACAGGTGGGCACTATTGTTCACCCAAAAAATGAAAATTCTCTCATTTATTCACCCTCGTGTCATCCCAGATGTGTGACATTCTTTCTTCTGCTGAACAAAAATGAAGATTTTTAGAAGAATATTTCAGCTCTGTAGGTCTCATACAATGCAAGTGAATGGTGACCAGAACTTTGAAGCTCTTAAAAGCACATAAAGGCAGAATAAAATAATCGACTAAGAAGTGTAATCGAGCTTTAAATCATGACCGTGCCTAGAAACTGCGATGACTCCATGGGTTAAATATACACTGCGTGCACAATTATTAGGCAAGTGAGTATTCTTATCATTATTTCCATGCACATTTTCCAACTCCAAACCATATAAACTTGAATGCTTATTGGATTCAATCATTTTCAGGTGGTATGTATTTGTGTAATGAGGGAGGGTGTGGTGAAAATGACTAACACCTTATATCAAAGTGTGCATAATTATTAGGCAGCTTCATTACCTTAGGTAAAATGGGCCAAAAAACAGATTTAACTGACACTGAAAAGTCAAATATTGTAAAATATTTCAGAGAGCAACACTCTTGAAATAGCTAAACTATTTAGGTGTGACCACTGGACAATCAAATGTTTTGTTGCGAATAGTCAACTGGGGCGCAAAAAAACGCATGGAGAAGAAAAGGTGCAAATTAACTGCAAAAGACTTGAGAAGAATTAAATGTGAAGCTACCAGGAACCCATTATCCTCCAATGCTATCATATTCCAGAACTGCAACCTACCTGGAGTGTCCAGAAGTACAAGGTGCCAGGTGCTCAGAGACATGGCCAAGAAGGCTGAAACACGACCACCACTGAATATATTCACAAGTTGAAGCGTCAAGATTGGGCAAAGGTTTTATGGACAGATGACATGAGAGTGACTCTTGATGGACCAGATGGATGGGCCCGTGGCTGGATCACTAATGGACACAGGGGACCACTTTGAGTCAGGCGCAAGCAAGGTGGAGGAGGGGTACTGGTATTTACATTTATTCATGTGGCAGACGCTTTTATCCAAAGCGACTTACAAAAGAGGAAAACAAAAGTGAATCATCTTAAGGAGACAGTGGTACGAAAAGTGCCATATTACAAAGTTTCACTAGCATCAGAATAGCATTCAATTTTTTTTTATTTTTTTTTGACTGTTAAGTGCTCATGGAAAAGATGTGTTTTTAGCCATTTTTGGAAGACAGAAAGTGAGTCAGCTTCACGGATGGAGTTGGGAAGGTCATTCCACCAACGTGGTATAATGAAGCCGAAAGTTCGGGAATGTGTTTTGGTGCCTCTTTGTGTTGGTACAACAAGGCGACGTTCCTTAGCCGACCGCAGGCTACTAGTGGGCGCGTAGCTCTGCAGAAATGATTTTAGGTATGCTGGAGCAGACCCAGTGACTGTTCTGTATGCCAGCATCAGAGCCTTGAATTTGATACATGCATCAACCGGCAGCCAGTGAAGAGAGACAAGAGTGGTGTAACATGCGCTCTTTTTGGTTCATTAAAGACCAGACGTGCTGCTGCATTCTGGATCATTTGCAGGGGTCTAATTGCACATGCAGGGAGGCCTGCAATGAGAGCGTTACAGTAGTTCAGTCTAGTTATGACAAGTGACTGAACAAGAAGTTATGTGGCATGTTCTTATCTTCCTGATATTGTAGAGTGTAAATCTACATCATTTTGCGGTCTTTGAGATGTGGTCTGTGAAATGTAGTTTGTTATCAATGGTTACCCCTAGATTTCTGGTATGGGTTGCTATCATTAAGGAAGAGGTAGTTTGACCTTTTCGAGTTGAAGATGGACTGAAACTTAACTCTCAAACCTACTGCCAGTTTCTGGAAAGTACTTTCTTCAAGCAGTGGTACAGGAAGAAGTCCTCAGCATTCAAGAAGGCCATGATCTTTATGAAGGACAATGCTCCATCACATGTATCCAAGTACTCCACTGCTTGGCTAGCCAGCAAGGGCCTCAAAGATGCCCAAATAATGACTTGGCCCCCTTCCTCACCTGACTTAAATCCTACTGAGAACTTGTGGGCCCTTCTCAAACGTGAGATTTACAGTGAGGGAAGACAATACACCTCTTTGAACAGCATTTGGGAGGCTGTGGTTGCTGCTTCAGCGAAAGTTGATCGTGAACAGATCAAGAAACTGACAGACTCCATGGATGGAAGGTCCATGGCAGTTATTGAAAAGAAGGGTGGCTGTATTGGTCATTGAATATTTTTGAAAGGCCAAAAATGTTATTTAATTGTCATTTTGTGTTACTTATTTGTTGCACCTACTCTAAAAATTAGGAATAAACAATTGAGTTGGGAGAAATTATTTTTGTAATTTAGTTATCTAATAATTGTGCACACTAATAGTTGCCTAATAATTGTGCACTTATATATTCCCCTGAGAAAGTCAAAACGGGCTTTTCAATAACATTTTGGATTGACTGAGAGCATTGTGTTTGTTCAACAATTAAATTAATCCTGAGGAATATAATTTGCCTAATAATTGGGCATGCCTTTGTCTTCTGAAGTTTTTCAGTCACTTTGGGTGAGAAACAGATCAATATTTCAATCCTTTTTTTACTGTAAATCTCCACTTTCACTTTCACATTCTGAAATTAAAGTGGAGATTTATAGTAAAAAAGGACTTAACCCACATCTATCATATCGCTTCTTAAGACATAGATTGAACCACTGGAGTCATATGGATTACTTTTATGCTGCCTTTATGTGCTTTTTTGAGCTTCAAAGTTTTGGACCCCATTCACTTTGATTGTAAAGACCTACAGAGCTGAAATATTCTTCTAAGAATCTTCATTTGTGTTCTGCAGAAGAAAGAAAGTCATACAAATCTGGGATGGCATGAGGGTGAGTAAATTATGAGAGAATTTAAATTTTTGGGTGAACTATCCCTTTAAGGGTGGATTCAGTCATTTTTTTGACCGAAATGCCAGTCGTCTTGGACTCAGACCTTGAAGCAGCATTCAACACAATAGTTTTTGGTTACTGATGCCATTGTAGAAATGCACTGTTCTCAGTCAAGCATGATTAATTTATTCTATTAGTGTTCAAATAGGGGGAGTTGCCAAGATGAAGAAGTATTTGAGTGGTTACGTTTTCTTAACATGAGACAGCTCAGCTCTATCAAAAACTGCATTTATTTAGGTATTTTTATAAATGCATTCTTCATCTTGAGTGATTGACTGATTTTAAGTGAAATTTTTTTATACGTTAAGTAACGATTTTAAAGGTTTTCCAAAGTACTGTGCATTTCTTTAGGGGTGAAACCTTTTTGATGAGAATAAAATTACTGAGCACACCTGTAAAAGAGCTTTTACCTAGTGGCCCTCCCCCCACACATTTCCCTCTCATGGTTCCTTGTCATCTAAATCCAATTTTGTGCAATTTGTGCATTAACCTTTTAAAGATTTACTTTTCATCTCCAGCACTAAGGTTGTGTGACGCTATAACACTCCATTCATTGTGGAGAAACATCGGCGCCTGCTGCAGTTAAGAGAGCAGCTGGATATTGGCTGCAGTCATGAGTGGATCAACTTCCTTCAGTATGTAGCTGATACATAAACCTACAAATGTCCTTTTGTAGCACCCTTTTTTGATTGGCTGGAAAATGCTTTGTGTTTTTATATCAAGAGACTTTGAAATCAGGAAGCTTTGGTTCTGATTTGACAGCAAGTGCTTTATTTAATCATATAAAAACATGTGTTTTGTCACTTTCTGACTTGAAAGCACTCTTTTTCTCTCTTCCTCAATAGCATTCTTGTCTTCTTTTCTTTTTTTGCCATGTAGGCTATTTGGGGACCATTACTACATCCTGAACAAAGCAGTGTGTCACCTAGCAACCATGGACTGCCTCTTCTCATTGGCCAAGGTTGCTAATGAAAATAATTACTGCAGGTATGGTAATGAAGTTGGCTTTTTATTACCATATTCTACACTGAATTCCTGTCATCTCTCATATTTCAAAGATAATCATATGCACGAGCATGTGTATTCTCTCATAAATTACCCAGTTCACATTAAGCAAGTTAAGCAGGCCACAGAAACAAGGCATACTTCTATTTTTTTTTGGACCTTTAGAAATAGATGTATGTAGTGGTCGACCGATATGGGTTTTTTAATGGCCGATGCCGATATCCAGAGAGCAGGGTGGCCGATAGGCTGATACAATGCCGATATATCACACAATTTAATATAGTAAATAATAATCATAAAATTGCTAAAAAATAATAATAAAAAAACTCTTATAAGTTTTACACAAAACAAAAAAAATATATTATATTTTAAATGGTAGATAGCAGTTTCTTCTGATTTCTGTTTAGTCATCAAATTTCAGTAATTTATTTGTACATGAAGAAATTGTTAATATAATAGGAAGAAGGAAATAACAGTACACACAGTAGTCCAGCAACCATGGATGGCATGTTAGCAATCGCGTTTACTCAAAAAAATATTGAATCAAACCAGTTGTACATACAGTGCATAGTGAAGAAGACATTTACTTATAGCACATGTGAAGCGCTTTTACCTTGGGCTGCATCCGAGAACATAGCCAGCTATCTTGCTACCTTGCTGCCTAATCAGTTAATGTCTTAACTGACATCTGTTTTGAATGAATAGAACTCTTAAGGAAACTGGTCTCCGAACAGTTTGAAAAGCACCTTATTTTCATCCTACCTCTGTATACAGCCACCGGAGGCAGCATTTTCCTGGTTTCGGACACAGCCTTGAAGTTGCAGTTGCGGATCCAGCACGAGCCTCAATCTCCTGACAGTTTTAAACCACCCGGATCGCCTGCTTGGAATGTCACGGAGTGACCGTCATGATTTGTGAATGAGAGGAACTTTTGATTCTGATCCTGAAGTTTTGATTCTGGCTGATAGAGTATGCGCTTCAGAGGAAGATATTAGATGAGCGCTCGACAGGAAGAAAATGCTGGATTTTCGTGAGGTACGTGAATGAGTTTAAACAAGACATCCACATATTTGCAAATGGTATATAATACAAGTTTTATTGATATTTGCCTTTTATCATTAGAAAAGTTACAGGGAACTGTTGAGGAGAGACTGTTAGAATATGTGCTTCAGAAGAAGATTTATGAGCGCTCCACAGGATGCTGGATCTGCTGAAGTTGTGTGAGGTTGGTTTATTACATCTGTTTAAAAGAGATATGCGCATATTTGCAGATGGTATATGATATTAGTTTTATTGATATTTGCCTTTTTATCATTAGACAAGACATTTAAAGTTACAGGGAACTGTTGAGGAGAGAGAGGGAGAATGAAACAGGCGAGCACTTTAACATTATGAGCTCAAACGCATCTGCCGCGGCTCTGATATGCGGACTATTTAAATAAGACTGTGTTGCACACCGGTCTATTATTGTAGTAACACGATGGCACGTAACAACAAAATGAACTTTGACTGGTCGTTTACATGTCTCAGTCGCTTCACATGCAAGCAGGCGATTTTCGGCACCCTCAAGAAAAAAATCGGCCAAACGGGAACATTTATCGGCCGATGCAATAATTAAAAAATGTCAGAATATCGGTCGATTTATCGGCCTCTGCGATATATTGATCGGCCACTAGATATATGTAGTTCTGTGAGCGATTGTGGGGACTTTTCCCTGTTATAAAAAATCTAGTTTGACATGTTAAAATGCAGTTAAATTAATCATTACCAGTCATCTACAAAGAGGCTCGATTTCTCTTGTGTGTTTTGTGAGATGCACATAAAGCGTCTTTCATAAGCTTTAATAGAAGAACCGAGAGTAAGGGGACCCTGGAGCCCCCACATCTCTGTCTCTTCCTGGCCCGAATTAAGTCCAACAGTAGGATGAATCCCACCCCCATGCAGTACAAAGCCCACTCCATATCCCTCTGACAGTCTGTGTGGAGGAGTGGATTTGACTTTGAAAGCAGAGGTTTCCGCCAACTACTCCCCCTCTGCTCCTTACCGCCTCCCCCTCCCGCCTGTTCTGCAGAGTACCAGAGCTTCTCCTCTCCCTCTGGACTTTTTAAAAGTGTGTTGAGCTGATACCAACTCTTTTTATGTAAGGTGTTATTTCAAAGCGCTGTTTGCAACACTTTCTTGTGTTGAATTATTTGTTTTATTTTTGTGATAGCTTGTTGATGTGAATACAAGGTTCCCACGGTCATGTAAAAACCTTCGGAATGTTAAAATAATGTGACTTCCAGGCCTGGGAAAGTGATGGAAATGTAATAAAAGGGTTGTATTTCGTTGACATTTGTTAATTACATTACTTAACATAAACTAACAATGAGCAATACCTTTGCAGCACTTATTAATCTTGGTTAATGTTAATTTCAAAAATTTTAAAATTAAAAATTGCATACGTTAACATTAGTAAATGAATTATGAACTTGCATGAACACAAAGAACAATATTTTCATAAATTAACATGAACCAAGATAAAAGGAACATTCTGAAATGTTCACTACAAATTAAGCTCAATCGACAGCATTTGTGGCATAATATTGATTACCCCAAAAATTTATTTTGACTTAAAAAAAGAATAATCTCTGTAACAGTATGGCACTTACAATGGAAGTGAATGGGGCCAACCCCCATTTAAATTTTTTAGTTTTTTTGTTATTAATATTGTTTATTGATTCCAAGACAGACAAAAATAAATTTAACCACAAAATTATACATTAGGAATCAACTTATAACCCTTTATAACCCCCCCCCCCACACACACACACAAATATAAAATAAATAAATACCCACATATAAACAGACACACAAATAGAAATACATAAGTACATAAAAAAAAAAAGACAAAGTTCAACATATAGGGAAATAAATGAAATTAAAAAACATAAAATAAAAATTGTCTCCCTCCACTGCCCCACACTAGGACCTCTCCAACTGAGACAAATAACTGCCCCATTTTCTGCCATAACTCGACAGGTTCCCCAGCCATCTTAAAGTCTTCTCCTCGAAAGCTGCCACTTTACCCAACTCGGTGCACCACTCACGAAATGAGGGTGCATCAGTTGACTTCCAACCCCTAAGGATGTGCTGTCTGCCAATCATCACGCTGGTTAGGACCAAGCTTTTCATATATTTATCTCCTATATTCAGGACCACTCCATCACCCAAAATACAAAGTCTGGGGCAAAATGAAAACTGAGTGTCCAGTACGTCACACACAAAATGCTGGATCCTCAACCAAAATTCCTGAATCTTAATACAACCCTAAAAAACATGGGTTGTGTCCCTGTCTTCTGACTGGCATCGCCAGCAGGTGGGTGAGTCTTTAAGACCAAGCCTATACAATCTAGAGGGGGTCCAGTAGAACCGATGCAAAATCTTAAATTGCATCAGATGGATCCTTGCATCTCTAGATGCAGACCTGATGCTTTTTAGGATCCTAGCCCACTCTCCCTCCTCCAATACCAAGTTTAAATCTTTCTTCCATAACCTCTTGAGGGAAGACGAAGCTCCATTCCCCAGACTCTGAATTAACAGGGAGTAATACACAGAAGCTTCATGACCTTTCCCATAAGCAGTAATCACCATTTCCAAAGTATCTGCCGCTTTAGCGGGTGTACACCACTCCCAAAAACAGTACAGAGCAGGTGGCGCAGCTGTAAAAACCTAAAGAACTGGGATCTAGGAATCTTAAAATGTTGAACCAAATTATCAAAAGGTCTCAATACTCCACTCTCATATAGGTCACCAAGTGTAGCAACCCCCCTCCCAATCCACTCTGACCAACAGAAAGGGGAATTATTAATATGTAATTTAGGGTTCAGCCATATGCTTGAGGCAACATTTAAATAAATGTCCGAATTAAACACTCTGGACACTGTAGTCCAAACCACGTGCAAATGCGAAATAACGGGGTGTGACTTAACTTCTCCGGTTAATTTGAATGAAAGGCTTTGCAATGGCAAAATAGGGGCAAGAACTTCTTGTTCAATAAGAAACCAGGGAGGGGCTCTCTCAGGTGGAAGCGACCAATGAGCCAAATGTCTGAGACTGAATGCATAATAATAAAAGAAAATCTTGGGTATGCCTAGCCCACCTTTGTCAATCGGCCTATGTAACTTATTGAAATTTAACCTGGCATGCTTACCATTCCAAATGAAGGACTTTGCTATGCTATCAAATTGCTTGAAATAAGAGAGGGGGACATCTATAGGGAGAGATTGTAGCAGGTAGTTGAATTTTGGAATACAATTCATTTTAATAACATTAACCTTCCCAGTCATAGATAAATGTAATGAAGCCCACCTGTCCACATCATTCGAAAACCTTTTTATTAAGGGATAAAAATTAACTCTAACTAAATCAGACAAATTTGTTGGGAATAAAATTCCCAAATATTTAATGCCCTGTTTGGGCTACTGGAAGGCACCTGACTGGAAGGCCGTTACTGTACGGTATGCTGTCAAAGCCAAAGCTTCGGATTTAGACCAATTGACTTTGTATCCTGAGAACTTGGAAAAGGAATTAATAATTCTGTGGAGACAAGGCATAGATCTAGCAGGGTCAGAGACGAATAATAAAATATCATCTGCATAAAGCAGAAGCTTATGCGCCACACCTCCCGCAATCACCCCTGGAAAATCATCCTCCTTTCTTATTGCGGCTGCTAATGGTTCCAGGGCAAGACAGAACAATAATGGGGAAAGAGGGCAACCCTGCCGAGTGCCCCTATCCAGAGTAAAATAATCTGAAATTAATTCATTTGTTTGTACCGCTGCTAGAGGGTGTCTATAAAGTAACTTAATCCAACTAATAAATGTACTCCCTAACCCATACATTTCCAAAATCTTAAAAAGATAATCCCATTCTACCATATCAAACGCCTTTTCAGCGTCAAGTGAGATGGCAGTGACCAGAGACTGATCATTCACTACTGACCACATAATATTGAGGAGACGCCTAATGTTATCAGAAGAGCTACGGCCTCGAATAAACCCCACCTGATCTATATGTATAAGAGATGTCATAACTTTACTTAATCGGTTAGCTAACATTTTTGACAACATTTTTTCATCTAGTTGGATCAGGGAGATTGGACGGTAACTTTAACACTCGCTTGGATCTTTGTCCTTTTTAAGAATCAGACTGATCCGGGCTTGTGTCATGGTTGGAGGAATCTTTCCATTCTTTAATGATTCAGTATAAACTTCTAACCAAAGTGGAGCCATTTCTGTAGCATAGGATCTAAAAACTTCTGAGGCAAAACCATCTGGCCCCGTAGCCTTGCCAGTAGGTAGGGATTTAATTACCTTGTCAAGCTCCTCCAAGGTTATCTCAGAATCAAGTGAGTTTTTTTGCTCAGTCATCAGTTTAGGAAGATCTAATGGTTCCACAAAGTTCCTAATATCTTCATCAGTAGACGAAGACGTGGAACTATAAAGATCAATATAGAACTCTTTAAAGGCATTATTAATATCTGAGGTAAATATTTCACCACCAGCAGATTTCACTGAGGGAATGGTACAAAAAGACTCTCTCTGCTTTATATATCTAGCCAAAAGCTTCCCTGCTTTGTCCCCCAACTCAAAGTATGACTGTCTTGCCCTGAATAACCAAAACTACACTTTCAGCTCTGCCTCTGCACTTTTAATATCCCCATTTTAAACATTAAAATTTTCACTATTTCAAAATTATAGTCACAAGACATTGACTGTCTCACTTACTAACCTTTTCTGCATAAAGTTATAGCCAAATTTACAGCTTCATTGCCATGACCAAAATGTAGTCATTGTTTACTCACCACTATGTTGTTAAAACCCTATATGACTTTCTTTCTTTTTCTTAACACAAAGGGAGTAATTGTGAAACATGTTGTTCTCAGTAATGTCATACAATGGCAGTTTATATTGACCATCTCTTCAAGCAAATGAACACAAAAGTCTAATAAATTATTAAATGAGACTCATGATTGTTATGAAAGCATACGATAAGGTTTGGTGAGAAACAAACCGAAATCTAAAGTATTATTTAGTGAAAATATTCACTGACCATTGATCTCCTGTGTGCATTCATGATAGGGCTCGATAGTAACAGTTCATGCAGCCCCCTCGCGACATTGGGGCGTTCAAGCGAAAACTCATTTTGTTTATCTAAAAACAGGTCTGCCACAGTGATAGCAGCAACAGAACACAATACAGCTGCACACAAAACAGAACTTACTAAACATATCTGAAGAGTTTGTAGTCGAAGAATTGATGCATTTCTATACTCATCCTTATTTTTGGGAACGGAGCACTCAGAAATCAAACAGAAACATTGTCACACCATGTCCTAACTTGACGGCAACTGACACACAATAAAGGTATCTTTTCTATATTAATCAGAGTTTTTGTCCTAACCAGCAGTGACGAGCCACGGTACATTACATCGATTGCTTGTTTTCAATTTTAGGCGTCACATGGGCAACTCTATACACTGTGAACTGACACCCGTCCAAAAACTTTCAAAAAATATGGCTGGGCTTAGAAATGCATAAATTCTTCAACTACAAACTCTTCAGACATGTTTAGTAAGTTCTGTTTTGTGTGCAGCTCTTTTGTGTTTTGTTGTCGCTATCACTGTGGCAGACCTGTTTTTAGATGAACAAAAAGAGTTTTCGTGTGAATACCCCAATGTCGCAAGGGGGCTGCATGAACTGTTGCTATCGAGCCCTATCATGAATGTGCACAGGAGATCAACGGTCAGTGAATATTTTCACTAATACATTCGATTTTGGTTTGTTTCTCACCAAACCTTATCGTATGTTTTCATAACAATCACGAGTCTCATGGAATAATTTATTAAACTTTTGATATATACTTTTGAAGCTTGAAGAGATGGTCACTAAAAACTGCCAATGTATGACATCACTAAGAACAACATGTTTCACAATTTCTCCCTTTGTGTTAAGAAAAAGAAAGAATGTCATATAGGGTTTTAACAGTGACTGAATTTTCATTCTTGGGTGAACTATCCCTTTAAACAACTTTACAGCTCAAATAATAAATTAGTTTTAAAAGAAGTATTAATGTAAGTGCTTTTATAAAATTATAAGCTTCACATTTCTGCCTTTTAAACCCTCCAAAAATTTGCCACATTCAATTTAATTTTAAGTGCCTCCCTGTAACCTCCATTTTTGCTTGAATTAAAGAAAAAGAGTGGCAAGTCAAAATAATATTCTGTGGCAATCAACATTACACAAATGATGTCGATTGAGCTTAACTTGTATTGAACCTGAAATATTCCTTTAATAAATTATTATAAAAAAAGCATTTGCTTATGTTAACATATAATTGTTTTTTTTTAAAGTGTTACCACTAAAATATATGGATACTTCCTCTGTTGATCCATATTCAAATTTCATAATATGTTTTTGCCTTTTTGGAGACATTTATACAGTAATAAGTATAATTATTTAAATCTATTAATTCCAAGGAATGTTATTTGCAATAAAAAATCCACCACTCTATAAAATGGTTTTGAACAGGAACAAATGTCTGTAAATGTCTTGGAAATTCATCGTTTTAAACATGGCTACCCTGTTTGTATACTGCACTCTTTTGGTGTTTAATACATCTTTTTGCATGTCCTGATCATAGACCTGAGGTTCAAGAGTCAGATATTTATTATGGGAGGCAAGCATCTGGTCATCACCTTGTTGATGGGAAATCAGGATCAGTATGTGCCCAATGACACTCACTTACATGTGAGAGCAGCCTTAAAGCAACAGTTCATGCAAAAATGAAAAAGCTGTCATTGTTTACTCACGCTAATGTCTCTTCAAACCTGCATGACTTTCTTTTTTCCATGGAACACAATGAACCAAATTTTTTTTTATGTCATCATACCTCATCGTCATATCGCATTGGTTTTTATCACATTTCATGATCAAATGTTATGACGCAAATTTGGTCACGAGACGCAATGAGAACCCATGAGAATTCTTGGGGGAAATCTACAGAATTTATTAAAACATGGCAAAATCTGTTATGGAGCTGAAAGTACTAAACTCTTATTGGTTGCCGAAGACATTATCAATTTAGACAAAATATTGACTAAATAAACACACATGAGATGGGGGAAGTGTAGAACTTTGTGATTGACAGGTATTCCTATTTTGCAGAACTTTCTGCGGAGTTCTACACATGCAGATTCTGTGTGGCCCATGAGCTATTTTAATATCTGCACTTTTAACATGTCTTATTAACAACTCCTTTTCATATTATACCATTGGGGGCTTTAGATATTAGAGATTATGTAAAACTCGATCGTCATTCTGAGTTTCATTTTCGGCAGTGAAAAGAATGCTGTGGGAATCTGTGATCATGCCAAAGGCAGTGCTGTTTTTGTTTCCTGCAGATTAAACTTTTTCCGTCTATTTCACCTATTAGAAAATGCTATTGAACTAGCAGACAAACCTTTTGTACCGGCCACCCACTCCGTCTTCCCGATTAACATATGTTTTTTAATACATTTGTCACCTCGCTCTCTTCTCACCCACCCAATCATTGGGCTTCCATTCAAAAGTGTGAGTCAGTCTATAATAATGAAGCTGTCTTGCTGGTCTTTTTTCTTTACTCTTTTCCCCCAATTATTTTTTTACATTTGTTGTTTCACTTGAGACATTAATCTAAAACTTTTAAGCAGACATTGTACTGCCATTTTGTTTCTGTCATATATGAAAATATATTTTTGATTGATCACAAAGAGATCTACAAAAGCCATATAAACAAAAAAAATTCCTGAAATTTGAAGTAATTATGAGCTGGACTAATATTGCTTTCCCTCTGGTCTATATTCAAAGCGTCAGCCCAGCTTAAATAATCCTAAAATAAACTTTAAATATTTTTAAATAAAAACATTTTTTTTTTAGGTAAAACCTTTAAAATCAAATTCTCATTAACCACTCATCCAGTGGATCTGAGATTTTTCACAACAAATTTTTTCGGCTTTTATATATTTGCACAATAAATTGATGTTGAGTTTTTGTGGCAATAGAAATTAAAATGTAAGACTGTCAATGCAACTTCATAAACTGGGTTTAAAGGAATATTCTGGGTTCAATACAAGTTAAGCCCAATAGACAGCATTTGTGGCATAATATTTTTTAAATACAGCTAAAATCTGGGTTAAGGTGGGGCACTTACAATGGAAGTGAATGGGGCCACTCTGTAAACATTAAAATACTCACTGTTTTAAAAGTTTAGCCAAAAGACAAACAATATGTGTGTTAACATGATTTTATTGTGATCAAATCACTTACTAAACTTTTCTGTGTAGAGTTTTAGCTAATTTTACAACATGATGATGTTATGTCAACAAACCTTAAAAAGACTGTAAAAACTACGATTTAAACATCTATACAGCTGAAATAATACATGAGTTTTAACAGAAGAATTAATCTAAGTGCTTTTATAACATTATAAGCTATTATTTCTGTCTTTTAAACCCTGCAATAATTGGCCCCATTCACTTCCATTGTAAGTGCCTCACTATAACCTTGATTTATGCTTTTTTTTAAAGAAAAGGAGAGAGTCAAATTTTTTGTGGTAATCAACATTATGCCACAAATTCTGTCGATTGAGCTTAATTTGAATTGAATCCTGAAAATTCTTTAATGTGAGATCCTTTTTACAAAGAAAACAATTATTGCATTGTCCAATCAGATGTCTTCTCCATGTCTGGACGAAGACTGCGAGAAAGCGATAACTGTTCGCGGTTTTTGACTCTTAAAGATGTAATGAAGATGGTATTTATCATAGCAAATCCAGCAATTTCTCTTGAATCAATGGACAATGAACATTGAACTGGTGTCAATGTTGAGCTGCAATATTATAGACCAAAGTAAACCACACAAAATTCTTGAGATTTTTCAGGTAAAGAGTATATAGAGAAAGCAAAGCAAAACCTGGCACTTTGGATTTATTTTTTTAGTTATGATCACAGAAGTCACTAAGTCCATTTCATCTTCTTATAGCTACTGGTTTCTTCTAATTTCTGCTTGCAACTACAGTGGCAAGAAAAAGTATGTGAACCCTTTGGAATTACCTGCATTTATGTGTAAATTTGTCTTAAAATCTGGATTGATCTTCATCAGTAACAATAGTGCAATAATGAACAAACACAATTTGTTCATTAGTTACAATAATGAACTAACACAATCTGTTTTAACTAGTAACACACAAATTATTGTGTTGTTCTTGTACACATTGAATACATCATTCAAACATTCACAGTGTAGTTCCTCGCAAAAAAAGAGATCTCATAAGAACTACGATCAAGAATTGTTTCTGGAAAGGGTTACAAAGTTATCTTGAAGAGCTTAGATATTCATCTGTCCACAATTAGACAAACTGTCTATAAATGAAGATGAATTAGTACTGTGGCTACTCTCCCTAGAAGTGTCCGTCAAGCCAAGATGACTCAAAGGGCACACCGCAGAATGCTCATTGAGGTAAAAAAGAACCCTAGAGTGATAGCTAAAGACTTGAAGGAATCATTGGAACTGGTTAACATCTCTGTTCATGAGTCTGCTATAAGGAAAACATTAAACAGACATGGTGTCAATGGCAGGACACCACGAAGGAAGCTGCTGCTTTCCAACAAAAACTTAGAAGTGTGCCTGAAGTTTGCCAAAGACCACCTTGACACTCCACAACACTACTGGGAAAATGTTTTGTTGACTGATAAAACTAAGGTTGAATTGTTTGGGAAGAACATGCAGCACTACGTATGGCATAAAAAGGGCACCGCATACCAACATAAAAACATCATCCCAACGGTGAAGTACGGTGGCGGGAGCATCATGATTTGGGGCTGCTTCAGGGCCTGGACAGCTTGCCATCATCAAGGCAAAAATTATTTCCCAAGAAGCTCAGTAGAAGTTGAGTGATGCAGCAGGACAATGAGAAGAAAATGTGTTGAATAAATGTAATGAAGCCCACCTGCCCACATTGCTCGAAAACCTTTTTATTAAAGCGTCAAAATTTACTCTAACTAAATCACACAAATTTGCTGGGAATAAAATACCCAAATACTTAATGCCCTGTTTGGGCCACTGAAAGGCGCCTGGCTGAAAAGTCATTACAGGGCAGTATGCTGTCAGAGCCAAAGCTTCGGGTTTAAACCAATTAACTCTGTATCCTGAGAACTTAGAAAAGGAATTAATAATTCTGTCGAGGCAAGGCATAGATCTAGTGATGTCGGAGACAAATAATAAAATATCATCTGTGTAAAGCAAAAGCTTATGCGCCATACCTCCCGCCCCCACCCCTGGAAAATAATCCTCCTTTCTCATCACGGCTGCTAATGGTTCCAGGGCAAGACAGAACAATAATGGGGAAAGAGGGCAACCTTGCCGGGTGCCCCCATCTAGAGTAAAATAATCTCAAATTAATCCATTTGTTAGTACTGCCGCTACCGGGTGTCTATAAAGTAACTTTATCCAACCAATAAAAGTATTCCCGAACCCGTATTTTTCCAAAATCTTAAAAAGATAATCCCATTCTACCATATCAAATGCCTTTTTCAAGTGAGATGGCACCGGAGTCTGATCATTCGCCACTGACCACATGATATTGATGAGACGCTTGATGTTATCAGAAGAGCTGTGGCCCCGAATGAACCCCACCTGATCTATATGTATAAGAGATGTCATAACTTATTCGGTTAGCCAACATTTTTTACAATATTTTTACGTCTAGCTGGATCAGGGAAATTGGATGGTAACTCTTACACTCACTTGGATCTTTGTCCTTTTTAAGAATCAGAATGATCCGGGATTATGCCATGGTTGGCGGAAAGTTTCCATTCTTTAATAATTCCATATAAACTTCTAGCAAAAATGAAGCCAGTTCTGTAGCATAAAATCTAAAAAATTCAGCGGCAAAGCCGTCTGGCCCCGGAGCCTTGCCTGTAGGCAGGGCCTTAATTACCTCGCTAAGCTCCTCCAAGGTTATCTCAGAATCAAGATCATTTTTTTGCTCAGTCGTCAGTTTAGAGAGTTCTAATGGTTCCACAAAGTTTGCTAATATATTTATCAATAGACGAATACGTGGAACTATAGAGATCAAGATAGAATTCTTTAAAAGCATTATTAATATCAATGACCGAGGTAAAAATATCACCACCAGCAGATTTCACTGAGGGAATGGTAGAAAAATACTCTTTCTGGTTTATATATCTAGCCAGAAGTTTTCCTGCTTTGTTCCCCGACTCAAGGTATGACTGTCTTGCCCTGAATAGCCAAAACTCCACCTTCTGCGACAAAATAGTGTTATATCTGTATTTCAATTGGGTCAATTCTCTGAGGCCATCCGATGACATTCGGCGCTTCAGCTCTGCCTCTGCACTTTTAATATTCCCTTCCAACTCCACGAGTTCTTGTGCTTTGAATTTTTTGATGAATGAGGCATACTGTATGATCCAACCCCTATGAACCACCTTAATTGCCTCCCAAGCCACGCCCACAGAGGATACTGAGGACCAGTTGGTCTCCATATAAACACTGATTTCGGCCTTTAACATTTGTTGAAATTCAGGATTTTGCAAAAGGGATACATTAAAGCGCCAACTATATGATTTTTCTCTGTATGTGGCAACACCTCTAAACTTACTATGGCATGATCTGAGACTAAGATGTTTCCAGTTGAGCACTCAACAACAGATGAAATGAGGGACTTTCTATTCTAGAATAAATCTTATGGACTAATGAAAAAAAATGTATAGTCCCTTCCAGATGGGTTCAAAAGTCTCCAAATATCTGTAAGACTAAGATTTTTACACATCCTGTGAGGCGTCACTGTTGCTCTAGGGGGCTTGAACACTTTTGCTACACTATGATCAAGGACTGAGTCCATCAATAGATTAAAGTCTCCTCCCAATATTATATCATGAGGGGTGCCAGCGGCTTGCAACATCACTTCAAGATCTATAAAAAAGTCCTAATCATCAACGTTAGGTGCGTAAATTTTAGCCAAAATCAAACTTTGCCCCTGAATTTCTGCTAAAACAATGGTGACTCTTCCTAATTTATCTTTAATCTGTTTGAGACATTTGAACTGTAGATGCTTACTTATCAATGTAATGACTCCCCTGCTCTTACTTGAGCCAGCACTAAAGAAAACATGCCCACCCCATATCTTTCCACATTTTTCAGCTTCCTGCGGGGAAAGATGCGTTTCTTGCAGAAACACTATATCATATTTACGTTTAAGAAAAGAAATAACCTTCCTTCTTTTTATGGGGTGCCCCAATCCATTCACATTCCACGTGGAGAGAGACAATCCGCTCATATTAACATTTGACATTTTGACATATTAGAAAAAAGAGCCCCCGCAACAACTTTTCCATCAGATTGCTCAAGTCCGGTGCTTCTATACAAATTTTGTGAGACAGAATTACGCAACAGAAAATAATCTATAAAACAAACTCCAGCCAGTAGGCAGAATAAACACAAAGAACATGTAGATTCATCAACATTACTGTCCCGAAGGTGTGTTCCTCCACAAAACAAGCTCCAGCCGCTAGGCAGAACCGGCACAAAAAAAAAAATGCTGTTCAGTATCCTCGGGCAGTCAAACGAATGTTCAGTGAGCCGGCCCATTTGGCTGTTACATGAGTGCAACAAATAACCTAATCACTCCAATGTCTTGCAAGAAATATTCCACAAAACAAACTCCAGCCAATAGGAGGCTGTGGAGCAGGACATGGTCGTGTGTCTGTCACTGGGGTGAGAGGAAGTGGTAAGGGCCACAAAACTGATATTAAACACCTGTGTCTCGTTTCAGGGATGATGGAGACGAGCTTTAAAAGGCCACCTGAGCGACATACTGGGAGAGAGACCAGAGACGCTGTGTGTGTTCTAAATACTATGTTCTGAATCTGAAAAGCCAATACTTTGTTGTGAAACTGAAAGCCAATACTTTGTTATGAAGCTGAAAAGCCAATACTTTGTTGTGAAGCTGAAGTCAACTGCATTAAAAGTTGGCTCACGTGGACTGTGAAACCGGCTCCCGTGTCCTTCCAACTAGAACCCCTCTACAGAGGCATAAGCACAAATACGGTGCAAATTCATCCACAAACTGTCCCGAAGGAGTGTTATTCCACAAAACAAACTCCAGCCGTTAGGCGGAATCAGCACAAAAAGAAACAAAAAAAGGTGCTCAGCTTCCTCAGACGGTCAAGTGAATGTTCAGTGAGTCAGGCTCACTTGGCTACATCAAGAATATCACACAATGACTTATTCCATTGACTTTATGAAGGACATGGCTTGCTGTGGGCATGTAAATATTTTGCGGCCATCATCAGTGTCTATTCTCAATTTGGTCGGGAACATCAGTGCAAAAGCAACCTTCCGTTGATGTAAGAGTTTCTTGCATTCCTTGAATCGATCACATTTCTCTCTTGTCGAATTTGCAAAGTCTGGGAACAAGAAAATGCTGTGGTTCTTCCAAGAAAGCCTTCCTTTACTCCTCGCCTCGTGTAACACGAGATCTTTATCGGATGATCTCAGAAATTTAGTCAGAATTGATCGGGGCTTGTCTCCCTCCATGGATCTCCGAGCCAGAACTCTGTGAGCTCGCTCGAATTCCAGCTTATGGCCTGTTATGTCGAGCAGACTTGGGAAGAGCCCGTCTAGGAATTTCACCATATCTCGGCCTTCTTCGTCCTCGGGAATTCCAACAATTTGGATGTTTCGCTGGTTACGATTCTCCAAGTCATCCAACTTTTCCCAGACGCGCTCCAAGTCTGCCTTGGTCGCTAACGGGTTAGCAGCTAATTCCTTCTCCGATGACTCCAGATAATCGATCCGTTTCTCGACAACCAGCACTCTTGTTACCATCTCGGTGAATTTCGTCTCCATGGCAGTGATCGATCGACGTATTACAGCAAGATCCTCCAAGTCAGCAATGACCTTCGTCAGCATTGCCGACAGGTTCAACAATTGACACCGAATTTCCTTGCTGCTCAGGGGCTTCAGCTTGAGCACGTAAGTGTCTTTTAATGATTTTGAATTATTTGACATATTTTCTTCCTAGAATAGTTAAGAACAAGTGTGTATCAAATCTCACTGGTTTATGACACAAAAAGTATTACAATTAGCAAAGTGCGCAGAGCTCGCCGTTCACACATCTGAACCTTGCATGGCGCCATGTGACTCTCCAACCTTTTTTATATTTAATAATAATTTAATTGTTGCCACTTCTACCTTTTTGTACAGACTCAGTTGTGTTTCTTTCAGAACTCTCAATGTTTTCTGTCTAGATGATTGAGACAGGTGTGATCTTTTTGCTCCATCCCTCTTTAGCAGTGACACTCAAGCAATCAGCTAGAACACTAGTGGCTATATATCCTTCACCTCCCTGAGAATCTTCTCACAATGTCACAGAAATATTCATCTTATTATCTCTCCTGACTTCAGGGGGATGGAAAGCGAGCCATGATCATCACTGGGCCTAACATGGGTGGCAAGAGCTCTTTCATTCGGCCTGGTGACCATCATGGCACAGCTGGGATCTTTGTTCCTGCCAGAGAGGCATCAGTGGGCATTGTAGATGGTATATATGTGAGGTAACTTCCACCTGCCAAATGCAATTCAGATTTTTTTGCTTCTCGGTGCTAGGCTACAGTCAAGCTACGCTTTTGTAAAAGTTATAAGTTACAAGCTACTAACAGAAAGTAGCTATAGTGGGTCTCTATTCAGAATAGGCTGTGTACCGCCATGATAATCATGCGAATGGGTCATAAGCAGCTCTAAACCACTAAGGGGCACTATAACCATATAATTTCAACAGGCTAGAGCTGAATGCCTCAAAGCTTTTTCTCCCAATGTAATGACCATTAAGTTGGAGGCGGAAAGGGCAAATTAAGCTTGTTTTGCCAACCTATGGAAAAATTACTGATCTATTGTTCCTTTGTTTTCTGGCCATTAGAGAGGTAAGTTATGCATGATAGTTGAAAGCAGGACTTTAGTGACCATGACAACACCTCAGGAGCTAAGCAGACTTCAGGTGTTCGAATGGTCCTGAATTCAACAGGGTGAAACCATGCCCACCAGTTTTTTCACAGAGCCTCGGTAATGAGCGATTAAAGTGGTAGGAGAGTGACTCAAACCTATTCAGATTGTATGCCACATGTGGTAGATTTTTGAGAAACAATGTTATACTGCTTTTGAATTTCTAGAAGGAAATACCAGTAATTAAAAGGCAGCAAAATAATTACGTTAAAATTTTAGGTAAGCTTAGGTTTTAGGCTTTGGTTCTGTGTAAATGAAATACACCATCAGAACTGCTTTGCCATTGTCATGACACTCAGCACTAGTTTTCTGTCAGCTGTGTATGGGGAATAAATGCATTACGTGACTCTGTATTTGCATTGTAAAGGTAGATAGAAATTGATAAATGCAAGAAAGAAATGACTATCACAATCCAGAATGCAAATAAATGTGAGAAAGAAGACCACTGTACCAAATATTACAATGATGCCAATACGGTTGGTTCATATTTTGAATGGCAAACATCCTAACAGTGCAAGTCAATGGAAGATTTGAGATTAAAATTTAGAGAAAACAAAAATACATAGCACACAACACTTAAATTTTCTTCAAAGCCAAGAATATGAAAACAGTGCTGACTAAGAAGCACTGTAATTAGGAAGCTAATTTTAATGTTATTTTTTAAATTGCTGACACTTGCTGTAATGGATTTATTTAAACAATATATTTTTAAAAAATGGGTCCCACTATATATTAAGTTTCTTTAAATACTATGTACTAACATTAAAATACATACAATACAATGTGCTTATTGTGTAACTGCATGCTGTTCTGTAAAATTCTCACAAGATTCACATTTGCTGCTGCTGAGGTTGAGGTACAGTTTGGTTTAGAAGTAAGGTTAGAGTTTAGGTTAGGGGTAAGGGTTGGGGTAGGGTTAAATTTAGGATTAGGGGTTAAGGTTAACAGTGTAATTACAGACGTAATTAAATGCAGGTACCTTAAATGTAAGTACAGTGCAACAACACATGTACATAATAAGTACATTGAATAAAATGCTTAAGCACATAGTAGTTAAATACACCTAATATACAGTATATTGGGTGCAAAAAATGAATGTTTATATTTTGTAAAAATTCTCTGAATTATTTTATTTTTTACTTAATATTTTAATTTGTTTCTTTAGCTTTACTTTTCTTATAGTAAAACATTTCCTCTTTTGTAAAATACTTGATTTAGCGGACCCCCCAAACCCCTCCCCCCCAAGCTTATATTTGTAAGACAAATCCTTGGTATTTCTGGTGAATGGCAGCTGAAATCTACTGTATTCCCGTAATGTGTCCTTTGGATGTAAAAATGGCCTGCCTGTTACCTTTGGTCTTCTACAGGTTCACTGTTTCATACATTTATACCATGTTTTATTGCCACTATTTGTACCTCACACATTCTATATATATATATATATATATATATATATATATATATATATATATATATATATATATATATATATATATATATATATTTTTTTTTTTTTTGTATGTTCACAAAACATGTCTTGCATTATTTCTTAGAAATCTCAGTGAACTTGTCTTTCATTTAGATATATTAACTTTGTTTACTGTTGTTAGGGGTTAGCTGATTTCTGCTGATGGTGCTAGTCATTAGACTATCAACAACTACACATCCACAGCAGTTCACTAATTAGAATCAGATGTGACTTGTGCCTTCCTTTGCACTTTTTACCGGGCAAGGAAACTGCCTGTGATCTATCCAGTTTTCTGCAGGTCTATTTCACATAAGGCCAGTCATGAATTTTTTTTATTGTGTTTTCCATGCTTGAAAAAGTAATTGAAATGTCTATACTGAATATAAATTGTTCTAGTTTTCTGCTATAAAATTTTATTGGCTAGATACTGTTCTTGTGAAGAGCTTGTTTAGAGTATAACTTGCACCTAAGCCATATAATGTTGAACTTGTGAGTGAATTGTTGAGTCAGTTCACTTCATTAAATAAGCCTGTGAGTGAATCGTTCTTTTGCATCAGTTCACCTGATTAAATAAGTTTGTAAATGAATCGTTCTTTTGAGTCAGTTCACCTCACTGAATCAGTCTGTGAGTGAATTGTTCTTTTGAGGCAGTTCACCTCATTGAATCAGTCTGCATGATTCATTAGTGAATCAGTGACACATTTACATGCACTTAAAATTATTCCATGGTTTTTGCAGAAAGTGGTATTCTGAAACGTCATGTAAACGAGAACGCTGATTTCCTTACGCCGCTTAAGGGATTAAGAGAAAGCAGATTAACACACCTGGGCTTCTCTCAGAGAAACGCGGCATATGTGGTCATGTAAACACACAAGCAGCATTCTGTTGGGTGTTTGAAGAGTGTGCATGTGCGTGAACAGACCAGTAACTTGTGTCATATGATGGAACCCAACAACAAGTCAACACAATGGAAAGAATTCAACATTTCTGGGAGTACAGTGGGAAAACCACATACACTGCCACCGACTGGCATCCTTGGACGAAGTAGTCCAGTTGGCAGAAGACCATCTGGCAGCGTATCCGGGGGCCGGCGTGTCCCACGCCCTTTCTCCCACTAATGTCTCCTCCCCTGTTCTCTCCCCCACCCCTCCTTCCTTACGTCCTGTTCCGTTTCCCCAAAAACGGGGGAACATTCCCCCAAGATTGGCTCCCCAGACATGGGGGTTCTCTGCTCCAACAAAACCCGTCTCTCCCCTCTCTTCATCCCAGGTGAAGGAGTCTGCTGCCACAAGTGTGGGCGGGAGGTTTGGACCGGTCTGTTGGAGTTGCGGGGAGCTGGGTCATGTCCGAGAGCAGTGATCGGTAATGGAGGTGGGGGCCTTGACACACCACGGATTCCCGACACACCACAGACCGCCTCCGACCAAGCAGGGATGTACCAAATACCTGTGAGTATTAAGGGGTGGTACATACCAAGCCTTGGTGGATTCAGGTTGTAATCAAACCTCTATTCATCAATGCTTGGTTCAAACCGGGGCATTGGAGGCAAATAATCAGGTGAGGGTGAGGTGTGTGCACGGGGATATTCATGATTATCCTGTAGTGACGGTCACAGTAATGTTCTGGGGACAAAAGCATAATATTGAGGTGATAGTTAGTCCTCGCCTCACCCATATACTAATTTTGGGAACTAATTGGCGGGCTTTTCGATCATTACTGAAGGGGTTGTGTGTGGATGGGTCCTGTGAGAAAGTGAATCATGTGGGATGTACGAAGCGCTGGATGGAGATGCGTGGTCTGGGCCGTCTGTGGCTGCTCCACGTCAGGATGACGCTGGGGAAGGGGAGATGTCATCCTCCCCCCACCCTTAGGGAATTCCTGGTAGGGGATTTCCCTCTAGAGCAGTCACGAGATGAAACCCTGAGGCACGCATTTGACCAAGTGATAGTGATTGATGGTCAACGTCTTGAGCCGGGAATTGTGCTCACATATAAAAGTTTGGTTGTATAGAGTGACACAGGACACTCAGACAAATGAAAATACAACCCAGTTGTTGATACCAAAGAGCCGTTGGGAAATGTTATTCCAGGCGGCTCATCATAATCCGATGGCAGGTCATTTGGGACAGGGGAAAAAAACGAAGCCATCTCATGGCCCGTTTCTATTGGCCAGGCATTCACGGGGATGTCGCTGGTGGTGTGCGGCATGGCGTGAATATCAGCTGGTGAATCCACTGGCCACTCCCGTTGATTGGGGTTCCTTTTGAACAAATTAGTGTGGACCTCGTCGGGCCATTAGAATGGACAGCATGCGGGCATCAGTCCTGGTGGATTATGCAACGCGATGTCCGGAAGCAGTGTCACTGCACAACATCTCAGCACGTAGTGATGCGGAGGTACTCTTAAAAATTATCTCCAGAGTGGGGATTTTGATAGAAATCCTCACTGATCAGGGCACTACTTTTATGTCACATTCACTACATGAGCTGTATGAATTATTGGGTATTAAATCGATTTGGACAAGTGCGTACCACCCACAAACAGACGGCTTGGTCAAATGATTTAATCAGACCTTAAAAAATATGACTCGTAAGTTTGTGCACAAAGATGCGCGGAATTGGCATAAGTGGCTCGAACCCCTGTTATTTGCAGTACGAGAGGTCCTGCAAGCCTCCACAGGATTTTCCCCATTTGAATTGTTGTATGGGCGTAAGCCCAGTAGCGTGTTAGATGTCATGAAAGAAAATTGGGAGGAGGGACCTTCACAGAGTAAAAACGAAATTCAATACGTTCTTGACCTGAGAGCAAAACTCCACACCTTGTGGCGTCTGTCACAGGAGAATTTGCTGCAGACACAAGAATGTCAGTCCCGGCTGTATAACGGGAGCTCGGCTATGGGAATTTGCACCGGGAGATAAGGTCCTTGTATTGCTGCCCACATCGAGCTTGAAATTACTTGCGAAGTGGCAAGGACCCTTTGAGGTCACACGGCGAGTTGGGGAAGTCGACTATGAAGTGGTGTGTACGGATAGGGGTGGGGCACGTCAGATTTACCACCTCAACCTCCTAAAACCATGGAGAGAGGCAGTACCCGTGTTGTTGGTGACGGTAGGATTTGGACCGGAGGTGAATCTAAAAGCCAATCACTTCACCCCGGTCACTTGTGGAGACCACCACTTGCCGTCGCAACGTACGGAGGTTGCCAGGTTGGAAAATAATTTCTCTGATGTGTTCTCACCTCTCCCTGGCTACACTGATCTCATAAATCACCACATCGAGACAACCCTCAGGGCAGTGGTACGTAGTCATCCCTACCGCTTACCCGAACACAAGAAACAGGTAGTACGGGAAGAATTAAAGGCCATGCTAGATATGGGGGTAATAGAAGAATCCCACCGTGATTGGGCCAGCCCGATGGTTCTGGTATCTAAGAGTGATGGCTCGGTCCGGTTCTGTGTGGATTATAGGAAAGTAAATGTGTGTTGAAATTTGATGCTTATCCAATGCCTTGTATTGACAAACTGCTTGATCGATTGAGCGCAGCTCGCTTTTATTCAACACTGGATTTGACAAAGGGATATTGGCAGATCCCCTTAACGCCAGTGTCCCGTAAAAAAACGGCCTTCTTCACACCGTTTGGTTTACACCAATTTGTGACTCATTTAATGAACCTTGTGGCAATATAATAGCAAAGTCTTCCACGGATCCCATGTTTGTTATTTACACAAGCGTTGCGGGGAACTTATGTTGTTGTGGAGAAAGCTGCCTTCTGACTGAGCAGCATGAATACGAGAGTAAAAAGTATGCCTCTTATATAGTGCATGTAAGCTGCTTTCAGCAATACGCCGCTTTCTCGCAATAAGCCGCTTTCCATGTAAGTAGTGATGTAGTCAGTGTAATTGAAAAATTCTTTTTACAAATCCTTATCCATTAGTCACAAATGACTGGAAAGATCATGGAAAAGTCAGAAATTGTTGCAAAAGTGTGGGAACCCTGCAATTAATTAATTGGTGTTTTGGTATTTTTAGTAATTGGTATTGGTGGTATTTTGTAAACATTCTTAACAGTCAACAGCAACTTATAGAAGTGGACGGGTTTTTTGATGTATGCACAGTAGTCTGTATTAAATATTTGAGTATGTTAACTGAGATAATTACTGTTTTGCTGTGAAAATGTTTCAGTCTACACCTAAAGTTAATTAAACATAGCTGTGAGAAAAACCAGCAGGAGGGGATATGATGTAGTGTTAGTGTTGTATATATTTTGACACTGTCTGTCAGTCTAAGTCTGAACATACAGCTAACAATGAAGTGCTGCCTTGTTAATAAACATATTACTGGCACTGTTCACATCAGAAGATAATTGCCTTCACTCCCCAGAGTTGTGTTGGTTTGTTCCAATTAACAGGTCAAGATCAGGTTCAGACAGAACCCAATTAAGCCTGAAAGGTTCAGTGGCCTATAGGGTTTGCTTGGTATACCGGTATTAATGAAATATCGCAATACTAAAATTTTTTAAACGGTACGATATCATCTTGTTGTTAATTTCGGTACCATATTAAAGTATGCTGCCATTAGCAAAATGTAATGTGAGAGTTTTGAGATGAAATCAAAGACCATTTGAAAATAATAATAAAAGTCTCAATATGGCCAAGTGTGATCATTAAACAGCAGAAGAATGTCATTTAATTAAATAATATACAGAACAAATGAGAGGTGCCGTCCTGCTTGGTCATCTCCTTCACACACACACAAACGCAGCACACACTACTAATGCTTGATTTTTCATGCAGCGTGTCCAATAGTATCCATCTATAGAGCCGCAGAGCAGTGTGTTTAGTGTATAATCGGCAGTGAACTCTCAAATTACCCTTTTCACCATTGCAGCTCGGAGATTTCAGCTCACGAGTCGTGGGAAGTTTGATATATAACGAACCCTTCACAAACAGGAAGAACTTTGAAGGTCTTTCAAAATAAAAGTCCCGCTGAAATAAGAGCTCTATTCAACCGGATGCATAAAATTGAATACATATTACGACAGAAAAATATTACTACTGTATAAAAGTGTAATATTGAAAGTAGTTGCAATAATACTCATAATAATAATAATATAATATGAAATGGTTATATTATTAATATTATTATCTGTAAGCAATATCACAAAAGCAAGTGTGCTGAATATCAGCATGTTGTGATTCAGCCATGGCAGCCTTTTGCCTCAGGTAATCAGATTGTTTTCATTTAATGTTTTTATTAATACTGTAAAGCTCTGTTGTGCATCTTTTTGTTTTGACCAGAAATTATATATATATGTATATATTATTATTATTATTATTATTATTATTATTATTGAAATATTATTATTGGCTCTATATTGTTGAAAATGATTATATTTTCATTTGATTAAAGCTGTACAGTATGTATTTGATTAAACACAATTTGATCATAACATTTAATTAAAACATTTAACATGGAATCCAGAAAAAGAAAAAAGAAAAAGAATAATTTGTATCTATAAAGATATTTTGCAGTTCTTTTAATCAAGTAATTTTCTATGTAATTTCATCAAAAATCTGAGTTTAAAATATATATATATATATTTGTTGCCGAGTTAGTATCGATACCGAGGTACCAGGGCTGGTATCGTACCGAAGCCAAAATGTTGGTATCGGAGCAACCCTAGTGGCCTATAAACTGCACTCTGCTCAAGCGGAAATATTGATTGGTTATTGCAGGTGCGTAATTGTAATCTAGAATGTTGGAGAAGAGTTCACATCCTCAGCGGAGTTTCACAAAAGCCCCTTTTTAAAAGTTCATCTGCTGGTAATATCATTCTGAGCCCATAAGTGCTCTGCAAAGTTTAGATTTAAATTCAGCACAACAAAGCTGATATTGAATAAAACCTTAATGCAGTTTCTGCTTTTCATGTAATGAATATTTATTAGATACTCTAAAGCCATAGGGATGGAAATAAAATGCTATTTCTTAAAGCTGAAGTGTGTAATTTTTGCACCACTACCACCTATCACCTAACCTAATTGCAAAAAAATCACTGTTTTAAAACAGATTCCTGGAAACTTCCCCCGTCCTTCATTGGTTATACAAACAGATAGTCACACCCCTCACACTATTGGTCTAGCAAATGTTGCCGTGTTGGGCTGGATGGGACACTTAAACAAATAGAGGAATGTTTGGATACAGTTTTATGTGAAATCAATATAGAAATGGTGTACTTATTGTTGATTGAGTTATTACTATAAGATGGGATACAAGAAAAAATGGCAAAAAAAAAAAAAATGGTTACCCTAAACTTTGTCAGTTCGAACCAGTCTGGCCATTCTCTGTTGACCTCTCTCATCAACAAGGCATTTCCGTCTGCAGAACTGCCGCTCACTGGATGTTTTTAGTTTTTGCCACCATTTGGAGTAAATTCTAGACTGTTGTGTGTGAAAATCCCAGGAGATCAGCGGTTACAGAAATACTCAAACCATCTGGCAAACATTACATTTTAAATCATCTTGCATCGCCTTGCCGGACAGCGAAAGACACATTTAATAGGTCCTGATTTCCTTCTCTCACCCTCCGTGCAAAACAAGCTGAATTCCATTATATTAGCTGTGCTGATGAAAGTGGTTAGGAAATGTTTTCAGTTGCTATAGCTCACTCTGCTTGCTCTGTAATGTTATGTTGCTAGTGTTACAAACAGTGCATTAATATCGAAAGGTGATTAAAACCAATTAGAATCGAGTATTTGAACAAACCATGGTAACATTTTTATTAATTCTGCACCCAACCCTAAACCTTACCGTCAGTGGAGTAAAATTGTAATCTTGGAGGGAAAAGGCAACCTCTGAATCGTGGTCATAACTTATTATTTGAACAGTTGCTTGCTGGTTTCAAGGCAGGACGAGAACTCGGGTTTCCCATGCTGCTGACACGACGAGCTTCCGGTCGCGCCACTGAAGATGGTAAACGTGAACTGATGCAAAAATGTCTGATGGGAGATGGAGCTTGTCAGTAACTGCATGATGGGGTTGATGTCAGGGTACTGGAAGCAACATGGCAAATTCCCATGTGATCATGATGGAGTGTCATAGTGCTTTCTGACCTTTATTGTGTTTATAACTTAAGTTTAGTATTAGCCTAGCATTAGGCCACCAGAATGATTAAAATGCAAACATCGTATTGTTAGGTGATCAGTCGTGAATTATTCTTCAAGAAAGACTTGAATCTTGAATGGGTGAAGCATAACAGTCACTGGAACATAATTATAGTATAGAAGCATAAAGATGTCAGTTTGTTTTAATATTCTGGTTGCCATAGAAAACACCATGATTGCAACAGCCATGAAAGTGTCTGATAAAAATTCTAATTACACTTGACTCAGAAACCCTAAAAATGGAAATGTGGTTGCACAGCCTAGGCTCTATTACCCAGGTGAAATCTAACAAATCTAACGTTTGACAAAAACGATGAAGAAAAAATGAACAGAAACTGATGTAGTTGTGTCAAAATGTTTGTAAGAAAACATTTAGAGATGGGAAAGCAACAAATAAGGGAATGAAAGTGGCATTTCATTGCTGAGACGCTCATCAAAGCTGACTACAGATACAGTACCATCTGTGGTTACTCTCTCAAGTATGGCCATGGACTGCAATTTTAGTCCAGCTCGTGTCAGTGGTGTTCTGCATACATTTAAAAAATATGACGAAAGCTCTTATCAGGTTAGTGGTAGTGATTTTTATAAAAATGAAAGATTAGTTTGTGATGGAGAGCCTATAAGTCGGTCTCCATCATGTAATTGTAACTGTCTTCCAAAGGACTTTTTTATTTGATTCACCATTTCTAATTATTTATTTGGGGTTTGCTATTTTAGTTTTTCTGTTTTTAGCAAGTGGGCAAAACCATTAAGGAAGCACATACCTTAAAAACTAAATTTTGCTATGTTAGGAATATTTACTGTTTAATTGTACAAATGTTTATCCGTCCTGTTTATTGTATTCATTAGTATTTTTTTAACTCTCATTTTATCTCTCATTCTTATTTATTTATTTAAAGGGACTTTGTATAAGAACGGTGTGGTGTGGTTTAATTTTATTCAAAACACAAAATAGTATGTTCCAATTTCCAGAAGTGGTAAGTGGTATTGCAGTAAATACGCTGATGAGCCAAAACATTATTTCCACTCACAGGTGAAGTGAATAACTTTGATCATCTCCTAACAAGGCCACATGTCAAGGTCTGGGTAGATTAGATGGTAAGCGAACAATCAGTTCTTGTAGTCAACATGTTGAATGCAGGAGAAATGGGCAAGAGTAAAGACCTGAGCGACTTTGACAAGGGACAAATTGTTATGGCCAGAAGACTTGTTCAGAGCATCTCTGAAATGGCAAGGCTTGTGGGGTGCTTGAGGTCAGCAGTGGCAATAACCTACTGACAGTGGTCCAAGGAGGGACAAACCACAAACAGTCGACAGGGTGTTGGGTGCCCAAGGCCCATCAATACATGAGGCCAACGAAGGCTATCCCGTCTGGTCCGAACCGACAGAAGGTCTACTGTGGCACAAGTCAGAGAAAATTGTAATGAGGGTTACGGGAGGAATGTGTCACAACACACAGTGCATCGCATCCTGCTGCTATGGGGCTGCATAGCCACAGACCAGTCAGAGTGCCCATGATGACCCCTGTCAAAAGTGCCTACAATGAGCACACGAGCGTTGGAACTTGACCTTGGAGCAGTGGAAGAGGGTCGTCTGGTCCGATGAGTCCCGTTTTCTTTTACATCACGTGGATGGCCGTGTACATCTGCGCCATTTACCTGGGGAAGTGAAGGCACCAGGATGCAATGTGGGAAGATGACAAGCCGGTGGAGGGAGTGTGATGCTCTGCGCAATGTTCTGCTGGGAAACCCTGGGTCCAGCCATTCATGTGGACGTCAATTTGACACGTGCCACTTATCTAAACATTGTTGCAGACCAGGTATACCCCTTCATGGCAATGGTATTCCCTGATGACAGTGGCCTCTTTCAGCAGGATAATGCGCCCTGCCACCCTGCACACATTGTTTGGGAATGGTTTGAGGAACATAATGAAGAGTTCAAGATGTTGCCCTGGCCTCCAAATTCCCCAGATCTCAATCCAATTGAGCATCTGTGGGATGTGCTGGACCAACAAGTCCGATCCATGGTGGCTCCACCTCGCAATTTACAGGATTTGAAGGATCTGCTGCTAATGTCTTGGTGCCAGATACCAAAGAACACCTTCAAGGGTCGGCGTTGTTTTGGCGGCACAAGGAGGACCAACACCATATTAGGCAGGTGGTCATAATGTTTTGGCTCATCAGTGTATATATACAGTATATTTATATGTAGATACAATCTATAAAGGCCTTCCGCCACTAGAGGCACTAGACTAGTAGACAGATTTTGTTGTGTTTGGAGAACAAGGAACAAGGATGGTGGTGCTGCTGCTGCAGCGTAAGAAAACTCCGGCCTCTGTTATTGTTAGAGGTGAGTGCTGTTTCATCGTGTGATTGTCCTTGTGACTGCCTTGGTCCCTATCACATTGCTATTAACAAAAGATAATTCAGTGATTGGTAGATCTTTGTACATGACCTAAAGGCTGACACATTAATTCAGGTCAATTACAATGGCATACAGCAAGACAGGAACCCATTAGAGATAATTTTCTTTGTGCAATCCTAGGAAAAGAAAAAATAAATAAATCCAAACAGCACAGTTTAAACTGCACTGGTATAAGAGCAAGAGTTCTGCAGCAAAAACATACCCTAGAGATTTATCTCTATATGGTGATTTTTCAACAGCATTTGGGTTTTCCTGAACTGTCAGCATCTTATAAAATAATGAGGCTCTAAATTTGCCCAAGACATGAGAATTTTGTGTGGCACTTCATATTTTATCTTAAAGTTCTTAAAGCTTTAACAAATGTGATCAGCCACCCACCATATTTTGGTACTTAAATACTGGGCGGTCTCCACATGCTCAGGAAATGTATTATAAAAGTAGTTATAGATCTCATTCATAATCATCTGCAACTGAAGTGTGGTCATAATTCATTTGAATTGGGCTGTAGTCTGTGTAATGAGTGGCTTAACTGGTGGCAGTGAAGACAGCCAATCCAACTTTGCAATTGACACAACATATGTTTTGATGTGGTTTAAAGTAATGTTCTGGGGTCAATTCAACTGAAGCTGTATTGAAACCCTTTGTGGTATAATGTCAATTAAAACAGAAAATAATTTTGACTTATTTTTTTATTTTTTTTTTAAAGCAATAGTGTTTACAATAATGCACATATAATGGAAGTATATGGGGCCAACATTCTGGGGGGTTTGAAAGTAGAAATGTCAAGCTTTTAATTTTGTTAAAACCCTTATAAAGATATATTTAGTTTAAAAAAAGTATATTATCTCAACTGTGATGTTGTCCAAATTGTCCTCTTTGAGGTGGGACTACTTTTCGAGGTGGATGAGCTTCTGATTATGTGTTATTCTGGTATCCTTGTACTGTATATATCATGCATAAGTTACTACGTTTAACATAGGCGCGGGAACACGTTTTTGGCAAAGGGTGCTGCAGTTTAGGCAGAAGATATACACATGCACGCGCAACGAGGGCATCAGAGAACCACGTGTCTCCATGGGGATCATGTCTATCACCACACTCACACACACACACACACAAAATGTATATGGAACGTTTTCACCAGCATTAGTTATTCTACCATGTTCAAAACTGTTGTCGTGTCAGTGTGAATGAGAAATAACTATAAAACACAATATAATTATTCAGACAAAATAGCTATTAAAATGAACCCATATGCTAAAATATTATGCTATTAAGAAATGTCCTACCTGTTACTTGACGCTCAGGTGTTGCTAATAAAGGTCTTCATGAAATTTCCAATATCCGAGGTGGGATTGTGTATGTGCATTAATCCAACATGTGCGAGTCTTTGCTGGATCATTTTACTTCGTAACCAAGTAAAAACGAGCTCCAATAAGTTTAAATACATACGATATGAAGCTTGCAGAATCGCCGAGCACCGCTGACCCATTGTGTGCAAAGTGTTTCAGTTACATTTGCATACAGCGATTGTACAGGGAATAATAATTGAGGAATACAACAACACAAGCGATTCACGTTAAACATAAACAAACACCAGAAGATGAAGTTAGGGAAGACAGCCCGTTGCTCAGCTGAGGTTTTAGCATCATCCACATGGCGATGAAACACGATAAAGTTCCAACCTGTACTTTTTTTAAATTATAATTTCAAAGGATGAGTACACGAGTAAAGCACAATACTTTTCTGAAGAAAAAAGCTTAAGATTGAGGATGCATTTGTTTTTATTCATATAAACTATAAATATTGCACTACAATAACACAATTTAGTCGTAATTTATTGTCAAATTACTGTTTCATTGTTAATGACGACGACTTCTTCCTTTTTTTTTTTTTTTTGCTTTTGTGCAAATAAACGGAAAAAATGGAAAATAAAAAGTTTACTAGTATCCATCACAACGGCTCTCTTTATTCCGGCAGAGCCCTGCCCACAAGCATGACAAATCTCTCTGAAACAGTACGTGATTTTTAACATAAATGACAGATATACTGAAAGTGAAAATTGTGCTATATACTGCATAAATACAATGAAATATATGAAATCTCGTTGATACTATTTTCAAGTCTTGGTCACTAGGGGGTGCTTCAGCACCCTCAGCACCCCACTTTCCGCACCTTTGAAGATTAACCAGCTTTACCTGATGACAGGAGTTGGAATATTGGATAAAACTTTGCACAGACAAGGTTAGGTGATCTTATCACACTAGTTACATGTTAACATGAGGATATAATTTTTTAAACAGTGTCTATATAAAGTATGTTTTGCCTGGCCCCATAAACTCCATTAGTATGGGAATTACTGTAACAAAATCAAAAAAGTACAAAAGTTCAAGTCAAAATAATTTTCTGTGGTAATCAACATTATGCAACTAATGCTGCCAATAGAGCTTAACTGGTATTGAACCTGGAAAATGTACTTCAATCTCAGGCTTACATTAACTTATGTAACAGGTTCTGGTTCTGGCAGGATGCATCTGACAACATCTCAAGGGGCAGGAGCACCTTTATGGAAGAGCTTGTGGAAGCATCAGATATTTTGGCACATACCACCTCCTGTTCACTGGTTATCCTAGATGAACTCGGTCGAAGCACCAGCACATATGATGGCATCGCCATCGCCTATGCTACCCTGGAGTCCTTCATCAGAGATGTAAGTAAGATGGAAAGATTGAGAGTCTTTGCTTGGGGCAAATATACCTAATGATTGTCACATGTTTTCATGTCATATTATGACTTCTTTTTAGTCAAGGTCACTAATTAGTGGACCCCGCTCCGGATCCCAGATCACCGTCACCTGGGATTGATGCAGTGGGGCAAGCCAAGCAACCCTATTTATAGAGCTTACTTAAACGTGCAGGCAACCACTGATATATTTTTCATTTATTCAGTTTTATTTATATTAATACAATTATTATGTTGTAAAAATGTCCATTTTTTTTTTTTTTTTCTGTTTAAGATTATGGAAAGTGATCATTTAAGGAATATTCCAGGTTCAATACAAGTTGAGCTCCATCGACAGCATTTGTGGCATAAAGTTGATTATCACAAAAATTAATTTTGACTTATCCCTCCTTTTCTTTAAAAGGCAGAAATCTGGGTTACAGTGAGGCACTTACAATGGAAGTAAATGGGGCTAATCCGTAAACATTAAAATACTCACTGTTTCAATAGTATAGCCACAAGACGTAAACAATCTATGTGTTAACATAATTTTAGTGTGATAAAATCACTTACTAACATTTCTATGTAAAGTATCACATTTTTCAACTTCGTTGCCACGATGACGTTATGCCGTAAACCCTAAAACGACCGTAAAAAGGAATATTCAAACAACTTTACAGCTCAAATAATACATACATGAGTTTTAACAGAAGAATTAATGTAAGTGCTTTTATAAAATTATAAGCTTCACATTTCTATGTTTAAACCCTGCAATAATTGGCCCCATTCACTTCCATTGTAAGTGCCTCACTGTAACCTTGATTTTTGCTTTTTTAATTTAAAAATATTTTTTTGTGGTAATCAGTATATTTCTACAAATGCTGTCAATTTGTTTTAACTTGTATTGAACTGGAATATTCCTTTAAAAGGTACAAAATGCCATAACTGCAAGCAATTGCTCTAAAATCTTGTACAGTGTAAAAAAACATTTATGTTTTTGTCTGAATTTTTTGGCATCTGGCAAATGCCTCTGATTTCTCTTTTCACTCAAATCTGCTGTTACAATGGAAGGTCATGAATTGTGAGAGAGTTAACAAGACAGTAAATGGAAGTTTTTCAATTGTAGTTCTTTGGTATTCAAGATTTACTTTGCAGCTTCTGTGTGTAATGCTAACTTGCAAGTTTGACAGGGTAAAGACATCTTTGACTCGCAGGATTACAATCACGTCAGTGACATTGTGTTAGAATTACAGTCTGTGGGGACAGCTGAAGGAGAAAGTGTCTTAAGCTCTTTACGGATGGGATTAGTTTTATATTGGATCAAGGGCTAATGTAATAATTACTAGAGCTTCTCTGTGATATTTATCCTGTGAGAATCGGTCATGTCAGTAATTTTGCCGGACTTTTTACGGACTGCGTGATCCCGCACCGGTAAAGATTACAGCGTCTTTTACCTACTATAAAACGCTTGGTAAAAATTACCTCTTGTTATACTAATCCCGTGCGAATTGACATGCTGAAAAAAAGCCAACAAATCTGCACTGTCCAGCCTGTGAGCCCTTTACTATCTTTGGTCTTTAAGTTCTCCAAGTGTCTGAAGTGGAAAGTAATTAGTAGACACCAGAAAATGTAAGACATCTTTTTATAACCTTGTCTGTTGTGTATTTCTCAAGCATTTTAAGCTGTTGAATGTTTATTTACCTATGTAAAAGAGAAAGAAACTAGCAGTTATTTGTTAGAAAAAATGAGAAGGTACACAAGTAAGTAATTTTGTGATTTGAGCAGAGTGAATGGGGAAAATTGTGTTGGGGCTTGTATGTTGTTTGGACACTGCATCCCCGCTTTTCACAATATATTTTCCAGAGGGACAAATAAAATTACATAATGTGAGGATTTTCCATATTTTTGATTGAAGAGTGTAATATATGATTACAGGCTCAATAGTGTCACCAGTTCTATTATATTTTACCAGATATTCTCATCAGTTTCTTCTAATAATTCCAGATTGTATATGCTCATGTTTAAGGTCGTGTCCGGGAAGGTAATCCTATCTGAATAAGGCTTTAGACCGGAATCAGCAGTAGAAATTACCGGTTACAATGCCTTATTTGAATGTGTGAGCATCCACAGTTTTAAATACAGTTCTCTGTCAGTTGGCTACACCTGGCAGCTTTTGAAAATACTGCATTCAATATTTTATTGGCCTAGTAGGTCCCATTCTGACAGAGAACTTCGACAGAGTCATAGAAAGTTACTGGGGAGCATTAATGGTTTGTATTCCAAAGCAAAGGATCAAGGGACTCCAGGGAGCATAGTCCCCTCCGAGACATACAGAAAAAAATATCTTATAGCAGTACATCCAAGGAGATGCAGCACATCTAGAGTACTGTATGTCTCCTGTGAGACACTTGTTTAAAGCTGCTGTGTAATTTGTTTGATATTAAATACTTTCTCCTATCCCAGCTTAATGTGTAATATTCGTCGGTTGATTTCCCTGAGAAGTGTAAACACTGACTGCTTTTTGTCTGCTGTTTGAGCATCCCAACATGGCAACATTGGCTTAAATGAATAGTTCACCCAGAAATGAAAATTCTCTCATCATTTATTCACCCTCATGCCATCCCAGATGTGTATGACTTTCTTTTTTCTGCAGAACACAAATGAAGGTTTTTAGAAGAATATCTCAGCTCTGAAGTGTAATCCAGCTTGAAATCATGATTGTGCTTCGAGACTGCAATGTCAAGATGTAAAGTGAAAAAGTAGTTACATTTTGGTCTTTTCTCACCCAAAATCGATTGGATCACTTCAGAAGACATGGATTAAACCACTGGAGTCTGATGGAGCTTTAAAGGTGTTGATACCCATTCACTTGCATTGTATGGACCTACAGGGCTGAGATATTCTTTCAAAAAAGAAAACTCATACACATCTGGGATGGCCTGAGAGTGAGTAAATGATGAGCAAATTTTCCTTTTTGTGTGAACTACTGTATTTCTTTAAGAAATGAGCCAACGCGTGAGTTTTGTTCAGGACCTTGTTTGTCTGAACGGTGGTAAACTGGGTGAGTGTTCGGGAAAGCTTCAAATTAGAATGTCATATCAAATATGTTTATTTACTGTTTATATTACATTTGGTATGATCTTTTTTTTAACCACATAATTAACTTAATTTAGCAAATTACAACAGATTATTTTTTTCTTTAATGCAATGCATGCCACTTCACACCACCATCATCAACACACCACATTTTGCTGCCAAGTTTAATGAGAAGCCAGTGAATTGGCAATAATATAATTTACAGCTTAAAAGTGCTAATTAGTTAGTTATTGGCTGTAGATGTTCATATTGGAGGTAAACTTCACTTTAGATGCTGCACTGGTGTTTGGGTTTCCAGAGGTTTGACTTTATTGGGTATTGCACAGTGTTGCAAGTCTCTATGATATAAGCTCAGGTGCAAGATCTATTACTGTCTTTCTTTTTACAGTCTTTCTCCCACCACATGTCTTATGTATAACTGATACGGACTTCTGTTATTTACTGTATTTACTGGCACATGTGGGTTGTTTGCCACAGCTGTGATAAAGAATATTCAAATAATTTCTTTGTACTTCACCAGGGCTCAACAATAAGGATAGTGTGAGAGTTTCGGGCGAGTTGATGGAAGTCCAATGAATTGTGTTCCAATGAATGTTCTTTTGTTGATCATGTGTTCTTTTGTTGATCATGTGTTCTTATATCTTGCAAACCTAAACATTTGGTTTTCCATGATGTATTGAATGTTGTTGCTGCATGTTCCGATGATTTAAATTTGTCACCAAGGTAATGTTATTTAGTTGGCTGATATAGTTTTGTTGAAACTGTGCGAGTGACTTGTATAGTCTTGGAAGCATAAGTTAGATTGGGTTCATAATTAGTAACAAAATTGGGATGCATGCACCGATCTGATACCTGGATCAGAATCGGCTCTTATACTGACCTTTTTAAACAGATTGGGTATCGGACAGACAAGACCAATCCAAATCCGATGCTGCGTTTTAGTCATGGTTGTTATTGTCAAGCTCCAAAAATAACATAAAATAACAATAAAAGCTTTATAAAATTACTGTCAACTTTACACAGAAACTCAAAGGTTTTCCTTGAGTTTTCCTAAAATAAAAGCCAGACTATTGTAAAATAAACTTCTATTATTCAGTGTTGTAACCAAAATAATAATACCTTTTTATTATTATTTTTATAATTATTGATTTGCTTCTTTTCCATTGAAACTTTGCACTGGAATTACTGTTAATTTTGCTGCTGCATTATGTAGTAGACTAGTTAACAATAGAGTTTTTCATCATAATCTACACATTTTCTGTGTAATTTCTTTTTATTTTATTTTAATTATTTTATAATGAAATTTGTAGTTTAAGGCTTTTTTTTTTTTTTTTTTTTTTACATTTAAAAGAGTACTCCCAATCAGTTTCACACAGTGATGTATCAATATTTCAATCTTATCAAGAAAAAAGAACTGTGGTATCGGATCGGTATTGGTTGGCCCATTCCTAGAGTTTGGGTATCAGAAATGGTATCAGGAGAAAAAAAGTGGTATCAGTGCATCCCTAAAACAAATCATTAAGGTGATGGCATACAGTCATTTTCTAGGAAAAGTGTTGATGAAGTTTATAGCTGTTACTGAGTCACATTATAACAGTAAGGTTTCCTGCATTTATTGCTAATTTGAAACATACATTTTATTGTAATTCTTTTTTAAAAGACACAAATGACAAATAGAAAAATCTGTTGTTAAAAAATGAAATTTCGTATTATTCAAAGGCAGGGTAAGTGGCGCTCAAATTTCATTTTGTCCCAGACTCTGTATTTTAGGCGATGAGGCGGTCATTAATATAGGGGATAAATATACAAAACATTGGGTCCTAGCCAGTGTTATGATTGGCAGACAGATTGTTCTTAGGGGATGGAAGTCGGCTGGAGCGCCCTCATTTCAGGAGTGGTGCACAGAGATGGGGAGGGTGGTGGCATTTGAGGAAATGTCATGTAGAGGGCTGGGCAAGTTGGATTCATTTAATAAAAAATGGGGCAGCTACTTGGCCTCCTTGGAGGGCTCTCGGGGAGGGGCAGTGGAGAGAGAAGTGTTGTTTTAAATGTGTGTGATTATTTTTATTTATTTATTTGTGTTTTTTAATCTATTTTTCTTTGTGTGTGTGTGTGTGTGTGTGTGTATATTGAAGTGTGACCACAGGGATATTTGTTGAGGGTCAGGGTGGGGATTGGGAGGGGGAAAGGGAATAATGGGGGTTAAATGTTGATTCTGTGTCAGAATCTGATTCGATTTGTCAATTGTATGAATCAATAAAAACTGTTAATCAGAAAAAGGCAGGGTAAGTTAAAATGTAACTACTGGCCTGACTGAACCAGCAGAAAAATCATTATTGTTGAGTCCTGCTTTATTCTTCTCCTCATATTGACCTCTCTCTCCTCTGCTCTTCTTCTCCCCAGCAATTTTCAATTGACGTTTTTATCATTGGGAACTTGTCCTTATAGCAGGGTCTGCTTACTTAATCTGTCAAATAAGAAGCACTTTGACAAGAAGCACTAATCATCAGCTAATTATCAGCCTGTATAGGGAATGTGCCAACAGGCATATATAATATTTATGCATTTAATTAATTGCAAGCAGAAATAGTACAAATTTTGACATTAAACGTGTACTTTGTTAGAAATAAACAACATGTTTGTCAATTAATTGTTTGTTTCAAAACTGTTGATGTATAATACATTTGTAAAAGAGGAGGCGAGAAGCAGCTTTCCTTGTTAAGGTGAGGATTTATTTTTCCCTCTTCGCAACACAACTTTTTTTTACAGTTTTCCTTTAAGCACTAAGTTAAACAACTATCACATACTGCTTCACAAATAAACTTTCATTACTAAAAATCTTTGCTCTGGCTCAGCTCTGTCGTGTCCAGTCTCTCTCTCGACTAAGTGCTGTGTGGCTCTATTTATGCCGTGCTCACTGAAATTAGAGACAGGTGTTAGACATAATTTAACTCTGGTGTGAGCGCCCTTACCGCTTTCTCTCTCTCCGGAGAGATGCTTGACCATGCCCCCGCTGCCACAACATTGAAAACCACAAGTTGTCTCTACTCATTCGATTGAGTAAACTCGTTCCCTCAGTTGATTTGAGTAATGGGATCTCCAAAACGTATATAATTAAGTTGAATTAACTTGGTGTTCATATAGACTGAACTTAACTATTTATTTTAAGTTAACTAGATGCAAGTAGACTTAACTCAGATTTGCTATTTAAATATTGTTGTTTCGACTGTTGTTAATCATTTTAATTGAATTGATTAAATTTTAGATCAAACAATAGCACAGCTCAAAGAAAGATCATAACTGATTTTAGGTCAGTCATTAAACAAACTTAATACAAAGAAATGCATGTATACCTGCACTGTAACTGTACATGCACAAAGAGAATTAGTCAACAGGGTCTAGCTTAACCAAATGGGACACTGATCACCCTAAAGGCCAAAGTATACTTTGGGGGTCCGTGTTGCGGATCGCTCCACACACAGTATGTGTGACGCAAATTGCGTCATCAGCACAGCCACGCGGCTTGACTGCCGCCGCCTAGTTTTTGTTGACCCGCACACATAGTCCTCGGCTGTGTGCGTCACTGACTCATGCACCTGCTATTGACTGTACTAAAAGAGTATCACAAGTAAGTTGTAGGGCAAATGCGTCAAATGCGTTTGTATTCGCTCTCGTCAGAAAGGTAACGTGGTCGACTGGCCCGGATAACGCGACGACTGTGTTTTTCAAAAACTTTTTGAAATGTGTACTCTTCGGACCAAAAAACACAGTTACACTGTTCTACTTTCCATCTAAGATGAGACTGAGACCAGAGAAGTCGGCAGTGTTGATGTAGGGCTTCTGCTTTGCATAGTAAAGTCTTAACTTGCATCTGTGGATGCAGCTGCGAGTGGTGTTGACTAACAAAGTTTATTAAAGTTATCCCAAGCCCATGTTCATGATATCCATTACAGATAATTGATGTTTTTTAAGACAGTGACGTCTGAGGCACATTCAGAAATGGTTTTCGTCTTGCCCATTATGCGTTGAGATTTGACCAGATTCCTTGAATCTTTTAACTATATTGTGCACTGTAGAGGGCGAAATGCCCAAAATCCTTCCAATTTGTCTTTGGGGAACATTGTTCTCAAAGTGCTAGATTATTTGCTGAAGCATCTGTTGGCAAATTCACAAGTCTTGAACGATCCTTGCTCTTGAAGGACTAGGCTGTTTTTGGAGGCTCCCTATATACTATGACACGATTGCCTCACCTGTTTAACATCTCCTGTTTCACACCGCCCTATTTCAACTCATCAAATTGTTATTAGTCTTAAATTGCTGCTCTCTCAACTTTTTTGGAGCGTGTTGCAATCAACTGATTTGAAATTGCTGTACATAATTATATTTATTTTTATTTTTTTAAACAATGATATTCACAAGGTAAAACATCATATAATGTGTAGTTGTAGTGCTTTCAATATAGCAAAGGGTGAATATAATTTACAAGTATAATTTTTATTAGCTTTTTTCATACTGTCCCAACTTTTTCGGAATTGGGGTTGTATGTAAACTGGAATCCACTGAGAATACCATGAAGATTTTACACTCTTGCTGTACAGCTGGAGTTGTGGCACTGCGGAGGTTCAAAAATAAAATGCTTCAATATTTGTTCAAGCATGCGCTTCACATTGAAATTTCCCCCTTCACACTAGAACAGCTTTTTGCCCATGCCCGTTTGCCTTTACAGTACATACATATGTCCTGGCAGCATCTTGCAGAGTGTCTGCACATTGCCATGGCAACAAGGCTCATCCTGCGCATTCGCTCACCTGCTCTGTATTTAAGAATGTAAACACATTTGTTGTGTAACACCCTTGAATGCTGCATTGTGAACAGCCTTGATGCAGAACTTTCTTCTGTGGGCAAGAGGAAGTGGAGCAGCACTGGTTGCCATAGCAAAGCTCTCCGAGCTTATGTGAGAAGTAGACAGAATTGTTCCTCAATATTTAGAGAGGATGTAAGTTGACATATCTTGAGAATCGATGAAGTGAGGAGGTGGGCTTAAGTTGTAAAATGTCAGGCAAAGGCTATTTCCTTTTGGTGTTGTACAACACCTGGCCTTGAAGAACTCTCTCCCTCTTTCTCAGTGTAAAAGGTTGTGTAAAAAAAAAAAAAAGTTACCTAGTCCCAGCTTCACACGTGTCTAGGGATGAGAATCTAAAAGAATTTAATGATTCCGGTTCCGATTCTGACTCTTTAACGGTTCCATTTACAAATCTTAATGAGATCATTTGATCTCCAGATTAGATATAACAAATCAGAGATACATTTTATATGATTCTTGCAAAAGGTGTTTACACAGAAGGCATAAATGCAATACAGTAATTGCTTCTACTGTAACTATATATTTAAATAAAAAGTTCTAAACATCAAAAATGTACTTTTTTTAAAATAAAAATATGAACAACCAGTCAGTGACTGCATTGCCTGATTTAAGTGTAAAGTGCCTTAAGTACAACATTTTCAGTTCTTGTTTTTTGAATTTTATAAAAAAAATAAAAAAAAACTGTGAAAGTTGTAGTTAATGGTTTCTAAATGTGTTTAGGCTATTCGTTTTTTCGTAACAAATACTATATTGAAAAAACTATTAACATTTACCTAACCACAGTAATGTGGAGCCATCCATGGTCTTACCTGTGGTAATGGCCTTATCATTACAAAACCACTATTAAACAATGGTAAAACAATGGTAAACTTATATATAGGCAAGTGCAATTTAGAATGAAGAGGTTAAAACTTCCATTATTGACAAATGTTCCTCCTGTTCTATCCTACTCCTGTTCTTGCTGGCCATGTTTGCCTTCAGATATTCTAGAGGTGACTTAAATCATGACACTTCTGTCCTGCTATACTCATATCATTCGTGTTCAAATAAAATGTCTAAACAAATGCATGCCATTACAGTCTCCAGTTACCTTTATCACTTCTAGGCTAGTGACCTTGAAAACTACTAGCCACAGTGGCCGTGAGCCAAAAAGTTCATTTGAAACCCTGCTTGTAAATGTGAATTTTTGTCCTAATTAGTTTACAAGTGATGTTTTCATCATGCTGGGTAGACCCATCCACAGTGAAATCTCAAATCTCATGTCGCGCAGCATTTTCACTTTCAGTATAGACAGGAAAATGACTTAGGAAACTTAGAGCACTGTGCCTGGTTAGGACACAGTGTCAGACATGGGTCAGACATGTCAGACAACAAAACGTTTTTGACTGCTGCACTGCATCTCGCTGTTGTTATTTATAATTTTTGTTTTTTCAGGGCCACATTTTTTAAACGCATGTCAAGTTTAGCTTTTTTTCTTTTTTAACTCAAGTGCATGTTTGGTGTGAATGGCACCTAAATGTTTTTTATCTGGTGACCTGAGTGTAATCTTCTGACCTGCCAAAATGAGACTTTTGTCATCAAAACTAAAAATGTAATGTCACGAGCAGCTTCATGTCTCTTGTTCTGCTTCATCGCTCTTGTTTCAATCCCCTCCTTACGCTTCATATTCACACTCCAGCTCAATGCCTCCCCAGAGCCCGCTGAAAACACAAACACATCAATAAATGAAGAAACGAACACATGAAGAAACGAACACATCCCCCTCTTGAATGAAATCTGCAATACCACTATGCACACACAGTCTGCCGGGCCACTGATAATGTTAATAAATGTATTAAATGGTGAGTGAGGGGGCGTCTGCTGTTTGCGTGGTTTGTGCACCTGGCTCAAGGCTGTCTCACTCTTGTCACGCAGTAATATGGAGACTGGATGCTGACTAACCAGATCTATACACCGTTATCCCTCAAAACAGATTGCAATGTTAAAATACTTTCTTGTATTCCAGCTTTATTAGCAGAAACAATCAAGCCATTTGTGGATTGTGTTATGTAGTGCCTCTGTGGTTCTATCAAAACATTGCTGTTTGTTTGAGTGTCCTGACTGCCTGACATGGTTACATTGGCTCAACCAGTGGTGTGAGTTTTGGGGAAAGACGGGGAGAGTTTTTGGGAAATCCATTTGAAAATGGTCTTTTTTTTTCTTTTCTTTTTTGCAACTCCATTTGGTGACACTAGAGGCGCAGAAATGAAACCCTTCACTTTTAGGTTTGATTCAGATAAGTGAAGCTAGATTGAATGCTTTTCTTGTCTGCTTACTTACTCTTCTCAGTGTGTTTCTGCAGGTGAAGTGTCTGACAGTATTTGTGACCCACTACCCTCCCTTATGTGAGCTGGAGCAGCTGTACCCGCAGCATGTGGTGAACTATCACATGGCTTTCCTGCTCAGTGAGCCAGAGAGTATCTCCACCAACCCACTGTGCATCAGCTACCTGCATCGCCTTTTGATTTGACAATTCACACACAAAGTCACACATATGTATATCTGTAATTGCATTATACTGTATAACAATATATATAATACCAAGTGGCATCTACAAACAAATGAGGAGACCTTTTCTCGGAACCAATTTTACTTTGCTGAACCGTTTTTTTTTTTTTTTTTTTAAATGACTTTCAACAAACTAGTGTCAAGGTGATTTTGAGTGGATGTATGAATTCAGTTTCCCTCAAGTTCACAAAAGTGTCCTGGCAGACTAACCACATGTGTAGTTCAGCACATGGACTATGGACAAGTTTGACAGCCATACATTTTGTCTTCATTTTGAAAAATATATCTAGTCATTTATCATTTGAAACTTACTGTAACAAACTTTTGATGAATTGCTTTGCTTACAAAAAAATGCACTTGTACTATCTTTATTCAATGTAAATGCCACTTAGTTTGATATTTTATCTAATACAAAGACATCTATGAATTTTTAAGTGTAGTCTCACTTTTTGGGACAAAGGATATTTCAAGAACATTTCCAAGTAAAAGGGCTTCTTCAGCTGTGATGGTTATCACAATGTGATTTCCTTACAATCACAGATGTCATAATCTTCTTCATTGGGTGTCAGGTCACATAAGGTTTCAGAGTTTTAGCAGTCATCAGTAGGTTGTTTGGCAGTATTTCCTTTTATTTTGCACTGTTTTGTAACCAAATGCCCGGTCCCTGCTTTGTAAAAGCTGCCCCACAGCATGATACTAGCAGCACCATACTAGACAGTATGGAAGTTATTTAAATTATTCATGAGTAAGGGCAGATTTTAAAGTAACTCTGTCTTCGTTAAGGCAATTTTTTTTCTTCTGTGTCAACCAAGATCTTCTGGAGCAAATGGATTTAACACTTTCATGCTGCATGTTTTATTTTTAGGGATTCATTCTAACATTGAAGGATATCACATGACATTCAATAGACCAATCAATTTCAACACAGAACTCTGTTTGTTCTACAGAGAGTTAACTTCAAAGTAGGATTCAGATTTCTGTAAAATGAAAGAACTGCTTAAGGGTCTGACTAGTTTTGAAGGCACTATACGCTTGTCTTAATGATGTCATGTTGCACAAGGTTTGGTACCATAATCTTGACATCGTACTTCGTAATGGGACAGTTCTTTATGTGCCACCTATTCATAAGATATCCCATCCAGTGATCATTTTTTAAAATTGATTTCACAAAGCTGTAAACATATATATATATATATACAGGTGCATCTCAATAAATTAGAATGTCGTGGAAAAGTTCATTTATTTCAGTAATTCAACTCAAATTGTGAAACTCATGTATTAAATAAATTCAATGCACACAGACTGAAGTAGTTTAAGTCTTTGGTTCTTTTAATTGTGATGATTTTGGCTCACGTTTAACAAAAACCCACCAATTCACTATCTCAAAAAATTAGAATACATCATAAGACCAATAAAAAAAAATATTTTTAGTGAATTGTTGGCCTTCTGGAAAGTATGTTCATTTACTGTATATGTACTCAATACTTGGTAGGGGCTCCTATTGCTTTAATTACTGCCTCAATTCGGCGTGGCATGGAGGTGATCAGTTTGTGGCACTGCTGAGGTGGTATGGAAGCCCAGGTTTTTTTGACAGTGGCCTTTAGCTCATCTGCATTTTTTGGTCTCTTGTTTCTCATTTTCCTCTTGACAATACCCCATAGATTCTCTATGGGGTTCAGGTCTGGTGAGTTTGCTGGCCAGTCAAGCACACCAACACCATGGTCATTTAACCAACTTTTGGTGCTTTTGGCAGTGTGGGCAGGTGCCAAATCCTGCTGGAAAATGAAATCAGCATCTTTCAGCAGAAGGAAGCATGAAGTGCTCCAAAATTTCTTGGTAAACGAGTGCAGTGACTTTGGTTTTCAAAAAACACAATGGACCAACACCAGCAGATGACATTGCACCCCAAATCGTCACAGACTGTGGAAACTTAACACTGGACTTCAAGCAACCTGGGCTATGAGCTTCTCCACCCTTCCTCCAGACTCTAGGACCTTGGTTTCCAAATGAAATACAAAACTTGCTCTCATCTGAAAAGAGGATTTTGGACCACTGGGCAACAGTCCAGTTCTTCTACTCCTTAGCCCAGGTAAGACGCCTCTGACGTTGTCTGTGGTTCAGGAGTGGCTTAACAAGAGGAATACGACAACTGTAGCCAAATTCCTTGACACGTCTGTGTGTGGTGGCTCTTGATGCCTTGACCCCAGCCTCAGTCCATTCCTTGTGAAGTTCACCCAAATTCTTGAATCGATTTTGCTTGACAATCCTCATAAGGCTGCAGTTCTCTCGGTTCGTTGTGCATCTTTTTCTTCCACACTTTTTCCTTCCACTCAACTTTCTGTTAACATGCTTGGATACAGCACTCTGTGAACAGCCAGCTTCTTTGGCAATGAATGTTTGTGGCTTACCCTCCTTGTGAAGGGTGTCAGTGATTGTCTTCTGGACAACTGTCAGATCAGCAGTCTTCCCCATGATTGTGTAGCCTAGTGAACCAAACTGAGAGACCATTTTGAAGGCTCAGGAAACCTTTGCAGGTGTTTTGAGTTGATTAGCTGATTGGCATGTCACCATATTCTAATTTTTTGAGATAGTGAATTGGTGGGTTTTTGTTAATTGTGAGCCAAAATCATCACAATTAATAGAACCAAAGACTTAAACTACTTCAGTCTGTGTGCATTGAATTTATTTAATACACGAGTTTCACAATTTGAGTTGAATTACTGAAATAAATGAACTTTTCCACGACATTCTAATTTATTGAGATGCACCTGTATATATTTATAGCTAAATTATGTTGTCCCCCATAAACTTTTTTAAAAAATGTTAACCCCCTTTTCTCCCCAATTTGGCATGCCAAATTCCCATTACTTAGTAGGTCCTAGTGGTGGCGTGGTTACTCACCTCAGTCCGGGTGGCGGAGGACAAGTCTCAGTTGCCTCCGCTTCTGAGACCGTCACTCCGCACATCTTATCACGTGGCTCATTGTGCATGACACTGTGGAGACTCGCAGCATGTGGAGGCTTATGCTATTCTCCGTGATCCACGCACAACTTGCCACGCGCCCCTTTGAGAGCGAGAACCCCATGTGACTCTACCCTCCCTAGCATCCGGGCCAATTTGGTTGCTTAGGACAGTGGTTCCCAACCCTGTTCCTGGAGGGCCCCCAACATGGCACATTTTGTATATCTCCCTTTTCTGACACACCCAGTTCAGGTTTTGGAGTCTCCACTAACGAGCTGATGAGTTTAATCAGGTGTGTTTGATTAGGGAGATATCCAAAATGTGTAGTGTTGGGGGGCCTCCAGGAACAGGTTTGGGAACCACTGGCTTAGGAGACCTGGCTGGAGTCACTCAGCACACCCTGGATTTGAACTCACGACTCCAGGGGTGGTAGCCCCATAAACTCTTTAAAATTGTATGTTTTTTTTTTTGTTTTTTTTTCAGTATATATTGATACAATTTTTTTTTTTTGCAGCAATCTAGTAGGCTACTCGTAGGTCATCAGAAACATGTTCAGTGAACTGAAACATAAAAGAAACACACAGAAAAGGAAAGAAAAGTATTTGCAAATAATAGAAAACAGGCAGCTTTTCACATTGGATCTTTTGTTTTAGGAGCACTGAAATGGACTTTGATAGCATAAATGTTTTGAATTTCCTTGCTCATTCAGGTATATGAGGATAATGGGATATAACATAACAAAATATAATGATACAACAACAGCTGTAGTGATATAAATGTGGGGATGATGACCATGGTCATACAAGGGAGTGGCATAATGATTTTTTCATGTATCAGGGGCCATCAAATTCTAATTGTCCTACTGTTACTTTTACTACTTTGTGACACCTGCATCCTTGATGTATCGCTCCTCTCTGTTCAATCCATCAGTATTACTGGTCTTGCCATGTTTGATAATAACCTGTGCACATTTATTAACTTGATGTCATGTGAGTCATTACTAGAAGTCATTACTGTGTGGATCAGGGAGTCGATTTCATCAGTGCCACACAGAACAACAGTGAGGAGTGAGGAAAACATCACCTTGGAATATGCCAGTTTGATTGCCTCTAAGCTCAGTTTCTTACTATTGTGTTTCATCTGAGTCATCCGGGATTTCATGCATCACTTATTCATTCATGTTTCATTTGGTTGACCTTATACTGCTTGAGTGGTCAAGGAGTATGGCACACCATCATGGGGCTTCTGGTAGTCAATCCACACCATTTCCAACATATGATTATCCTCCTGAGACCTGAACAAGACTGCTGTGTGCATTTTCCATTCCCCCTTTTAATTTGTAACTAGTAGCCCCTAAGAAACATAAAAAAAATAAGTTGATGTCCACATATGTGGACAGTGGGACTAATAATACCAAGCTATATAAAGTCAGATTTTTTAAATCAAATTGTTTATTATGTTTCCAGGAGTGTTGGTTATTCATTTGAAAAGTTTTTGAGAAGTAACAGACATTATATTAGAAATTAGCATAAATAATTCTGATTCAAAGGAATGCCCAGTATCATCCAATCACCAATTTAACCAACCAAGTTAAAATCAAATCTTGCATGAAATATTCTGAATCTATGTACTGATTACCATTGTCCCATGCCTGCCAAATATGTTGAGGGGTCCAAACATCATCTGCAGCCTGAAACTGAACTTTTGGTTGGATGTTAGGTGTAAATGCACTTGGCTGCACTGGAAAGCTATAGGATGCTCACTTGCTCTCTAATTAGTGAATGACAACCTCCATTGTGCTGTCTGTCTGCTCTGGTCTCAGAACAGTTTGAAATGCACCTTATTTTCATCCTAACTCCGTATAAAGCCTTTGAAATCAACATTTTCCAACATTTGGATGCATCCATTGATTTGATTCTCAATGTGATAATGCACATTTAATATAGGATATTTTAAGGAAAATGAGCCTATAGACCATGTAGGTGGTCATTGTGTTTAACAGCATGCCATTTTGTGATAAATCGATTACATTTTAAAAATGGTTTCAGATGAAACTACAGACTTTAATCTTTTAAATCAAACAGGTTTCAATATAAAATCTTAATGATGTTTCTTACCAGATGTAGTTTTGTTGCCATTACTCCCAAAGAAAAATTCAGCTGAGATCGGTGCCATGTTGTTTTGTCACATGGCTCGGTGCGTCGAAAGTTTAATCCTTTAATGACAGCCTAGATTCTCCTGAACTGAGATCAGTCGATTTAAATGAAATTAAATTATGCATAGCCTATAGCGAAGCCAAAACATAATGTCAACACATGTGGACGTGGGGTCTCAGGAGGATATTATTATTCATAAATATCTTAATGAAATCAGACTTTTACATTTCAATAAGAATCACATTTAAATTATGGCCGTTAAAGTGAATGTGTTAATTCAGTTGTGAAATTAATTCAGTACCATCTTAATCAGTAAATAATGAAGAAAGACATTATTAACTTAAATATACTGTATGTATGAATCTAATCTAAATGGGATGTAATTTGGTTATTCGGATTGTAGTTGTCATCGAAGCTCAGCCAGTGAAACACACTGTCATTTGTGTATTATAATCCATCGACAGCCCTAATTTAAATATTTGCAAAAAAGGCTTGAAATTTGAATTGAATCTCAGAACCAAACTTATGAAACCTCAGAACTGTCTAACCATGCTTGCTTGCTTTAAGGGTTTTGACAGTCTGAACAGTTTTCTGAACCCTCCCAATTTCCCAAAATGAATGAAAACATGTCAATGGCAAAATGTTAACTATACTAAGAGCCTGTTCAAATTTTTGAAATTGCAATATAAATGTAATATTGCAACAACTTTTGCATCAAAAAGCTGTTTGTTCTGTAGGTCCAATATTTGATGTGATAGACAACAGATTTCATCTACTAGCTGCTTTATCTTTCAAAGTTTTGAGAATTATTTACAGCTCATTCTCCTTTTAGTGACTGTTTGCACAAATGTTCTTTATTTGTGTTTCTGATGTGCTTCATGGTGTTTTTCTGTACAGCTTTATATTGATTCAGGTCATAAAATAACAAACTTTCACTTAAAGTGCAAGAGTTGGTCAATATACTGTGATATTTGTTTAAAAGCTTTTCTTACAGATATTGGTTTAAAAAAGCAAAAGATTACAAATTGTTTATTCGGTCAACATGCAATATGAGAGATGCTTTTATGTGTGAAATTGATCTTTATGGTAATCAATTGTAGTACATTGCGTAATATTTATATATCTTCAGTAAACAGATCATGTTTACTCTTGTTGTGTTAAGTAGCAAATATGATTACAAAAATGGGTGAACCCTAAGTGAACATTTTTGAGAAAGATTTAAAGTATTCCAAGCAAGAAGAAGGTTACTGGAAGGTTTTCAAACTTTAAACCCTTGTAACACTGACTGTAAAGAACTCAGCCTGGTAGTTGTGGTTACTTAACTGCCTAGGGTGCCTGGTAGTAATCCTGTTGCATGATGAGTGGTCTCGTTTATCATTGTACTTTGCTATGTGGTTTTCCCAACCTGCTTTTCGTTTTATCCTTAAATCAAATCCAAATTCAGATTCCAGTGCTTGGTTTTGATCAATTTATTTTCTCCTTGTTTCATTGAGGACTGTTAATTCTCACCCTGTACATTCTTGTCCTCATACTGATAAAGGAGATTGAATTTAGATTGTGACAGAATTGCTGAGATATTGGACTGTTTGTGCATTTCATATTATATGGTTACTGCATTATAGTGTTTAAAAACAGCTTAGTAATGATGTGGGTACTGTCACTCCATGACACACAAATCTCTGATTCGATATAAATGAATGGACCTTGCTGTCATTTCATTTATATGATCGTAATATCCATGTTTAAAGGGATAGTTCACCAAAAAAATTAAAGTCCTATCATAATTTACTAACCCTCATGTCTTTCCAGAGCCGCAATACTTACTTATGCGGAGCACAAAATGAGATGTTTTAATGAATGTCGTAGTCCGTCTTTTCAATACAATGGCAGTGGATAGTGACTCACTTTAAGGCTTTAATAAAACACCTAAATGTATCTTTAAAGTAGTCTGTGCATCATATTCCAAGACTTATGATGACATGCGATAGGTTTTGGTGTGAAAAAACACAAAATGTAAGTCATTTTTCCAGTTAAAATCTTGATGTCCGTTGTGTTTGCATGAGCGCTATGAGAAGCTCGTATTCAGTGGCTTGCATGTTAACTCAGGAACTTGTATTAAGTTCTTTTGTTAAACACAGATATTAGGATACATTTTCACTAGTCAAGTCAAGTCATTTTTATTTGTATAGCGCATTTCACAACACACATAATTTCAAAGCAGCTTTACAGAAAATTATACTGTAACAGAAAATGCTGAAGTGTCTTAAAGTCCTCATTTTGTGGTTTAAATGAATAAAGCAATTGAAAAGCATGCCTTAAAATTTTTTGACTTTAGGCACACATGAGCAAGCCAAAAGCTGCAAAGGAGCAAGCCAAAGGCTAGAACTGTCAAAATTAACACATTAACGCATGCGATTAATTAAAAATGTTTGTGTTAATTTTTCTTTAATGCAGTTAACAAATTTACCAATTTTCACGTTAGATTCTGACAATTTTTTTAGCTAAGTGTAATTTCTGAACATTGGTTGGAAAATGCCAGAACTTTTGCAGTGTGTCTGGGGTCATTACACTGATGTACATACCAGAAACACAATGATTAAGTGATGGAGAAAGGAACTTAAGTTGTATTTTTTGTACAAAAAAAACCCAAATGGGACCTGTGAAAAGCTGCATTCACATGACCTGCTGGAGTGAAGCATCAGCATTTCCCCTGCACCGTCTTACGCTTCCGTCTTATCGGGCAATTGGTATGAAGTATCATTTATATGCACAGTGCCAGTGCTCAGAGCAAAACGAGACATTTTCTGCAGCGTTTATCATGTGGGGTTCAAAACGGCACAAATCATGTGAATGTGACTTCACTTTTGCTGCAGCAAAGTAAATAGTCATGATAAATATTGTGGAGAATGAGGGTTTAAGAGATTTAATGCCCACTGCAATGAATACTCAATGAGGAGACTAGTTCTTTCAATTAGTCAAACTCCCACATAGACTTTGAAAACTTTTCTTGTAACTTGAATTGGTGCTATTTTAGAGCATTTCTATCTTTATACTGTGGAATAATTTGGTTGGAAAATGTTAATAAAACATTATTGTTACATATTGTTTTCTTTTCTAAGAAAGAACTAAATGCATGTTGACCGGAAAATAATTATAAATAGCCAAATTAAGCACTATCAAAATCTGTAACCATAAACAAATATGTGATTAATCGTTAGGAAATATTTTAATCGACAGCACTAATTTTAACTTAATTTTCATTCGAATCCAGGGTGTGCTGAGTGACTCCAGCCAGGTCTCCTAAGCAACCAAATTGGCCCAGTTGCTAGGGAGGGTAGAGTCACATGGGGCAACCTCCTCGTGGTCACTATAATGTGTGGTTCTCGCTCTCGGTGGGGTGAGTGGCATGAGAATAGCATGAGCCTCCACAAGCGCTACGTCTCCGCGGTAACGCGCTCAACAAGCCACGTGATAAGATGTGCGGATTGACGGTGTCAGACGCGGAGGCAACTGAGATTCGTCTTCCGCCACCCGGATGGAGGCGAGTCATTATGTCACCACGAGGACTTAGAGCGCATTGGGAACTGGGCATTCCAAATTGGGGAGAAAAGAAAAAAAATTCACAGTGTTCACACAATGTGAGCACTTTTTTGCTGATCTAAATAAAAAACATCTAATGGAGTACACAGAAATTTGAAAAATGAATCGATGCATTTTCTGCTGAACTAGATGAAAACGCAAGCAATATATATATACAGTGTATATATATATAAAGATGTATGTAAGCTTTCCTTTAATGTATGAAACTATGGACACATGCAAAAGCGTGTCATGTTAAACTCCCACATGTTTATATTAAATGCAAGTTAAAAAACACAAAGTCTTTGATTTATTTTATGCTGTTGACTACAGAAATGTATAGGACAATCAGGGTACTTAGTTGTTACCATCATTAACAAGATTATCAAATACTTGTGTTCACAGGTTCACTTTTTAAATGTCCTTTCTTATGTCATAATCAGTACTCCGATGATCAATGTGATTTTGCACAGAGGGTTTTCTTAATGTTGTTGCTGTCTCTTCCAGAGGAGGAGGTGCACCTGGAGTTCATCACATTTCTGACTATTCTGACATCAGACACAACAGCTAGGAGTTAAAGGCTAAATGTAGTGCGTCTGGCTGAAATCTGAGAGTCCATCCTCAGGACCGCTGCTCTCAAATCCAAAGAGTTGAAGGCTCTCGTGAACAGCCAGAGGTACGTGGGCTGATCGGTTACACAATGATAAAAAACTCTGTAGTTATTATGGATTGTGGAGGAGCTTCCTTTACAACAAATTTTTAGCTTTTTAATGAAAGATGTGTCTGAAATCTGATTTTGAACAGTGTTATTGGGTTAGAGGTACAGTTTAATATATATTTTGTAGAGGTTTTAGATGTTCTTTTTGATGATAAAAGTAGAAGTCAGTGTAAAAAACATTCTCAGTTTGAAAGCTCTAAGAAATATAATTAATTAACTTGAAATTTTAATTAATTTTCACCATGTTAGTCATACATAGTCCATACTGGTATGAGGCATATTGAGTATATGTCTGTTTTGATCCATCTTGATATGGATGTAGCACCTGTTGTCACCATTAAATTGCTGCAAAATCAACAAAGATCATTGCTGAGAAGCAATAATTAATTTCAGAACTGTAAAAAACATGTAGAGTGTCAAGTGTCAACTGCTTTGCATGGATCATTTTCATGTAGAAGCCTGCTTGTCCTGTTGCATGAACTTCCCCCCAACAGTTTAACACGCATGAATGTTATGAAGGGTCTAATTGTGCTATATGCAGTTTACACTATGATCTTGGTTTACTAAAGCACTTTCTTTTTTCAATTATAATCTTGCCACTGAAACTGCAAGTGCCTTGATAGATCTGGCCACATTTTTAGAAAATATAAAAAAATCATAATAGGTATAAGCTTACTAAAAATGCTGGGTTAGCATGTGAAGACTTTTTTTTTTAAAGCAAGTAACTACATGATACATTGTTTCCTGTCTCTTTTTAAAACCATAGGAAATGGTGAGACTGTTATCTGATGCCTGGAATATCACCAACAAGGAAACATACTGAATTGGAGAAAGTGTAGTCCCCAGAAAAAGCAGAAGCTGCAAATAAACCTCACACAAACAGGAACTGATGCTTTGAATATCATGAATTTCCTTAGGTGTTTTAACTTGAACTTCAGACAGTAGTGCCACACGTTTAAATATGTTGTCTTTATTTAGACACTCATATGAAGGTGCTTTACGAGTGCTTTGACCAGAATATACGATTTGTCCAAAAGAACAAAATGCTGGGTATTTCTGAGATTGTTAGTGTTGTAATGTAGTGATTAAATGTGGAAATCTAGAATAGTTTTCTAAATTGTTGTCTCATTCTCTTTATTCTTTGTTGTCAGTTCTGATTCAAGTTTCCTCTGTTGTCTCATTGTCCGCCAAATGTGAAGCCTGAGGTGATCGATCATCAGTCTTCATTAAACCGAGAACATGAAACCCTCTTGTGTCTTTCTTCCTTATTCACATTTGCATTGGTTTGAAGTTATCCTGCATTGTTTTGGGTTGAAATTATAATGCATTACTTTTAAATGTCATTTAAAGTTGTGAATTTTAGATATGCTAAACATTGTATCTCAAAAGTTAAATTTCAATTTGAAGTAAACTTGTTCAAACTGAATATTCAAAATGATTATATTACTGCTAAAATATTATAAAATATTTTCTACTTAATAAATACCATCAAAGCAGTTGTCGTAGCCATCTTGACCACTTAAATTCATTTTAATATAGTTAACAAGTAAAAAGTAAAAGAGTAAGTAAATCATTCACTTGTTGCTGTATTGTTGTATTGAAGAGACGGCAATAAAATCTGCTTCTTTCTTTACCGAGATAGTGATGATGCAGTGTTTCTTGTCTCCATGTAAACCTCCATTTATATGTACCTGCATAACCTCCAATGATGCCTTTATTTATTTATTTCCAAAGGTGATGTTTCAAAAGCCATGCTGAATGTGTGATCTGCGTGTCTGTTTACTATACACTGCTAAGAAAGAGAGAATGCTCTCTGACAAGAACGGAGAGTAAAATGCATTTATTATTTTGCCAAAATGAAACAAGATGCAGTTTTGGTGCAAAGAAAGTTGAAGCAGCATTTTCCTGGCATCTTTCTTCTCTCTGCTGGTTGTGTAAAGTTTGTGGAAGCATGTCAGATGGCACAAATGACTGTCCTGTCCTGTCAATGCCTGATTTCTTTCATTCTGCCAGTGCAACAGTGTGTGATTAAACGATGGCAAAATGCGATAAACGGTAAAACTATATGCGCTCAAAACCAATGAGTTTATGAAAATCATAATTAATGATAATAATATGTCAACATTTATTGCCAGTCTGTAATATAAAGCAGCATAATGTAGTATTTTTGCATCGCTAAGATAGCTGGAAGTGGCTTATACCGGAAGGGGTCCACATTCAAGGCTGATAATGGTGGCATCCTAGTTTCGCTGAAAAATAAGGTGAATACTCACACTCCAAACATGAACGAGTTTAGAAATACACATATTCCATCACATCTTCACCGTACATATGATCATGAAAAGAACAACACAACGGTTTGTTCAAAAACAGAAGACAATGATGACAACCTAATCTCAAAGTCATGTCAACTCTCTTTTTGGTGTGAAAGTTACCGGGATTTAGGCCTAAAGGGTTTACCAGCGTTCTGTCGTCAGACAACAAAGTTGAAATACTGGATAACTTTACACAGACAAGATTAGCAAGTGATTTTATCACATTAGAGTCATGTTAACACATTATGCTTTTGCGGCTGTACTTTTTAAACAGTGTGTAGTTAAAGTTTTGTGGATTGGACCCCATTTACTCATTTATGTCCCTTACTGAATGCTATTTTTTTATTCTTTAGAAAAGAGGGATGAGTCTATGTCATTTTTTGTGGAAATCAACATTATGCCACAAACACTGTCCAATAGAGTTTAACTTGTATTAAACCAGAAATATTGCTTGAAAAAATAAATTATATCTATGAATATATATTAGGTCTCTAAGCAGTCCTGTTTTAGGTTGCAATGCCTGCTTTCATTTCATTCTCAAAATTTGAACAAAAATTTGAATCATTAATTTGCAAACTGTTTTATCATCTTCACTCTTCACACATTCACACTTTTGTCCCATGACTGATATAGCAGCAAAGTGCCCCAAAACTCTTTTGTTTCCTTTCACATTTTGATGTTCAGGCATCTCTATCATGAGTATATTGTTGTGCTTGATCCCCTCCCGTCCTCTTCCTCTTCCCACCCACTACCCGTCCACCTTTTTATGCCAAAGTCATGCCATTTTTTAAAGAGATATTTTACCCAAAGATGAAAATTCTCTCATCATTTACTCATTCTCATGCCAACCTAGATGTGTTTGATTTCTGCTAAACACAAACAAAGATTTTTAGAAGAATATTTCAGCTCTGTTGGTCCTTTCAATGAAAGGTAATAGTGGCAAGAACTTTGAAGGTCCAAAAAGCTGCATAAATGTAATACATAAGACTCCAGTGGTTACATCCATGTCTTCAAAAGTGATATGATAGGTGTGGGTGAGAAACAGATCAATATTTAAGTCCTTTTTTACTATAAATCTCCACTTTCACTCTCACATTCGAAAGTAACATGGGGTGCCTGAAAGTGAAAGTGGAGATTTATAGTAAAAAAGGACTTAAATATTGATCTGTTTCTCACCCAGACCTATCATATCGCTTCTGAAGACATGGATTTAACCACCGAAGTCTTATGGGTTACTTTTATGCTGCATTTGTGTGCTTTTTGGACCATCAGATTTCTGGTCACCATTCACTTGCATTGTCAGGACCTACAGAGCTGAAATATTCTTCTAAAAATCTTCGTTTGTGTTCTGCAGAAGAAAGAAAGTCACACACATCTGGGATGGCATGAGGGTGAGTAAATGATAAAATAAATTTTATTTTTGTGTGAACTATCCTTTTAAATGCGAGTTGTGAATGACTGGTGCTGAACTTGGGGGGTTTCATGATGACACTAAAAGCATTTTAATTCAAAAGGAACTTGGTCACTCTTTAAAGTCTTGTTCTATTACTTTTTAATTACATAAGCAGGGTAGGCTAACACTAATGAGCCCCACGTGCTTAATGTGTGATTATTTTGTAGCATTACTTGTATTGTTATTACTATATTAATTAATATGTAATAACATGTAATAAGTTGCCAGGAACCCTTATAGTAATACTTGGTCAGTGAAAAACGAGGCTTAGCGATTACTTCAACTTCCAAGGATGACTGATTGATACTGTAGTGCGCGTCGCACCGCCCCATTATTAATATCTGCGTGTTGCTCTGTCTGAGCTTGGATAGCTACCACCCAATGGGGTGAGAGAGAGGGGAGCTGTCTCTTTAAGAGGTTGCCAAAGCCGATTACATCTCTCTTCCCGTCTGTCCACACTACTATTGCTTATTTTGCTGTGCTGTGTGAACTGAACGCGTTTACAGGCAGTGTTATTCGTAAGGGCTGAAAACTTTTGTTCTGGCCAGTATGGATTGGGCTCCGAACTCGTTTGGATGAGTCGCGTGTAAGCAGCGCGCTTGTGCTCGGCAACTTTCCCGCGCGCATCCTCCTCTGGCGCTCCTTATTTCTCCGAACATCCAACGTGGAAAGTTTAAATCACATGGGATATGGTGACAAACAAGTGAATTCACATTAAACCTAGACGGAAAATGCAGAAGAGTGTTCGGTACAATGAGGGACACGCTCTGTTTCTCTCCGTTATCGCGCGTAAAGAGGGCACCAAGCGAGGGTATTTGTGCAAGAAGACCACAGAAAACAGTAAATGGCATGAGAAGTTTTTTGCACTTTATCAGAATCTTTTGTTCTACTTCGACACCGACCAGAGTGCTCGACCATCAGGGATTTATCTTCTGGAAGGATGCACGTGTGAAAGAATCCCTGCCCTCAAGGTGTCCACCGTTGGCAAAGAGACGCTTGACAAGCTAGTGAGTTCACATATTACATTTCTTATGTGTTTACATCATTAAAAAAAAAAGGTTATATATATATATATATATATATATATATATATATATATATATATATATATATATATATATATATATATATATATATATATAGTGAAAGTGAATAAGCTTCCTGCTTACTGTGTTTTTGCATATTGATGCCACAGCATGCGTAAAATAGATTTGGATGCAAATATCACCTCCAGCGCAAAATTTCAAATAGAGAATAGATTATAAAATTGTCTATTTCAGGTGCCATCGACAATACACACACATATAGAAAATATGTAATCACCAATTACAAACCAAACCACACATTTCCGCGTTCAGATTTGAACTTTGGATGTATATTAATACCTGTTGCTTTGGATACCCCAAGTCCGCCTTTGAATAGAACTTGACAAATAGACTAGCACATCCAGAGGACACCTACATGTATAATATCTGTACTGTCTTATGCTCTCATTAGTATGTGAAGTGGCTAATATTTGTATTCTGAATGGAGTTTGTTCAAAAAAGACATTTTGATGAAAGCTCTTTTATACAATGCAGAAAGTGTCACATGTATCCTCCCTATACTGTAAGTTGTCTGGTGATGTCATATGAAAAAGATGTTGTGCGTAGCCATTGATGTCAGATAGAGACATCTTTAAAGGCTCTCCATTCAACAGGTGCAGTCTTTTGCCTTATTGTTTTGTTGTTGTTGTTGTTGTTTTAACCTCTGGCTAGAAGGTAATTACATATATTGACAAAAATACTGTTTTTAACTTGAGAAGCATCACAAGCCATTCCTAAAATGTAAATTACCAAAATTGTATAATCCACCCATTTTTTTAAATGTATATCTTATATAAAATTAATATACATTTCATATATTCAATATTATTATAATACTCTTTGGAAAACATTTGTTTGTGCCTGTTGTGTTGTGCACTTGGATTCATCCTAGAATACCCAATGTCTTCTTAAAATCTCATTAAAGGAAGAGTTCACCCAAAAATGAAAATTTGCTGATAATTTACTCACCCTCAGGCCATCCAAGATGTATCTGAGTTTCTTTCTTCATCAAAACAGAATTTACGATTTTTAGGATTTCATTTCTGGTCTCCTCCTCTAAACAATGCAAGTGAATGTCCTCCATTTTGTGACGGTCCAAAATGCATATTTAGGGTGCATCAAAATAATCCACACGACTCCAGTCGACAAATAAAGTTCTTCTGAACCCAAACGATTGATTATTTTTAGAAACAAAACAATACTTATATACTTTTTAACTACAAATGTTCGCTTCCATACCATCTCTGTGCGCTCATGAGAGGGATGACGTAAGCTCGTTGTTAAGGTCACGTGGAGGAGGAGGCAGGAAGCGCGTCATTGTTTACAAGAGGAGCAGCGCTGTACAAAAGTTTAATTGTCTTTGCTGTAGATTTGTATTTGTATAAGTGTATTGTTCAAAATGGTCATTTGCCATGTGCATCCTGGATGCTTCAACCTTCAGAAACCCCAAAGAAAATTCACGGCGGGAAAAATATTAACTTTTCATCGATTGCCTATACATGATCATGAGCGATTGAAGCTCTGGCTTATCGTGCTGAACCTGGATATCAGTACACACCTACATTCTCTCAAATATTGAAGGGTGTGCAGTGAACATTTTACCCCTGAGGATTTCAGACCATTGAAAGAAACGTTGATATCTGAATTCATCGGCTGTGCCCGTGCTGTTTTTCCAGCGAACTCAGGTATGTGTGAAAATTTAGACATTGTCACGCCTCCCTCGGGCTCTGTACCTCCCTCAGTGCTCCGCTCCTCATCACTTGATTTCTAATTCACCGCACCTGCACTCAATTCACTCGCTTCAGTTTGTGAAGCTTCTCTTCTGTGTGAAATCACCTGTACCATTGATCTCACTATGTAAATCCTGTGAATCTCAGTAAACGCTCTCGCACTTGGTTTCATTAACTACAACTTTTGTGGCTTGAATTCCTGACAGTCATATAGCCTATACATTTCTGCTAAAGAAAAAGCACAAGTAGATAATGCAACGGCATTGCTCACGAAATAAAGGATGGTTATTTACCTCCTCCTCCATGTGACACGTGACCTTACCAACAAGCCTACGTCATCCTTCTCATAAGCGCGCATCACAGAGATGGTATGGAAACAAACATTTGTAGTTAAAAAGTATATAAGTATTGTTTTGTTTCTTAAAAATAATCAATCGTTTGGGTTCAGAAGAACTTTATTTGTTGACTGGAGTCGTGTGGATTATTTTAATGCACCCGAAATATGCATTTTGGACCGTCAAAAAATGGAGGACATTCACTTGCATTGTTTAGAGGAGGAGGCCTGAAATGAAATCCTAAAAATCTTAAATTCTGTTTTGATGAAGAAAGAAACTCAGACACATCTTGGATGGCCTGAGGGTGAGTAAATTATAAGCAAATTTTCATTTTTGGGTGAACTATTCCTTTAAGATTTATTTGCGACAAACCAGCTGTACTGAAAATCCCTGTTTTATATTAATATATGACACAAAAAGAATTCTGAAGAATTTGCAGTTGGGCACAGCTCTGTGTGTGCATGTCCGCTCAAACCGAAATGCATGGCTTTTAAGCTGCATATACTGTATATGTAGTGCTCATCAGAAAGTGGATATAGTTTATTCAGTACATACAGTATTTGTGGCCTGTATCGACTCTCTCCAGTTTGAGAACACAGTTGCACAGCAGCAAGAAACCCACTCTCAATCACACACCCACAGACTCCCACACAGCTGCATATGTGTATGCACACTCTCTCCCTCAGACAACTAAAGACACAAAGGAATAAATGTGGGCTAGTGTATAAAGAGCACAGACAGGTGTGGAATCAGTCAATAGGGATACTGAAACTCCTTAGTGGAAAAAACCCAGAGGAATGGAAAATGTAACTCAGCCACAGACGTTTACAAATAAAAATGTGATACCATAACTGATAGTGTACAATTATCATAAAAGATTTTTCCCAATATTAATAAACAGAAATGACTTTTTTTTTGCTGGACAAAATATAACATTTTACAGAAATGTGTTTGGTGGAGATTTCCAGCTGCTTATTTGAAACACAGCCAACTGTAAAGCCAACACTAATGGCTCCACATTACTGTTAAGAAAAACCTTCCTGTGCCTGACTGATTTCATTTGTGTGTTGTTTACGAAGTATAACGCAAGTTTTATAATGGCAGATTTCTGAGAATATAGCAGTTTCTAAAAATACGGTGAATGGCAGCCATTAAACTTATAAAGATTGTGGAACAATCAGACAACATCATGTTTTCATCTTTTGTTGTTCCAAGACCTTTTATGTTAACTGCCTTTATCAAAGTTAATGACATCAACACTGAACGCGTATGGAGTAGTAAAGCACTCTTTGAACCTCACAAAGTGGGTATTACTATATGGCCATGTTCTGTTTGACTTTTATTCAAAACTATTGTCATCATCTTTTTATTTCTATAAAAATAACTAATGGTCTCACAATAACAACAAAACTATTGCTGCATATGTATCTTATGAGAAAAGTAGATTTTTGTTTTGTTAAAAGTTTTGGATGAATACTGCATGAAGTCACTAAGAATTAATTGCGGGAAGTTGGCATGTTGCGTCCAAATGTTCCAGTGCCCTGACATCATCCCCATTATGCCGAATTACTGACAAGCGGCATCTTTCATCAGACATTTTTGCATTGGTTCAACAGTGTTTACCTTCTCTTGTAGCATGACCCGTAGCGTGTTGTAGTGTTGGTTCTCTTTCCACGTTAAAACCAGAAAGTGGGGGCCTGGGTATCACCCCTGGAGTTCACTAGTTCGCTAATTCGAAGCATACTGAGTGACTCCAGCCAGGTCTCCTAAGCAACCAAATTGGCCCGGTTGCTAGGGAGGGTGAGTCACATGGGGTAACCTCCTCGTGGTCGCTATAATGTGGTTCGTTCTCGGTGGGGCGCATGGTGAGTTGAGCGTGGATGCCGCGGTGGATGGCGTGAAGCCTCCACGCGCTATGTCTCCATGGCAATGCGCTCAACAAGCCACGTGATAAGATGCACGTGTTGACGGTCTCAGACGCGGAGACGTAATTGCTTTTTCAAAATCAGTGACAACCGCGATACTGAGATTCCATTTTCCCGCTAACATTACATTTTTACTCCACTGATGGTTAGGTTTAGGGTTGGGATTTGGGTTAGTGTGTAGAGTAAATAAAATATGTACTTTTCACTGTATTATATAATTTAAAGCCAAAACAACTCTCTCACAACTCGCTTTTGCCACCCCTCTGGGGGCATTTCACTCAGAAACTGCTCACACGTGCCCATACAGTAGCAAGAAAAATATGTGAACCCTTTGGAATTACCTGCATTTATGTATACACTTGTCTTAAAATCTGGTTTGAACTTCATCAAAGTTACAAAAATGAACAAACACAATCTGTTTTAACAAATAACACACAAATTATTGTGTTGTTCTTGTACATATTGAATACATCATTCAAACATTCACAGTGTAGGTTGGAAATATTCTGTGAACCCCTAGTCTGATGACGTAAACAAAAGCTAATTAGAGTCAGGAGTTAGCAAACCTGGCATCCGATTAATGAAACGAGATTGGAGGTGTGGGTTAGAGCTACTTTGATTTATAAAAAGCACTCAAACATTTTGAGTTTGCTATTCACAAGAAGCATCTGCTGACATGGACCATGCCTCGCAAGAAAGGGATCTCAAAAGAACTACGATCAAGTATTGTTGCTTTGCATAAAGCTGGAAAGCGTTACAAAATTATCTCGAAAAGTTAAGACATTCATCTGTCCACAGTTAGACAAATTTTCTATAAATAGAGATGATTTAGTACAGTAAAGATGACTCAAAGGGCACACTGCAGAATGCTCAATGAGGTAAAAACCTAAGAGTGGCAGCTGTAGATTTGAAGGAATCATTGGAAATGGTTAAAATCTCTGTACATGAATCTACTATACAGAAAACATTAAACGGGCATGGCGTCCATGGCAGGACACAACGCTACTGGAAAAATGTTTTGTGGACTGATGAAACTAAGGTTGAATTGTTTGGGAAGAATACTCAAGACAACGTATGGCGTAAAAAGGGCATCGCATACCAACATAAAATATCATCCCAACAGTGAAGTACGGTGGAGGGAGCATCATGATTTGGGGCTGCTTTGCTGCTTCAGGGCCTGGACCGCTTGCCATCATTGAAGGAAAAATGAATTCCCAAGTTTATCAAGATATCCTACAGGATAATGTCAGGGTGGTTGTGCGCCAGCTGAAGCTCAGTAGAAGTTGAGTGATGCAGCAGGACAATGACCCTAAACACAGAAGTAAATCCACTACAGAATGGCTACAAAAAAGAAAATCCACCTTTTGGATTGGCACAGAGCCAAGACCATAACCCAATAGATATGCCAATAGGAATGACCTCAATAGAGCCGTTCACACCAAACATCCTAAGAATATGGCTGAGCTAAAGCAGTTCTGTGAAGAATGGTCCAAAACTCCTTCTGAATGTTGTGCAGGTCTAATCTGCAGCCACCGGAAATGCAGTGTTGGGCAAGCTAAGCTACAAACTACTCAACAGAAAAATTAGTTAAGCAAAGCAAAAAGCTACACTTCAGAGAAAGTAGCAAGTTACGCTACAAGCTACATGCCAAAAGTAGCTTGCTACATTTAAGCTACTTCATATTCTTTTCAACCACAGATGCACGGAACATACTGTCATAGACAAAGACCTAAAAGACTTATTCACATGATGTTTATCAAAGCCTTGGTACAGTATATTACAGTTTAGTGCAATACAGTATGTGTACGTAAAATAAATAAATAAATAAAAACATGTAAATTCATATTTAGACATGCTACTTATACAAACTCATGTTTTTTATATTTAAAGTCACTATTTTTTACATTTTATTTCTTTTATACTTATACTACTACCACTACAAACATGTGTTCAATATGAAAAATCTGAATTTTCACATTTCATTTTTCAGATTTAGACAACTACCTCTCCAAACCAATACCCATTTAAACATAATTTCATTTGCACATTTCTGTATAAAAACTCTGCGTACATACAGTATACTATTCATCTATATATTCATCTACACAACACAGAAATACAGCAGCCAGACACAGAATTACAGGATATATCATCAGAGGCCAAATTTCTTGTATGTGTGTGTGTGTGTGTGTGTGTGTGTGTGTGTGTGTGTGAGAGAGAGAGAGAGAGAGAGAGCACATCTGGGCAATGTGATTTCTGATGGTATCAGATGGTAATACCATGGTACTTTGATATGCAATCAATTACCATATTTATGTACCATTCTGTATTTGCATGGTGCTTCAAAGCCCTTCAAAGAATACCATGTTGCTACCATGGTAAAATGTTATATGATTACCATATTCATATACTGTTGTATTTACATGGTGCTTCAAGGTAATTAATAAAAAATACCATGGTACTTCGCCATATGATTATTATATTCATATAGCCTGCCATTGTATTAGCATAGTGTGTCCAGTTTATGGTACATGTCCAAAAAAACATGGTAATGCCATGGTACTTTTTATGTGTTTTCATGTAGGCTAATACATGTTTGTCAAGGATGCAGAGAATGATGAGGCTCAGGACCCAAGTGCAGAGTTTAAAAATGAAGTAATTTATTAATACAAAAAAACAAAGGCAAAAACCAACACAAACTCCCACAAGGGGGAAAAACAAACATAAACTACCCCGTAATCCAGGATGGGCCAGAGGTAGGGATGAGGGAAACAGGATCAACCGGACCGAGTGGAGAGAATCATAAACAGGACCAACGTGAACCGACCAACAAACAGACCGCCTGGAAACACACGAAACTGGAAAGAAGACGAACTGGCACTGGACAGAAAACACGAGGAGACTAAAATAGGGAGATAAATCAACAGGTTAACAAGACAGGGCAGGTGTGACTAATAAAGGAATAATGGGCAAACAAGGAGGCGGGGTATGACGTGAGACAGAGAGACATGCGACGGTACAGAAACAAAACAAAGCCACATGCTTTCACAAGACAACAAAACACCCGAATGGCATGAGCGCACATCGCCAAGACAATGAGGCAATATACACCCATGCCAACTGACTAACAAGACGAGAGAATGCGTAGCAACACCAAACAAATCGATGCCATGCATTCTCACACTAAACAAAACCTCAGCGTACATCATGAGGCAAACGCCACGCAATGCACGCAACAGGTGTGAAAAACAAGGCAGGACACCTGTGCGAGAGTTTGGCCACACACAAACCCGAAATCTGGCATATAGCTCTGATTTTTGTGAATACGGCACATTCCATAATAAGCCTAATTTATATAGAAAGGAGGCATGTTTGCACTGAAAAGACTGACTTAATTTAAATACAGTACAGTGCTATTCCAGCACTTTTTGTGCCTGTTTTAACTGGATGGTTAGCGGATGGTTTGTGATTAAAATGCAGGTTTTTGCACTGAAATACCACATGCAAAAATGCTGCACCTGTTTTGTAAATTCACCTCTCACATTTCTTCAAACATATAAAAAGGGGTGAAAATTGGACAACAGTAGATAAAGTCAAAGGACCAACTTCTTACACTTAACAAGGATTATAGTATAATGAGGTCTTTGAAGTGATCTTTGATCATGTGGTGGTGGCACCATAATTACACAGTATTTCCCGACATATATCCTGTTGTACAGTATATACTGTATATGACATTGTCCACTGACGTATCAATGTTGGGAAGTGGTCTCTTAGTAAAGTCATTCTTTATGGAGATGGTTAGTTAATTCATATCCAACATATCTGATGAGCTGTCAATTTGATGAATGAGGGGGAAAGATGCTCTATCTGTGGGGGGAGTGTGTAATCTCCAGAAGAGACTCTGGTAATAACTTCAAGATAGAGACTGAAGAAAGCATGACAAAGTAATACTGCAAGTTTCAGAATAGTTAAGGATTTTTGCTTTGTTGCAAATTCATGCTTGAATTGTCATAGTACTTTTAGCCAAGAATTAAAGTGATCAGTTGTCAGCAATGGTACTGTTAACTACATATGTTCTTTGTTATAGAAATAATTGTCCAGCCATGTCCATAATTATATTGTAATTATATTGTAATTTCCATTGGTCATTCTCAGCGAATTCCTCCCTTAATATCTTGAAGCCATCCTTAAGGATTTAGGACACCTATTGATTTTCACAATTGCTGTTTTCCTACAGGTTATCGATATTATTGTACTGCTAGTCCTATTAAGAATGATGCTGAGAAAGGTAGATGCCACTAAGCTTGAATCTCTAACAGCAGTGACATCTCATTCATTATTGATTGGTGTACACTGTGAGTGTGGCCAATTTCTGTTATTAATGTACACCGTACAGTTAGACACATTGTGTTATGTTGGAAGTGTTTGTATATAAAGTGCTTAGTAAAACGATACTACAGTATATTGACTTAATGGAACAAGGGTCTAGAAAACCTACTTGACAATACGTTTTTTTTTAAAATTTTTTTTAGAGCTGTCAGAATTAATGCGTTAACGCATGCGATTAATGTTCATTTTTCTTAATCGCGATTAACACATTTACCGTTAATACAACATTAACACTAGTAAAGACGCTGACTACCACCCCTGGAGTCGCGAGTTCGAATCCAGGGTGTGCTGAGTGACTCCAGCCAGGTGTCCTAAGCAACCAAATTGGCCCGGTTGCTAGGGAGGGTAGAGTCACATGGGGTTACCTCCTTGTGGTCACAATTAGTGATTCTCGCTTTCAGTGGGGCGAGTGGTAAGTTGTGCGTGGATCGCGGAGAGTAGCATGAGCCTCCACATGCTGTGAGTCTCTGCGGTGTCATGCACAACGAGTCACGTGATAAGATGCGTGGATTGACGGTCTCAGAAGCGGAGGCAACTAAGACTTGTCCTCCGCCACCCGGATTGAGGTGAGTAACCGCGCCACAACGAGGACCTACTAAGTAGTGAGAATTGGGCATTCCAAATTGGGAGAAAAGGGGATAAAAAAATATATAAAAAATACAACATAAACACTGGTGTGAAGGGCAGAACCATTGTAATGTGTCCGCCCGGAGTCATTACACTGACGCACACACCACAAACACACACACACACACACAACAGCGCCTACAAGCTTAGCATAAAATAGCAAAACACGGTGGTCCCATAGACATTCTATGGGCAGAACTGTCTTAACACGCTAAATTTGACCGTTATGCTCTCTCCTATGATAGAGCCGTGGTTATCTCAATAAATAAAAGAATCTCTGACAGCGCTTCCCTGTCAGTGATAATATGATGGAGAAAGGAGCTCTTAACACTATTGGATGTACAAAACAAGCTCAGATAGGACTTGTGATAGAAATCATATATTTTCAGCCTATGTAAGGCACGTCTTAATTACCACAGAAGCACACCAAATCTTAACTATCACCAAAATGCAGAATGAGACGTTTTTGTTTGCAAGTGCTTTTCATGGTGAGTTCAAAGCAGCGTATGACGCTGGCATTGACCCTCTGACCCGAATCATAAACGCAGCTTCACAATTGCTGTAACAAAGCGGATAGCCACAGTCTACCGGCAAATTAATATTGTGGAGGATGACAGTTTAAGGGATTTAATGCCCATTGCAATGAATATACAACCTATGTGGGGACGGTTCTTTCAATTAGTCAACCTCCCAATTAGACTTTGGAAAATGTTTACTGTTACTTGATATTTAAGTGCATTGTCTTTATATTGTGGAAGGCTTTGTTTGGAAAATGTTAATAAAGCATTATATTGCTACATATTGTTTTGTTTTCTTTCCTAAGATGGAAATAAAAAAATTTTGACAAGAAAAGAAGTATATATAGTGTCAAATTTCAGCACTTTTAAAATCTGCGATTAATCGCGATTAACTACAAAAAATATGCGATTAATCGACTGACGGCACTAATTTTTTGGCATTGTATTCCTCGTACCTACGAGTTACGGCAATGTCTGTGATTATATTTACTTAACTGAGACTAGAGTGTTATGTTTACTGTGCACAGGACTGGCATAAGGACTTAGAGACTGCAATCTATAGATAATCCTTACATGGGGAAATTAAAAGGATGTGCAGGTTTTCTTGCCTTTCCAGTTCAGGTAGAGTAGCAATACCCTTTTAGGTAAGTCAGGTCCAAGAGAGACTGAAATCTCCAAAAATTTTGGTCAAGATTATGTTCAAATAACATATTTTATCCAGAATGAAATCTGACGACAATGGTATGATAAACTTGTGCTTCTTTAGCTCAAATAACACAAAACAGTATTTTTCAAAATGATCACACAGTAAATCAACATGTTGCTTCTGAATGTTGATGTACCTTGAAATCAGCCCCATTCTACTTAATTACTAACAAGCACCATCCTCCATCAGACATTTTTGCAATGTCAAATGTGTTTACCTTTTCTGTGGTGCTACTGATAGCACATTGTGCGAGCAATCTCATATTCAAAGGTTCTGGTCCCATGGAAACCAAGAATGTTCACATAAATAATGATGAACAATGATGGTTTAGGGTTGGGGTTTGTGTTCTGGTGTAGGGTTAATAAAACAAGCGATCAATAGAACACACCTTCACTTGTCACTGCTCTTTAGGACAAAAAACATAGAAAATATAACTTTTATTGCATGTCGTTTGCTGGTGACTGTGGCTGCCTGTAGCCTCCTCTATGATTCTGTTTGATTTCCGAGTGCTCCGTTAAAAAAATAAGGATGGGTATAGAAATGCATCAATTCTTTTACTACAAACTCTTTAGACATGATTAGTAAGTCCTGTTCTCTGTTTTGTGTGCAGCTGTATTGTGTTCTGTTGTTGCTATTGCTGTGGAGGACCTGTTTTTAGATGAAAAAAACAAGTTTTTGCTTGAACGCCCCAGTGTTGCGAGGGGGCTGCTTGAACTGTTGCCCTCGTGCCATATCATGAACGATCACAAGAGATCAACGGTCAGTGAATATTTTCACTAAATAATACTTTCGATTTTGGTTTGTTTGTCACCAAACCTTATCATATGTTTTCATAACAATCATGAGTCTTGTGGAATAATTTATTAGACTTCTGAATCTGAATTATACTTTTGCATTCTTTTGAAGCTTGATGAGGTAGTCACTATAAACTGCCATTGTATGACATCACTGAGCACAACATTTTCCTTTGTGTTAAGAAAAAGAAAGAAAGTCATATAGGGTTATAAGAACACAGGGGTGAGTAAACAATGACTGAATTTTCATTTTTGGGTGAACTAATCATTTAAACATGCATTTTGCTCTATTAACTGTAAGATGGGAGTCATGGGACCAAAGTCTTTCTAGCAAGTCAGTCCAATGGCGGCCATTTTTGGAACGCTTTAACAAGCGGCATACAAGTGCAGCTCCTATTTACTTTATGGGGAAAGACCGAAATCTCCAAAACGGCTGGTCGAGATTACGTTCAAAGAACATATTTCAAATCACCAGTAAAATCTGACAACTCTTGAATCATAAATCGTGCTTCTTTACCTTAGATTATGCTTAAAAAAAAAGCTAAATATAGCTATGTGCATGCATGTTCTCTAGTTGATTGACAGGCGATGTCTGTATCTAAAAGGTGATTGGTTCTTTAACCTGTAAGGCAGGACTTCTTTTCTACATCCATTGACTGTTGGGCGTTCCAATTTCTCCCATTAATTTTAATAGAAGTGGCCCGTCTCTGCTAATAGTCTCTGGATGGGACTTCCATTTCTAAAGCCGCCATACTGAACATTGCAATGCCTCTGTCAAAAAGACGATTTACTCAACGAGACTTCAGTTGCCATATTTAGTATTACTAATCCTCCCATTCATCTTAGGATATTGGTCCATCTCCTTTCCTTATAATGTCTCTGGCAAGATGAAGTTAAAGGAAAAGGTAAAAGGAAAAGTTCTTAAACTGATACCAGTCTAAATGATTGAACGTACTTGCTGTCATGTGCTTGTAGATTATTGTACACTGCTAATACCTAGTTTTGATGTCCTGTGTAGAAAAGCCTGTGTGATTTAATACAATAAAGTTCATGCAGTAATTCACAAATATGCATTAATTGTAATTATTGTTAAGAAGAATGGAGTACACACCCTAAACATGCTAAATCAAAGTTTGTTGCATGTTCATTAATAGAGGCCTGACATAAGTTTGTTTTTCCAGTTAGGGAAATCCCACATAAAACTCAGCCCCTCATCAGGTGAATGGATGTGGAAAAAAGTTAAAAACATCATCTGGCTTTTTCTACTGCATTACACTTTATGTCATAACCTTTTATTGTCTCTTTTCGGGCCCAGATAGTGCACAATAATATTTTTACAGCATGAACTGATAAAATAAGCACAACTGAGATAATAGGGCAGAGATCATAATTTCTATGGAAAATGTTGAAATAAAAACAAGTGGGTGTTTCTATTAGGGTTATTAAGAGGGTTAATACTTTGATTTGGTGCTTCATAATTTGCAAGGAAGGACACAGCATGTGCCATATGATACCTGTCTCCTCAGCCATTTACACTATATACATTAAAGGATTTGTTTTTTAAACTCAGGCTCTATTGACAACTTCTGTGAGATGCTGTCATTTATTCCAGAAAATGATGTTAACTTGCCCAACATTTGTAAAAAGAAAGGAAAAATGTGAATACAATTATGCTCTTACATTTGGAAGTTAAAGGTGCAATTGTACGGCACAGCCAATAAACGTTTCAAATACAATCAAACCTTTGTATGCAAACTATATGCCATAAAAATGTACATAAAGCTGTTAAACCTGGTAACTTTTAACAGGTGAATGTTGTCCATGCAAGGATACCAAGAGGGGGTATGACAACACTATCCCTAAAGCACCAATAAATAGAGCAAACTTCATCAGATTATGCTTGTAACAGTAAGAGCATATCTAGAAAAATAGTTCTACATCAAAAGGATGATTTAGGAAACTTTACAGACAAAAATAATGTATTATTTATTTATTTATCTTTAATTCATGCAATTTTTTATTAAACTCTGTGGTGCGTTCACCCCAGAGATTTCCATTGTACTGTTTTTGTTGACAAGTTGAAATTACCACACAGCATGCCTCTTATGCATTTTATGACTCCTAAGTTGTATTTCACCTGCAATATTTCTTTAAGGGTGGTCTACAACATATTTTGTCCAGACTCTTGTTATTACAATGTAATTACTACATCATAGTTACAACAGTTGACAGTATAAGAATCTTAATATTATTTCTGACAAGTAACTGAGTTAAATGTGGCAGCACAATATCTCCTTTTTGGCCAAGCGGTATTCTACTTAAACCATTAATACAATGCTTCACAACACAGATTAACGAAACTAACTAAATGGCAAAACACCCACCTAATATTGACCTACTAATACTGTATATGCTGAGCCATGAAAATAATATCATGATGATATTAGAATACCCAATTGTTCCCCTGATTGAGTTATTAAAAACAAAGTTTTGCTGCTGGCCGTCTTATTCCGTCTCACTCACCTCGAGTGGGAGTTATGTCACCATGCCATTGCCACCGGCCACTGGAAATCGCACAACTTGTGCTGAAGCTTTCATTTTGATGCAACATGATAGCCATGATGCCCCTGCTAAATACAGTATACAATGCAGGTTCTGTTACACAGCACATGGACAGGTGGATTATACCAAGTATCCTTGTATTAGATGTTATGGAATTCTAACTGAGCAAACTGTCAGTCCATTAATATGCACAGTTATAATTGAGCTACAGCACTCTTTTGTGTAGTGGAGCACTTTTTTTCAGAGCTGAGCACAATGCTGAGGCCATTTGTGGTCAGATTAACATTATCTAGATCTGTTAGGCCGACTTTGCAAAAATCAGACTGAAAAGTACAATTCTATCACCATTTACTCACCCTCATGTTTATTGCACAAAAGGATATGTTTACTTTAGATACTAAGGTGGTCATCTGAAGTCAAGAAAGTTTCAGGGAGGGAGGAGCCTAATTGTTGTTGCTCTCCAAAGTAAGAGTAAGAAAACAAACTACATGTAATTCCTCCTGCATGAGACAGGTGACAATAAACAGAACAGTGTTTATTTTAATTTGCACCCACATTTAATTATATCTGTAGTGTGGCAGCTGCTATTATTGAATCCCTGCTGTTAATTATTGATATTAAGAGACTATTTCCAGGGCCATGTCAGTCCCTTTTCTTCCTTGGCTTCTTGTGTAAGCTCTTTCATCTTCACAAAAAAGCAGATGATCTCAGATTCATACACTTTTAATGTATTAAATTCATCATGCCCTGCGACAATTCCACCACCATGGTGCCTAGAGGATTATCAATACCACTACCACCAGAAGAAGAAGATCAGACAAAATGTGCATCTTTTCCAATTACGCTGATTGGTTCATCATTAAACTACAGCAGTTTCTCAGTGAAAGTTATTTCAGCACAGAGCTCCTCATTACCAAAAATTCTATATGGAATCCTTCCAACCCAAGATGTTTTTTTTTTCAAGCAGATAAAAAGGAGAGATAGGGGAAATGTTTTCACCAGCAGTTCAGCTTTCATAAATGCTGTCAGCTGTAATCTCCAGATTGGGAGCAGTTGAAATGACAGGGTCCCGCAAGAAATGTTGTGCCAGTATGTGAAGAATGTTGTTTTGTGTTATTGTGTTTCGTTTGTAATTCAGTTTTTTCTCTCTCTCTAACAACAATCTTTGGAGAAATGTAAGGCTGCCACTGCTCATGTTTTATGTGGGCATCATTACAAAGTGCTGTGTGTAATATTTATCAATCTCACATTACATTACTACTTTTCATTTGGTATTAAATGCAATATTTTTTCAACATTAATAATTACCATATAGTTGACGTGTGTAATTTTTTTAATGTTAAAATATTTTCTTATTTCCCAGCAAAATATGCAGATACAACTATAAGTATGCCATTCATAGGCTGATTTCCCTGAAAAGTGAAAACACTGGCTCTGTGGCACTATCAAAACATTGCCCTGTTTGTTTAAGCATCCCAACCAGCAACATTTGGAGTTTGGGGTGAAACTATGAATCTAACGCTTTGCTTTATTATTTTTGCAATTCTACTTTGGAACTCACCTCTAGGGAAATTATTTCACCTGCAATATTTTTAAAAATCACTATTGAGAACAAAACAAAAAATCAGTCAAATGAAAAATAAATCATAGTGGATGAGTGAAGTGAATTACTTCTGAGAATTTTTCTGAAGAAGCTTTGAACATGAGTGTTTAGTGATTAGATTGCTGCTACATGCCTGAAAATGTGCTCTGTATTTGTGGGTAGATTTCGCTATGTTAATCTGATCTAATGTGAGTTTTTAGGAGAACCTAGTACAGAACAGCATTTCTCAAAAAACACACAAACATGTAGGCCAATCTCACATGTACCATCCATCTCACATGGTTCGAAGGTAACCAGTTTCTGCCAACATGCATAGTGCTACCAAATATTGCTTCTCTACTATAGTACACAAAAATTAATCGTAGCTTTTTTCTGTTGTATGTCTACTTTAGAAATGTGCATTTATTTCAATTAAGAACACTGTGAGCTTATACTTTAATATATGATGATTTCTTGGCACTTAGGTACTGTCCTTTGTCTGCTGAATACGGTGGCCCAGGGGTGCACAAACAAAAAAACAAAAGCTACAACACAACAAAATGAAGCCACACAATAATAGAAAAGCCGCAGCACAATGAAATCAATAAATAATACTATAATCAATAAATAAAAAGCCCCAGATTTTTTATGAAATTACACAGAAAATGACTCGATTAAAAGAACTGCAGGAAGTCTCACAGATACAAATCATGTGTTTTCCATGTTAATTGTTTTAATTAAATGTTATGATCAAACGGTGTTTCATCAAATTGATACATACAGTCTTAATCAAAACAAATATCATATTTATTTATTTATTTTTAAAAAAAATTTTTTTTTTACAAAAAATGGCAATTTTATTTTTGGTCTAATAGAATGCTGCACAACAGAGCTTCACAGCATTAATGAAAACATTAATGAAAAAAAATCTGATTACCTGTTCCACAAGACTGCTTGCGTTCGTGAAATTGCTTACAGATAATAATAATAATAATAATAATAATAATAATAATAATATTAATACAACCATTTAATATTACATAATTGTTATTATGAGTATTATTGCTACTTTTTGAATATTACATTTTTATACAGTAGTTATATATTTCTGTCTTCAATTTCACGCATACATTTTAATAGAGCGTTCATGTTAGCGGGACTTTTATTTTGACAGAACTTTGAGTTCTTCCTGTTTTTACGGGTTAGTTATATCAAGTCCATTAATGCTCTCAAGCTGAAACCCGAAGAGTTCATTTAAATGTTAACCGTTTATTCTCTAAACACACTGCATGAAAATTTAGCACCAGCAGTGTGTGTTGCGTTTGTGTGAGTGTGTGCGCATGCGTGCGCGTGCGTATGTGTGTGGGAATCATATGACAGAGCAGAGCGGCACCTCTTGTTCATTCTGTAGCGTGCAGCGCATATGTCTGCATATTATTTAATTAAATCACAACCTTTTGCTGTTTAATGATCACACTTGGCCAGAGATTTTTTATTTTTTTTTCAAATTGTCATTGATTTCATCTCAAATTTGTCACTTCTCATATCATTTTGCTAATGACAGCATACTGTACTATGGTACTGAAATTAGAAACAAGATGATATCGTACCGTTTTAATATTTTGGGTATCGCGGTACTTCGTTAGTACCGGTAAACCGTGCAACCCTAGCCACAGCACAACAAAATTAAGTGTTGTGGCTTAATTTCATTGTTTTGTGGCTTAATTTTGTTGTGTTGTGTCTTTATTTCGTTGTGTTTTTAGTAATGCTGTAAGCGATTAATCGCATAATTTTTTGTCGTTTATCGTGATTAATCACAGATTTTGAAAGTGCTGAAATTTGAGACTATATATACTTATTTTCTTGTCAAAATGCATTTATTTCCATCTTAGGAAAGAAAACAAAACAATATGTAGCAATATAATGCTTTATTAACATTTTCCAAACAAAGCCTTTCACAGTATAAAGATAGAAATGCACTAAAATATCACCAATTCAAGGAATATTAAATGTTTCCCAAAGTCTGAGTGGAAGTTTGACTAATTGAAAGAACTAGTCTCCACATAGGTTGCATTTTCATTGCAATGGGCATTAAATCTATTAAACTCTCATCCTCCACAATATTAATTTGCCGACAGACTGTGACTATCTTCTTTCCTACAGCAGTCATAAAGCCGCGTTTATGATTCGCGACAGGGTGTCAACATCAACGCCGCTTTGAACTCACCATGAAAAGCGCTTGCAAACAAAAACCTTCTGCATTTTAGTGATAGTTAAGACTTGACGTGCTTCTGTGGTAATTAAAATGTGCCTTACATAGACTGAGAAAATACTTGATTTCTATTACTATCATAGGAGAGAGAGTGTAACGGTCAACAAGCGTGTTATGACAGTACCACCATAGAATGATATGGGACCGCCACGTTATTTTATGCTAAGCTTGTAGGCTTAACTTGGTATAGGGGCTTTGGCGCTGTTGGGGGTGTGTTTGTGGTGTGTGCGTCAGTGTAATGACTCCGGGCGGACACATTACAAAGGTTCCACCCTTCACACTAGTGTTTATGCTGTATTAATGGTAAATGCGTTAATTGCGATTAAGAAAAAGTAACGCGTTAAACTTTTTTAATTAATTGCATGCGTTAATGCGTTATTTCTCACAGCCTTAGTTTTTAGATTTTATTTGCTTTGCTAATTTTGTTTTGTTATGCACCCCTGGGCCACCACAGTTAAAAAAAAACAGAAAATAGGACATGGTTAGTTTGGGATCTCAGGTGTGTACTGGTAATACTTTATAGTTTTTACGTAAAACGTTTAGTTTGAAATTTCTTCAACAATGAATGAGAACTGCTACTTCTTTCTTAATGTTAACCTTGTTTTAAACAAATTGATGTGTCTTGTACATTACATAGTTTAGGTATCTAACAAATTCGCTTTTTATAGAAATACTGTACACACATTTTGTTTTTTCACTCTCTTTCAGTTTAAGTTTAATGTGCTTTATTGGCATGGCAATAGCTGTCCATTTGTATTGCCAAAACACTTGCAGCTATGGTGCATGCAAGTGTTTTGGTTGTGCAAAACAAAGTACACAAATGAACAGAAGTAACAAAATACAATACACAGTACAGAACAATTGATAATTGAAGTGCAATAGCAATAATAAACAACATTTTGGTAAAGGAATGAGACAGAGACACATCTCTACCTCACCAGTATCATGGCAATGTCAGACTACAGTAATGGATGTTTCAGTGAGACAGCAGTTGGATCATTGGTGGTGTATTTTATATTTTTGGTGAAATGATTGCCTGGTTAAATGAGCAGTTGAGTGTAGGACTGAAGGTTATATTAAATATTCACAATATATTTGCAATCAATTTGTTTACAATAAAACTGCATCATAAATATTAAGAGGATGATTACTTAAGGAGTGTGTGATCTTTTCTCGTCTCTCAACTTGCAAGTATGAGTGTTAAAACTGAAGTTTTTAAAGCATTTCTGATTTTAACTTCACTAGCACAAATTAGGGTTGATAAGTAAGAGTTAGAGTTTGTAAGTTTGATTCATTTCCGTGATACGGTTGAATTTTAATGAATCGATTTATAACTTAGATTTAATGATTGCTTGCATCATCGCAAAAAAAATAAATAAATAAAAAAATAAAATAAAATATTTACTTATGTCCCCTTTTAAATTTTTTCATTTATTAAACTGCTTTATTAAAAGTACTGCATGTATGCATTTTGGCACAAAAGAGGTACATTTGCCTTTTAAGTACTCATACCAATCAAATATTTTCACCATATAAATACCTGAAGATATTGTAAATAAAAGGAAGCTAGGGAAATGCTACAATTGACCTGACCGCAGGGTCAGTTGTTACATAATATGGAGTCAGTTCTAATCTAGTTTCATTAAACCTTTAGCAGACTGTAGAGGACTCTTATATTGAACAATATTTTTTTTTACAAGAAGAACCAATGTTCTCTTTCGAACAGCATTTTAAGTGCTGTTTAAATAATTGCATTACACAGACATCAACAGCTGATTTTAAAGTGATGTCTATCAAACAGACATAGCCTATCTTGACCCAGACATATCTTCATTTTGTGTATGATTTTTTGTGCATGATTTTCATGAAAAACTATACTTTAATTTGTTTCATTTTATATGCTTGGGCTGGCAAATGAGATTAAATAACAGCTGATAATAGGAGTGAACTGCATTGGCCAACATATGAAAACAACATAAAATGGAAGGATTATTTCAGTTTAGAGATTCAATAAAATGGCAAACTGTGAAAATAAAGATATATATATATATATATAGCAATTATATACACTCACTATAACTAAAATGAACTACTGTATTTATAAAATCTCTTTAATCAATTTTGTTATGGCAGACTTTAACACATGAATGGGTCAGTTGTAACACAGTTTGTCTGCCATGATAAAATTAGATATGCTAGCCACACACTTCACATGTGTCAATCATGCTAACTGATAGCCACATAGGCAGTGATCAAAACAAGACTATTTATCTTTCATATGCATGAAAACTGATAACACAATCCAAAAATGTTCTGTAGATTTTTACATTTTCTTTTGTACCCCAAAAACACACTTTTGGGTATAAAATGTGCATTGTTGTGAAGAGGTTGCTGATCTCCAGCATGAAAAAGGGGACTTTTTTTGGATGTGCATATGCAGTGGCATTACTGTAGTTTGTTCTTGATTGGATTAAATAGCAGTGTTACAGCTGACTCCTGTTTAACTGCCCCAGTCTCTCCTACTTGTCTACAATGGCTGTTTGGTTGAAATGATGGTTTCTCTGATTAAAAAAAAACATCCCTTTTTAGCCATTTCAGAGCAAATACAGAATATCAAGATTTATATTGAATATTGTCAAAAGGCTGAAAAATACTAGATATGCTATGCTACGAAGACTTGCTACTGCTAAAAGAACATACACCTTGTTAACCCCGATGAAGGCCTGTGTGCCGAAACGCGTCTGTTTTATTTAAATAAATGTTCTCCCTTCTGTAAGAGTTGCTGGATTTATCCTCTTCATTTGAACTTTGTTCTATCCATGCACCTTGGCATACTGAGGTGGGCATGCTGTTGCTGCTGCACAATTAGCCAAAATATGCTGCATGTAGGACATGTTGCTGCACAATTAGTCATACATACAGTTAGTGGTCAACTGATATATCACCAAAGCCGATAAATTGGCCGATATTTGGACATTTTTAATTATCTGCATCAGCTGATAAAATTTTTCATTTGGCCAATTTGTTTCTTAAGGTCGCGAGGGTACCGAGAATCACCTGCTTGCTAGTAAAGCATCTGAGACATGCAAACGACCAATTGCAGTTTGTTTTTCTGTTACGTGCCATCGTGTTACTACAATAATAGACCGGTGTGCAACACAGACTTATTTAAACTGATCACATTTCAGAGCCGCAATAGACGCGTCTGATCTCAGTGGTGGTGATTTAATTCATTTCGGTGACTCTATTCTCTTGATTCTGTTCACCATAAAGATTTGTTCAGATTTGTTCATTGATTCGTTCACTGACAGTTTCTTCAAGTTATGCCTTTGCGCCTGCAGATAGCGCCAAATGAACGTCTTTTAATTAATTGCATTGAACCGAAAGCAGTCAACAAGTCTAATTATCCTTTATAAAATTGTACTAAGAGACTTCAGCACTGCAGAGTGTTAAGGCATCATAAGCTTTTCCCCACAAATGACAACAAAGCACATCTGCTGAGCATGACTTTTTATCAAGCAAAACAAAAAAGGACAACAATACTAGCCTAAAAATAATGGGTTTCAATAACTGGACTTAATAAAGAAAAAGTTTAAGAAAAGCCTTAATATCTTACACTGTGCATCAAAGCACAACATTTCCATCCACAATTCATGTCATTTTTACTGTTCGTCTTCAGTCATTTTTACACATTCATAAATTGGAGATAATGTTTTGAGAATACCTATTAACTTGTCTTAAAGAGCCCATATTATGCTAATTTACAGGTTCATAATTTTATTGTGGGGGTCTACTAGAATAGACACATGATTTAATGTTCAAAAAACACATTATGTTTCTCATACTGTACATTGCTTTCCCCTCTCTTCATACTCTGGCTGAAATGCTCTGATTGACCTCCTGTGTCTTTAAAGCCCCCCTTTCTGAAAAGCCCAGTCTGCTCTGATTGGTCAGCTGGCTTAGTCTGTTGTGATTGGTCAACCCGTAGAACGTGTGTCGGAAATATAACGCCCCTTACCATAACCGAGTTTCAGATCCCGAGTCTTCCTGAGCAGCTGTAAACACTACTGTAACTATGGTAACAGTGGTGTTGGTTTTTGCCATACCAGCTCTAGCCTGAGTCCGATAATGAATGAAATAATGAAAGTTTGGAAGAACAAGCTGATCGACCCAAACTACCTTCACAAGCACGACTTGAGCAGGACGTTTCACAGTGGTTAGTTTTAATTTTGTAGCTTTCTTATTAGTACACTGTTGATTATTGTGAACCTAACAAAGCTTCAAGTAAATGACATGTAGTGCATCAAAGTTAGTCATCTTTTGCTGGAATGGGTGTAGCCAAACTTTTTTCAGCCGAGATTTGAAAGAAGAACAGAGGCTTACTCCCGGTTGGACATTATCAGGTGTATTAGAGAGTTAGTGAGCAAGTTAGCCACGGACTACCATAGATAGCGACCGTAACATTACAGCTTTTAATTATATAATTATATAAGACTCTTGTGATCGACCATTTTGTTATGCAGTTTTAGGTGAAAGCCGGCCCATAGCTGAATAGTAAACCCTTACCAAAACAATAACATTACATAGCAAGTTATCCGAGCACTACCGTGGATTGCAGACGTAAAATTACCGTTTGTAAAAATAAATCCATCTCCACACTTGATCACTTGTCATGATAATAATAATGACAAACAATCTGCATAATTCTACACAATTGAAGGTAAAAGTGGGCCCGCAGCTGATTAGCAAAACTATTTCAACACAATAACATTAGTTAGCAGGTTAGCAGAGGCCAACAGCTGTGCACTGGGTTTACAGCGTAGCTACAACACAAAACTCCGCATTGTAACTCTCGGTAGCAAATAAATCCACAAATAATCCAATGTGATCCTGAACCACCAGCTGCATTTGTTCACAATTACAAGATTGAAGGACAGTTTAACACCACCAACTCTAGAAGCATGTGGCAGGGAATTAACATCATCACGGACTTTAAAGGGAATAAATACTCCGCCATGAACACCGCTGCCTCTCTCCCGGATGAGCTAAATACTTTTTATGCTCATTTTGAGGGAAATAACACCACCCTCGCGGAGAGAGCTCTCGCGGCCGAAGCTACAGTGGTTAGTTCACCGACGGGTGAATATCTGCAAAGCCGCAGGCCCAGACGGCATTCCGGGCTGCGTCATCAGAGCTTGCGCGAACCAGCTGGCTGATGTTTTTACAGACATTTTCAACTTTTCCCTCTCTTTGTCTGTAGTCTCCACATGCTTTAAAACAGCCACCATTGTGCCTGTTCCAAAGCAATCAAAAATAACTTGCTTAAATGACTGGCGTCCTGTTGCTCTGACCCCCATCATCAGCAAATGCTTTGAGAGACTAATCAGAGATTACATCTGCTCTGTGCTGCCTCTCCCTCTTGACCCATTGCAGTTTGCTTACCGCAACAACCGCTCCACTGATGATGCCATTGCATCTACACTACACACTGCTCTCTCCCACCTGGAAAAAAGGAACACTTATATGAGAATGCTGTTTGTAGACTACAGCTCAGCATTCAACACCATAGTGCCCTCCAAGCTTGATGAGAAACTCCGGGCTCTGGGCTTAAACAGCTCGCTGTGCAGCTGGATCCTGGGCTTCCTGTCAAGCAGACGGCAGGTGGTTAGAATAGGCAGCAACATCTCCTCATCACTAACCCTCAACACTGGAGCCCCACAGGGCTGTGTTCTCAGCCCACTCCTGTATTCCCTGTACACACATGACTGTGTGGCAACACATAGCTCCAATGCCATCATTAAGTCTGCTGATGACACGACGGTGGTAGGTCTGATCACTGACAATGATGAAACAGCCTACAGAGAGGAGGTGCACACTCTGACACACTGGTGTCGGAGCACAACCTCTTCCTCAATGTCAGTAAGACAAAGGAGCTTGTGGTGGACTTCAGAAGAAAAGACAGGGAACACAGTCCCATCACCATCAATGGAGCACCGGTGGAGAGGGTCAGCAGCTTCAAGTTCCTCAGTGTCCACATCACTGAGGAACTCACATGGTCCATCCACACTGAAGTCGTTGTGAAGAAGGCTCATCAGCACCTCTTCTTCCTGAGACGGCTGAGGAAGTTTGGAATGAACCGCCACATCCTCACACGGTTCTACACCTGCACTGTGGAGAGCATCCTGACTGGCTGCATCTCCGCCTGGTACGGCAATAGCACCGCCCACAACTGCAAAGCACTGCAAAGTGTGGTGCGAACTGCCAGTCACATCATCGGAGGTGAGCTTCACTCCCTCCAGGAAATATATACCAGGCAGTGTGTGAAAAAAACTCGGAGGATCATCAGAGTCTCCAGCCACCCGAGCCATGGGCTGTTCTCACTGCTACCATCCGGCAGGCGATATCGCAGCATCAGGACCCGCACCAGCCGACTCCATGATAGCTTCTTCCCCCAAGCAATCAGACTTTTGAACTCTTGATCTCCCACGATCAAAATACATCAGCACTGCACTTTATTACTCTTACTCTATATCTCACACCGGACTGTCATAAATTATATTATTATTATTATATTATGTTCTCTCTTAACAACTTACTATCAACCGACAGCCTGAATGTCAATACAGTACAATACAACCTACTGTACATTCTATATATACTACTATATATACTTTTTTATTTTTATTGAATAATGTGTATCTATATTGTGCGTATTGTATACTGTACAGTGTATGTTATTATTTGTATATTGTTGTGTGTAATTATGTGTATATTAGACTTTAAATTGTGTTGTGTTAATTTGATGTTATTGTAAATTGGTATATGTCTCATCACTGTCACGACTGCTGTATTGATCGGAACTGCACCCAAGAATTTCACACACCATTGCACTTGTGTATATGGCTGTGTGACAATAAATGTGATTTGATTTGATTTGATTGTCCCAACAAAGTGGGAACTGCACCATCTATCAGGAGTAACTGACTTTGAATCCGCATTGGCTGTGGTTGTACTGCTGAGGAATAGTGGTAAAAATACATTTTAACCACTGATACTTCAGTTCGTCTGCCTTTGGAAGTCCAAACAAAGAGGTTTTGCTTTCGCAGTGAAGAAAACAGCATCTTCTCAACATGGCGACAGCACTAACCCAACTCATCCTGGCCTCGGCTATAACTAAGTTTGTTTAAGGGCAGGCCAAAGTAGCCCTTAGGCGAGCATTATGCAGATGTGTTACATAGTGACATAGATACTTTACGGAAGAAATGGATGGACTACAAACCAGCCATTTTGTGTAGTTCTTGAGCAGTGTTTGTCTGTGGGAGAGAATAACTCCCTTTTGCATGGACTTTGTGCTTTGTAACTTAGCAGACCTTTTACATGCACAAAGAGCTATGTTACACACTAAAGGAAAGTTAAAATTCCAAAAAGCACAATAGGGCCTCTTTAAGTGCATTTCACCCATCTCTCCTTGTTGAACACGATTGACTCACATGCCGAACTGAACTATATATATTTATTTTAAATACTTATTATAAGTTCACGTTGGCAGCAATAGCACTTTGTAAAAAAAAAAAAAAAAATCCTAAACATTCACAATAGTCTGTTCAAAACTGTGTGGGGGGAATGCCCAGAGCAGCCAAAGTGTTGGGGTCTGAGGTATCATTATAAAGATTAAAATATTTCATAGAGTTCATCAGTCGAGGGCAAATGGATATGAATATTGAAAAGTAAGATCAACAGTTCGTTTTTAAGCAGCAGTCCAGTTTTTGTGCTTGAATATATTTTTTACATTCAGAATACATACCTAGTATGTATGGGACATAGGAGGCCTTTTGATAGATTAAACACTACACTATGGGGGTTCAGGGGTGTCCTCTGAAAGAAAATGTATAACATTTATGTCTGAATGTACCATTTTTATATATTACTTAAAGTGCCAATCTACTAACACAAACAAACACTTTACATAACAGTGCAGCATAAAATACTGTTTGCTATATATAGATATATATGCTGTAGGTATAAATAGGCTGACTATGAAATAATGGAAACGTTCTCAACAGCAGAGAACTTTACTAGGATAACTAGTAATTTCAGGTTGTCTTTATTTGCCATCCATGCCATAGATGATGACATCTTTGATTCATTTTCACAAAATTAGAACAAAAATCAGTTTGTTTATTATGAAAAGCTCGTAACATGCTGATTAATTAAGGTAAATTTAGACGGGGAAAAAACTTCATATGCGCCATGTTAACTTGTCCTGTCACATTACTGTATGCCAATTTACTGTCACAAATTTGGCATGTTACTTGATTTTAATCCAAAGTAAAAACAGCGGCAAACAATACAGGTCTGGAAAGCAGATATATTGAATGGCTTGTGTGATTGCGAATACAGATGAACAAACAGAGTGGATTTACAGATGCTGACGGACTACAAAAGACTCCGAGTCAGGTTGATGATCATTAAGATGCAGTCATTTTATAATTCTTTTGTAAATTGTTTTAGTGCTGTTAGGCTTCTGAAATGTGTAGTAGTTCAGTGGTCTAGGAAATAAATAAAAAAATAATAAATACATTTATTATATATTACATAAATGTATGATATATCGGCATTAGGGTTGCCACGGTGTACGTTGTTACCGGTTTTACTTGGGGACAACACCGGTGTGAAATTTATACTGGTGGAAACATTATAAATGGAACTTCCAATATCAATACAATAGCCTAACGAATAGAATAGCCTTAAATAAAGAATAGTTGTCTAATGAAGAGTTTAAGACACATGATAAATTAACCTAAATAATGCAATGAAAGCCAGGTGTTCTTTACCAACGTATCAAATTACACAGGCAGCAAAGTATGCGCACTGACAGAAGACGTTTAATTGCAGATAGTGAATATAATGTGCATGGTGGGTAACTGTAAGACTTCTTGGATTCGGAAAGACACAAGAAATGCTGTTAGACACACAGACACGCGCTTGAAGAAACACACTTTATTATATTTTTAAGAACAGAAAAGCCATCTACAGTATGCACATGTCTGACGTGCTGTTTGTTCGGAGGCGTGCAGTCTCGTGGAACACACGAATGTAAAAGGTTCTCACTGTTTCTTTGTTTCTATCTTCTGAATTTTTAAGCAAGAATAGTATCGTCTGTGAGAATGCTGCAAATCACCTCAGGCCATCTCAGCTCAGGAGGTGCTCTGAGCTCAGTTCGCTTTATTTCCACAGAGCAGTTCATTGTGAGCACATCTCTGCAGGGTCACTTTATATATAGCCTATACATCTGTGATTAAATCATAAATTAATACAAAACACGTTCACCTCGAACCATGACTTATATTTCAGTGATTATTGTTATCATTATAATTATTATGTTTACATTTATAATTGTTTTTAGATCTTAGTTTGTATTAGTAATTTTCCACCTGTTGTCATAGACGGATAGTTGCGTGACAGTAAATGGAAAGGTTGTTATATATGATTTTTTTTTTCATTTCGTTTGAAGTGCAATTTGAATTTAGAAATGTCTTTGGTTGAAGTTTTTCATTTTTTAAATAAATGAATTTAATTTTCAATGCAAAATCACTAACATATTAAAACATATTTCTTGCATATCACCTAGCCCTAGGAGGGAACAAAATGAATTTATTCACACACAAAGTCATTACCCTTCCAAAGCAGCTAAACTGGGTCCTGGGATGAAAGGTAATAAAATGTATTTGCTCGGACAACGAAATACCAGACTAGTAGCCCATGATGGAGAGAATGCATGGATGAAGTAGGTTCATTGCCAAAGAGATGTTGCCCTTCAACTGTTGAAAAGCCATCAAACAACACACATTTTAATTGCTCAGTTTCATTTGAATTTTTAGTTCAAATAAATAAAAAATACAGTTAAAAGTTTGAAAACAAGCTGCCTTGTGTTATTGTGTAGGCTATTGATTAACGAAAATTACCCCATAGTACCACTTAGCGTCCAACCAGTAGTAATACCGGTGTTAGTCGGTTTGAACGTGTGAAAATTACGATACCATGGCAAGTCTAATCTGCATTGTATCGGCCTATCAGCCACCCTGCTCTCTGGATATCAGCATCGACCATTAAAAATCCCATATTGGTCAACCACTACATACAATCCCCTAACAAATCAGGGAAACTGTACAAACGCATAACACAAAACACAACCTCCCAACCAAGCAGATCTACCGCCAAGACTTGTGTACTGATGCTTCACTGAAGAGCCATGTGCACCGAGTGTATGCTAGCTAAGTGTTTCTGGGTCAGCTTGGCCAAATGGTGTAGCGCTAATGAACTCAATCTCAATGTGTGGCTGGGTCAGCTTGGTCGAATGGCTTAAACAACTAATGACTGGACTCATAATGTGTATCTTGACCAGGATAGCTGTATGTCTGGATTTATTTAAACTAATGACTTAAGATAGCAATGTGTGTCAGTGCCAGTTGTGGGTAAGGCTTGCCTTGTTATAAATGTGCTTCTGCGTGCCATGGCCGAAAGCTAACCTTATTGTGTGAGCTAATAGAAGAAAAGACCTGAGCAAATAGCATTTTCGGAAAAAAAATAAAAAAAAATAAAAAAACACTTGAGGCATGCTGCAGTCAAACTGGCTTATCTGAAAAACGTAGCAATTTAAGTGTAGACAAAGTGAGAGTACACAAGTTAATTGGCTACCCGATTGCATGCCAAGCCAATTAGGTTAACATATCATATATGAGCGAGCCAACTGGCTAACAAAAAACAAGTTAAAAGAACCTATTAGCTTGCGCCAGTCTAGTTTCATGCCTGAACTGCAGTCATGAATGTACCCTTCGCTAACAGCCTTGTGGAAGAGCCCTTTGTGAAAATATTAATTTTCTTCTCTTTACTTCTTTTGAAGAGACTAGTTGCTCTTCTAGTTGCTTTGACTAGTTAGGATTTAAAAAAAGTTTTCTTTCTTTCTTTTTTCTTTTTTTTTTTTTTTTTTGCAAAGTACTCTTTCTGCTAACTGGCTCATTTAAAACAACCATTAAAAAAATGCTGAAAGCTTATCATTTCATAGCCATACTGTACACGCCATATTGGCTACTGAAACCGTGTGAGATATGATTGTCCAGACATTTGCTTTGGAGGAAATGTAGAGAACTTTAATTACATGCCCCTGCTATGCTTTGTACACAGTATAGGTACCTCACACTATTTGTCATTTATCAGTATTTATACCTTTAGTAATCAAATTGAAAAATATCTTCTTCAAACTGAGGATTACAAGTGTCTTTGGCAATACAAACATGAATATATTTAGGATTATTATTACAACCCCAATTCCGAAAAAGTTGGGACAGTATGAAAAATGCTAGATTATGATATGTGATTTGGAACGGAATTGAAATATTCATGCATTTATTATTATTATTATTATCATACATTACTACTGATATATATATATATATATATATATATATATATATATATATATATACTAAACACATACTACTAATAATTGTACAACCCCAATTCTAAAAAAGTTGTGACAGTATGAAAAATGCTAATAAAAACAAAAAGGAGTGATTTATAAATAAAAGCACTACAACTACACATTATATGATGTTTTATCTTGTGAATTTCATTTTTTCTATTTTTATTTTTTTTTATGTACAGTAATTTCAAATCAGTTGATTGCAACATGCTCCAAAAAAGTTGGCAATTTAAGACTAATAACAATTTGACGAGTTGAAATAACAAGGCGATGTGAAACAGGAGATATTAAACAGGTGAGGCAATCATGTCATAGTATATAACCCACTAAAATCCACTCAGAAAACCATTAGTAACCACATATCATACCCTGGCAACCACCTACAATACTCTAGCATCAAGGCTAGCACCACTTACATTTCCTTCAAATATAGTACAAATCACCATTTGCTATATTGAAAGCACTACAACTACACATGATATGATGTTTTACCTTGTGAATTTCATTGTTTGTTTATTTATGTACAGTAATTTCAAATCAGATGATTGCAACACACTCCAAAAAAGTTGGGATAGTCGAGTGTTTTCTACTGTGAAACAACACCATTTCTTCTAATAACACTTATTAAGCATTTGGGCACTAAAGACACAAGTTTAAGTTTGAAAGTGGACTTTTCCCCCATTCATCCATTATGCAGGTCTTAAGCTGCACAGTTGTATGGGGTCTTCATTGCCATATGGTGTGCTTCATAATGCGCCACACATTCTCAATTGGAGATGATCAGGACTGCAGGCAGGCCAATCTAGCACCCGCACTTTCTGCTGACACAGCCATGCACCTGTAATCCGGGCAGTATGTGGTTTGAAGTTGTCCTGCTGGAAAATGCAGGGACGTCCCTGGAAAAGACAGTGCTGGATGACAGTATATGTTGCTCCAAAATTTTTACATATCTGTCTGCATTCATGGTGTTCTCACAGATGTGCGAGTTACCCATGCCATGGGCACTGACACACCCCTGGCCCATACAGACACTGGCTTTTGGACCTGACGCTAAAACAGCTTGGATGGTCCTTTTCCTCTTTGGCCCGGATAACACGACAGCTGTGTTTTTCAAAAACTTTTTGAAATGTGGACTCTTCGGACCAAAAAACACAGTTACATTGTTTTACTATCCGTCAAAGATGAGAGACTGAGACCAGAGAAGTCGGCAGCGCTTCTGGACCGTGTTGATGTATGCTTTGCATAGTAAAGTCTTAACTTGCATCTTTGGATGCAGCGGTGAGTGGTGTTGACTAACAAAGGTTTACTCAAGTAATCCCAAGCCCATGTTCACAATATCCATTACAGATGAATTATGTTTTTTAAGACAGTGACGTCTGAGGGATCAGAGATCACACGCATTCAGAAATGGTTTTCGTCTTACCCTTTACGCGTTGAGATTTGACCAGATTCCTTGAATCTTTTAACTATATTGTGCACTGTAGAGGGCGAAATGCCCCAAATCCTTCCAATTTGTCTTTGGGGAACATTGTTCTCAAAGTGCTGGATTATTTGCTGAAGCATCTGTTGGCAAATTCACAAGTCTTGAATGAACCTTGCTCTTGAAGGACTAGGCTGTTTTTGGAGGCTCTCTATATACTATGACATGATTGACTAACCTGTTTAACATCTCTTGTTTCACACCGCCCTATATCAAATTGTTATTAGTCTTAAATTGACCCTGCCTCAACCTTTTTGGTGTGTGTTGCAATCATCTGATTTGAAATTACTGTACATAAAAAAAAACAAACAAAAAAAAACAATGAAATTCACAAGATAAAACATCATATAATGTGTAGTTGTAGTGCTTTCAATATAGCAAAGGGTGAATATAATTTATAAATCACTCCTTTTTGTTTTTATTAGCATTTTTCATACTGTCACAACTTTTTTAGAATTGGGGTTGTACAATTATTAGTAGTATGTGTTTAGTATATATATATATATATATATATCAGTAGTAATGTATGATAATAATAATAATAATAATAATAATAAATGCATGAATATTTCAATTCCGTGTAATTTGCAAGTAGTTTAAGACTAGATTTAAGGACTGCTGTGAAGGAATACCAAAGGTTTTTTATACCTTAAAAATAATATAATTATTTTGTTTTGAAAATTATTAAAAAATGGCAAAATTAGTAAAACATTTTTAAATGTTTTGTTTTTGGTAATTTCATTATGTAATACATTTCTCATTATGTAATAACCTATTACATTTAGCATAAAAACATTATTACATTATGTGCTCACAATCTTATTACTTTTTAGAAAAAATTATTCCATTATTAACATTTATTACATTTAACTCATTACATTATGTGCAATTATTCTACGTTATGAGTTGCTACAGGCATCCTTCCTTAATACACAAACCATTAAGGTGCATTGTGACAACAACAAATATTGCTTTGTTCTGTATCTGGCTGTAGAAGTAAAGATAGCAGTAGCCATGCCACACAGCTAAATTGCATGATTGTAAACAGTATCAGTAAGCATCCAGCAGGAGTGAGAAAAGAAAGCATGATCAATTTCTCCCAGGCAGCGAACATCAACGCTTTTCCTAAACGTCCAACAGCAAAGCTACCAACACCTTCCCTTCTCCCTTCCCCCAATAAGAAAACACATGAGAAAAACGGACACGTGCCACGGATAGAGGGTTTCTAAACAAATATGTATTGACATTTACCGTGCTGAGATCACAGCAAATATAATTGCGGAAGGGCAAGTGTTGCATTTTTATTTTTTATAACTGACCTCCTGTCTACGAAATGGACAGAGGACAGAGTTAAATGAAGATCGGTGAGGAGGTAAACCAATAAAGTGGTAATAATAAATGCAGTGCAAAAAAGCATTATTGAGCAATGCACTACACAGAGCTCTGGGTTGTCATGGAAACGGGATTTGTTAGGTGAAGTGACAGTATAAAAATATGCTTGGCACTTGTTAAGAAATGTTATGCAAGAGGTTCTTTCTCTCTCACTCACCCACCCTCTCTGCTTCCCCTTCTGTAGGCTTGGCAGATTTTCAGAGCAAATTACTATTGTGGATACATGCAGTGATGAATTCATTTATTGGGGGAAGGTTCAGTGACTAGATTTAGAGGTGTTAGGGTCCGTTCACACAGGATGCGTTCTTGTGTTCAAAAACAGCTAGATGGAGAGCAACAGTGATTGTGAAGATTTTGAATAGAAGCAATGGTTTCCAGTGGACCTATTCAAATGTTTATTCGCTAACAGACTAAAGTTTTTTTTTTTTTTTTTTATGGAAAGCCATCTGATTTTTTTCTACTTCCGAGGAAGAAAACTGACAGACCGATGAGATATGATAGGCTGAACCTTCCCTCCTAGCCCCTTTGCAATGGTTTGTGATGACCTTGGGCAGTGTGGATGATGCGGTTGCATAGTTCAGTGCCCTGCTGTGAGGCCTGTTACTGAGTAAAATAAGAGTTGTGAGTGTGCGTGTGTGTGTGTGTGTGTGTGTGTGTATCTGTGTGTGTGAGTCCGTGTACCGCTTTCACTTTCATATAACTGCTCAGCCCAGAATAGACGCTCTTCTTATAATTCAGAGCTTTGGGGCATGGCCGTGTGAATACATTGCTCAAATGTATGATTTGTGTGAAGAAATGGGTTAGGAAGTATTTCAGTCAGATCATTACAGGGGAAAAGACAGACATAACTCGTTGTGAGTGAAGGGTCACAGTGTAAGGCAGGGTCCATTTTCAGCCGGGATGAAATGAGTTCATGCATTTAAAGGGGCAGACCATTGATAATTTAGTTTACTAGGTCAGCATCAGTGTGTGCTATTTCTCATCTTTATTTTTTCATTTGGTTATATTTACAGTACTTAGCTTTTTTTTCCCCTCTTTTGCAAGGTTTTGGCATTAGAATTCTGCAGAATGCTATCTGACTTATCTATAAGTTGGCAGAGAAACTGTATCTTAAGTGGCAATAAACCACACAACCTAATCTTATAGAATAACACAAACATTTTTGTTCCATTATTTTTTACATGGCTCATTGTAAGTATCGTGGCAGTTTCCTGGTTAAATTATAACAAGAGGCACTATAACAACAATGACTTCCATACACTTTTACACAAATCACCATTAAAATGGCAGATTATCCATTCATAAACACTTACTTTTCACCCTGTTTCTCACACAATGCTATCTATGACATCAAAGCACTTTTACTTAAGCACATGACTAGAACGATACATTTTAATGCTTGCATTGTGTAATCAACTACAGTACATTTAAAAACTTGTCTAGGGTACAAGTTCTGGAGAGCATGCAAGTCGACACATGAGCCAAAAATGTAATAAAAGCACCACAAAATGACATGGTTGCTTCAGCAAGTGCGTTATTCCTGTCACATTAGCTTTTATAACACTATCAGTTTGATTTAGGTTTAAGATTTAGGGTAAGGAGGTAGGTAGGTAGGTTTTGTTGATTAAAAACTCAACAGAGCATTAACCTTAAAAACCTCCTCTGTTTGGGAGACAATGTAACTCTCTTTAAGTGCCACACAGTGCACATTTCACCTAGGAAGTGCCACAATATGTGTGTGGTGAGCAGGGCGGAGCTGAGCGTTGTCTGGGCAGAGCGAGGCCAGGAAGATAAGTGGCGAGTGACTTTCACCTGCTTGCCACACCAGTCTCGCGTTCCAGCGAGGGGCAGCGGGAGTACTTAAGGAGAAGAGATAACGGCTGTTGAAGCTGTTTATGTGTAGAGTGTTGAGCTGAAAAGCCAACAGTGTTTATGTGTAGTGAAGCTGAAAAGCATAGCGTAGTGTGAAGTGTGTTATTGTGTGCGACTGAAAAGTGCAACAATAAATGTCTACGTGTTCTGTCAAGCCGGCCCCAGCTTCCTCCTTTCCATAATTGTTACACTGTGTAATGAACCACTTAATATCAATTTGTAAAAATGTTGCCACAAGTCTCAGAACTGCTGAAATAATGGAATGGAATTAATGTTTTGAACATTAAATTGTAAATATAAAAACATGAAATGATTATCCATCCAGTATTATCCAGTAATTCAAAGCTCATCTTTTTACTCGATGTGTTTGATGATTGTCACCATCATTGTGATTTGCATGTAAAGTGTTGAGGCCCATGCATGTCTTCTTGACAAACTTCAATCTGAATATAATTTAGGGATCAGACATTGGTCTCTGGAAATCAATTGGCCATCAATAATCAAATGGCAGTTTATTTTACCTCTGACAATGGGATAGCCCTTACTACTTTGAGTTTTTATCAGTAACATTAAATGACAATATTAGTAACTGAACCTCTATATTCAATTTTAATTGAATTACAATAAACTAAGTCAAGTTTACTTAAAAAGACGTTAAGCTCATTTTACAAGTTATATTGATTTAAGTCAACTTTATGTTCTGTTTAAACAATTTTCCCTCTTAAGTTGACTTAAATTTAATTTGAAACAACAAGATTTTTTTTACAGTGCAGGGTTGCGGTCGAATGATTAATAAACATAAGAAATTATGAATGATAAAATATATCATTTGTATTATATATAATTAATTATATATTATATATATCTGTAATTGTCAAAGATCTTGACATCAGAGGTGACTTTGATATTAGGGGCTGATGTGGATCACAGCTGACATTTTAATAAGGCTTTTATGCAGTATTGCACTTTTACACAGTATTTGGAGGTGATACAGTCTACAGAGCCTGCTCAGAGCAACAAAATCTAGTAAATATAGAAGTATTAGCAAATCACTCACTTCTTATCATTTGTATGCACAGGAGCATTGCAATGGAAGGTGTAAAAGATTGTTGCAGGACATTTTTCTAACTTGTAATGTTGTGCTTTGTATTATCTCAAATGTCTGTGTACCTGTTTTGTCTTTTCTATCCCCTATCCTGGAATTTAAGTGTATCTGTTGTCACTAATCCAGCACAAAGCCTCATTGGTGCATTGCTAAGAGGCTTCATTTTTCCTTTAGACAGCAATTAACACATTTTGCATTTTAAACTGATGCACCAATGACTGGTTGTAGATTTCCAAGATGCTGTGTCTAGAGACTTACCTTCGATATACAGTAGGTGTATTTGGATATTCGTGAAACTCTGTTCACAACAGATTTACAGAGTGAAACAAGATATTCAATGAGAAAAAAGAAAAAAGAAAAAAATATGGGGTAGGAATTGATTGGAGTGTGAAAAGTGGGTATCTTATTACCAGAATGGAGCCAGACCTGAATGCAAATTTGCTAAAATAATGCCTAATGGGCTATTTGGCTATTTGTTAACATTATCTGCGCAGCTTTAGTGATGTCAGCTGGATCAGAATGTCGTTTGAGAGGAAGAGCAAGTTAAATAGGATACATTTTAAGTTCATGTAAGGTAGGTGATTTTAGTCAGAATGTAAATATTAGCCTTAGTCAACATTCACTCCCACTGTATGAAAAGAAAAGGCAATAAAATTAAATGGTGATTAACATTCTCAGGCTTACATATCCTTATGTGTTCCACATAAGAAAAAAGTCATATGGGTTTGGTGAGTAAATGATGGCAGAGTTTTCATTTTGGGGCGAACTATGCCTTAATGTTCAGAAACAACAACAATTTCCTCAAACACATACTGTAATAGGCCTAATTATTTTCAAGCAACCCAGTGAGTTGCTTCTTTTCTTTTATTCTTGTAAGTACTGTAAATTCTACAAGTTATTTTGGTAGCCTACAAAGCACAGAAAGACAAGGAGATGGTTTTGTGTTTGTATTCTGAGTTCATCAGAATTCCTGATGCTGATTTTTTACTCTGTTTACATGCTACATTAAAGCCCAGGGAGGGGTCCAGAGAGGCAGCCAGCCTGGGAGACTGTAAATAGATCTAGGGAGGGTTACATAAGGCCTCTCATGCCTGTCAATTCTAGAAAACGCTGAACGCTTAATCCCTTGAACTTGACATCAACTGCAGTTGCAGTATCTGACTGTAAATGTGTGCATATACACATATGCACTCCTGTAAACAAGCTGGAACACAAAGCAGTTATTTATGTTTGAGGCATATACATGGCTGCGGTGAACTGACTAATATATTTGTGCTGTATTTTGTCTCCTTGTAAATTCAGGCATGACTCAAAGAGCAATGACCGGAGCTAGTTGTGTTTACTGTTGCATGACCAGCTGAAGTAGCTAATTTTGTTAGTGTTGGCTGCAGATACTATGTAAACATCAAATGCACAAAGACATGCAATATGTTCTGTTTTCTGACACTTCAACCTTTGAATTAGTAGACTGCACTGATGTGCATAACGATGCCTCACGAAATTAGATAAACTCAATGCTTAATTATAGCTTGAATCTATTCCCCACAGTATACTAAGTGTATGCTAATCCAGGAACCAAAGGATGGAAAAACTCTAGGAAATTATCAGCTTTCATGCATTTAGACAGTCTGTGCTGTGTTGCTGTGATTGTATCAGTTGAATAATGCTTGAAAAATGCTATTAAAAATCCAATTCATTATTTCCTACTGTTAGTCAGGACCAGAGCTAATGGTCTGCTCAACTAACAAAAAAGAAACAAAGATACCAGTGTACTACTTTAGTTTTTTGGACATGGCAATATCATGGTGTTTTGGACATGGACATGGCAAAACCATGTGTTTTTTGGATGTACCGTGAAAGTATGGTATTTTTTTTAAGTACCTTGGAGTACCATGTAAATACCATAGTATATGAATAATTAAGTACCATTCAGTATATGGTAATCATTCAATGCCATGGCATATATCAAAGTGCCATAGTATTACCATCTGATACCATCACTGCAGTGCTTTTTTGTAATTGCAGGCCCACCCTCAGATCCTTCTGACTGCTTGAAAAAGCCCCAAACTCATGGTATGAGATGATCTTGTTTAAAAAAATAAAATAAATGCCAAGCTGTGGTTAATAATGCACAAAGAAAAGTTTGGCTCCCTGCAAGCTTGATGAAGCTGATATTTAATTAATTATGGCTTTGAAGCAGCACCAGTCTTTATGTTATGTAATAGTCTTTAAGTCTTTAACCAGTCCTCAATGGTTGCAATAATAGTTAATTCACCTACATAGACAAGTAGCTAGTAACTTTTTACTAGGATGTTATTATTTATAATTGCCTATGACAAAAAATATTGGAGCTGTCCCACAGAGCTGATGTCTTTAGTTTCATTCTGAGCTGATCTGAGTTGGCTCTTAACCCTATCATGAGTTAAAAAGATAATTCAAAGTCTTCTTTAAATATCGCACAAGTCCAGGCATAACACAAATACCAGTTTAAGATATAAGACCAATGGAGCTTTTCTCTCAACTAATTAAAGAAATCGAAGTTCAAGTCTGCACCAAAAGTCTACATGCTGCATTGTATTCAGAGTTAGATGTAGGATGTTCTTACTTGATATCTCCGGCTTCAGACCACATAGTGTTCTGTTGTCTAAGGCTAGGATGATGTATAAACAGTATGGAAGTGCTAGCATTGGTTTGTTCAGCATGCAGCAATCAACAGAGAAGATAACTTACTGTGTTTTACACAGCAAGTTTCATCATCATTCACTGGCAGATCTTGGCATAGGCAATATGGGCAGTTGCCTAGGTCGGCAGCATTCTCTAGGGCGTCCCAAGGAGCCGAGCTACTAACTTAATTACAGAGGTGTGAGAGTAGTTAAACTACTTTCACAATAGTGTAGCTTTTCCAGTAACAAGCTACTTTTGAATAATGGTGTAACATGATAAAACACTACATTGCTTTTTTGTATTGTGCACGCTGGAGCCACTGCCAACCAAAGCGAGGCAGTAATCAAGCACGCTCACCTGAACCTTCCTGTCCCTGTTTCTCTCATGGGAAATGAAACCCAAAAACAGTTAGGTGAATCGGTTCATTCAGGCGGTTCATGTTAGTGAACTGTTTAAAACATTCAGTTCACCAATCCACATAATGGCTCCATCTGAAAGCAAAGGCAGCTGCCTTGCTGCCTAATCAGTTAATGGCTTAAGTTTGAAAGGCACCTTATTTTCATCCTACGTACTTCCATATACAGTCTCTGAAGGCAGCATTTTCCAGCTTCTGGGCGCAGCCACTGTATGTAGCATTGGAAAGTTTATTTGAGTGAATCAATTCAAATAATTGGTTCAATGATTCATTTGAGCCCATGTATAGAAGTCATTTAATTTATAGTAGAATTTAATAATATACACTTAACACTTTATTAGGAAATCTATGGTCCTAATAAAGTGGCAGACGTGGTCTTCTGCTGTTGTAGCCCATCCGCCTCAAGGTTCGACGTGTTGTGCATTCTGATTTGAGTGGGGTGGGGGACACTCATGTCTGATCTCACCTAGGGCACCGTGTGAAGTTAAAAGTTAATATTTAGCTGTGAACATATTTCAGAGTGCTTTACATGTCAGTCAGATGGTTTCTTACTGTCTAAATGGGAGGTTCTTGGCCAAAATAAACCGCAATCTGGACCAGACCTTATGTTGTTAGTCAAAGGTCTGACTACGCAAGAGTAAATTGAATAAGTTGTTTGGAATGGAAATTATGTAAATACAATGACTCTGAAATAAAATGCTAATTGTTGTATATGATGTTCTACACCTTGAACACCCTACACTCTACACCCTCAAATGAAGGTCATTAAGGCTTTGAGAGCACACATGCTAACATAAAGTTATGCATTTTACAACTGCTGTTCTGAGAAGGATGGAAACGAGGTACAACACATTGACTATGGGATATTGTGCTCTCATATACACACCAAAGAAACCTCTATTCACGCCTAAAATGCAGTTGACGCTGGGTAGTCTTGCCCACCCAGCAGGTATATAAATACTATTGCCTACATGATTCCCATCATTTAAATAGGCTCTTCATCGTAGCAATGGTGAGTGGGGGCTGTGATGTGCTGTACCTTGCTTCCCTCCTTCTGGGAACAATAGTTAAATGCATACATTTATGTTCCCATTCAGTCAGTTCACTCAGTACAATACATTGAATATGGGACCTATTTTTGAGCCTCATAAAGGCTGAAACAAAAAGCATATTAGCACTTAGTTCCCACCTGAAAGGACAGAATGAGCCACCGAGATGTCCAAACAATAATGGCACACAAAAGTGTGCGGTGAAGCCCAACTGGCCGCCACACAAATGTCTTCTTCCAAAAACCTTTTAAATAGTGCCCATGAGGTAGCCATGCCACGAGTTGAGTGTACGTGCACTCCCTCGGGCAACTCCACACATCTGCTTCTGTATGCCAAAGAAATAGCTTCTACAATCCAGTGAGAAAGGCGTTGTTTAGACAACGCAGTTGATCACACAAATGAAACGGCTCAGTCCTGACATATAAGTGTGTAAAGTACGCACAGGACACAAAGCATGCGATCACCGTTGGGGGTGAAAAGGTTGTAAACTCAAAAGGCAGGGATCTGTAGGAAGCAGGCATGACTTTAGGAATATACACTGCATTTAGCACAAAATTTATTAATTCATAAAGAGCAGGTGCACGATCATAAATGTAGCAGTTCATAGTGAAAAAGGAGACTGGCACACTGCCACACATGCTCCGATATATCAATAATAGGACGCAATCCTATGTCATTCTTTGGGACAGGTGAATTGCATGCTTGATGAGAGGAGAAGAAATTTCCTCTTTTAGAACATGGGCAGTGTCTTTTACACCAGTCGACATCAAAACCCCCCAAAGCTCTGGGGTCTGCCGGCAAACTGAAAACGGTAGCCCGTCTGCACTGTCTGTAACACCCACTGTGATACTGTGCATGTGCGCCACTTAGGGAGAAAGGAGGGGGTCATGCCTATTTATGACTTCACAGAGTGTTTTATCAACAAAAATCACACACCGAGAGTGGATCGACGAAGCAGTCGACAATGTGCACATTGACTATGCCGAGACACACTGGGCATAAGTATCCCTTTTGTAGATTACAAACCCACATGCCATATGACAGGGGCGAGATTTTGGCATTTTAGTGCTTGGTGTTGGGCTGCTCATCTCAAACTGTTTTTGTCAAACTGGTGTGCTAAACTGTTGACTTGATGTTCAACCACACCAACTTTTGGTGCAATATCCTAGTCAATGTGTTGTACCAAGTGAACCAACTAAAAGGGAACAACTTCACACCATCCCTGTTCCCTCAGGTCATTATGACAATAGCTGATTCAACTCCTCTCACACCTGCTGTTAAGCAGATGCCTTTGTTTATTTGCCTTGCAGATGGCCTCAAACCACATAGTGCTCAGCCTCTCATAACCCTTTCCCTGTTTTATTTCACAGAAATTGTCAGTGTCTGTGTGCTGCCAGTAAGTTTGATGTTTCTATGAAAATGTAAAAGCAGGCCTCGTGTTACTTGTGTTGTTGTGCTTCAGGCTGTGTACTCATCATATTCAGCAGCAACTTTTTTCATATTTAAGACTACATTTTGAAGTTCTATACCCTGCAAAAAGTAAATAAAAATCACAATAATTAACCCACTGCTATTGCAAACTTAAGTTTAATTACTGCCTTAAAGGTATAATTAAAATCAAAGTGATGCCAAAGTTACAACCTGCAGTAATAAGTTACAAGATGGCACTTTTTCAACACCATATAATTTAATTACTGATAATAATTGGTAAAAAAGGAAGAACTTTGAAAATGCATAAAATTGAGATGAAATGTTGGTAAGATGCTGGTCTTACAGGAGTTAGTTTACTATAAGCTGGTCTAGTGGGTCTCCCAGCCTGGCCAAGCTGATCTTCAGATCGTCTAGCTGGTGTTCAGCTGGTATCTTCCAGAAAAACCAGTTGACAATTGCCCATAACCCTTCTAAAACCAGCAAACCATTATATGCTGGTTTAAGCTGTTTTATTCAGCAGTTAAATGGATGGAAACAAAGATGTTGTTTTAACATAATTATTAAAATATTTTTACTATTAACACATGGACAGGTTTACAGGTCTGGTAACTTCTCATGTTGTATCTGCATCTGCAGCAATATTTTCTCATCGTCTTCGGCCATGATGGACAAAAGCCTCTGGAACTGCGGACGGAGGAGGAGACGGAATGTGATGAATGGGTGGAGGCTATCCAACAGGCCAGGTATTCTTGTGTGTGTGTGTGGCAGTGTTTGTATTTTTTTTACTTTTTTTGTCCTGTTCAGTCAGAAAGTTAAAATTTAGCAGTGCTAAAGAAGATTTACTCTCAGGTTGAACGAATAAAATCATCATAATAAGAGAGAGACACATCAGAGCGTGTTAAGTCAAGCGCATTGTGCATTTATCCCTGTCACTGCAAAGCAGCACAGCAACAGATAAACTGCACTGAGGTTGACAGCACAGTTTCTCCTCTCACCCCGGTGCTTAAACATCCAGCCTAAGATAAAACTTAGCAGTCATGTTTTATACGTCTCCAAGAGACAATTATCCAAAGAAAGTATACACTGTTTTATTTGTTGTCTGACAGATCTGCCTTAAACAAGCCTGAATATTAAGCTGAGATTTTAGACAGTGGAAACACTATTGCTTCCAGGGTGGGGAATTAACTTTTTTTTTTTTTTTTTTGACAACCAGTCACAGAGGCCGGTGAAAGTTGAATTTTACCATTCATTCAGATTTTCTACCAGCCATTTATAGTTTTTAATTTCATATACTGTATATTAAATAACTCACTTTATATGTGAAATAAAAAAAAATGTACAAAGTATTTTCACATCTTTGTTTCATTCAGTGTTTTCACATCTGAGTCCTCTTACAAATAACTTAACCTACCTTAACTTAGTTTAGCTTAGCTGATCTTAACTGAGCTTAAAATGCCAGATTTTCTTTCATCTGTTCCATAAGATGTAATCAAATGTGTACTTCAACAGCAGTGCATTGTTGTTATTAATGGCTGGTGTTAATTTCTCAACTTGGTTGCTTCCCAACTGAAAGACTATTTTGAAAACACACTTACAAAAAAGAACCATGGTGCTAAAGTATTCTTTGAAGTAGCTTGTAGTAAAATGCACTGTAAATACCATGGTAACCTATATACAGTATACAGTATATGGCAATCATTCAGTACCATGATCTACATCAAAGTATCATGATATAACCATATGATACTATCAACGTACTGTACCATAGTACCACCAGTAGTTTTATAAGGGCAGCCCATCAATATTCCAGCATTTAGCCACTGTTTACAATAAAGCAAATGCCATTTTATATCTGATCAGCTTAACTTTCACAAAAATAATGACATTTTGGTTTTGATACTTTGGTTAGAAAAATAAGTCAAAAAGTGAAAGATGATTTTATGATGTTATGACAATGGTTTGTTGTTGTTAACAACTTACACACAGAGACATACACACATGCACATTCTCTGCACACCCAAACCATTTGGGATTTAAGGCACTTCAGAGATTTATACTGGTTATACAGATTTATACTCAGGCTTCAGTGTAGATTCATATTGCGTCACTAGGGAGATCTACAGGATTATTTTGTTACTCGTGAGCAGATGTGCGTGTGAACATCTGGACAGGCCACACAGGGCTACAGTCAAACAGGCCGACATTGTTCACTTACATGTAATTGGAAATAGAACATGGACAATATGAAGAGACAATGTTCGACACAGTGTTCAGCATGAATAGGTATTGTTATGTGAGATAAGTACATTCACTCCTGCTTAGAGTCAAGATTGCACTGTAGAAAATTTAAACCCAATAAAATGTAAAACTTAAGTGGAATTGTTACCATAAAAGTGCTGTAAACAATGTTATCATTCTGGGACGTCCGCTAGACTTAGCTACTGAATTGAAAAGGGTCCACCTGCATCCTGCAAGGCTACTACAAGACACGCTCACTACACAGCCACTACAAGTTACGCCCCCCTTCAAATATCCAGCTAAATGCTTACGTTTTGCAACAGTTGGATGTCACTAGGGCTGTCAGTTGGGCAGAGAAACTAAATTTTGACCTTAAATATTTTCAAAATTGTAATTAAATTTTAAAGTCAGCTGATTTTTAAATTGACGTTGTTTCCGTAGTCCACAAGAGGGCGCACTGACTACATAAACCATACAGCACTGTGTTATGTTATTGCAAAGAACATTCCTGGCTGCTAAAATAGAGCATTTTACAGTTTACATGGTGTTACACTTGCACTGATGCCACAGTATACTACCCCAGACTCAAGCCTCATAATAACAGCGAAATACCACATCATTTTTTATTCATTACAGTTGTATGTAGGGTAGCAATATTCCCAGATAGCAGTGGTATTCGGCTGAACTCGGTGGTGAAGTGGCTCAGACTTTGAGCCCAGGCCAGGGCTTGTTCAAACAGATGGAACACAATAGAATGGAACCGAACACGAGGATCTCCAGACAAAGTGTTTGAAAGCTCATTGCTTAATCTGAGAAATGCTTATAAGAGAGCAAGATGCAATGGCCAAAGACCTCCACCTACTGTAAGCTTTTTTTTTCTTAAATTCAACGAATATTCAAATTTTAAATTGACAGCCCTAGATGTCACATTCATACACTGCATTTGTTGTGTTTTTTGGAGTACCACAGCAACCCTACAGCTTCATCTATACAAACCTCTAACCCTAACCACAAAGATCAAAACATTTAAAGTTTGTAAAATGATTATATATACAGCAACTTAAAAGTTCTATTGAATACCATCACACTGCTGTATCACTAGGTGGCGACAGTGAGAAGAAATGTAATTGAAATGAAGAGGAGAAGAAACTAGCGGTATGCTAAGCTAATGGGCTAACCGGTTAGCTTATGAGCTTACTGGAGAAAACTGAGAAGAGAAATGTTTAATCTCACCATTTATATCTTCTGTTTAATAATATACAGTATATGACATATTTTAAAGTTATTCTTTGTTATATTTACATAGTTAAGACAACATGAATCATACAGTGATTGCATAGGATTTTATTAGTTCTTTTAGAATCGCTTTATGATCCAAGGGGGCATTACTTGGAGTGGGCGTGTCCTATAGTAGATGTTTTTTGTTGTCTTGCAGGAGGCAGACAGATATACTTGAATTAGACACATTCCCTGTTTTCAAACTGTACCCTATAAAGATACTGTTTTACTGTTGAGACCAAGATGGAGCAGGAGAACCACAGCACATTATTTTGTCAAAAGTAGAAGTAGCAAAATAGTGTTACATGATAAAATAACAACTGACAACTGCTTATGAAGCTGATTTCACCATTTAACTTGAATGATCTGCTTCAACTACCACGCTCCCAGCTTGGTACAATGATGTGCAAAATGACTGAGTGTCAAAAGCACCTCAGCATCCTCTGATTTTGAATTTGTCTAGCCTATGGCTATTTTTTACTTTTTATATTTAGACTAGCACTGTCACAGACACAGGTGAGAAGTAAAAGAGACATTTTCTGTTGCATTCCATTAAAAAAACTGCTTAGAGCACCTTTAAAAATTTTGGTAAAATGAAAAAAAAATTATTTAAAAAAAGCATCCAGTGATAAATTGCAATTTGGTTAACTTGACGTTAACTTGAAAAAGTCAACCTTTAAAAAATGAGAGACACCTGACTTCTGTTATATTCTTTGCACTGCATCTAGCTTTTTTAGTGCAAGAATGTGTTCTGTCTGAAAGGCCCCTAACTCTATTGTTTTCATCCAGCTATTCTGACATCATAATCGAGCGTGAGGTTCTCATGCAGAAGTATATCCACCTGGTGCAGATTGTGGAGACAGAGAAGGTTGCAGCCAATCAGCTCCGCACACAACTGGAAGACCAAGACACAGAGATTGAGAGGCTTAAATCTGAGGTACATGTTCGAGCTGTAAAATTGAATGTGTTTTTTTTCCAACATCAGTATATATACATGGCAGCCCAGTTTTATGAATCAGTGAATCATTCTAGATTCCATTAACTGTAATCACAAATGCAGGTGTTTGCCTTTACTGAATGATCCTGTGTACTAAAAGCATTTGTAACTTGCACAGAGATAAACAATCCTAATATGGAGTTTAACTGTATTGCTTTGTGGTAGATTGTAGTATTTCTATTTGTAATTAAGGTTACCAGCAACATATTCGCTGCCTGTGTGTCCTAGAACATCTCCCAGGCTTTGTACCTATCTGTTCCTTTGTTGTTTTACCAGGAAATTATTCTCGCCATTGGCCCAGTCGCCATGGGGACAAGAATTATGCCCCATTATTGACATTGCAGGGTCAGCGGCATGTGATCACATGATTCATAGTGTAAATCAATGCCCTGCTATCTATCTATCCATCCATCTATCCAACCATCCATCCATCTGTCCGTCCGTCTGCCTGTCTGTCTGTCCATCCGTCCGTCCGTCCGTCCGTGTGTCCATCCATACATTCATCATCTGTCTGTCTCTCTGTCCATCTGTCCATCCGTGTGTCTATCTGTCCATCCATCCATCTATCTATCTATCTATCTATCTATCTAGACAGACAGACAGACAGACAGACAGACAGACAGATAGATAGATAGATAGATAGATAGATAGATAGATGGATGGATGGACAGATAGACACACGGATGGACAGCCATCAACCAACCTTACAGCATCTATCTCTGTCTGTCTATTTGTCTGTCAGTCTCAACCTAATACAAATTCAGAGCCAATTTTTAAAGACACTCATTGTGTGCTTTTCCTTGCATTATTATTTATTTTCATAGATATAGGTTTGGTGAGTAAGAAAAATAATATCTTAATATGCCCTCATGGAGTGTCACAATTATATTAGTAGTACTCTTTTATGAATAAATGATAAACTTTGTAAGTGATAATTGTAAAGCTTTGTTATTTTAAAGCAAAACATCTCATTTCAAGCTTCTTGTGCATTGTGAATATTTTATGGGATGGAAAATCACAAATTTCATCAACAACCACTAGCTCACTCCCTGGCATTATAGTATATTCATAAAGCCAATATATTCACAAATACTGTGAATTCTGTGTAAATGCAGCATGTGTACACAGTGTTTTTAGTTGTATTTCATTTTATTATGAAAACAAAACATAAGTATTAGTTTTATTTGATGTTATATACTTAATAGAATATTTAAAACCATGCTAATTAAGTATGTATGTTATACAATTTGAGAAGGGCAGGAGGACCAAAAATAGTCAACATCACCACCATCTACAGTACTTGATCCAAAATGAGGCATCATAAGTAGTGATGAAGCCACTTTGATTGGATTAATGGAATGTTTTGGGCTCATTACAAGTTAAGCTCAATCAACAGCATTTGTGGCATAATGTTGATTACCACAAAAATTATTTTCGACTTGTCCCTCCTTTTTCTTTAAAAAAAAAAGCAAAAATCTGGGTTTCAGTGAGGCACTTACAATGTAAGTGAATGGGGCAAATGAAAGTGAATGTGGCCAATTTTTAGAGGGTTTACACAAAGAAATGTGAAGGTTATCATTTTATAAAAGCACTTGCATTAATTCTGCTGTTAAACTTGTGTATCATTTGAGCTGTAAAGTTGTTTAAATCATAATTTTTACAGTCAGATCATCTTTTTGTTTTTTTTTGTTTTTTTTTTAAGTTTATTTTGTGGTAATCAGTATTATGCTACAAATGCTGTTGATTGAGCTTAACTTGTATTGAACCAGGAATATTCCTTTAAATGTTTTATGTTAATTCTTACACTTCACACAGAAAGAAAAAAGGACAAAAATCAACATAGCATATCGTCTAGAGCATACAATACCATGTTAGCTATCTGAAGTGTTTGGCTTGTGCCTGCAGACCGCACTGCTAGATACGCTATGGGGCATTTACCCTCTTATTTGCATCCAAAGTAAATGGCTGATAAAAGACTTGGTGACAAAGTTTTTTGATGAAGGCTTTTGAATGAAGGAAGGAAATTGTCCGTGGAGAGGAAGCTAAGATGGTTATCTGATGTGCCAGCACCCACACAGCATCTCAATGACCCACATTTATGACACACTGATTATACACTGTGGGAGATGAACACTAAATACTCCAGCATTATCTGATTTATCACATACAATCACTGGAAGCATTTGCAGTCCAATAATTTGGACAGTCACCTCCACCAATTTCCCTTTGCAAGTGCTTTGCAGGTGGTAGTGCTCAGTAATGACTTTTGGTGTTGTATCTTGCTCTCCCTTTAAGATTATAGCCTTGAACAAAACTAAGGAAAGAATGCGTCCCTACCATGTGTACCAGGAGGAAGAGGACCCTGATATCAAGAAAATCAAAAAGGTAAATAATGGAACCTCACTACCAGGACCAAGATATTTTGTCATATGAGAAATGAAAGAAATGAAGATCTGAGGTTCAGATTGAGGGGTTTGTCATCATTTTGTTTCCACCTTTCTGCATCTTTTTATCATTCTGTCATCAAACAGTAATTTAAGATACTCTGGACCAATGCTTGTATTTACATAGGTTACAGTGGCCCCTAAAAGTATTTTGAATTAAATAACAAAATCTCAAATAAATTGACATTTGCAAACAAATGATCAGAACTAATCTAACTTTTATCAGCCATTGTTTGCAATTACTTTCACCCAACTGGTTTTCATGGAAATTTTAGTAGATGTATGCAGTCAATGCCTCTCAAGTTCACACCGGTGCCTAAGCAGAGTAAACACAGGTTTAGTTCATCACATTAACTAAGGACATTTGTTACCTCAAGGATCTATTCCTACTTGATGTAACCCATATAAATGACTATCACTGGTGTAACCTAATTTGTCAGGTTGATTTAGTCTGATTTAGTAGCATTGTTTAACAAAACCAGTTAATGTAGATGTTACCACATGAAGCACATATTTTAGGTTACCTGATAAAACATTTTTCAAAAGTGTACAACATATACTTTCTCTTTCTAGGTCCAGAGTTTCATGCGAGGCTGGCTGTGTAGAAGAAAGTGGAAGATTATTGTGCAGGACTACATCTGTTCTCCTCACGCTGAGAGCATGAGGAAGAGGAACCAGATTGTCTTCAACATGGTGGAGGCTGAGACAGAGTACGTCCATCAGCTTTCCATCCTGGTCAACTGCTTCCTGAGGCCCCTTAGAATGGCCGCCAGCTCAAAGAAACCACCCATAAACCATGATGATGTCAGCAGCATCTTCCTTAACAGGTGTGTTTGATGACCTGTAAGTTTGTTTTGTTGTATGCACTGAATGCTCTCAAAAAATAAATTAAAATGAACATCTAACCTGGCTCAACCAGGGTCAGTGTTGTTGCATAATTACTGCAGTGTTTTGACAGTTTGTGTGCAGTCGGGAGTCTGTTTAGACTGTTCTGTTTGCCTGCTTCTCCAACACAATTATTTCGATTATTTGTGTGATATTTTAACACATCTTTTAGGTGCTGTTCACACAGAATGAGTTCTTGTGTTCCACATACTGTATTTCTTTGTCAATCCAACATACTTTTATTCTACAGGCTTGATTTAAAGGTTTTTCAAAATCCCTAAGCCAAGGCCACAATTTTTAATTGTAACTCCTCATAGAGCTTAATTTCCAGCTTCATCCACCAAACTTAGCACAGATCTTCAGACAGGTCTGACTCGGGTTGCTATGTCTTTTCTAACTGACTGGACTTATGGTTTTCCTGTACACTGTAAACCCTAAGAAGTTTGAAGAACTAATAAGTTTGCAGAAATTTGATGCAATCAGTTACATCCAGTTTTTTAAGTTAATAAACTCCCAAGTTTAAGTTAATAGAAATTTCTGATTTTGAGCTACACATGCATGTTAATCACTCTTAACTTGAAATATTGAGTAAGCTATCACATTTGAATGGCACTTAATATTAAATTTAACTCTTTAGCTGAACTTATAATTACCATGTAATCTCAATTTAAATATTAGTATGCTGAATGCATGTTAATTGGAAATGCTATGTTTTGATTAGTATAGCAATTACTCAACAAGTAAAACAATTTACTGTAGAACAATTTTAAATTGGACCTGTCCTCAACCTAAGCTCAAGCTCCAATATTCACCATAATGGTAAAACCCCAAAACATTAACATAACAGAAACTCTACTGAATAACACAACAAAACACTGAACACTAAGAAGTCTCCCCTTTACATTCATCTTGCACAAAGACACATTATATAACACTTAATTTTAACATTTACGCTCTCTGTCGAGTGTCAAGCAAAGCATGCTGGGAAATAGAAATCCCCTGCCCAGTTTCAGTAAAAATTTAAGTTCATGTAAATTTAAATAGACAAGTTCATTAAACTCAATCCAATAAAACAATTCAGGTTACTTAAAAGGTGTCAGTTTTGTGAACTCAAAAGAAAGGTCTTAATACTCATCAAGGTTAATTTATTTGAACTAATTTTTATGATTGAATTTTTCCTTATTCAAAATGATTAATTATTTTGAGCATTACGATTTACAGTGTAACAGACAATAATAATAAAAAAGACTTACATCAAGCAACACTCTAACAACTAGATAGAACACCCTAGCAATGCCTATCAATCAACCAAAACACCCTAGCAACCAGCCAGAACAGATCTGTTTGTCTGTCTCTCTGACTTTTTGTCTGTCTTACCGTAAGTAAGGCCTTTATAATCATTTAACTTCAACCATTTAAAACTATTGTAGACACGGCTTTGTCAAGCCGACATCAAATTTGTTTTTACCTAGACTTTACCTAGCACGTTTTTGATTGTTGGTCTAAGTACACATGCGTTTGATGGATGTTTTTGCCCATTGCATCTCACTGTTTTACGTCACACACTGTAAATGTCTTTGCTTTCAAGACGGCATGTCAAGAATGCATCCTGTGTGAATGGCTCCTTAGAATGCACCGTTGTATTGATATTTTCTTTTTTGTCCTCAGTGAAACAATCATGTTTCTACATGAAATATTCCATCAAGGCCTGAAGGCGAGGATAGCGAACTGGCCCACACTGGTTCTAGGTATGTTATCGCCATTAAGTTTTTTCTCTCAAAAAGCTATTAGTGCACTCAGGAAAAAGCTATTCAGAACTCCCTACCAACAAAGACAGCTCATTGCAGGGTGACACTAACATCAAGGACAAGCCATTTCCGCTGACGCACAGCGTCTCAATCAAACACTGTCAGTGATGTCTGTCTTTGTCCTATCACCCTGTAAACAGACAAGCACACTTCTGCAACAATGGGGTGCAGACAAAAAACCCTGCCAACATCTGAACCTTAAACCCCAGATAAGCGTTCTTAAGCAACACTGTGAATAAAAGACATTGTTAATGACAATTACTTTGTTTTTTCTCCTTTTTAGCTGATCTCTTTGATATCTTGCTGCCAATGCTGAACATCTATCAGGAGTTTGTGAGGAACCATCAGTACAGTCTTCAGGTTCTGGCCAACTGCAAACAGAACCGGGACTTTGACAAACTCCTGAAGCAGTATGAATCCAATGCTGCCTGTGAGGGGAGGATGCTGGAAACCTTCCTCACATACCCCATGTTTCAGGTGTGTCTCTTATTAATTATTTTAATTCCAGCCTCATCATTGAAGTGAATTAATTAATTTGAATAGCCTTTTGGGAATTGATGGCTTGTGATTCTGCAACAAGCACAGTTATTAGAATGCTCAAACAAGTAAGGTAATTTTTTTCCATAAACCATTTGAGTGAACTGTTTCATTAATCAGTACTCATGAAGAGCCTAATTCATCACTTGTAGGAACCTGATGTATCTCAATTTCTCAAATATTCAAGGCTCTCTCTTATTTGAGTTTCCTAAAATCCAGGGCTAGACAAAATCTGCAGATTTTTAAATGTATTCTGTACTGATTATAGGGATAACATTTGTAGAATTCTGCTGAATGTATTTAGACATCGTAAAATTTGTTAAACAGGGCAGAGAAAACTATTCTGCTGAAAAAAAAAAAAACTGCTTAAACCAGCCTAAGATGGTTTCTACTATTAGCTGGTCTCACAGTCTGGTCTGTTTGTTGGGGCCAGACAGGGAGACCAATTTGACCAGTTAAGGGCCAGCTTGGCCAGGCTAGGAGACCACCTGCAGTAGACCAACTTAATCCAGCTAAAACCAGAAAACCATCTTAGGCGTTCTTTAAAAAAAAAAAAAAAAAAAAAAAAAAAATTATATATATATATATATATATATATATATATATATATATATATATATATATATATATATATATAGTACACTCTTATTTGTAGCTGAAAGCATTAACAAATGCCCCAAAGATATTTAATAAACAAATCGCAAAATAAAACAATAAAAAAATGAATCGCAAAATATTTAATAAACAAGCATGCAAGGAGTGGGAGATGTGTAGATAAGTCCCTTTAAGGCAAGTCAGGTCATTCAGCAGTCATGTTCATAACGCCACTGGGCAGCTATTTTCTATGGATACACGTACTGCTACAATCTCCTTGAATGGGAAAAGACTGAAACCTCCAAAAAGGTTGGTCAAGATTATGATCAAATAACACTGGACAACAATGGTATCAGAAATTGTGCTTCTTTAGCTCAGATTATGCAAAAAATCTGGTATTTTTCAGGTTGGTTCAGCTAATGCACTTGCATGATATCGAGTAAAGTGACGATGCGATGTCTCTATAAAAAAGGCGATAGTCTCTTTTAACTGTAAGGCGGGACTTCCATTCTTACAGCTGCCTTATTCAGTGTTACGATTCCTCACATTCATGAGTATACACATGAGTGTTCACTACCCATCTCATCCTATACTGTCTCTAGTAGAACTTTGTAAATTAATCTGCAGCACTTTCTGCTGAGTTCTGTGGGCGCAGATTCCATTTGGGCGTGTTGATAACCCTCACTCTCTTTTTACAGTTTCATTTTTAACCCTGTTCCTCTCTTTATTGGATTGATTGACAGATTCCTCGCTATATTATCACCCTCCATGAACTACTGGCTCATACACCTCATGAGCATGTGGAAAGGAAAAGTCTAGAATTTGCCAAGTCCAAACTTGAGGAACTCTCCAGGTGAGTCACACTGAGGACACCACACTGATTCTTAAGTGAAAAGGTGGCTTGATTTTTTGGCAGTAGTAGTTTTAAATGCAACAGAAGTAAAGCTGCTGTGTGCTATTTCTATGTTAAAATATCCCTATTCCCTATCCTCTTATTTCTCCTGTTACTGTGCAGAGACAACTATAAGCAAGCCATTAGTTTGTTGATTACCCCAAAAAGTGTAAACACTATGGCTCTGCCATGCTTTCAAAATTGCAACACTGACTAGACCAATGACGTAAGTTTGGGACTACCTGTTTGACTGGATAATGTCAGGCGGGAAGAAACCTTTTTTTAAACAGTCAATATTTTCCAATTCCATTTTGTGCCAGTAGTGGTGCAGAAATGACACACTGCAGCTTTAAAAGTTTAAACAGGTTAATACACAGTTTCTGTTTAGATGTAAGGATTCTCAGGTGTGGCTGTTCTCCATTCATTTAGAGGGTCATTCAGAGTCCTAGTGGGTAACTTATTTCCAAGCAGCTCCCTATGCCACCCCTTCTCACTTCTGTCTGTCTGCCCATGGAAAAAGTTTTTCCACCTGCTAAAAGTTTAGTTAGTGCCGTACTTTTCAGGTAAAATGAATACAATTTTGTAATACTGTGGCAAGAAAAAATTTGTGAACCCTTTGGATGAACTGCTTTTTCTTCCAATTTGGAATGCCCAATTCCCAATGTGCTTTTTAAGTCCTCGTGGTCACGTAGTGATTCGCCTCATTCCGGGTGGCGGAGGACGAATACCAGTTGCCTCCACATCTGAGACCGTCAACCCGCACATCTTATCATGTGGCTTGTTGAGCGCGTTGCTACGGAGACATAGTGTGTGTGGAGGCTTCACGCCATCCACCGCGACAACCACGCTCAACTCACCATGCGCCCCACCGAGAACAAACCACATTATAGCGAACACGAGGAGGTTACCCCATGTGACTCTACCCTCCTTAGCAACCGGGCCAATTTGGTTGCTTAGGAGACCTGGCTGGAGTCACTCAGCATGCCCTGGGATTCTAACTAGCGAACTCCAGGGGTGATAGCCAACGTTTTTTTTTTTTACCACTGAGCTACCCAGGCCCCCTGGAATTAACTGCTTTTATGTATAAATTTGTCTTCAAATCTGAATAAGTTACAATAATGAACAAACACAATCTGTTTGAATTAATAACACACAAATTATTGTATTGTTCTTGTACATATTGAATACATCAGTCAAACATTCACAGTGTAGGTTGGAAAAAATATGTGAACCCCTAGGCTAATGACGTCAACAAAAGCTAATTAGAGGCAGGAGTTGGCAAACCTGGCATCCAATTAATGAAACGAGATTGGAGGTGTGGGTTAGAGCTACTTTGACTTTTAAAAAAGTACTCAACTTTTTGAGTTTGCTATTCACAAGAAGCATCTGCTGATGTGGATCATGCCTCGCAAAAAAAAAAAAAAAAAAAAAATATCAGAAGGCTAAGATCTCTTGAAATGCTTAGATATTCATCTGTCCACAGTTAGACAAATTGTCTATAAATGGAAACGATTTAGTACTGTGTATACTCTCCCTAGAAGTGGCCGTCAAGCCAAGATGACTCAATGGGCACCCCGCAGAATGCTCAATGAAGTATAAAAATAAACCTAGATTGACAGCTAAACACTTGAAGGAATCACTGGAACTGGTTAACATCTCTGTTCATGAGTCTACTATACAGAAAACATTAAACAGGCATGGTGTCAATGGCAGGACACTACGAAGGAAGCCGCTGCTTTCCAACAAAAACATTGCTGCGCCCCTGAAGTTTGCCAAAGACCACCTTGACACTCCACAATGCTACTGGGAAAATGTTTTGTGGACTGATGAAAGTAAGGTTGAATTGTTTGGAAAAACTTGCAGCACTACATATTGCATAAAAGGGCACCACAGACCAACATGAAAACATCATCTCGTCGGTGAAGTACTGTGGAGGGAGCATCATGATTTAGGACTGCTTTGCTGCTTCAGGGCCTGGACCGCTTGCCATCATCAAGGGAAAAATGTATTCTTTAAATGTACACTTTATTGTGGTTTTTATACCAAGTTAATTTACAGTTTTGGCAAAGTGTTAATCAAAGTGGCAAGAATTATGGAGGTACATTTTCTCACATTTTTATTTAGACATAAGTGTCATGTTTGCGCTGTTCCAGGGTGATGCACGATGAAGTGAGTGACACAGAAAACATCCGTAAGAACCTGGCGATTGAGCGCATGATTGTGGAGGGCTGTGACATCCTCCTTGACACCAGCCAGACGTTTGTGAGACAAGGTGAGTCCTGTTAGCGCCCCGAGCTGTCACCTGCCTGACACGCTGTTTTTAGCAGAGCAAGAGTGTGAGTGACAGCTACTATACAGCTTTGTATTGATTCTCTCGGGTTCTGAATAATATATTGCTTTAGAATCAGATGGCATTGCCTCCAGGCTCAAAACAGCATTTAAAGGTTTAAGTTTGGGTGATTTGTAATGTATTAGAATATAGCCATGTAACAGAGAGGAGGAAAACATGGTATAATGAGCAGATGTGCATTGAATGAGAATAAATCATTATTATAGTCATTATGCTTAAAGACAACATAAAAAGGCATTAACAATGTATTTAACTTCTGTAATATGACACATTTCCAATTATTAAATGGGTAGTTCCAATCCTAATGCTGATTGGTCAGTACAGTGTTCTAACCATATCACTACGCAGCTCCCATAGCAAATCATTATTTTTGTTGCATAGCAATATTCTGTTATGTCAGGCACATTCTCTTCTAGAATAAGGATGGCAATTCATGCATGATAAAATACCATTTTAATAAAAAATGTTTCTTAATATTTTTATTATATAGTAACCATTTTATTACAGCAATAAAGCACTCAAGGGATTGTTTATATTGTGAATATAGTCATGGCTGAAGGAGTTGCAGGTACTCCGCTGACTAACAACACCCTATGGCACCACTTTTTATACGTTACTGCTTAAAGGGATAGTTCACCCAAAAATTAAAATTCTCTCATTTACTTACCCTTATGCCATCCCAGATGTGTATGACTTTCTTTCTTCTGCAGAAAAGAAAAAAGATTTTTAGAAGAATATCTCAGCTCTGTAGGTCCACACAATGCTAGTGAATGGTAGCCAGACCTTTCAAGTTCCAAAAATCACATAATAGCAGCATAAAAGTATTCCATATGTCTCCAGTGGTTTAATATGTGTCATGCAATTGCGTGGGGCCACGGATGTCAGGGGCCCCCCCACACCGGGTAGGAAAGCTCCACAATAAAACGCTTGAGGTGTGACATGTTGTTCTGAGTACATGCGCCGATACGTCGTTGTCTGCTGTCTCAGAGTGGTTCACAAAGCCGCTGGGTTTGGGTCAGTAAGACTTTGGGTTTGTAATTTATGAAAAAATATACAGGTCTTCGGAACTTGCTTCGCTCAAGTGCTTTCACTCACACAGATAAGCGCAAAAAGATGAGTTAAGAGCTGTTCACACTGAAAGTGTTTTTGCGTGTGTCTGCTCTATTTTCTATTGTTTTTCTATGTAAACGCACTGGATGAACATCCTTGACTACTGCACTGTGTATTACTATTTCTTCAATGTTTCAAATATGCATGTCGAAACACCTGCGTTCTGTTTCATTCGTTGCGCTGTGTCTAGATTGTTTTTAGCACAGGTGTCACAAATGTATATATATATTTTTTTATCCTGTTATTCTCCCCAATTCCCACTACTTAGTAGGTCCTCGTGGTGGCACGGTTACTCACCTCAATCTGGGTGGCGGAGGACAAGTCTCAGTTGCCTCCGCTTCTGAGACAGTCAGTCCACACATCTTATCACGTGGCTCGCTGTGCATGACACCACAGAGACTCACAGCACAGTAGACTCATGCTACTCTCCGCGATCCATGCAACTTGCCACATACCCCAATGAGGGCGAGAACCACTAATTGTGACCACGAGGAGGTTACCCCATGTGATTCTATCCTCCCTAGCAAATGGGCCAATCTGGTTGCTTAGGAGACCTGGCTGGAGTCACTCAGCACTCCCTGGATTCGAACTCATGACTCCAGGGGTGATAGTCAGCGTCAATACTCTCTGAGCAACCCAGGCCCCCACTGTGTCACAAATATTTAACATTCTGAACAAGTTCAGGTTGCAAAGATGTGACTGTTACAATGTTTAGCATTATTCCAGATTGCACTGCACCAAGCAAAGTTTCAGCGCTTGATAAACGGCATTGTTTTTTTCCTTCTACTATAATGTACTGAGAGTCTGCCGTGCCTTGTATAAATTTTCTTACTCCCTGAAAGATATCACTTAAATAAGTGTCCTGAGATATCTCACTGATCTCTGAGATAGCTCTAGACTTTGTAAACAGCAAATAAAAACGTGTCCGCGGGCTATTATCTCTGACGCTTTCTGCCTGTCAATAATTTTGCACATTAGTGTTGTCATTGCAGAAAATTATTGAGGCTTAATGCCATATTCTGATTTATAATTTGTCAGTTGAGGGCGCTATTTGTTACTGTTGTGTTTTGACAACCGTGGGACCATGCTTTGTCTGTTTCAACCAGTGGTGGAAAGAGTACTGATTTTTTTTTACTTAAGTAAAAGTACTGCTACTGAAGAAATAATTTACTTGAGTACAAGTAGGATTACTGAGAAATATCATGACTCAAGTAAGAGTAAATAAGTAGTTTGCCGAAAAACTACTCAAGGAATTACGTTACAAGTTACTTTATGAAAATTATATTATATATTGTATACACGCTTCCATTTTTAGAACACAAAGACATTTTTGTTCTTGAAAGAAATTGATGCTTCCTTTCACCAAGGATGCATTAAATTGATCAAAAATACTGTCAAAAGCATTAATTGCTAATTATTATTACGGTTTGAAATAATTGTTTTAAATGGTATTTATTAAATTTCTTTGCCCATAATGGCAAACATATACTGTGTCACCTATTCCTTAAAAAAGCATTCTAAAGTGTTAATTTGGTACTTAAGAAAATGTTCTTATTATTAGAACAAATGAAAATGGTTGCGCTACCATGTGGAAATCACAATACAGTGGGTTTTTTCCTCATTTGCTGAGATATTGAGTTCTTACTAGTTGCTTTATACTTACAAGTCAAAATTTTGTTTTAAAAGTAGGCAAAAAGAAACACATTTCTCCTGAAATTCTATTTACTCCTACAGTCTGTTGTTTTAGAGAGATGAAGGCTATTACATGCATTAATGTTTGAAAAAAGAATCTCTAACCAGGATAGAGAGGGAAGTGGACTGCAAGATGCACAACAAAAAGACAAGTAAATCACAGTCTCTAGTTTGAGAAACAGACTCCTCACTGGTCCTAAACTAGCAGCTTCTAAATGCCAAAGACCTGCATTGCTGCCAGAGGATTCTTGGACAAACAGAATGTTTTAAGAATACAACATTTATTTAAATAGAAATATCCATTTGTAACATTCTAAATGTCTCTAAATCATCTCTAAACAACATCATGTGCATTGTGACTGAGACACACTCCTATTTCAGGTTTATTCCTATTCATGTATGCCCAAGTATTTTGGCTAATAAGTTAACATACTGTACAAAACTAATATAATGCAATATCATAAAAGAGGAAATTTATCCTCTATGATACTGCAGCAATTATCCAGATATGAAATTAGATAATTAAGCAAACTGTTATCAGCTCCTACATGCCAACTGAATAAATAAGGCAAAAATAAACATTTCACACAGTGTTTAGTGTGAGATATGATTGATTCAAACACTAAAAGTGGTTGTTCTGTATATGTATTATGGTATTACAGTTAAGTATTAATTAACATTATGGTTATTTAACATATTGAGATATTATTATTAAGTAAATGGTAGCATTTTGTTCAATATGTTTTATGATTTCTCATACCTTCTTTATATAACATCAATCCCTTGCGCACTTTTGGCCTCTAGCAGGTGAGACAGGGCAGAGAAGTACAGTACAGCACCGTGAGTGAGAGTGTTACCTGCTAAGACAGTTTATTTTGAACAAGAGGAGCGAACGTTTACGGAATTTAATGCTGGAGTACAATACCGAACTGATGCGGATTGATAGAAGCGAGAGCCTGTCTGTTTCTGACACTATTGCCATTGTATCTTTCTAAGGTATTTAAAAGTTTGTTTTAGACATATAGTAGCAAGTAAACAAGATATCCCCACATATATGTCAAACTACATTGTGTTAATGTTTGACACAGTTAAAACATTGCCTGCCTTAAAAAAAAACAAGTGAAGTTTGATCAGTGGTTAAACCTGTTCAGACTGTTCCCTCTTATCTGAATGAACGACTCCTTTCCAGAATAAAATGAACTATGCAGAAAATCACAGTATTACAGTTCTTGTATAGTGACAGGGCAGAAAGTCTTGGAGAAGCTAGAGAAGAGAGGACACCGGCGGCAGTTTATGCAAGCTGCTGTGCTCATGATGCTGTGCCCTGCGGGCTTCCGTTGTGCCACACACGACGTGTTTTAGTTTATATTTAGATTTAGTGCTTATAACTTTCTTCTTCCCAAGAATTCTGAAATATTATGTTTTTGTTTTTTTTGTAATTTGTAATTGTGATGAATACTTCATTTTTAATCAACTCAAGTAAAAGTAAAAGCACTATTATTTATTTATACTTAAAAAAAGTAGAAAAATGTGAAAAATGTACTCAAGTACTGTAACGAGAGCAGTTGTAATTTGTTACTTTCCACCTCTGGTTTCAACAGTATTGGTGCTGTGTTTTGGAAAGAGGGGGCATGGCTAAATCAACAGCTCAGTCTCATGGAAGTTAGAACGGCTAAAATCGCTTACAGCATCTTTAAGTCTAAATTAGCTTGTTAATTTAATATTGTCACCCTAATTTGTTTAATTTGTTTTAGATTTAATATCGTCACCCTAATTTGCCTAATTTGTTAATGTCACCCTAATTAAATGTACCTGTATAACTATTAAGTTATATTATTTAATTCTGCAATCAGAACTGCAAAATATTTAAAAAAAAAAATTCTTTAAATAGCTTCAGTGTAGTTAGATACTTTCTGTAAGTAACTTATAGTGTAGCTAAATACTTTTTTACTTTATGTTATGAGTAGCTTGCAGCTTGGGAAGCTACAGAAGTAGATTCGCCAACACTGTTGAAACAGAATATTCAGCAAAAAATTATGAAGGGAGAGAATACATTATTTGTATTTGATTGCAACATTAAACCACATCCACATGTTAGGCAATGATATTATTGGTTACAATTATTTATACCCTCCTGCATTGATTTGTTAAAAATATCAGAAAAGAAGATTAATTTCATAGGTGGAGAAATGTATGATTAAATTCAATGTTGTCTTTAAGTTACCAGAGGATTTCCTTTTGCTGTACTATGGCTTATAAATTCTCCATCTTTGTATCTCCCAATTGTAAATCTACCTTTCTTCTTGTAGGGTTTTGTTCAGTGATAAAGCAGTGTCTTTGATCTTCGTTTATCATTTGTGTTGGTGTTCTGTGCCTCCATTGTCTCTCAACAGAGAATACCTTGTCTTTCTCATTAACTCTCTCCTTCTCTCTCTTTTCCTCTCAGGCTCTTTGATCCAGTTGCCCTCAGTGGAAAGAGGGAAGCTCAGTAAGGTTCGGCTCGGCTCTCTCTCTCTCAAAAAGGAAGGAGAGAGGCAGTGCTTCCTCTTCACCAAGCACTTCCTTATTTGCACTCGCAGCTCGGGAGGCAAACTTCACCTGCTCAAAGTAAGTGACACACTCACACACACTCACACACACACACACACACACACACACACACACACACACACACACACACAGTGTACGACAACAAATCAACCAAAGACAAAATGACATTTACTACACACCAGTGACTCCTAAAGAACTTCGGCACAAATGTCTTTCAGTCCCCACAGCCCTTGTGCAGCCTTTTGCATATCACACTGTATGAGGTCCATTTGTGGTAATGGAATCTCAGGCACTAAATTCTTGAGCTGAACAACTTCATAAAGACACATACTGTATATGATTTAAAATACACTTTGCATTGAATTTTGAATTAGATTATTTTCTGTTAATGGTAAAAACCAAAAAGTTAATCAAGATTACATATTAGCACCATATTAACAGAATGTGCAGTGATTACCAAGCCCAAGGAGAAACATAATTAAGCACAAGAGGCTTTTGTGAAACACTTTTGAAATTTCTTTTTATGTTGCTAAAGGGGTCAAATCATACCTTTTATTATTTAATTAAAAATATAAGGTTATGGTTTAATTAAAAATTATAAAGTAAGTAAAAGTGTTTTTTTGTGCCAAAAAATTGGCAAAAAAAAAAAAAAAATCATATTTGTGTTTAATATTTTCCACTTGTTACTCTTATTGTTTGTTGTTCTGGGCTGCATTCCCAATAAAGACTGATCTTGGCAGTTTAGAGCGTTTTCTACGAGCAATTTTACGAATGTTCTTTATTTTTTATGTGCGTTTCTGCATGTAACATGAAAGTGCGAGTACGTGCTTTAAGTGCTACTATGGCCGTGCACAACAGAATGATAAGCAAAAAGTTCTTCACTTGCATGCACCTTGTCAGATTCAGAACTTTGCTTCACAAAAAAATCAGTAACACTTGGTGTGGCACACTTACTTTTAGCAGCATTCACATGCTTTTTTGTATGAACATGCTGCACGATGTCGGTGCGGCCATGGGTGATGGAAAAGCGAGCTCCACAAATCTCACACCTCACTTTACTAGGCTCTGTCTGTGACTCCTTTTTTAGAAATGTAAATCTTTTTGAAGATCTTCATTAAATGTACATGCACGCTTCCTTGACATTTTTCCAGCCACAATTTCATCTGTGTGCTCTTTCAAACTGACTCTTCAATCAGTTCACTAACAGTTCAAAACACAATTTTTTCAGAATAAGTCGGCTTGAATACGGGACTGTCCCAGGAATATGGGATGTCTGGCCACCCTATACTTAAGAGAGTCGCTGTCTGTGTGACAGTGCTCAAATGTGACCGTAAAGTGCTGTTCGTCATTGTAACTTCATTCTATTTGTGCGTAACTTTAAAATCATTTGTAATTTATCTTGCTAAAATTTTTTTAATATTCAACATAATTAACTGCATATTTACATATTGTTTCCAATAATTTTGTGCAGAACAATCTTTTCTTTTACACAATCTGCTTCCATAATCAGGTGTGCACTTGTAATATTTCATTTTCACATTCCTCTCGATATAAAAGCTTCCAGGATTAGTGAAGATGTATATGTATGATCCTGCTAATTACAAGCATTCATTGAATATTCCCTGTTATCACGGCGCACAAAATAAGAAGACATTTGGAAGATGTGCTTTATGGAGGTCTGCTCTTTACCCCCAAAAGGGATAACGTTGACAGCAGTGCTGCAGGTGTGGTTCTACACAACTTGTAGAGCTGGCGAGAGAGCCTTCAGGTGTCAGAGAGGAAGAGGAGACGAGGATTAAAGCACCTGCCAAATGAATAAATGTAAATGTGGGATGATGAGCAAATATACACTGGCGGCCAAAGATTCGGAATAATGTACAGATTTTGCTGTTTCGGAAGGAAATTGGTACTTTAATTCAGCAAAGTGGCATTCAACTGATCACAAAGTATAGTCAGGACATTACTGATGTAAAAAACAGCACCATCACTATTTGAAAAAAGTAATTTTTGATCAAATCTAGACAGGCGCCATTTCCAGCAGCCATCACTCCAACACCTTATCCTTGAGTAATCATGATAAATTGCTAATTTGGTACTAGAAAATCACTTGCCATTATATCAAACACAGTTGAAAGCTATTTGGTTCATTAAATGAAGCTTAACATCATCTTTGTGTTTGATTTTGAGTTGCCACAGTATGCAATAGACTGGCATGTTTTAAGGTCAATATTAGATCAAAAATGGCAACAACAAAAAAAGAAACAGCTTTCTCTAGAAACTCGACAGTCAATCATTGTTTTGAGGAATGAAGGCTATACAATGCTTGAAATTGCCAAAAAACTGAAGATTTCATACAAAGGTGTACACTACAGTCTTCAAAGACAAAGGACAACTGACTCTAACAAGGACAGAAAGAGATGTGGAAGGCCAGATGTACAACTAAACAAGAGGATAAGCACATCAGAGTCTCTAGTTTGAAAATAGATGCCTCACATGTCCTCAGCTGACAGCTTCATTGAATTCTACCCGCTCAACACCAGTTTCATGTACAACAGTAAAGAGAAGACTCAGTGGTGCAGGCCTTATGGGAAGAATTGCAAAGAAAAAGCAACTTTTGAAATAGAAAAACAAAAAGAAAAGGTTAGAGTAGACAAAGAAACACAGACATTGGACAACAGATAATTGGAAAAGAGTGTGTCATTGTGAGCTGTCATTGCTGCACGTGGAGGATTTTTTGATGAGAACTCTTTGAAGTAGTTTAAGTTTTTTTTCAAATTGTAATAGTAATTTTTCACGTTATTGATGCCCTGACTATATATTATGATCAGCTGAATGCCACTTTGGTGAATAAAAGTAACAATTTCTTTCCATAAGAGAAAAATCTGTACATTATTCCAAACTTTTGGCCGCCAGTGTACGTATACAGACGATTTTCATGCACAGCAGCAAATTAATGAATTTTTTCTTCTCTCTCTAATATTAATTTATACAGTTTCTGTATAACATCATGACACCACTTTGTTATCAACTTGTCCAACTGGTCCACACAAATAACTTTATTTGTTTACTAATTAATCTATTCATCCATTTAGACTGTCTATTTTATGCATTTCATTATTATTATTAGACTTGTCTGTTTAAATACAAATAAATAAAACACAAACATTAAAGTCTCAGCCTAAAGTGGTATTTAAATTATATGAAGTGTAATTTTGTGAATGTCCTGCAGGTGTCTGCATAAGTCTATGTCCTTAGATACTCCAGAGCACTCATAAATCTACAAGCATTTTCAAGTACTACTGAAGTTACAATACTTTTTGGAAACGGGATGCAAAACAAAGATGAATCATAAGTTGGATTCTACGATCAACTTAGGCTTACGATGCTTTTGGGAAACGAGGCCCTGGTCTGTAGGAATAATAGTATCTATTCTAATGTCTGTTTATTACTAGGGCTGTCAATTTAACACGTTAATTTAGTGCAGTTCAGCCTTTAACAGATGACGCGCTATTGCACTCAAATACAGCTGGACCATGCCTAACAGAATGTAGGGATCTTTTTTTTCAAAGTTTGAAACTTTAAGTGAACTCAGCATCCTAAAAACACGGCCTTTAGGTAGCAAGATGCTGAAAACCAGTAAGACACGATGCAACCAAAGTGAGACGCACCAAAATTATCCGTGAGAGACAGACTGCGTCCTGTGAGAGACTGACAAACTCAATTGCAAAATGGATTTCTGTCTAGAGTAGGCTTATGTATTATTATTAGGGCTGTCAATTGTTAAAAATTTTAATCAAATTAATTACATGCTATGTCAGTTAATTAATCGAATTAATCACATATGTTAATATTTCCTGAGAAAGCCCCTCAATTAACAATAATGTCATTGTGGCAGATGAGTAAAGCATTGATAAGACAAAACAAAAATTGGCTTTAGATTCCAATATATTTCCATATTATTGAACATAAGCCTATTATTGGCCTACAGTTCACAGCAATCCATCTTGGAATTGAATTCGTCAATCTGTCTGAGGTAGACTTATTATAAGGGCTTTTCCAAGGATGCATCAATGTACACCTGCGTCAGACAAACGCTTTTGGAGCGTCTCACTTTGGTTGGGTTGCGTCATAAACATACCATTTTTAGGTGGCTGTGTCAAGTTAAACGTTGTTACCTAAACTTAGAATAACACGACTTGAGATCCCTGCATTCGGATTTGCACTCCATTAAGCTGCGTTTGAGTGCAAGAACATGTTCTTATCTTGTCTTGTCTGCTGTCGATGAGTGCGGGTTGTTCTCTGTATAAGCTGTGTGTTGCCTATACAGTTGGAGAAAACAGGTGGTACTTCAAGCTTAAGTTGCTCTGTTGGTAGGAATATGAGTAATTGCATCAATGTTTTTAATGTGTTATTTTTTCTGTAATGAATCTCACTGAAGTAATGCGTTAAATTGACAACCCTAATTATTATGTATTATTATGTATTTAAATTATCTGAATTATTATATTTATATTATGTATAGAATTATTCTCTATTTGGGGGGCCTTTTTCAGTGATTATTGATATATTTGTTTAATTGCGATTAATTCGATTAATCAGTCAGCACATTATGCAATATATTTTTTAAAACGATTAAAATTAACAATTTAAAATAACAGCCCTTCTTCTTACTTAACGGTAACTGGGCAGACCAAGTTATTCTTCTTATAGGTATTATTGATATATTGTATAAATGTGGACGTTAAGCATTAATGTCTGAAATCCATGGATTTCACAGATATGTTTTTGCAGCTCAGTTTCAATTAATATTCTTTTTAGATTTGGGTAAGTTTTGAGTGACATTGGAGACATCCGCAGAAGGATGGAGCAAATAATAGTCTGCAGGCTTTGAATGGGAAAACCTTGTCTCTCTTGGTGTCTCCACTCAGACAGGGGTGCCCCATGTTTAGAAAAAGATAGATAGCAGATTCTTCTAGTTCAGATTAGATATTTATTTTTATTTTATTTTCTTGTTTTATATACACAGTGTAGGCATTGGTTGATCAAGGGTACACTGAGATCTGCCTTTGAGTCTAAAATGAAAAGAAAAGAAATTCAATAATGATTTGGATCATTTCATGTTCTCTGCTTTTTAAATTCTCTGAAGTCGTGCTCTTAATACCTGTTAAAATGTATATGTAAAGCACTTTGAATTGCCACTGTGTATGAAATGTGCTATATCAATAAACTTGCCTTGCCTTACCTATAAGAAAATGAGTATTAGAATGTTTCAGTTAAAACATTTTCATTTCAAAAAAATAAAAAATGTAAGAATTTGATTCCTCATGATATGACCCCTTTAAGATTTATCACAAGCCCACCATTTTAACAAACCATCAATATGAGGAAACCAAGTCTTTGTGGTTAACATCTGATCCTAATGATTTGACTCTGGCAGCAAGGTGGTGTGCTGTCCCTGATTGAGTGCACTCTCATTGAGGAACCCGATGCCAGAGATGAAGATGGTGAGATTTTTCACACACATTTTCCAGTACTTACAGCTAATGAACACAGAAGTGTGAGGGCATTAATCATTAGTTATGTATTAGCCATCACTCATTTTGTGCAGGTTAATTAACTGTTATAAACATGTCTGAAAAAAGAGTCCAATCTGCTTGCTGTTTAAATGTCAAATGGGCAAAGATGATCATTGTCATGGATCGATTACCCACTTGATGGTACAGAAAGTGACCCATGTGCTAATTCAAAGCTGCATCATAATATCCCTCTCTGAATATGGTCCCCAAGAGCTCATTTAGTAAACATCACCATTATTATGCTTCTAAAAAAAGATCTCTTTAGTTCATTTTGGTTTATTGCCATTTAGGTTATCTGAAGAGATCCCAAGGGATTGTCAATGCAATTAGGATTTCACTCTACTAATGATTTGGTAACACTTTACAATAAGGTTTCATTCGTTAACATTAGTAAAGGCATTAGCTATCATGAACTATCAATGAACAAAATATATTTTTTACAGAATATATTCATTTATGTTAGTTAATACAAATGCAATTGTTCATTGTTAGTTCATGTTAGTTCGTAGTGCATTAACTAATGTTAACATGTACAACTTTTGATTTTAAAACTGTATTACTATATGTCTAAATTAACATTAAATAAGATTAATAAATATAATTAATTGTTAAATAATAAATAATTGTTCATTGTTAGTTCATGTTAACTAACATAGTTAACAAATGTTAACAAATGGAACCTTATTGTAAAGTGTCACCAATTTTTATATCAACATGCGAAAAAACAATATTCAAACTAATAGATTGTTTTTAATTTCGAACCATTCTAAATTTGTTTCAGCTGTATCATATTTCCATATTCAGCTGGATCATATTCTGATTTCCACACAATTTGAACACCCGTCATTCACAAAGTTCTACACTTTTCTTGCCCCTTGTGTGTTTGTTTATTAAAAGTTTGGCTAATTTTAAAATGCTTTCAGCTACCAATATGTTGTGTACTTTCAGATCTGTTTAAAACTTTTACCCTACTATATTTAGATCTATTCTGCATAATTGTGCAAATTCCCTCCCAATCAGAAAAAATGTCCAGAAAAAAGTTTTTAAATTTTTTTATCTGTAACATGAGTTACCTGTTAATGGTATTTAATTGGCATTAAACTGGGCAGAGTAGAAGCAGAGAGATGCTCTTTTGTTACCTGAGCCTTTCTGTTTTTTAGGTAAGAATTCAGGGCAGGTGTTTGGTCACCTGGACTTCAAGATTGTGGTGGAGCCCTCAGACGCTCCTGCCTTCACTGTAGTTTTATTGGCACCGTCACGTCAGGAGAAAGCAGCCTGGACCAGCGACATCAGCCAGGTGAGATAGAAGTAACATTTCACCACTTTAATCAGCTCTTTCTCTGCACTCACACCTGTGTCCTAACTAGGCAAAATGCAACACATTGTGTGTCCACGCTGACTGGAGCTGCAGTGTTCATGTGGAAGCAGACCATCTTGTCTCTCTACCCTTTCTCATTGATTATAGGCATAAAAAAAGCTTCTAAATGAAAATTGAATATTTAGGTCTTCTATTGTTTGTGCAATTGAATATGTGTAATGAATATTTAAACTTACTGCCAGCTGATGAGTGCTAGTATGAACTTTTTCACAAACCACATGCATTCTGGAATTGCTGTTGATTTACCTGCTTGCTCTCAGCTGTGCAAATCCCCTAAAAGCCTTCAAAAACAATACAAATGAAAATGTCCTCCAGAAGCACAAAAACATAATAACTAACCACCTCACAGAAAGTTCAGAACATATCCAAGAGCCACAAGGTTAAGACTTATCTCTGGAGGGGATCATTTTAATGAACTAGAGACTTCTCTTTGTCCTCGAATCTCCTTATATAGATAGAGAAATTACATTCCTGGTTTATTGACCAGGGCTAATTACAATATGTTGTTTCCTGTTATCTGTTTCTTGTTTTGATCCCTCCGTTCTCTCGATTTTCTGATTTTTGGCATGTAGTGCATTGATAACATCCGTTGTAACGGCCTGATGACCAGCGTTTTCGAGGAGAACTCCAAAGTCACAGTGCCGCACATGATCAAGTAAGTTAGGACTGTGATTACTCTGAGTGATGGGAGGCTGTTTGGTTTGTGACGTGTTTGGCATAGTGTTTATTTGAGATGTGATTTATATATATAAATTTTTATATACATGGCTGTGAATCATGTTTAGCACTTGTCCCTAGAATACCATAATAGATTGTGTCTCAATCTGCTCCCTAGTTCAGTAGTAAGTGCACTACCTAGGAAGTCATTTTTAGGGCCTTGGTTCTGTGGCCACAGAATTCAACAGAAATCACCAAAAATTTCCACAGAATTGGAAAGTCTGTAATTGTCAAATTTGGACAGATGTTTATTTTTTAAATATTTTGGCTAATTTGATTATGCTTTCAAGTACCTGTTAAATGTTAGTACTCACGGTTCAGTTAACACATTTTAGCATAACCAGATGCGTTCTGTGGAATTCTGCATATCTTTTCCCAACATTTGTGCAGAAAATGCCTTCAGAATCTGTCTGGACCTTAATATCAGTTATGGTCTGTTATATAGCAATATTGTTGCTTAAAAAACAGTTCCATTCTGTGCAACCTCATAATCATGATGTAGGTAATTGAGCCTTCAAGTGTCCCAATGTTTTGTGGATCAAGGCCCTTGCCGGTGCCCAAATTTGTGTTCACTATTTACTGATTCATGACACAAGGAACTAAGGAGTGGAAATTAGACACATCCTTATTTATTTGTTGTAGTAAAGTTAACAGACGAATGAGTAATGCATGTTACTGTATGTGTGTCAGTAATACCTTCATTGTCACCTTTCACATACCATTGTCAAGTATCTTTGTAATTACATATGCACTTTAACTAGGTGCTAAAACTCATTTTGGGCATATACAGTTCTACTTATAAAAATACAAATAACTAAAAACGACCAAAAGTTTCAACTGACCAAAGGTTTGATGGATTTTATTATAATCACACACACACACACACACACACACACACACACACACACACACACACACACACACACACACACACATATATATATATATATATATATATATATATATATATATATATATTTTAAATGATTAGCTTTGTCCTTTTGTTTCAGAAATTGCTAAATGATTCAAAGCAAGTTTTAGCTAGCCCAGAACAGCATCTTAATAGCGGCATGTTTTTGAAGAGCAGTCAACATGTGCTCAAGCCCTCAGCACTGGATCTAGCAATGTGCACATGTGCAGATACATGTGTCCGTGCTAAATATCACAGTGACAGAGAGAGCACAACAGTATGAGCAAGCAACCGGGACTAATTTCCCTCCCTGTTGGAAAATATGCTTGCACCATGTACCAGCACAGATAACGTGTGCAAGTTTCTATGTGATTGAGGACAGGAAACTGAGATCGCTGGCAATAGAGTAGAAATTATGGGGCTATTCCGGGTTCAATACAAGTTAAGCTCAATCGACAGCATTTGTGGCGGAATGTTGGTTACCCCCAAAAATATTTCGACTCATCCCTCCTTTTCTTTGAAAAAAGCAAAAATTGAGGTTACAGTGAAGCACTTACAATGGAAGTGAATGGGGCCCATTTTTGGAGGGTTTAAAACAGAAATGTGATGCTTAACATTTTATAAATGCACTTTCATTCATTCTTCTGTTAAAACTCATGTATTATTTGAGCTGTTAAGTTGTTTAAATCTTCATTTTTACAGTTGTTTTAGGGTTTTAGGGTTTGTTGACATTATATCCTCATGGCAACGAAGTTGTAAAATTGGCTATGACTTTACATAGAAAAGGTTATTAAGTGATTTTATCACACTAAATCCTGTTAACATGCATATTGTTTATGTCTTGTGGCTATACTTTTGAAACAATGAGTATTTGAATGTTTACTGATTGGCTCTCATTCACTTCCATTGTAAGTGCCTCACTTTTTGCTTTTTTTAAATGAAAAGGAGGGGCAAGTCAAAATAAATGTTTGTGGTAATCAATATTATACCACAAATGTGGTCGATTGAGCTTAACTGGTACTTAACCCAGAGTATTTCTTTTAAGATCTTTGCAATAAACCAAGCCTTGTTGTTGCTGAGCTATAATACCAATTCAAATTGGTAATACAAGAAATACAAGCTCCATTAGGAAAGATAAGTGACTAAAATAATGTTTTTCAAAAAGTAATTATATAGTTGTGACCATTACACCATTTTTTTTATAGTGGTACTTATGAGTGAAAGTGCTTGTTATAGGCCTTTACATCATCATCATCATCACTATCAGTATCAGCTGCAGAAAAATTATATCAGTGCACCTCCACTAGTGCGTCATAATATCTCCATTTACCATTTGCATACATTTACAGCATAGGCTACAGGCCGTAAAGCTGCTTTGGTTGTGCTTCTCATTAGATCTGATGTGCGTCTCCATAAAGATGATGTTGACATTTGCTTCAGCAAGACGCTCAACTCCTGCAAGGTTCCTCAGATCCGCTATGCCAGCGTGGAGAGACTGCTGGAGAGGCTGACCGACCTGCGCTTCCTCTCCATAGACTTCCTCAACACCTTCTTGCACACCTACAGGATCTTCACTACCGCCTCCGTGGTCATGGAGAAACTGGCTGACATCTACAAGAAGCCTTTTACTTCCATTCCAGTCAGGTAATAAAGCTTTCAAATGTGTTAAAAGTCAACCTGCCTAGTAAAAGAAATACACAGAAATCACATTTACAATGTGCTGCAAATGTGGAGGGTTTTCTTCACTAAGAAACTGTTTATCATTATTGCTACAGGTACATGACATGCAAATCTTACAGATGCATTATGTAACTTTTTCCACCATAAGTAAGTTTTATATCATATATCGATATATTACTTGTTCTCACAATATTGAATTGAGAACTTAGATCCCTGTATCAATACTTCTTTTCTTCTATTTGCGTCATATCATGTACAACAGTTAAATCATGAAGAACCAGGTCGTCTAAATAAGCGCAAACTCTGAGATTGTGTTACTCAGTGTGGTCAGAAACACTTTTTTGAGGTGTGAGAGAGATTGAAACTAAATCTGCCTATTTACTGTATGTATTTTCTCAAGGAAACATCCTGAGTCTCTCATGCCTTTGGCACCGTTTTAACTGCGACCCAATTATGATATTGTAATGCATCGCGATATAAGGAATTGTAACATGTATCACATAACATGTTGTATTGTGAGGTGGTTGACAATACCCAGCCCTACATCCTATTATTGGATAATTGATAATTCAAAACTTTTGCATCATGATGCCTCCATGCCTGGTTGTATTTATGGAACATGAATATATTTAAATAATTTTCTATATTAAATATATTTATATTTGTGATTGTAATTAATACGATTTGAAAGATTATGTTTGCATTCAATTGTTACATTGGTCTATATTCACTGTGTTTGAATATTACATTTGTGTAAGACACCACAACACAAAAAAAAAAAAACATTTTTGAGAGTCAGCGTAAGGGAGTAGGGGCATTGAACCTCTACATGTCTTTGTGCTCATAGATTTAATGACCTTTAACTGGAAACATTTTCTTTTCCAAAAGCAGTTGTTTTGCCAGTGAATTGGTGTAATCTTTGTAACCGGGGCTGAAAAGGAAGCTCAGAAAGCTTCAAATTGCTCAGCACTGAAAGCTTTAAAATGTGCAGCCATTTCTCCTAAAAGTCATAACATTTTTTATATCCTCATGCAACCACAATAAGAACAGACGAACACAATACGGCTTGTGCACCATGTGTGAGAATGTTTACGACCAGATGATGTCATCGTGAGTGATGTGACGTTTAATGTGTTGTGGTATCCCTCATCTCCCCACGCTGTGCTTTGCTGTCACACAGGGTCAAGTATCACTCATTCGACCGCTTGTCCATTACATCCATCTGTCCTGACTACAGCCTGAAGATCAGGAAGATGGCACTGGATCAGTCAAAGTAACACACACATCTCTCTCTGTTACTCATTCACTTCCCTCTCTGTCCATTTCTCTGCTTCTGATCTTCTAATTTTCCACTCTGTTTGTTGCTTTACTTTCTATTTTGGGAGTTACAAATATGTGATTTTATCAAGTCACAGATTCTCAAAATTTCTGCCTTTGCATACAGTTTTCCTTTGCCATCATCACTGCAAGAGTCCACATTTTGCAATGTTTATTTTTTTACAACAGCTAGTTCCAGTCCACTAATTTGATTAAACAAGTGGAGTTCCAAGAGTGCTAATATTTCTTACAGTATAACAAAATCCGTATATGGAACAGCCTGTGCATGTGTGTTGCTTGGCGACACTATAGGACTGCGGCTGGTTGAAAGAAACCCCTTAAGTTAAGTGACAATAGCCTTACAATAATAAATTATTCTAAGTCCAGTTATTAAACACTATATGGCGCAAGCTGATAGGTCCTTTGAGCATTTAATCTGTTACTCAGTCAGCTTGCATACTCTATAGGGGATTGCACACGTCTGACTGCCAAACGTCTTTGGCTGTGCCAAAGAGATCAACTTGCATATTTTCCATTAAATTCAACACAAATCATTATCAAAGGACATATATTATTTACTCTAGCCTTCTTCATTCTTGAAGTCGATGTGCCCTATGTTAGATACCTGTGCCGTGTCCTAGCCATGACGCGGCATAACGCTTGTTGTCCGGTGTGCAACCGCCTTATGGCCTAAGCTAATAGGTCCTTTAAAATTCAGTATGTTAAGCCAGTCAGCTCGCATGCCAGTCGATTGGTCCTTCGACATGTAATGTGTTGGCACATCAACTTGCACACTCTTTCTTTGTTTAACATTTAATTATGTGACACAATTTGAAAGCGGAGACTTTGTTGAACCAAAAAATAAATAGAACTCAATATTTGTGTTATTTGCTTAATTTGCTCAATGCAACTTCGATGCATTGCATAATTTTAAAGTTTTGTTAATAAATTCAGCAGATTTACGCATCACGAATGTGAGACCAAACCTTGCATTTCTTGAATTCAAGCAGATGGAGGGCTATATCTGGGGCCTATAAAATGAAAATGTGAAGACAGAAACTAATAATAAAAATGATATTGTTAATATTTTTACATTTGCCTTTTTGAAAATGTTAATTTATTCATTAATTATTTTTATAGTTTTAACAGTGGTATTTGTAACTAGACCATAGTAAACACATGGAAGCATGGATCTTCACTACCGTGGTTAGACGTAACATGATTTCTATAAAACAAACTATGGCATTTGTCATTATAAACAGTAGACCAACTCTAAACACATGTAAAACAATAAATACAAAATATAAATATTTAGAAGTTGTAACAAAAATGTATTATATTCCCTCACTCCCCTAATTTAGCCTATGACTATCACGTTTTGTAGTGATAAGGTGAGAGAGCAATGGATCTAAATGCAGCAATCTTTTAATCCACAACCAAACATGACGAGAATACATAGAATACGATGAAGGTTACCAAACATAAGTCATCTGTGATAACATACACATGTAACAATGATCATAGCAACATAAGAACTGACAATAAACTGAAACTAGATTGGAATATACACACACAAACAGATGAGGGAACGGGGAACAGCTGAGGAAGATGGAGGGCAGGTGAGGGTTATCAACAGGTGCATGCTGGGAAGTGTAGCCTGTGAGCACAGGGGAAACCTAAACAGACACTGAAGTGAACTGAAGGTGAAGGGGAAAAACATGAGGCAGTTCCTGACAGAACCCCCACCGCCCCCCCCCCCAAAGGGGTGACTCCTGGTGCCCAAATATGGATGGGAAGGCAAGTAGGGACAAACTGAAAAGGAAGGATCCGGAGGATGCTCAAGGTACCAAGGGGAAGTTTGCGGAATATCAGGAGGCCTGGGAGGTGGCCAAAGGGCCGGGACAAGGTCAGGAGGCAGCCACAGGGCAGGGACAGGGTCAGGAGGCCTTGGAGGTGGCCTCAGGGCAGGGACAGGAGGCTAAGGTGATTTCGCTTAACGAGGGCGGGCGGGGCTGAGGGAGGCTCGACGAGGGCGGGGCCATGGAAGGCGGAGCCGTGGGAGGCTTGACGAGGGCGGGGCCATGGAAGGTGGAGCCGTGAGAGGCTCGACGAGGGTGGGGCCATGGAAGGCGGAGCCGTGGGAGGCTCGACAAAGGCAGGCAAAGCCAAAGGAGGCTCGAGGAGCAGAGCCATGGAAGGCTTGAAGAGAGCTGGCAATGACTGGGAACTGGCCTCCGTGGCTGAGAGCACTGGCAGTGACTGGGGTGCGACCTGCGTGGCCGTGAGCATGGGCAGTGACAGGGGAACGACCTCCGTGGTCGTGAGCATGGGCAGTGACAGGGGAGTAGGAGTCCTTCTCCTCTTCCACTTCCAGATGGTCGTGAGCATAGCTGTGGGAGGCTCGAAGGGTGGAGCCATGGGAGGCTCAATGAGGGAAGGCTCCAGGACCACCAAGGCTGGGGAGAGAGTGGTCTCTGTTGATGGGGGCTCGGAGACCACTGGAACCCTAGTGGGCCCCCCCTGAAAATTCCTCTAGGGCTAGAGCTGGCTCTGGGGCGGACGAGGCTTGTTTGGCCATGGCAGGCGTGGGCGTTGGCTTATTAGTCATGAGAGGCCAGGAGCAAGGAGCCGTGGAGGGCCAGGAGCAAGGAGCCATGGAGGTGACGGCCCCCCGGGGGGCATTCTCTGTTGGGGGAGAATTAATCCCCTCTTTCTCTTCCCCTACAGTGAAAAGTGAGCCACAAAATTTAAGAGCCAATTCCATATACTCACATAGTGTCCAGTGAGTATCAGGCTGGGGCATCCGTGCCCTTAATGCTTCATTCAGACCGACTCTGAAGAACGACATCAGAGTGCGGTCATCATAGTGCACCAGATTAGCCAGCTCAAGGAACTCACGGACATGATCCTCCAATGGACGGTCCCCTTGGGTGAGGAGGAGTATTTGGACAGCTGCTAGATTCATTTGTTGGGTCAGTTCTTCTGTCATGTTTTGTTGTGATGAGGCGAGAGAGAGCAATGGATCTAAATGCAGCAATCCTTTAATCCACAACCAAAGAAGCCGAGAATACATAGAATAAAATGAAGGTTACAAAACATAACAGTCATCTGTGGTACCATAAACACATGTAACAACGATCATAGGAACGTAAGAACTGACAATATGTGACTGAAACTAGAGGGTATATATACAAACAGATGACTGAAGAGGGAACGGGGAACAGCTAATGAAGGTGGAGGGCAGGTGAGAGTTATCAACAGGTGCATGCTGGAAAGTGTAGTCCATGGGCATGGGAGAACAGACTCTGAAGTGAACTGAAGGTGAAGGGGAAAAACATGAGGCAGTTCGTGACAATGACAAATTTAATAGAGCTAAAGTAATATTTATTGTCAATCTATTTCTGCCTAAAGTACAATTAGTGTTACTATAGTAAATTCAAGGGTGGTTATGTAAAATTCTGTGCTGAATTCAAATGGTTTCCACTTCTTACTGATTCTCGCAAAGCTGCTAGTTTAAGAGCTCGAGCTTTAAGAGTTTTGCGCTCGCACTGCTCTGTCCATCGAGCCGTATCCATCTACAGAACCATACAGGTGCATTAGCCAAAGTTGTGCCTCCGCCTGTGTATTTGATGCTGCTAAACCAGATACTTCAGATGTGTCACTAAAATAAAAAATCAGATGAACTACGGTACAAATGCATACCAACCTGTATAATTGAGAACCAACTGATATACTCCAATTCTTGATAAACATTTTTATGCAAAGAGGAACTTGACAATAGATTTGATTATTATGACCAGGGGCATTGTTTCCAGGGGGATGGGGGAGGTAACCCCCCCCCCCCCAATATTTATACCATGATCAATGGAAACATGTAGATGCTTCATGCTGCAACCCCCCAATATTCAAGCCAAATCTACACCCTTGATGATGACTGATAAACGCCCCCCATTTGTAACCTAATGCCCTCCTATATACTAATTTGCTCTCAGCGCCCCCTGGCATCCTTTGAACACCCCCTGGGAGGCGGTACCACCCCTGTTGAAAACCCCTGGTATATCTAATTGTGCAGCAGCATGTCCTACATGCTTAACAGAGCATGCCTGTGTATGTTTTAGCAGTCGCAAGTCTTTGTACTTGCTCTGCAGCAGCAGCATAATCAGATCTAGTCCGCCAAGACTAAACCTATCAACTTTTCATTTCCATCATAACACCTTAAATTTATTGTGAGAGTTGTCATCTTAAAGGGTTTCTTGCAACTTGGCTGTGACCCTGCTTTGGCTTTCTGGAACTATTTTAATTGGCGGAGAAAAAATAAACAAACTACCTGGCTATATTATGTGTGAAACACAAGTTACTCAATATTAACTATAGGTTTATAGAACTGTTGTATAAAATAAATATCTCAATTGCAATCGTGCTGGTGTTCAATACAGCAGGACTCTTGCTAATGTGATATTGCAGAAATGTTACTGTTTTGCTGAAGCTCTGAAACCTGCAGATGAGGCATGCCACTCCATGTCACAACAATCAAATTCTCTATTGTTTCCATGCATAGAATGCATCCAACACCCTAAAATGTTGAGTTTACTTGGAGTATGCAAGTATGGAGGACAGAATGTAAGATATATGCCAGTGTTGCTCTTTTTTATGCCTGTCTCTGGTTACCATATCTCAGGTCCCTGGAGCTCTTCTTCGCCACCAACCAGAACAACCGCAGCGGGGATCACGTGAACGACAAATCTCCCAGACTGTGCCGCAAGTTCTCATCTCCACCACCTCTCTCCATCCCCTCTCGTACCTCTTCTCCAGTTCGCACAAGGAAACTATCCCTCAACTCTCCTGTCGGCTCTAGAGTGGGCATCCTGGATCTGTCCACTACCTCGTCATCTGCAGCCAGCAGTCCAACCTCCAACAACCCCACCATTTCACCCCCACCCTCCAATAACAACAAGCCCCCATTGGATCTCAGCCGTGGACAGAGTCCATCATCCCCCGAGCAGAGCCCTGGAGCTCAGGATGAGAATGCCGAGGTGCCCCGAATCGATGCCCTCTGTGGAAAACTACGGCGCAGCATCAGAAGAGGTGAGCAGAAAAAACATAGATTTCCTCTCCCTAAAAAGTGGGAGAAACATATGGTGTGATGTTAGAAGTAGGTCTAAACTTAACCATCAACTTAGCCAACATGGATGTTTATGATGGTGTTCTTCATTAGCTAGCTTGCATTTTTAAAGCATAATTTCATCAGGTGCCAGATGTGGCTGGTAAAGTAATTATAGGATTTTTGTAGGTGCTCACAAATTACGTTGAAAACCACTTCATCATAATAACATAATAAAGGGAGAGTTCAGCCAAAAATGAAAATTCTTTCATCATTTATTTATCCTTATGTTGTTGCAAATCCAGATGAGTCTCTTTTTTTTCCATTAAACACAAAAGGAGAAATTTTAATGAATGTCCAATTTCTTTTTTCCCGTACAGTAAGCATACAGTGACCAGGGACTGTCAAGTTCCTAAAAGTTCATAAAGATTCCATAAAAGCAGCTTAAAAATAATCAAGATGACTTGTGCACTTTGTTCCAAGTCTTCTGAAGCCATACAATATTTTTGTGTGTTGAACTGAAACGTGAAAAACTAACATATACAGTGGCAAGAAAAAGTATGTGAACCCTTTGGAATTACCTGCATTTATATATAAATTTATCTTAAAATCTGGTTTGATCTTCATCTAAGTTACAATAATGAACAAACGCAATCTGTTTTAACTAATAACACACAAATTATTGTATTGTTCTTGTACATATTGAATACATCATTCAAACATTCACAGTGTAGGTTGTGTGGCAGGGTGAGCAAGACACAGACATAGTGGGTGTGGCGTCAAGCCTAGGAGAGGCATTTATTGGAAATAATAATAAAAATAACAAGTCCATAAAGGGGGGGTAATAAAGTGTCCAAGGGGGAATAGTGTTCATAATAAAGGGGGAATCTGGCATCCTCGCGGAGAGACGGGGTTCCGTGAAGGGCGCGGTAGTGTCCATAGAATGGCCCAGGCATGAGCTGGGTCCGTCAGCCGCTCACGCTCCCCTCCAGGGTTCACGGCGCGAGGGGCAGCGGCGTCCTTGGTGGACTATCTTTCCAGGCCCATGGCAGGCATGAGGGGAATTCGGCCCGGCATCTAGCCCATCGGCGGCGATGTGAGCTGACTCATTAATGCATCCAAGGGCCCGAAGAACGGGTTCTGTAGAAGGGTAGCGATCTCCGCACGCAAGGTAGCGTCATTCTCGCCCTTCACCGAGGTGAAGCGGAAGCTGCTGAACCTGGGCGGGCGCCTGGCGAACTGAATCATGTAGCCGAGTCGGACGGTCCGGGTCAGCCATCGTGATGAGTTGGAAAGCACGAGCCATGCGTCCAAACTCCGGGCGAGGGGGACCAAGAGGACAATCACGTCGGATGTACCAGCGGGTGGGGCCTCACGGTGGGGCAGAGCCCGAGGCGCCATGTTGAGGGGGCTCGAACCCCGTGGCCGTGCTGAGTCCAGAGACATCGAAGCACTTTCCTGGCTCCTGATGCCCACCATAAGATTGGTCGAGGAGGGGGGAGGAGGAATATCGTCCCCGTAGTCCACTGGAACCAACCCGGTGTGGGCATGTTTGTGCCACAGCTGGGCACGCAGGAGTGGGGGGTCCGCCGCTGGAGAGCCGATCCTGCTGGAATGGGATGGTGGACGGCGGTTGTGACGACAGCCGTGCACACCTGACATGTGACCCAGGGAACAAGAAAACCACTCTATAGTTGAAGTTTTGGGTACCGCAGCCTCTTGGGCGTGCAGCAAAAAATGAAACAAAAGATTGTCCTCCCGGCCCTCCACCAGGGGATGGAGTGGTCTGACTACCAGCTCCATAGAGGTGGGTCTCCTCGTCCCTGGGTCGCCCATCTCAGGGGCGCGTCGAAGCCTTCCTTGGGTTCTTGGTGGCTGGCCGTGAGACGGGTGGCGTCTGCTTCCTGCGGTGGGATCCATGCCGGGGCTGGGCCATGGGGGCGGGCTGCGGCAGAGCTGGTGCTGTTGTTGCAGGAGGACGCCCTTGGTGATGAGCAGATGGGGTGCGGGGTCTTGAGCTGCGCCAGGGCAGGATGTGTTGGATAGCCTCCGTCTGCTGCCTCACCGCCGAGAACTGCTGGGCAAAGTCCTCGACGGTGTCGCCGAACAGGCCAGCCTGGGAAATGGGGGCATCAAGGAAGGGTGCCTTGTCAGCCTCTCTCATCTCGACCAGGTTGAGCCAAAGGTGGTGCTCCTGGACCACCAGGGTGGACATCGCCTGCCTGAGAGACTGCGCCATGACCTTCGTCGCCTGGAGAGCGAGGTCAGTTGCCGAGCGCAGTTCCTGCGTCAATCCCAGGTCAGAACTACCCTCGTGCAGCTCTTTTAGCGCCTTGGCTTGGTGTACCTGCAGGAGATCCATGGCGTGCAGGGCGGAGGCGGCTTGTCCAGCGGCACCACAGGCCTTAGCCGTCAGAGACGACGTAAACCTACAGGCCTGCTCACCAATTCCACTCGCCAATTCCCATTGGCCTTTTTTCAAAAAGCAGAGGTGTTTAGGGCTCCCAAGAGTGACCCCTAGTGTCACTACATTGACACAACGTCGAGTGAGTGACAGATAGGGAACAAAAGTTCATTGTAAGCATTAAAGCATTTGTTTTTTCTTGTTTTTACTGTGGACAACTGCTCACAGATGCTGTCGAGATTAACTTCTTTAATGGCCAAAACAAATGTTTTATTTTCTTTCTAAGGCTATATGTCCGACCAGCATGACTCCATATAAAACCCACAAATAAAGTGCAAACATGCTCACTCTGTGTGTCTCCTTAATGCATAATAGAGGACTTGTTAAGCTAATTGGCAAAACACCCATCTTGCTCTCCATTATGTCCCTCTACTATACTGGCAGTGAGGCAGCTCCTAGCTCGGAATGAGAAGCAAGCATGTTTGAAACTGAACCAAATGACAGAGCGCTTTCATTATTTATATAAAAAACATTTAAAGAATCGATTTGTGCTTTCTGAAAGGGTCTCTTTAATGTAGATGACTGATTTTAGTTAAAGGGGGACAACCAAATAATGAAAATTATCACCCATATTTTGTTCGCCCATATGACTTTCTTTACGAAAAACACTAAATTAGATATTTTGAAGAATCTCTACACAGCTCTTTTCCATACAAAGCAAGTGTATTGTAACAATGGGCCGTCAAGCTCCAACAATAACAAAACATCACCATATAAGTACAATAAAAATAGTCCATACAACTTATGCATTATATTCCAAAAATGCATACAGTTTCTTTATGTGAGGAAGGAACAGACAATAAGGCTCTATTTGTTAACATAAGAATGAACTACAATGAACTATACTTTTACAGCAGTTATTAATCTTGGTTGTGTTCATTTCAGCATATATACTAATACATTTTTAACATTAAAAGTGTTATATATTTACACTATGTAATGCATTATTAAAAAATATGAGCTAGCAATAAAAACCTGTAAGTTTATAAATGATCATTAACATTAAAGATTAATAAATGCAATAAAAAAGATTGTTCGTTGTTAGTTCACAAACAGAACTTTTTTTGAAAATCTAAATCTACTGTATAAAGTTATTTTAAATCATGCTATTTATTGTAGCTTTCAAATCACATTAGTGCATTTGCAGATTCAAACTCAGTTAAATTTTTCCTCTAAAATGTGTTCTGAGCAAACTACTGATGCTGTTTGCTCCTTATGTTTGTTTTAGCTTGGAGAGAGAGGTTCACTCTACTTATGTCTCTCAAAACACAAAGCCTATCACAGCAGTTACAGATGCTTCTTTGATTTAATTTGTGCTCAACATTACAATAATGGGCTTGTATTGTTTTTCTTTCTCCCCTATAAAATCAGCCACATTCTGAAGTTGGTCTTATTGTAAACCATTAGCACTAATAATGAGCTTTTACATAGCATCAGAGGAGCTACATTACACCATCAGAGAGGCTCTCTGCTGGTCTGCCTCCATATCACAGCTCACAAAATGTGTCTCTTTTATTTTTTTTAATAACCGAAGAATTATTCTGATCGCAAGAAAGAGATTACTTCCATACCCACAGGAAACAAATGGTACTTTGATAGCCAAATAGTATGAGACCAAAAGCAAACAAATGTACATTATTTATAGCTCAGTGAGTACTGACGCTGACTACCAACCCTGGAGTCAGGGTGTGCTGAGTGACTCCAGCCAGGTCTCCTAAGCAACCAAATTGGTCCGGTTGCTAGGGAGGGTAGATTCACACGGGGGAACCTCCTCATGGTCACGATTAGTGGTTCTCGCTCTCAATAGGGCGCATGGTAAGTTGTGCGCGGATCGCATAGAGTAGCATGAGCCTCCACATGCTGTGAGTCTCTGTGGTGTCATGCACAATGAGCCACGTGATAAGATGCGTGAATTGACACTCTCAGAAGCGGAGGCAACTGAGACTTGTCCTCTGCCACCCAGATTGAGGTGAGTAACCGCGCCACCACAAGGACCTACTAATTAGTGGGAATTGGGCATTCCAAATTTGGAGAAAAGGGGATAAAAAAATAAAATAAATATAAAAACTTGGCAAATTTACTGAATTTGTAAATATTGATTGTCCTTGTTAAGGCAAATGCAATATTAGTTTTACTAGTATTAAACTGAAAATTTGTCCCTCACTGTTTCTGATATCTCAAATTGTCTGACTTGTTGAGGAGAGGTTTACGGTTACTTTTTCTAAAAGATTGGACTTCCCATTTGGACTTTTGAATTACTTTTTTCAAAAAGACTGGTAGCTGAGTGCGTTTGACATGGGTCAGGTCAAATCATTAAGAACACCTCAGCAACCACATAGTACCACACTAACAACAACTCAGAACATCTGAGGAATCGCATACAACACTCTGGCATCGTTGTGTCAAGTTTTGCACAGGAAAGCACCACTAACATTTTCTTCAGAAAATGTCAAAATGTCTTTGTTTTTTATTCCTCTAAACAACAACAGCATTGTTTGCTTGTAAACCTATTAAACTATTCATTTTTGAGGAAGCTCCTAGTTGAATGAATATAAATGAGAAGTGCTATGATCCATTTCAATGACAGGTCTGACTCTCCCCTCAGCTGTGTTGGAGTCTGTGTCTTTGGACAAGTCTATCCCAGAGTCGCCTCAGGGCAGTGAACCAGGAGATATCTCTCCCTGTCGCTCCCCCTCCACTCCACGCCACCTCCGCTACAGACAGACTGGAGGTAAGTGTGTGTGCATGTTCACTGTAAAAAGTGTTAAGGTGCAATTGTTACTTTAAGGATCTTTTTCTCATTGATCTAATGTATACAAGTTGATTTAGTCACGATATTTTATAATGTTTTTGACTTGAATTAAACTAGTTAATTAAGATGTTACCACATGAAGAATATTTGTTTGGTTGACTATTTTTATGTTAAAGATTTTTTACAGTTTGGCTCCCTTGGCGGTACAGGCCTCTTTTGAGAACAACTGTATAGTCATGTGGCCTGGTCTGACTTTCCTAAGCCTCTGAAAAGTATATATACTTTTTAGGAGTTTTAATCTCCTGGTACCACTGGTACTTACATTTAAAGAGGAATCCTGGGCTTCTCAGAAATACCAAATGTTTAGTGGTTTGTCCATTTTTAAAAATGTCTGACATCACAAGTTTCATCATCAGTTTTCTTAAGGTTTCTTGTAAAAAAGAATCTCAGGAATACTTTAGGGAGTTTTTAAAACGGAGTATGATTTTCTTTTACAAAAAAAAGACATTGATTTCATACATACACTTCTAGAAGAGACATGTGTTTTTGTTTTCACACTACAGAGTAAAAAAATAAAATATTATATATATATAGAACAGTAAAACAGGTTTTGTACCTCTTTGTACATTTTTATAGCATAATTTGTAAGTACAACAGTGATCTGATTACAAAATAAGTGGCAAAATATCGGCATCGGTACTGGCCTATAGGTTTTTTTTGGTAAAATCGGTATAGGCAAAAAATTACATATATTTGTATCTCTACTCATTATTTCAAATTTTTATTTTTATTTTTGTATAACTTATTTTCCCAAAGCATGTTAATGTAAATAAAAAATAAAAAATAGACACTATGTACTGTATAAGGTTGGGAACAACCATGTTTGCCTGTGTTTAAATAAATTATTCAGGAAGTAAATGTTATATAAATAAATCATTCTGTAATGTCTTTCATAATGTAGCAACTTAATGTCCAAAACTTAATTAATGGGTTCCAGGAGGATAAATACAACCTTATTGTTAATGTAAATATCAAAATGGTTGGTTTATCTCAGGGCATGCATATTTTCATCATCAGTCTAGGTGCTCCACAGTAATAGACCATAATTTAGTATATAGTTGGAGCATAGATAGCTACAGTATTTGAGCTCTATTCTGGTCTTAGATCAGTTTTCATGTTTCTTTCAGAGTATATTAGAGGAGAGAGCTCTTCTCAGGTCAGCATCCAACACTGCATTCCTGCATGCCTCTTCCACACGCAACCTGCTCAAGCAAAACCTGCCCAGGGCAGTCCTCAATAAAGTTCAGTTCTATTACTAAATGGCCACAGTCACAGTCATTCTATCCAATTTATCTTGGAACTAAAACAGTCAAATATTGTGCTTTGATGATATTAAATGAAAGCCATATATAGGGGAGAGTTGAAACAGGGGATCCTCTGGCACATAATTGGCTCTGATTGGCACAGAAGTTGTTCCAACCAAACTGTTTGTATTAGGTGTCTTTGGTTCAATGTAAACAGTTCAGTTATAGTGATTTTGTCATAAATATACAGTGTATAAACTTACATACTCTCTCAGTTGAAATTTCCACAAAAAGCAGTTTCCATACAGTATGGTCTCAAAAAAGGTCTGGTTTTGCGATAATTATATTGCAAGTAAAAATTGGCTTTGGCGAGTAAATAAAATAGTTACTCTCCATTGGCCGCTAACTTAATAACCAGCTGCAACATAACAGGCTACATGGTTAAATTTGAACTAGAAGAATAATAATCTGACCCTCGCTGATGTAAGCTACATGCACAATTCAAGTCAAAGACATACAAACATTTACAAAAAAAAAAAAAAAAAAAAAAAAAACATCTGTCATGACTTGTGCATTTACTAACCATTTTTACATTAGTGGAAAATAAGTTCATAATCATAAGTTTACAGGTCATGATGTGTCTACAGGTCATGAACAAAATCATGATGTGTCTACACATTTTTTGCCTAGTGCAGTTTTATTTCACCAGGAAACTGCGACGAATTGTAGAATTCGGCATGAAAAAGTGTTTCCAAAAATGTATTTATAGTAATGTCGATTCTATGAGACTAGGTTGGTTTTATCAAGAGGAGGCTATCTTGTACTATATGATGCCACGAGTCACACTGTTTGTCTCAAATATGCAAGGAAAAACTGCTAAATACGCAAAGCTAAGCAAAGTGTTAAGGACCAATGTATGTTTATGTTTTTTAAATAATGCAAAATATTTTTTGTTTCAATGCCAGTAAAAGATGTTTATGGCTGGCAAATTTTCTTAATTCACTTGCAATTAGCATGTGCAGTAAAATGTTATTTTGGACCCTGCATACTGTTCAACTAAGCCAGTCATTTAATATAAAATTACCCCTTTTTTTTTTATAAAATCTCTTCTCTGTGTTTTCTTTTCTAGTCCAGTCAGCTGAGAACTCACGTTGTTCCGTTTCTCCAGCTTCTGCATTTGCTATAGCCACGGCAGCAGCTGGGCACAACAGCCCTCCAGGTAAACTGCACCTCTGAGCAGAACCCTAGAGAAGCAACATGTTATGATCTGCCCTTTACTTCAGATTAGTGTGGCCCAGCTCCTTCTAGTGTCCACAAATTGCTGCAGCTGAATTAAGGCATCTCTGTCCTGGTAATCCAGGTCTATAAACTTCTCCATTCTCACCCCTCATTGATGGAACAAAGTAGAAAATCTTTGATCATAATCAGAATAACAGGATTATCAGTGGCACATTGAATTAGTCTTAATTTGACAAGATTTACATAGAATAAACAGTAAAAAAAAATCCTAATCCTTTTACTTGCATTAACTAACCTTCTCTACTCCTTCTAAATATCATCAGAGTTGTATTTATACTGTTTTCTATTTTGCCACTTGGTGGTTTAATCTTAACATACAACCTATCTTGGTATGCGAATCCAGCACTGCAACTATATTGGGGCTGTGTTTGTAATAGTATTAATAAATTGTTATTAATGGCATTTGAGATTTAATCTCAGTACATGGCTTTTATCCTCAGCTACCTGCTTAAATAAGCAACACAATCACAATATATCAACAAAGTCACTTTGATAGGGAATCATATGCCAGACACATAAATGTAACAATGGAATGAAATGTAAATAAGCTGTTGATCACATGTAATCCATATGTGTTATGATTAAACAGTTTGACAGGTGGGCTGCTACAGGTCTGGATATTACATAAATGACAGCAAGGAAATTACAGTTAAATTTTTATTACCATTACAGAGAGTATTTTCCTTTCCAGTTTTTAACAATTCTGAGCGGACGTGTGACAAAGAGTTCATTATACGCCGGGCGGCTACCAACAGAGTTCTGAACGTCTTGCGCCACTGGGTCTCCAAACATTCACAGGTTTGTCCATCAGCATAAGTTCTTCTGTAGCTTCTCATGATCTTATATGACTGTCCCACAGCATGACACATTGTGTGTTAATATTTTTTTAAATACCTGTATGAAAACACCTTTTAAAAGTGTGATTTTGTTGACTCATGTGCACTCAAACTCATGTAAACTTCATTTAAACACAGCAAACACAGGTTTGGGCAGTGGACGGGAAGTATACTGGCGGAGGGACATAGTAGATGGAACTCCTGAAATGAGATAGAGAGTAGCGATTGAACTGACAAACCCGGGAATGTGCTCGGCTGAGAGTTCAGTTGATGCTCTGCAATGTCAAATGTCTCAGTAGGGGCTAAGGAGCCTGGAGGAGGACCTGTTAGTCTGGCCATTTCCCTGCGAACCATGTTCCTATACAGTAGCCTCAAGACCTTCGGAGGGCACACGTCCGTGAAAAAGGACATACCGTCTGAGGTTTCAAGGTTTCTGTTATGGAAAAGGGAAATTCAGTTCCAGTGATTTAGCAATGGGGACCAAAATTTGAGGTCTGATCGGCAGCAGTCATAAATAGATACATTGTTATTGACGGAAGGGGCTAGTGTGAGGAGGCGAGAGATGGAGCGGACTTGATGAATGATGCACATGGCAAAATAAGGTGACCCAAAGGGACAGGAGATTGCAGATGGAAACTGAAACTGGCGGGAGGAGGGGAATGCGAACTAATGATCTGTCTAATTTATAGAGAGGTGGGGAAGCTTGCATCTGGGGGAAATAGAGCACGATACCGGAAATTGAGAGACGTAGAGGGGCTATGGTTTTTTCACTGGAGAGGAAATGTCCAGTTTGTGAGAATTTGTTTAAACATTCAGAGTGGAGCTGAGAGTGGCACGGGAATAGAGGAGCAGAGAATCGGAGTGAGTGCATATGGACGGGAGCTTAAAATATTGGAATGATCTGGCATAAGCCTTCCGAAGAATTAAATGTGCAGACTACTTCTACACTCATTTGTGAGCGGACAGTGAAGTAAAATTTGCCAATGATGCCGAAATGAACAGTGGGGTGAATAGGCATGGCTTTTGGAAGCATCTTGATGTGTGCTTTGGAGAGGAAGGCGCCATGCCCAGCCTTGGATGGGGTTGAAATATGTTGATTTGAAAGATGTGATGATTGAAGCTTAAGCTCCTGATAAAGCCCATAAAACCAGCAGCATGATGCATGGTCCATGACATGTAAAGCTTCAGTCAACTGAATATTCGGTATCTGCTTCGTAAGAAACGCTAATCCTGCACAGTATTATCCAAGAGTGAACGAATCTTACTTACCTGCTGCTAAATGTAAGCTGCCCTTACCACAAATATACAGGTATGTATAATTAATGGAGCGGAGAGCAAAATGCATTGGTAAATTGCATTCCAGTTGACTTTGAGGCCTCAATGTGTGACTAACAGGTCACTGTGCTTGCATGCTTGTACCTCCGACTGAGCTAGTAGCAACAAATCGTCAAGGTAATGCGGCCCCCACTCAGCCTCAGTGGAGCGAGCGCTGATTTGACACATTTCATAAATGTGTGAGGGGACAGGGAAACCCGAAGTGTATGACTTTGAACTGGAATGCAGTCCTCTTGAAGGCAAATCTCAGGAATGGCCTGTAGCAAGGGGTTATCTGCAAATATGTGTCTTTCACTTGACACACATCAGTCCAGCAGATGTACAAGAGACAAAATCTGTTTCTGAGTAACCACCTTGAATGGAGACTTATAAGTGTCCAATTCAAGTGCCTCAAGTCCAGTATGGACCAAAGCCCGCCATCCTCCTTCAGGAACCGTAAAATTAGCGGCTATAGAAGCCGTTCTTTGCATTGCATGCTGATACTTCCTCTATCGCATTTTTTGCAAGGAGGCATTTTTACCTATGATTGTAAAATAGGTTAACCTGTACCGTATGGTGGAGGACGGAACGCCATTGAGGTGAGGCAGTCACCTTATGAACTGAAGCACATAGCCATGTTCGACTGTGCTCAGTTCCCAGCTGTAGAACCCCAGGAGTTTGTGCTGCACAAATGCACAGTGGGTCAAAGGACCCAAGGATTCGTGTGTTTGCAGCCGGTGGCTTAATGCCACCCACCATCGGTTGATGGTCACTCAGCGATCTCGGTTAAGCTGGCTCACTTTTGTGACATGTTTGTGCATCATGCAGTGGCTACGAGGTCTGTCAGTTGTGATGATGCAAGGCCGACTTTTGGAACACTGGCAACAGCACAGACTAGAATAGTGTTCATGGTTCTGGCATACAGCTGTCCTAAATGCGAAAGAAACCACTCTACAGGGTCTATCTAGCATGCATGCCTCGCAACGAGGTCTTAAGTTTGTGTTGTGAAATGGCAGTCTTCTTGCACATCACCAACAACTGAAGTCACCTGTGTCACACCACTAACTCGTTCCTGTCTCGCAACAGCAGAGAAACTGAGAGGTCTGCTTAGGCGACATGGGTGTTGCAAGAAGGGCACCTGTGACTCATGATTGCAGCTGTAAACAGTCAAAATGCCTATCTTTGTGAGGAGTTGGTCCGTCCAGATTCAGTAATACCACATTTATGTGAATACAAGCAAATATAAATCTGATGATAAGCTATTTTATATAACATGAGTGCGGTGTCAATCTGCAAGTCAGTCTGTTTTCCACACCTGCTCGTCACTGCTACAGCACGAGTTAACGTGTCGGGTGACAAACCCATTTGAAGACCACAAAAGAGATATCCAGTATGTCCGTCACAAACAGTAATAACAGGAAAAAAGGTTTATCCTGCAAGACACATCGAGACATCCAGTTGAGACAACTTTTCCAAAATGCTTAATTATTAGTTACAGTATAGGCCTATAAATGATCATTATAATAATGTACATTACAGTTTTTATTTTTCAAAGATCCACACTTTTAAAAGAATTAAGCTGTAAATCTATATATATAATGTTTTATTTTATTCTTGCTAATTGCATAGGTTCATGATGTATGAAATAGCATATATAGCATAGTCTAGTCACCTCATTAATATAAAAAAGTAATTACAAATATTTTTTAATTAATAAAATAAAAATAAAATAAAATAAGAGTGTGGCCCTTGAGGCCAAAGGGATGCTGCTTTCCAGACCCTCGGCTTTCCAAAGTTAAGGACCCCTACCATAGACTTTATACTTTTGAGGAAAACAAGACTTTAAATGTTAGATCGTGATGGGTAATTTTTAAATGGACAGTGGGATATGTTAAAATCTACCCTGCTCTGTGGTCTTGCTTTCTCTTTAAAAATGATTCCGGGCAAATTATTATTATTTTTTTTTAATTATTATTATTATTTTTATTAGATTATTTTAAACATACTTTGCTTAGTATAAAATTAGTTCAGTTAATAACAAAGCAAATTTAATTACTTTGTTATTTATCAAACTGTATTGTTTAAAACGTATGATTTTTGTTTTTCTAGTTCTAAAAGTTTATACTCCTCATTAATTGATTATTTGTATCAATTGTATCAATGAACCATTGATTTATTCTGAATTCATAATATGAACATTATTTAATATTAATCAGTTCAGTTTGTCATACAATTGACATTTTTAAATCTTGGTAATGGTATGAACACAATTGTATCTTCCCACCCTGTTTGGTGCAAGTATCTTTATCGATTTAGAGTATCTGAGAAGTGCTTAGTTTGCTCTCTGCTCTGTAAAGCCAGAGGTATTCATCATATTGATCTGTGTGTATATAAAGGGACCGTTATCTCATAGAGATGTGACATAACTTCAGTCTATGCCCACTCTTTCATCAGTCCAAGCACAGGACACAGGAACTGTTCAAAGCTAAAATATACGGTATATGTATATTATATACCTGTAAATTTACTGATTTTTCCTTCATCACTAATAATAGCCTATTCTGTAATCTTTTTCGCAGAAAGTACCTTGATTTTTTGACATGGTCCATAGTTAAGCCATGTTTTTGACATGTGCTAAAGTAAGAAGTAAAAAGTATTTTTTAAGTACCTTGGAACACCATGAAAATGTAATGAAATATGAATAATATTATAATATTATATAATACCATCAGTAACATGGTATTACCCTTGTATCACCACAGTGCTTCACAGTGCTTTCACTTTCTCACATCTCTCCTCCCTCACTTCATCCTGTCATCTCTGCTGCTTCCACTCTGACCTCATCATCCTCTTTATTGAACTGACACTTTCTATAGTACTTCCATTTCATTTCCTTTCATATTAATGCAATGTTATTTTACTATATTCTGTTATGAATATTTAGGACCTTACAGCAGTAATGTGTCAAAACCATGATACAATGATGGTACCATGATAGATAGTAATACCATGGCTCTGAATGGTTACCATGGTAGCCTACATGTCCAAAAACTGGTAATACCATGGTACTTTTTTGAAAGTGATTAGTCTAATGGCTTATTCGTTTAAACAAAAAGTAAACTGGTTTTGGCTGAATCAAACAGCTCCTTCAGTTTATGACAGTATTGAATTTCTATCTAGATTAAAAATGACATGCAATGTCGGAAATGCGGTAGCAATCGAGTATTATTATTTTTGATGAACTTACACTACAATACTGTACATACAGTAGAGTGGATTTTTTATCTGACCTGTTACTCATTTGAGGCAATGCCACTTGGATCCCGGGGGTGAATTGCCAATGGCATTTTTGGACCCTTGAAGGGCATTACAGAAAGAAGACATCACTTGAAGGATTGTTCCAAATGAAACTGAGAAAATTAATTCTTTTTCGAAGGGCCCTTCCTAAAGACTGTTAGCAAAGAGTAAATTCATACACTAATGGTGCCATGTTCCTTGGTGAGTAGGGAATAAAGATGATCACTTTCGATTGGAATTCGCCCTGATCTGCAGTAGTGTGCGCTGTAAAAGGCACCTCCACCTAATTTTCTTGAATGCCTCCATGATTTACAAGGAAATATCACATTGGCATGTTTACTGTTATTGTAAGCTTATTACGATATTTAAATTTTGTTGTATTTGATCATTTTATGTTTATTATTAAAATTACCCCCGTTTTCTGCATTACCAAAAGTGCACCGTTAGATCTGTAAACGAAACGGGCAGGGGCTGGCACCCCTGCAACCCCTTTCTGTGCATGCCACTGAGTTTTATGCATGAACTTCAGTCATTATGAAGGCAGATTTTAACATAAGGTTTAAATGTGTTCTTATCACAAAGCTATTTTTCATGGAAGTCAGGTCGGGGCAGGTTGTCACATTTTCACAATTTATCAATTACAAAATTTGTTGGCCAAAAGAATGTTTTGATATTTTTGTGTTACCTTCTACATTTTTGTTGTTTTGTGAAACTACTGGGGCAAAAGGTCAACATGTGTTCCTTTTCCCCAGGCAATTACAATGTTTAAAAACTTTTTTTGTAGATTTTAGATACAGTATGTGGCTATGCAGAAATTGACTTTCAAAACTAAGCCTATCCAGAGATTATTAACAGAAATATTAACTGTAGTAAAAAGTGTGGCAAATAACCCTGTCTCCCCTATACGCTGTAATATCTGCTTTCCACTCTTATATAACAAACCACCCTTTCGTATTACTAGAAATGAAAAAAAAAAAAACGTACTGTGGTAGTACCATTGTGCAGTGATAGGGTTAAATGGTAATGCCATGACAGTTCCATACCACGGTACTGAATGATTAACATATTCATATACCATGATATTTACATGGCACTTCAAGGTACTTCCAAAAGTATTGTTAGTGAAGGGATAAAACTCGATAAAACTAAAAGATACAGTTACAGGTACAGCATGTGCTGTTCTTAGTAAAATGGTTCCAGCGACAGTATGATTTAGTGTACATAATTCTGGGATCTCTTTCATTTCTAAAAGTGCTTGGCTTAGACTGCTAAATCTCTTTGAAAAATCCCAAAAGTTAATAAGATGGCTGAGGATTCAGCTGCACCACTAATTAGCACAGAGGCGCTGCCCTGCCATTTCACCTCTCAAATCCTGTATCAGACTTAATCTTCTTGGTTCAGTTTTTTCATACCATCTTTATCACAATGGTGGAAGGCTGAAGTCAGTAATGCTCTAAGACTCTTAAGATGGTAGCTGTGTTTGGGAACATGGTTGCTGATTTCTAGCTGGTCCAAGCTGGTCATTAGCTAATCCAAGCTGGTTTAAGTGACCAGCTGGACCACCAACTTTTGGAGACCTGGTTGGGCTGGTAGACCACTTTGGTCAAGCAACCCTGCTGAAAAAACATGTCATAACAGCTTATGGTGATTGGTTTGGTGCTTTTCCAAGATGGTCTACCAGCTCTACTAGTAGCTGGAACCTCTCCGAATGTGTTATAAGGTCATCAGAAATGGCTCATCCCATTTTGTATCCTTGTCTTAATTTGAATGTTTCTGTATACCTGGCAGATGAGATGCCAATTATGTTGGAATTAGTATCTCCCCCTCTCTTTAGTTAGCATATTGAACATGAGAGTACTACAGACCACAAACACCCAAGTGGTTCATCCATTTTCATTTGGAAGGCTACCCAGAATAATATGTATTCATTATTTTTTAATAAATCATATCAATTGTTTAAATCATATCAATTGTGCTATTTTGGATTTTTCTTTCTTACTGTAGAAGTGAACATTTAAATTTTCATGGATTTAAAGTACCACAGTAATTAGGCTATATTAATAAGCTCAAAAACTATGGCAGATGAAGGCACTCTAAACACAGAAGGTATGAAAAAGGATAGATCAAATTAGCTGAATACTTTTGTCCCGACGGCCAAATTATTTCAATGTTCAACCCAAAGCAACTAGAAACACATAGTGAAGAACAGTATATGTTTAATAGATGTGGGGTTTTAAAAAGCCAGAACTGAAGAATGCTTTAACTGTGACACTAGAAATTAGCCACCCACCTGTAGTGCTTGCAGGCACAGAGAGAGAGAGAGAAGAAAGGCTGAGTTGACTGTTGATTGGTGCACTGGGAGACTGTAGAACTGTGGAAGTAGAGTCTCCGATGAACTCTAATGGAGAGTGTGCAATCAAAAACACCAACATTTTCACTTATCATACTACATTACTCACTCACTTAATCTGCATTAGACAAATATACATCAGTTTGAGGCTTTATTGAGGGAATCAAATACCTTGATCTGTCAATGAAGTGAGTTTAGATTCATCCAGTAGCAAATTAGTGGAGGTGTCATCTAAGAATCAATCCATTAATCTTTGTTTCCCTGTTGGAAAATCCAACTTTAACATGTAGCTGTGTTTTGGAACATGGTAGCTGATTTCTAAGACGGTCATATAGCTAGTTCAAGCTGGTCATTAGTTTGTCCGAGATGGTCCTTATCTGGTCCAAGCTTGTAGACCCTCTTGGACCAGCATGATAGTATTTTGGGTGCTGGTCCCCCAGCATGGGTTGCTGGTGTGCTGGTATCTACACCAGATTTTTAAGCTATCTTAACCAGCTTCATCAGAAATACCATGCTTGTCAACCAGCTTCACAAGCTAGGTTTTGCTGGTGAAAAGCATGGCTATGTTGGTCCACCAGCAAGACCAGCACCAAACCAGCACTAACCAGCATAAACCAGCCTAGAACATCATGGGAATTGCATGCTGGTTAAGCTGGTCTTTTTTAGCAAGGGCTGTAAGCTGGTTTTCACAACATCGCCAACAAGCTAATGACCAGTTTAGACCAGCTAAAGACCAGTTTAAACTGGTAGAAACCAGCAACCAGGTTACAAAACACAGTTTAAGATGGATTTTCCAGCTGGGTTGTTTAGTTTTGCATGGGTCTTAACATGTTGTGTTATACTGTGTGGATTTTTGGTCGGTTTCAGGACTTTGAAATGAATTGGGAGCTGAAGATGGGTGTGATCTGCCTGCTGGAGGAGGTGCTGAGAGACCCCGACCTTCTTCCCCAGGAGAGGAAAGCCACAGCAAACATACTAAGGCAGGTTATATAAGCACAACCTCTCAGACATGAAATCAAAGGCACTTTCTGAAAGTCACTATGGACCAGAGCACGTGCTAAATGTTTTGCATATCAATGTAGCTCTTTTTTAGATTTTATTTGCAAGGGAAATATAGAAGCTGATTAGAGGATGTTTGCTTTTTGTCCTCAGTGCCCTTTCTCTAGATGACCTGGAAGATGCGCAACTGAAAATTGAAGACATCCTTCAAATGGTGATAATATGTTAGATTGAACTCCTTGTATAAGGACCCCATGAAATGGCTAGATGAGTGCATTTTTTATTTGATGAGGTCCTTAAATACATGATAATATGTATGTACTCTTCCAACCTGATGTTCTTTAAATGTTTTAATTTTGAAATGCTTACTCTAGGGTTGGGTGGCATAATAGTATATACCGTGCATCTGTAGAAATGTGTCAACCAGAAGACATTCTGCTATATAACATTCTGCTGTATTCTGCATGGTAGATATACAGTATTTGTGTGGTTAGGGATACTTTATGTTATGTACACATGAGAGTGAAGAGACAAGGTATAGCACGAAAGCATGGGCACCTGCAGGATTTAATCTGAGGGTACGCACAGAAATCTGCCATAGAGGTCTGCACGGACCTTAAAATGAAACCCGACCATTACCCGAGACCGTGTGGCCCAACCCTACCCGGCCCGAATGATAGGCTGCCATCAGATTTTAAGCCCGAACCCGAAATCACTTACTGTCTAATTTCTCATAGCAAGTACTGTTGCAATAGGCTGTATTTTACGTAAGCATATAGGCATCATTTGTAACAGTACTGAAACAGAAAACGTTATGGTTACTGGTGTAACCTCCATTCCCTGATGGAGGGAACGAGACATTGTGTTGATGTAGTGACACTAGGGGTCACTCTTGGGAGCCCGAGACACCTCTGGTCTTTGATAAAAGGCCAATGAAAATTGGCGAGTGGAATTTGCATGCCACTCCCCCGGACATACGGGTATAAAAGGAGCTGGTATGCAACCACTCATTCAGGTTTTATGCTGAGGAGCCGATATAAGGTCCGGCCATTTCAGCGGGTAGTTCAGCATTGTGGCAGGAGGGACACAACGTCTCGTTCCCTCCATCAGGGAATGGAGATTACACCAGTAACCATGACGTTCCCTGTCTGTCACTCACTCGACTTTGTGTCAATGTAGTGACACTAGGGGTCCCTATATGAAACGCCACAACTGGCTGAACTGTGTTACGTGAACTGGCGGTGTGTGGTGGGCAGACTGCTGTGTGCCTCATAGCCAGCACACCAGGTCGACACGTAACCTCCCCCAACATAGTTATGAGTGTCGAACGGCCCTTTTTGGGGACAAGTCAACTACCCAAAGATAGAGACAGGCTTAACCCAGGCGTGGCGTCTTTTCCCCTTCCCTTTTTCCACTCCCTAAAAAAGAAGGGGGATTATCCGACTGGGCCACCAGGTCTAGTCGGGGGGTGTCCCTCCCAAGGGGAAGACACCGCGGAGACCACACCTCGCACAAAGAGATGGGGGGATATTTAAGTGGAAGAATACATCACACAGTCTTTCCAACCATGTGGAGAGCCTTCAAGGTAGATCCTGCCCAATGGGGGAGGAGTTACTACAAACATGGAGACTGGGGCAGAGGGGCTCTGCCCAAGGAAGACGCAGTTTGCCAGCAGGGAAATGAACTAGCGGAAGATATATATCGCATGGGGTTAGCCTTACAGGGAACCGCCACATGCGGAGCACCTACCCCAGAACAGGGCTCTTAGTTAGCACGTGTACTGGGCCAGCAGCGAATCTCTCCGAAAACTCGACTGCCACAGGGCTTGGAGGAAGTCAACCAGGGAAAAAAGTTTGTGAACACTACTGGGAATTAATGGCGCACGTCTTCAGCTCCAAGGGAGGTGGAAGGCGCTATGTGCAAGCGATACTCCCGGCCAGCTATCCCGGGCTTATCCGCTTGTGTTGCGTGCCACTACCTGGGACGAAACCGGTTCCACCCGGAGGTTGTAGAACCTTGCACAGGTGTTGGGTGTTGCCCAGCCTGCTGCTCTGAAAATGTCTGTTAGAGAGGCACCCCTGGCCAGGGCCCAGGGAGCCGCTACACCTCTGGTAGAATGGGCTGGTAGCCCTACCGGGGGCGGCATGTCCTAGGCGACATATGCCATAGTTATGGTGTCAATGAGCCAGTGGGCGATCCTCTGCTTGGAGACAGCGCTTCCTTTCCGCTGTGCACCAAAGCAGACAAAGAGCTGCTCAGAGATTCTAAAGCTCTGCGTGCGATCCAAATAGATGTGTAAAGCACGCACCGGACACAGCGATGACAGGGCTGGGTCTGCCTCCTCTTGGGGCAGCGCTTGCAGGTTCACCACCTAGTCCCTAAAGGGGTGGTGGGAACCTTGGGCACATAGCCTGGTCAGGGTCTCAGGATCATGTGAGAGTAACCTGGACTGAACTCCAGGCACGTTTCGCTGACAGAGAACACTTGCAGGTCACCTACCCTCTTGATGGAAGTGAGCGCAGTCAGGAGGGCAGGCTTCAAGAAGAGTGCCTTACGCTCGGCTGACTGCAAAGGCTCAAAGGGGGCTCTCTGTAGACCCTGAAGAACTACAGAGGTCCGATGAGGGAACGAGGCACGGTCTGGATGGATTCAGCCTCCTGGTGCCTCTTAGGAACCTGATGATCAGGTCATGCTTCCCTAAGGACTTACCGTCGACTGCGTCGTGGTGTGCTGCTATGGCGGCAATGTACACCTTCAAGGTGGAAGGGGACAGCCTCCCTTCCAACCTCTCCTGCAGGAAGGAAAGCACTGATCTGACTGCACATCTCTGGGGGTCTTCACGATGGGAAGAATACCACTTAGCGAACAGACACCACTTAAAGGCATACAGGCGCCTCGTAGAGGGGGCCCTAGCCCGAGTGATTGTGTCCACCACCGCAGATGGTAGACCGATTAGGTCTTCCACGTCCCGTCCAGGGGCCAGACATGGAGAGTCCGGAGGTCTGGGCGCGGGTGCTAGATGGTGCCCCGTCCCTGAGAAAGAAGGTCCTTCCTCAGGGGAATTCGCCAGGGGGTAGCTGTCGCGAGGAGCACGAGGTCCGAACACCACGTCTGGGCGGGCCAGTAGGGTGCTACCAGGATGACCTGCTCCTCGTCCTCCCTGACCTTGCACAGGGTCTGTGCAAGCAGGCTCACTGGGGGAAACGCATATTTGCGCATGCCAGGGGGCCAGCTGTGTGCCAGCGTGTCTATGCTGAGGGGGGCCTCGGTCAGGGCGTACCAGAGCGGGCAGTGGGGAGGATTCTTGGGAGGCGAACAGGTGCACCTGTGCCTGTCGAATCGACTCCAAATCAGCTGGACCACCTGAGGGTGGAGTCTCCACTCTCCCCTGAGGGTAACCTGTCATGACAGTGCCTCCGCTGTAGTGTTGAGGTTGCCCAGGATGTGAGTGGCTTGCAGCGACTTGAAGTGCTGCTGACTCCGGAGGAGGCGACGGCGGGTGAGTTGTGACATACAACGAGAACGCAAACCGCCATTGTCATGTTGTCTGTCTGAACCAACACGTGCTTGCCCTGGATCAATGGCCGAAACCTCCGCAGGGCGAGCAGAATTGCCAACAACTCAAGGCAGTTGATGTGCCAATGCAGTCACGGACCTGTCCAGAGGCCGGCAGCTGTGTGCCCGTTGCAAACAGCATCCCAGCCCATTTTGGAGGTGTCTGTAGTGACCACGACGCGCCTGGAGACCAGTTCTAGAGGAACACCTGCCCGTAGAAACGAGAGGTCGGTCCAAGGGCTGAAAAGACGGTGACAGACCAGCGTGATGACCACGCGACATGTCCTGTGGCGCAATGCCCATCTCAGGACTCGAGTCTGGAGCCAGTGCTGAAGCGGCCTCATATGCATCAACCCGAGCGGGGTGGCCACCGCCGAGGATGCCATATGCCCCAGGAGCCTCTGAAAAAGTTTCAGTGGAACCGCTGTTCTCTGTTTGAACGCCTTCAAACAGGCCAGCACCGACTGGGTGCACTCGTTCATAAGGTGCGCCATCAAGGAGACTGAGTCCAACTCCAAACCGAGAAAAGAGATGCTCTGAACCGGGAGGAGCTTGCTCTTTTCCTAGTTGACCCGAAGCCCTAGTCGGCTGAGGTGTGAGAGCACCAGGTCCCTGTGTGCACACAACATGTCTCAAGAATGAGCTAGGATTAGCCAGTCATCGAGATAGTTGAGAACGCGAATGCCCACCTCCCTTAACGGGGCAAGGGCAGCCTCTGCGACCTTCGTAAAGACACGAGGAGACAGGGACAGGCCGAAAGGGAGGACTTTGTACTGATACACCTGACTCTCAGACGCAAACCGTAGGAAGGGTCTGTGTCGAGGAAGGATCGAGACGTGGAAGTACGCATCCTTCAGGTCTACCGCCGCGAACCAATCTTGATGCCGGATTGGAAAGCGCAAGCCATGCGTCCAAGTTCTGCACAAGGGGGACCAAAGGGACATTGTCATTGGACGTACCGGCAGGTGGGGCCTCGCGGCGGGGCGGAGCTCGAGGTGCCACACCACGTCGTGGCCGTGCTGAGTCTAAGGACATCGAAGGACTTACCTGGCTCCTTGTGACCACCCCCGAAACAGCCTGGGATGGGGGAGGAAGAGGCCTGTCCTCGTGACCAGTGAAGACTGTCACATCGGGGGCGGATTTGTGCCACAGCTGGGCGCTCAGGGGTGGGAGACCGCCGCTGGAGCGCCAAACCTGCCAAATACAGTGGTGGACGGTGGTTGTGATGACGGCTGTGCACACCGGATACGTGACCTAGGGAACAAGGAAATCGCTCTTGCTGAGCTCTTGAGTACTGCAGCCACTTGGGCATGCAGCACAATTAAATGCAAAAGGTAACAAAAAGATGGCGATCTGCTTACCAGCTCCAGAGCGACGGGTTTTGTTGTCCCTGGGTCGCCCGTCTCAAGGGTGCTTTGAAGCTTTTCACGGGTTCTGGGCTGCCGCGAGACGGATGGCGTCTGCTTCCTGCGGTGGGCTCCACGCTAGGGCCGGGCCGAAGGGGCAGGCTGTGGCGGAGCCGGTGCAGTCACCGCAGGGGGACGCCCTTGGCGATGAGTAAACGGGGTGCGGGACCTTGAGCCGCGCCGGGTCAGGATATGCCGGCTAGCACCCATCTACTGCTCTACCATCGAAAACTGCTGGGCAAAGTCCTCGACGGTGTCGCTGAATATGCCCGCCTGGGAAATGGGGGCAGCAAGGAATCATGTCTTGTCGGCCTCACCCATCTCGACCAGGTTGAGCCAAAGGTGGCGCTCCTGGACCACTAGTATGGCCATCGTCCACCCGAGAGACCGCGCCGTGACCTCCGTCGCTCGGAGAGCGAGGTCGGTCACCGAGCGCAGTTCCTGCATCAATCCCGGGGCGGAACTACCCTTGTGCAGTTCCTTTAGCGCCTTGGCGGACTTGCAGGAGAGCCATGGCGTGCAGTGCAGAGGCGGCTTGTCCAGTGGCACCATTCTGGGGTGGCTTGCTTTCTTACGAAGGCAAGCCACGACCGCAGCGTTGCCATGGACATATTCTCGCAATGAGAACATGACCAACCACGAACGCTGTCTCCGCGTGAGCAGTGCCCAGACACGAAAGACAGTGATCGTGACTGTCAGAAGGCGAGAGATAACGAGCGCAACCAGGAATAACACACAATCGGAAAAGCATCTTTAAAAAGACGCGTCTTTAAAAAGACGTTCTGTGTGTGCCGCTCTTTTAGAGAAATATACTCTTTTAGAGAAATAACTCTTTTATTTCTGCCGAAGCGCCCAGGGGCATTCTCTGCAGTGCACCAGTGCAGAGGAGGGAGAAGCCGCTGAAATGCGCCGTCAGATCCAGCAGAGGTGAATGAACAGTAGTATTCAGCTCAGTGAGCATGACCGTTCGGCTCCGAAGAGAAAATCTGAATGAGTGGTTGCATACCAGCTCCTTTTATACCTGTATGTCCGGGGGAGTGGCATGCAAATACCACTCGCCAATTTTCATTGGCCTTTTATCAAAGACCAGAGGTGTCTCAGGCTCCCAAGAGTGACCCCTAGTGTCACAACATCGACACAACGTCGAGTGAGTGACAGATAGGGAACATGCACAGTTTTAACAAGGCACAGCAGCCCCTTAATACACTAGAGCAGAAGGGAGAAAAAAGCATTGACTTACCATTTATTTAATGAAACTTCACTTGGTGCAGAATAATCTGGGATAAAATGAAACACTGCGACAGTCCCCTCTATGCAGCCTGAACTTGTTTAGAATGTTGAATATTTGTGACAACTGCGCTAAAATCAATCTAGTTGCAGCACAAGGAATGAAACAGAGTGCATGTGTCTTTCTTTTTAACTTAACATGGTGTTTAAAATGTGCCAGTCCTGCTTGAGATGCTGAAGAATAAGCGAGATGCAGTGCAAATGTCAAAGACATTTGCCCAGCATGTGTTTAAACAATGGGAAAACAAAACAGATGTGCGCAAAAACACGTTCGGTGTGAAAGGCCCCTAACTCATCCGTTCGCACGTTTCTGTGAGTGAGAGTGCGAAACAAGTTCGGTAGGCCTGTTTTATTTTTTCATTCATACAAACCCAAACCCAAAGTCCTACTTGAAAAACTGCCCCGGGTTGCAGACCTCTAAATCTGCCTAATAAACCTTATATCAGGGGTCGGCAACCTTTTTGACATGGGGTGCCATTTTTTATTTTCCTAGTTAATGGCTGTGCCAATGTCCACCCCCCCCCCAACCCCCCCCCCCCCCCCACAAAATATGGGCGAATTCAAATCGAAAGTGATTGCCCCTATGCCCTAATCACTACAAAGGACAAAGCTCTTGATGTGGGCTCTCAAAAGAAAGCATGGCATTACAGTTTGATTGTAGCCATCACAAAAAAATTTTTGTAAAATGACCTTTTGTGAAAAAATAAACTTTCTTACTTTTGTTTGTAACGACTCGTCGAGTGACGTCCCCTTGCCGAAGTGCCCTTCTAAGGTGCAAAAATGCAGTTGGAAAATGCCCCATATATACAGCTCTGGAAAAAATTAAGAGACCACTCCAAATGTTCAGTTTCTCTGGATTTACTGTTTATAGGTATGTGTTTGATTAAAATGATTTTTTTATTTTATTCTATAAACTACTGACAAATTTCTCAAAAATTCCAAATAAAAATATTGTCATTTATTTGCAGAAAATGACAACTGGTCAAAAAAAAAAAAAAAAAAAAGATGCAGTGTTTTCTGACCTCAAATGGTGCAAAGAAAACAAGTTCATATTCATTTTTAAACAACACAATAGTAACATTTTAACTTAGGAAGAGTTCAGAAATCAATATTTGGTGGAATAACCCTGATTTTCATTCCCAGCTTTCATGTGTCTTTGCACACTTTCCACCAGTCTTTCACATTGTTGACTCAAGCAGGAATTCCTCAGACACTGGAATGGAATATCACGCGCCATTTTGCGGCTCTCTTCAGCCTGTCATGACCCGTTCAGCTTATCACGGCCTGTTCGGCCCATTTCTCGGCCGGCCCACCGGGAAAAGTTCCGGTTCTCCCTATGGACAGTTCGTCCCTGTGTAGAGATACTGATTTAAGAAGCATTTGGAGTGGTCTCTTAATTTTTTCCAGAGCTGTATATATATGTGCATGTATGTGATTTTCCGAAGTTTGAGTCCACTTGTGAAAATGTTTCTATTTTGCATTTTTCTAATTTAATCGTTTATTTGTTTTTTTTATTACAAATGATATTATCAGCATAACAGTTTGAGTGAAAACCCGATGATTATGATATAATCATCATCCTTCATGTGAATTTTCACAGAGCTTCTTAAATGCTTTAATGAAAGAAAAGCTGTCCTTTTGTAGGCTACTTAATGAGTTAGTTAATGTCACAAATTTGCTTAATTGATTACTGATCACGAAATTTGTGCAATCTTCAATATTTCTTATATTATGTCATACTACATTTTCAAAATCACACAGAGGGGTAATTACTAGCACGCAATCAACAGCGAGAGTGAAGCAGGCTATTTTACTTGTATGAAGTTTTTCGCACCTGCATTCAATCTACATCTTGATGTAATCCTTCCTCATGAGCACGCAGTGTTTTCATCAGCTGAATGGGAGATTAAACACTAACACTAAAGCACATCACAAGCCGATCAACTATTTAGCCATTTTCGGTGAATCACACCTACAAAATCCTTAAAACTTTATTTTCAGGTTTAATTTATATTTTGAGTAGACTCAGATTTTTATGTTTTCTCTTTTAATCTTTTAATATAATTTTGAGTGTGACTGGTTAAAGGAGGGTGTACCTGTTGCTGGGTTGGAAATCTCAAGGATTCATAGTGGTGTTTTATTTATTAGCCTACATCACGTGTTGTTCTGAAAGCAAAAAGAAACAAATGAAACACGGAATCCACTCAGCCTGACCAAAGCGAAGAGGGCGCATTTACTCGCATGATTAAGTGAACGTGAAGCGCTGCCGGCTCGTGATGTGCGAATGGCTTGCATGCGCTGCACGAGTCTGTTGGGTATAATGCAGTCTCGTCATATTTTAACTTTTTGTTTAGTCTCCCATTCAGCTCATGAAAACATTTTGTGTTATCATGAGGAAGGATTACATCAAGAAGTAGATTGGAATGCAGGTGCAGAATTTCATCTAGTCTACTCCTCTCTTGCCGTTGCTGGCGTGCCAGTGATTGCCCCTCCACGTACCATAGGTTGCCGACCCCTGCCTTATATCTTGCTCCCCTTGAGATGTTTTTTTTTTTTTTTTTTTTTTTTCAGTTCTGGTGACTTTGAGATAAGCATTTATTTATTTTCTCGAGTGTGAGTAGCATTCAATTAACTATTGGCTAAAGTATTTCTTCCAGTAACCGTTCAGACAGACGTGTTTTCATGCTAAAAAAGCAAAACGCATCACAATGTATAGAGCAGAACGCAGGTGTCTCGAGACGCATTTTTTTAACTTGACACAGCATCTAAAAATGCATCACTCCTGTGAGAGATGCTAAAAACACAGTGAAATGTGATGCAGTTGTCAAAAAACATCCATCTAGCGAATGTTTACAAAGAAAACGATTGAAAAACAGCGCAAGCGGATGCAAAAACACGTTCAGTTTGAACAGCCCCTTGTTCACATGCCACAGCAATAGCTGAAGTTTCTCAGAGTTACCTCTCAAAAAGACAGCATTTTGTTTCAGTTGATTGTAGATAAGTTTCCACTGTATTCAGCGCTGTTTGTTCTATGTTCTTAAATATCCCGATACTGTTTTACTGTGTGAGAAACCGCTACAAATGATTCAGTGAGAGAGCGCTCCGAACGAATTGTACTGAATCACGAATCGATTCAGACAGTTTTGCAAGCCCGTTTGGCCAATTCACTGAAAAGAACCGACTCAAAATAATTATTCATTCACAAATTGGGCATTGTTAGTTCTTTTAAACAGCCAACAGAAATATGGGACACACTTCATGATTGGTGAAATATTCTGAGAGTAAATGTTTCTCAGGTCAGACGGAGCGCTCATGGTATGCACAGTGCATACGGCCGTACAGCTGCAGGCGCCACTGCGCGAAAGTACAGAATAGGACGTGTCCCAAACAAGTTAAGAAGAGGAAGAACTTATTATTAAGTGTTGTTGTTTGGCACAAAACAAAACAAAGTTTAGTTGTTGATAGTTGTGGAGCAACATCATGTGCGGTCATAGGAGTGTCTGTATTGGCTATAAATCCCATTAATTATTCCACAGGGGATTTGATTTATAAAGATAACTTATAAACCTTTAAAGACAGACCTACTGTGAGATCTGAGGTTGTTAATCAATGGCGTATGCTTCTGCTGAAGTCATCACTACGTGTTATTTCAACTTCATTTAATAAAAATCATGTTTATTAGCAAAATTCCTGGTGAAGAACTACACTACCCATGATCCTGAGGGGGGAAATCCACCAATTAGAGAATCACAGCAAACAAATCGGCAAACAAGAGGCTTGTTCGAGATGCCAAACGCCTTGCCTTGAAAGTAGACTAGAGTAGGTGGCTGCAGTCAGGGGAGGAGTGAAATAAGAGCTGAAAAGTCGGACAGTTCTCACTTCTCGTAGAGGATCAGACACCTTTGAGATCAAAGGTAGATATTGCGGGATTCGCGTTCATACGCTGTTGCTTCCTCTTCTTCTGTTTTACTGGCAGATCGCAACTTAACAGTGCATTACCGCCACCTGCTGTTATGCGCTGTTGCTTATAAAGTGGATATAATTTAAATTCTGTTTCTTTAAAATGAAAATAAATATGGTATATATATATTTGTATATTTACATGAATATCTGCAATATTATATCTAATATATTGAACTCTTTTAAGAAGGATTTTATTTAATCCTTGTGGAAAAAAATTACGTGACAAATAATGTTGCGCTCTATAACAGCTTTAAATGAAGCTCATTCAATCAGAATTTAGATTCAGAAATATCTGTTTTAAAATAATAAACAGACTGTTTTGAGTCTTTTATTTTTAACTCAATTTTTACATTATGTGAAAATTTGTAGTTGTTTTTGCACTGATGCCAGACTTATTATTCATTTGTTATTGATAATCATCTTTTGATATGCATCCATCAAGTTCCAAATAAAAATGAGAAAATAATCAAGTGTAATTCAAGTATTTAAATCACTGTCACCAAAAGATTCAACTTTCAAATGGTTATTAAAATATAAACCATTTCTCATTGAATTTCCAACAAAAATAACTATATAGTGATATCCTATTAGCTCGATATCAAATTACTCATATCGCTATTTAAGATTTTGGTCACACCGCCCACCACTAGCTTCCTCACATGTCCATAAATGTCTTATCACATAAAGTCAGATTTCTGTTCCACATCAGCCACCCAAGTTTTCGATCTCAGAAAGAAAGCAGATTTTTATCATGCCTCATGAGGCAGCATCAGGCTTGGGGACTGAATTACATGTTCAAACAGCAAATCTCAGTGAGCAGCAGGACTCTAATTACAACTTCAAACAGTGAGATGGATCGCCTGTTGCAGTCTGCCACATGCACACTGAATACACACTAAAGTCAGCGCACACAAAGACACTCTAAAAGGCATATTCACTTCTCGGATGTAACCTCGTATTCTTGTAAAAGATCATGCTGCTACATTTCAATTCGGCTAAGTGAGTTTTAGTTTTAGAATGGATAAGCACATCATTGATGAATAAGCACATCATTGGTGGTATAGATAAAATAGCTGTTATTTCATGAAAGTGAAGAAACAAAGAGTGGGCAATGTTTATTGATACTGTTAGAGGTCTTGATACCATATGCAGATTATCAAGTCAGCTTCACTTGATCCTCCACTTATATTCCATATCCTTTTCATGAATATTCCAGAGGACATTAATTAGTCTGAGTGAAATTAGTAGATTCCAATGTTATTAATGCACCATGACATATAGAACGAATACAGATCCATAAATGTGCACACACACACGGGTGTATGATGCAATATGCTGCTGCCAGTAGCATACTGGGCTCACTAATTACAAACACAGCATGAATTATCTGGGCATGTTCAGTTTTGTGAGTGTATGTGTGTATGTATGTATGTATGTATGTTTGTGATTAGTGATCATTCCTGGCTACAGAAATCCTCACCTACTGTGTTAATTGAAAAGTGTCTTTGCCAAAACAAACATAACCAACAGTCACTTATTGCTAATTGGCAGTTTAATTACAGATTTTAATAATTTCATATATGTCTACAATTGTAATTTCTCACTTTAAAATCAGCATCAGCATGATATTTTGCACTTTACCACTGAAACAGTTGGATGCAGTTTCACATCACATGTTACAAGTGTAATTTTTTCAAGAAATGGCACATTTTCACTGTTTATTTGTCAAATATGAAGACTTGTCTCCAAATTTTAGATACTACTAGACAAGTAGTTACAAGAACAAGGTTATAACTCAGCAAAATAAGAAACGTCCTCTCACTTTCAACTGCTTTTATTTTCAGCAAACTTAACGTGTAAATATTTGTATGAACATAAAAACATTCATCAACTAAGACATAAACTGAACAAGTTTCACAGACATGTGAATAACAGAAATGGAATAATGTGTCCCTGAACAAGGGGGGGTCAAAATCAAAAGTAACAGCCAGTATCTGGTGTGGCCACCAGCTGCATTAAGTACTGCAGTGCATCTCCTCCTCATGGACTGCACCAGATTTGCCAGTTCTTGCTTTGAGATGTTACTCCACTCTTCCACCAAGGCACTTGCAAGTTCAAGGACATTTCTGGGGGGAATGGCCCTAGCCCTCACCCTCCGATCCAACAGGTCCCAGATGTGCTCAATGGGATTGAGATTCGGGCTCTTCGCTGGCCATGGCAGAACACTGACATTCCTGTCTTGCAGGAAATCACGCACAGAATGAGCAGTATGGCTGGTGGCATTGTCATGCTGGAGGGTCATGTCAGGATGAGCCTGAAGGAAGGGTACCACATGAGGGAGGATGATGTCTTCCCTGTAACGCACAGCGTTGGGATTGCCTGCAATGACAACAAGCTCAGTCCGATGATGCTGTGACACACCTCCCCAGACCATGACGGACCCTCCACCTCCAAATCGATCCCGCTCCAGAGTACAGGCCTCGGTGTAAAGCTCATTCCTTTGACGATAAACGTGAGTCCGACCATCACCCCTGGTGAGACAAAACCACGACCCGTCAGTGAAGAACACTTTTTGCCAGTCCTGTCTGGTCCAGCGAATGTGGGTTTGTTACCGGTGATGTCTGGTAAGGACCTGCCTTACATCAGGCCTACAAACCCTCAGTCCAGCCTCTCTCAGCCTATTGCAGACAGTCTGAGCACTGATGGAGGGATTGTGTGTTCCTGGTATAACTCAGGCAGTTATTGTTGCCATCCTGTACCTGTCCCGCAGGTGTGATATTCGGATGTACCGATCCTATGCAGGTGTTGTTACACGTGGTCTGCCACTGCGAGGATGATCAGCTGTCCTTCCTGTCTCCCTGTAGTGCTGTCTTAGGCATCTCACAGTACAGACATTGCAGTTTATTGCCCTGGCCACATCTGAAGTCCTCATTCCTCCATGCAGCATGCTTAAGGCACGTTCACGCAGATGAGCAGGTGGGCATCTTGGGCATCTTTCTTTTGGTGTTTTCAGAGTCAGTAGAAAGGTCTCTTTAGTGTCCTAAGTTTTTGTAACTGTGACCTTAATTGCCTACCGTCTGTAAGCTGTTAGTGTCATAATGACCGTTCCACAGGTGCATGTTCATTAATTGTTTATGGTTCATTGAACAAGTGTGGAGAACGTCATGGTTACTGGTGTAACCTCCGTTCCCTGATGGAGGGAACGAGACGTTGGTGTCGATGTAGTGACACTAGGGGTCACTCTTGGGAGCCCGAGACACCTCTGGTCTTTGATAAAAGGCCAATGAAAATTGGCAAGTGGTATTTGCATGCCACTCCCCCGGACATACGGGTATAAAAGGAGCTGGTATGCAACCACTCATTCAGGTTTTACGCTGAGGAGCCGATATAAGGTCTGGCCATTTCAGCGGGTAGTTCAGCGTTGTGGCAGGAGGGACCAACGTCTCGTTCCCTCCATCAGGGAATGGAGGTTACACCAGTAACCATGACGTTCCCTATCTGTCACTCACTTGACGTTGGTGTCGATGTAGTGACACTAGGGGTCCCTATACAAAACGCCACAAGGCTGAACGGTGTTACGTGAACTGGCAGTGTGTGTTGGGTAGACTTGCTGTGTGCCTCATAGCCAGCACACCAGGTCGACACGTAACCTCCCCCAACACAGTTATGAGTGTCGAAAGGCCCTTTTTGGGGACAAGTCGACTACCCAAAGATAGAGACAGGCTTAACCCAGTCGTGTCCTCTTTTCCACTCCCTAAAAAAGAAGGGGGATTATCCGACTGGGCCTCCAGGTCTAGTCGGGGGGTGTCCCTCCCAAGGGGAGGACACCGCGGAGACCACACCTCACCCCAAGAGAGGAGGGGATATTTTTAAGTGGAAAAATACATCACATGGTCTTTCCAACCAAATGGAGAGCCTTCAAGGTAGATCCTGCCCAATGGGGGAGGAGTTACTACAAACATGGAGACTGGGGCAGAGGGGCAGCCCGTTTTGGAGGCGTAAGTCGTGACCACGACGCGCCTGGAGACCAGTTCTAGGGGAACACCTGCTCGTAGAAACGAGAGGTCGGTCCAAGGGCTGAAAAGACGGTGACAGACCGCCGTAATGGCCACGCGGTGTGTCCCGTGGTGCCATGCCTGTCTTGGGACTCGAGTCTGGAGCCAGTGCTGAAGCGGCCTCATATGCATCAACCCGAGCAGGGTGGCCACTGCCGAGGATGCCATATGCCCCAGGAGCCTCTGAAAAAGTTTCAGTGGAACCGCTGTTTTCTGTTTGAACACCTTCAAACAGGCCAGCACCAACTGGGCACACTCGTTCGTAAGGCGCGCCGGCAAGGAGACTGAGTCCAACTCCAAACCAAGAAAAGAGATGCTCTGAACCGGGAGGAGCTTGCTCTTTTCCCAGTTGACCCGAAGCCCTAGTCGGCTGAGGTGTGAGAGCACCAGGTCCCTGTGTGCGCATAACACGTCTCGAGAGTGAGCTAAGATTAGCCAGTCATCGAGATTGTTGAGAATGCGAATGCCCACCTCCCTTAACGGGGTAAGGGCAGCCTCTGCGATCTTCGTAAAGACGCGAGGAGACAGGGACAGGCCGAAAGGGAGGACTTTGTACTGATACGCCTGACCCTCGAACGCGAACCGCAGGAAGGGTCTGTGTCGAGGAAGGATCGAGACGTGAAAGTACGCATCCTTCAGGTCTACCGCCGCGAACCAATCTTGATGCCGGACGCTCGCTAGAAATCAAACAAAAAGGCAACAAAAGATTTTCCACCCGGCCCTCCACCGGGGGATGGAGTGGTCTTTCTACCAGCTCCACGTGAGTGGGTTCCCTCATCCCTGGGTTGCCCATCTCAGGGGCGCTTCGAGGACCTCCATGGGTTCTTCGGCGCCGGCTTTGAGACGGGTGGCGTCGGCTTCCTGCGGTGGGCTCCACGCCGGGGCAGGGCCGGAGGGGCAGGCTGCGGCGGAGCCGGTGCAGTCACCGCAGGGGGACGCCCTTGGCAACAAGCAGACGGGGTGCGGGATCTTGTGCCGCGCCGGGGCAGGATGTGCCGGATTGCTTCCGTCTGCTGCTTTACCGTCGAGAACTGCTGGGCAAAGTCCTCAATGGTGTCGCCGAATAGGCCCGCCTAGGAAATGGGGGCAGCAAGGAACCGTGTCTTGTCGGCCTCGCCCATCTCGACCAGGTTGAGCCACAGGTGGTGCTCCTGGACCACTAGTGTGGCCATCGTCCTCCCGAGAGACCGCGCCGTGACCTTCGTCGCCCGAAGGGCGAGGTCAGTCGCCGAGCGCAGTTCCTGCATCAAATCTGAGGTGGAACTACCCTCGTGCAGTTCTTTCAGCGCCTTGGCTTGGTGGACCTGCAGGAGAGCCATGGTGTGCAGTGCAGAGGCAGCTTGTCCAGCAGCGCTGTAGGCCTTAGCCGTCAGGGACGACGTGAGCCTACAGGGCTTGGACGGGAGCTTAGGGCGTCCACGCCAGGTGGCGGCGCCCTGCGGGCATAAGTGCACCGCGAGCGCCTTATCCACCGGGGGAATCGCCGTATAGCCTCTGGCCGCCCCGCCATCGAGGGTAGTGAGAGCGGGGGAACTGCGGAGTCGGGGTCGGGCAATAAAAGGTGCTTCCCATGACTTCATCAGCTCCTCATGCACCTCCGGGAAGAATGGCACTGGAGCGGGGCGCGGCTGTTTTGAGCGGCGCCGCGAGCCCAGAAACCAATCGTCAAGCCGCGAGGGTTCAGGGGAGAGCGGAGGGTTCCACTCTAGCCCGACGCTCGCGGCCGCCCGGGAAAGCATGTCCGTCATTTTGGCATCGGCCTGTAACTGGGCGACCGTCCCCGAAGGGGGAAACCCAGCTGAGGCTTCTGCGTCCGACTGGACAAGCCCGCTCTCCGATGCTGTGCTCGAGAGCTCATCATCTTCGCGGGCCCCGAACAAGAAACCAGACTCACTGTGCGACGAGCCGGCGAACTCATCCAGAAGCCCGATTGGGGCAGACGAGCGTGCTGGGGAATGGGAGGTCCGCGGGGGGATACCCGGCGGAGGCGATCCCATTGAGGTCCCCAAATCGCCCCCAGTGCTAGCCGCGCTGACCTCATACCCGTAGGTAGGAGGACCGAGGCGGAGAGCCGCTGGGGTGGCTTGCTTTCTTACGAAAGCAAGCCGTGACCGCAACGTTGCCATGGTCATGTTCTCGCAGTGAGAACATGAACCATTCATAAACACTGCCTCCGTGTGGGTCGCGCCCAGACACGAAAGACGGCGATCATGACCATCTGAAGTTGAGAGAAAATGACCGCAACCAAGAATAACACACGATCGGAAAGGCATCTTTAGAAAGACGCGTCTTTAAAAAGACGTTCCGTGTGTGTGCTCTTTTAGAGAAATATACTCTTTTAGAGGGGAAAAATGCTCTTTCAGAAGATATACTCTCTAGTTTTTCTGCCGAAGCGCCCAGGGGCATTCTCTGCAGTGCACCAGTGCAGAGGAGGGAGAAGCCGCTGAAATGCACATCAGATCCAGCAGAGGTGAATGAACAGTGCTATTCAGCTCAATGAGCATGACCGTTCGGCCCCGAAGAGAAAATCTGAATGAGTGGTTGCATACCAGCTCCTTTTATACCCGTATGTCCGGGGGAGTGGCATGCAAATACCACTCGCCAATTTTCATTGGCCTTTTATCAAAGACCAGATGTGTCTCGGGCTCCCAAGAGTGACCCCTAGTGTCACTACATCGACACCAACGTCGAGTGAGTGACAGATAGGGAACATTGTTTAAACCCTTTACAATAAAGATCTGTAAAGTTATTTGGATTTTTACAAAATTATCTTTAAAATACATTGTCCTGAAAAAGGGACGTTTCTTTTTTTGCTGAGTTTATAAGCTTGTAATACTTGGGCAGTTTAAAAAGAGGTTTTAAGTTTTAATGAATTTTGGCCTTGCTGGGTTAAAAAACAACAACTTTTTTTTTGTTGTCCTAACTTTTTAAACTGTTGTAAAATGTAATTCTGGTTCTGTTCACTTGACCTCACTTTGAAAAGTCTCATTATATTCCACTAGGTGGCAGAAAGCACTATATACAGATCTGGAATCACATTCATCACAATATACAGATCTGAAATGTAGGTGGTGCACTAACGCATTATAGCACCTCACATATGTGCTCATCCATAGACAATCTGTCTTAGTTTCTGATAAAGGCACCACCCTTGTTGTTTCATTGAATATCTCAGCCTCTGAGTGGACTCAATCTATGTGTCATTAGAAAGCTGAGATCCTCCCCTTTGTGAAAATATTGATTTATCATCAGTAGTCGAAAACATATTTTCTGATGATTTGTTTTAGCATGCTTTTCCTTCTGGATGGCATATTTTGTTCTGGACATCTAAGATATAACATTGGATTATTCAGCCAGTCATGCTCACAGACAAGTCAATGGCAAATTCCTAAGGTAAAAGCAGATATAAAGTTTTTAGCTATTTGGGATTTACAGCAGCAGTTGTAGAAGCATAAGAGTCATTTGTATTTGATGACTTACAGAAATTTTATTTCACTTTGTGATTCTTTTGAAATATTTCGAACTGTGTTATTAGGGCAACACAATTAACTATACAGTCACATTCCTGAGAAAGAGAGCTTTCATTTGATATATGACTTGTCCATTTATGTGCTATGTGAAGGAATTGTATTTTTATATACGTAAATATTTCTTCCCCATTACCTCTGGGGGGGCGCTAATTTTCAACATGAATGTTTTGAGGCCTTATTTTATTATTTTAAGTAAGATAAATGCAGAAGTGATGTTTATCTCTGAAAAGTTCAGATTCTAAGCTTTCAAATTATACCTCATATGACTGACTTCTGTATTCGGAGACTTTAAAGTTTTAAGTGTAAACTTTTTCACAATATAGCTCCCCCATTCAGGTCTATAGAGTTTAAGAGGTTATTGTAGTCAGGTTGATTCAGACATGTAAAATAATATTTTTGACTTGAATCAAACCAGTTTATTTAGATGTTGCCACATGAAAACACATTTGGGTGTTCTGGATGGTTGCTAGGATCTTGTTAGATGGTTGCAATGAAGTCCTGGGTGGTTGCTAGGGTGTTTTGGGTGGTTCCTAGATAGAAAAAGTTAGGGTAGGGGTTTAATCTAGGAGGAATTACTGCCAGAAGGGTTTTTTTTGGAAATGGTTATGGAGTTTGAGTAAACCAACATAAAAACGATTACATAATTTTTAGTTATATACTATGTAGATATGCAGTATTTATAATACCAGAAACAGTTATTGTATGTTTCTAGTGCTATTTTGACAGTAAATAACTGTTTGTGTGTTTGTGTGTCCCCCAGGCTGAATGCCCAAAGACGGAGTGTTTCGAATCTCTGTCAGCGATGGAGCTAGCTGAGCAAATCACTCTTCTTGATCACATCGTCTTCAGGAGTATCCTATATGAGTGAGTAGAGCATCAACACAACAAAAAGATATGCACACCTCAATAATCTAAAACCACCAGAGAATAATACATGAACATTACTCTGTATCAGCTTTATGGAAACATTTTGATTATGGGCTTCAAATGTTCTTCTTCCTAATGAAAAGCTTGTGTTCATAAGAGAAGAAGTCCATTCAGACCCAGATCTATCAGAATACACTGTCTGTGTTCTTGCTGCAGGGAGTTCCTGGGCCAAGGTTGGATGAAGACAGACAAGACAGAGAGAACTCCATACATCATGAAGACAAGTCAGCACTTCAATGATGTGAGTACCTATGGAAATGTCTATACTATCTCCTTACATTTTCTCATAATTATATTGATATATATTATATAGATGGTTATTACTTGGCACACATAGAATACTTGATTCGGATTGGTCATCTGCGGCATTCCAAGGTCAAATATTTTTGTATAATGACAGCTAAACTGTATATTTCACTGTTGTCCCTGGCAACCAGTTTCCTGCACTGTGCTAGTTTCATGTCCATGATAGCACTTTGTGGTTTCTGTCTTCTCACAAAACAAAATTCTTTCAACTCAAACCAATATTTCATGTCCATTAATTTACTTATTTGGTAAGTAGCATGTAATAAGCAGGATAATGTACAGTAAATCAGACATTATTGTTAACCCTTAAATGCATGGGCATTTCACCAAACACTCGTACATTTTCTGGTCTTTAGAGACCCGGCATGTATATCTTTCACAAATGGATATACAAAATGCCTAGATAGTGTCAAATTTTCAAGACAATTAGAAAATAAAAGCATAAAATATATTTAGATACATTTTGTTTTATTTTTCTTGTATCAAAGAGACAATGCAAGAAATTTAGAACAGGGTTCATTACTTTCACACTGAGATTTCATGAGATGCAACTGCCTGTCAAACACATATTGAGCTACACATAACACGTAAGTTACACATAACCTAAAAATAAGCTGAACATAAGCTACACATAAGTAAATTATTTTCTCAGGCACTTATTGAGTCTAAATAGATAGACAACTATCTGTTTGAATAAACAACATAGTACACCTAAATGACAATAGTCATATCCTACTTTTTATGTATGGAACTTGTTATAGTTTACTTCCACGTTGTTTCTTCATCAAATATCAATGTCAAATGTAAATCAAGTCAATCACTGAAACAACAGCGTCATCTTGAGTAACAGATAGCTTGTATAATATCTACGTGTACATGAATATGGGATACAGATCATTCACCATTGTTGCACAGAAAATCAACATTACAGTATATAGTATTTATATGTATGAATATAGTACTCATTTCTCATGTAATAAACAAAGAAATAGATATCATGTGATAGTAAATTTATATAGATATGTAATAATCATAAAAAAATATAATTTATGGAAGTGCAAAAAAAAAGAAAAAGAAAATGACATTTCTAATTTCTAATGACCCTAATGACCCTTAAGCCATTATACAATATTTTTATTTATTTGTTTTATTTTATATTTTTGTTGCAATTTTGGCATTTATTTGTTGTAAAAAAATAAAAAAAATAAAAAATACAAAAACATTTGTGTGTGTGTGTTACACTATTTAAAAGAGAGAGACTGAGGAATACTAAAGAGCAGAACTCTTAAAGGGCAGAACTCCAAAAAATGGATGAGGTACATGGGGTGGAATGACTTCCTGGGTCACTAAAGACCCGAAGTATGCTTTTAAGTGTTAAATAAAACATAAGGATTATACAAAACCGGATTCAAATCCTGATCTGCCTGTTGGGATTTATTTTGCAATAATGACCGGCTCATTGTACATCATCTGAAACTATTTAAATAGCATTATTCTAATTCTTTTATAATTATAATAATATCTTATGTTATAATAATTAGTATACTTGCAGTTTTTATGTCAATGCATTAATTGAAAGAAGAAAGATGAATTTATCATACTGCAGGACTACTTACGTGCATTTCATTTAACTGCAACTTCCTTTAACAGCAAAAAATTTCAAACTTAAAAGAAATAGTGATCGGTTACAGCTCCTAAATAAAACACATATACAGTATGTTTCTCTTACACATACTGTTTATGTACATTTTACCCTAAAATCATGGTGTTGAGAAAAGAAAAAACAAAAAAAAAAGATAATGCCAAAGTTATCTGTCAACTACCTAAACATCTTTTTCTCTTTCTCTTTATAGATGAGTAATCTAGTGGCCTCTCAGATCATGAGCCACACAGATGTAGGCTCAAGAGCCAGTTCCATAGAAAAATGGGTAGTAGTGGCGGACATTTGCCGCTGTCTCAACAATTATAACGGCGTTTTAGAGATCACATCTGCCCTGAACCGGAGCGCCATCTACAGGCTAAAGAAGACCTGGGCTAAAGTGTGCAAACAGGTGAGAGACTGGGGATGAATACTTTACTGTAAGTTTTTGTGTTCAGTAGATTGTGTCAGGGTGGTACTGTAAGTCATGTATTTATTTTTTTTTCACCACTGTTGTGCCTCTCCAAACAGACTAAAGCACTAATGGACAAACTTCAAAAGACAGTGTCCTCTGAGGGAAGGTTTAAAAACCTGAGGGAAACTCTGAAAAAGTTAGTCAGTTTTAAAATGCTTTCATTATTAATAATTTTCTACATTGTTTTATATTTTATGACTTGTATTTGACCTAATTTCTCTTATTTTCTGCAGCTGTAATCCACCGTGTGTTCCATATCTGGGTATGTACTTGACGGACCTAGCATTTATCGAAGAGGGAACCCCCAATTTCACAGAGGAAGGTCTGGTCAACTTCTCAAAGATGAGAATGGTAAGAAACAACATCATACCATGGATACATTTAAATGAAATCTTTAAATGGATTAATTAACTTGGAGATAATGTAGCAAGATATATAAATCATGACAACTCTTGTTAACATCTATCCACAGATATCTCATATAATTCGAGAGATTCGACAGTTCCAGCAAACTCCCTACAGAATTGAGCACCAGCCAAAGGTCAGGCAAATATTTCATGTTGAGAATAAACCAACCGGGCACCTCCATCCATCTTTGTTGCTTCATTAATATTACCAATATTACCATATAACATTTGATTGATGTCAGGCAGCAGGGATATCATGCAGACATTGTGTTGTCTGTTCTGTTGATACATTTTGACTGTGTGAAACTGTATCATAAAATACATGCATACAATGTCAATTTTATTTGGAACAAAACACTTGTTTAGTCTCATAAATGTGTTTTTTTTTTTTTTTTTTATTTATTTTTTTTTTTTTTATGTGATCAGTGCTCGTAAAGTACTTGATTACATACACATCTGCTCTTATAGCTGTTTTATTTACACAATAGTTATGTTTATTTATTAGGGCCGATTAAAGTATTATTGGCCCCCTGACTGTAAATTGCTCTGGGCCCCTTTCCTGTTGTTACCACCTTTCACCCCACTAACTACAGCCCTGTTATTTAAACATCTACTTCACACATATAGATTTTTACATATTTTCTTTTTTCACATTCATGCTATTTGATGTGTTTTTGTGTTCTGGATGTGCTCTTGTCATTTTGATTTTTACATGTAATTGATCACTTCTCTTGTCATTTCTCTTTTATCTTGCCATCATTTTAATGCACTCAGTAGTTCACATAAAAAATTATTTAATCACCTTCATGTTGTTCTAAAACCTTAAGTCTTTCTTTCTTTTGTGGAACATGAAATGAAATGCTAGGGAGAATGTTAGCCTCAGTCACCATTCACTTTCAATGCATCTTTTTTCAATACAATGATTGTGAATGGTGAATGAGACTGTAATACCCTAACATTGTACCTTACATCTCCTTCTGTGTTCCACAAAAGAAAAAAAGTCATACAGGTTTAATACAACATGAGGGTGAGTAAATTACGACAGTGGCGTAGCCAAGAGTGTGCCAGGTTGTGCAAATTCCACCCAAAATGTAAGCCTGCACACCCAAATGAAATGACAAATTTATATTTATTTATTGACGCTTAATGCTAGGAATTTATTGATGTGAAGATGAAAATTTGATAATCAATTACCGAATTTAATAATGGATTTTAATGTCTATTAAAATACCCAATGTGTTACAGAAACTGTCTCAGAATACATGTGAGCTCTCGCGACAGATGCGGATCGCGTGAGTCTGAGGAAAGTGCACACTTTAAATTAAGAAACTTTTTGTTAATGAGTTTGGTTTTGTGTGTCATTATCCATAACTGCGTTCGTCCATTTGAGCAAAATAAGTGATTCGTTGTTCTTTTCTTCACCACTGTATTATGCATATTAGGGGATGTTTTTTTTAGACCAGATAATTTTCCTAAAAACATATGTGGACAGTGGGACTAATTTGTGAAATTTTAATTACTACTGTACAAAGCTATAGAAAGTCAGATTTTTTTTTATCAAATTGTGAATTTTTTAGTATGTTTCCAGGAGTGTTGGTTATTCAGTTTTTGAGAAGTTATATTACATCAGAAATTAGCATAAATAATTCTGACTCTAAGTATTGGCCATCATCATCCAATCACTGCCAACCATGTTAAAATAAAATGTTGCATGAAAAATTCTGAATCTATGTACAGATTACCGTTGTCCCATGTCTGCCAAACATTTTCAATGGTCCGAACATCAACTGCAGTCTGAAACTGAACTTTTGACCGGATGTGAGGAGTGAATGTGCTTGGCTGCGTTGGAAAGCTATAGGATGCTCCCTTGCTCCCCTGCTCCCTAATTAGGGAATGACTTAACCTCCAGTGTGCTGTCTGTCTGCACTGGTCTCAGAAAAGTTTGAAATGCACCTTTTTTCATCCTCTGTATAAAGTCTCTGAAAGCAATTTTTCCAGCTTTTGGATGGATCCATTGATTCTCAATGTGATGATGCGCAGTGAATATAGGATATTTTAAGGAAAATTAGCCTATAGTCCACATACTTGGTCATTGTATTTAACAGCCTGTAGTTTCGTGATAAATCGATGACATTTTTAAAATGGCATATCGGATGAAACTAGAGACTCTACTCTTTTGACTCTAATAGGTTTTAATGTAAAAACTTAATGAGGTTTCTTACCAGATGTAGTTTTGTTGCCATTTCTCCCAAAGACAAACTCAGCTGAGATCGGTGCCATGTTGTTTTGTCACATGACTCGGTGCGTCAAAAGTTAAACCTTTTAATGACAGCCTAGAGTCTCCTGAACTGAGATCAGTCAGTTTAAACAAAATGAAATTATGCATAGCCTATAGCGAAGCCAAAACGTTATTTCCACACAGGGGCATAACGTTTAACGGGGCGTAGAAACAAGTAAATGGTTTACGCTGCATTAACAGGCCTACATAATAAACTGATAAAAGTGGCATTTATTTGTTAAGTTATTATAATGTAACACATGGCTAAAAAAATAATTTAAAGCTAAAAAGAAATTAATGCAATGGTTTCTAGCTACGCTATTGAATTTCGACAGAATTTTGCATTTTGGGTAACCTACCACTTTAATGCTTCTTTTCTCATATTTTCGTGTCCAGGTTACACAGTACCTTCTGGATAAGACCTTGATTATGGATGAAGACGCACTGTATGACTTATCTCTGAAGATTGAGCCCAGACTTCCTGCATGAACTACAACCTCGGTACCTGGCAGATTCCATCTAGATATGCTTCTCACTCTTGGGATGTAATGAAGGCATGAGGCATGCCTAATGTTTCAGAAAGATGCTCTAGGGGGAGAGGGTTTGAAAGGGTCTGGGTTTGGAGGAGAAGATGCTCACAACTACAGTGTCACCCGAGGGGTCTTGAAGAGTTTTATCATGGGAAAGAGGGATGAAAATTGGCAACTGTCAAAGGTCAGGGGTCACGAGAGAGTTTCAGGGTCTAGAAGTTAAATATGCCTTCAGAATTAATTGTAAAGAGAGTGGATGAGTATAAAGAAGAAAATGTTAAAGAAGATATGTAGCATGTACAGAAGTAGAACTATAAGTCAGATCTTATGTAGTGTATTGTGGCCCTCAGGCCTGTGGCACATCCCCTCATTGGTAATGGTAGTGACTTTGTGCATGAGCTAGACTGTGAGTTAACTGTGTGCTTTGCCTCTGCTATCCCATCTGCCAACTGCTGGCTACATGGAACCAAAATATCACATGACAATTATGATAGATATGTTGGTCTTCTCTAAGTGATAGGAATGTACAAAAGCTTTCTAAAATATAATTCAATTGTAGATACTATTTATTTTTCTTATTGCCCCCAAAGCTATGTGAGCTTTATATAAAATGTATGATAAATACAAATCATTTTCTTCAATGTGCCTTTTCACATTCACTAACACATTAGTAAATGAAAATGCCTAGTAAATGTCTCAGCAATGGTTGAAGGTTTTATTTTTTACAATATTATTGGCCTCTGTAGCAAGGTGATGACTGGAAGGAGAAATAACAAATTAATGTATACATTTTCATTTTCTTTGTGAAATAAATGTAATTCTAAGACATCTTATTTTAAATGCACAGCATGCATTTATGAGCTTTTCCTGATCTTATTTTCCAGTTGAGGCTTTACTGCCCCCTATTGGAGGAAATGCTCCTTATTGTTGAATGATTCTCAACCGAATTAATGGAACCTAATTCTGACTCCTGAGTTTTACAATAATCAATATGTTCCTCCTTTCTAAATATAATTAGCAAACTGGTCAGTTAACCAGAAAAGAGGGGCTCTCCATTATTCGCATGAAACATACAGTGATCGCATGTTGGAAAATGCATGCAAGACATGTTTTGTGGTCATGTGTCATTCAGCTGCTGTGTAGCCTCTTTTAAACTCTCTAGAAACCTCAAGCAAAATAGATAGATAAATATATTTAACTTTTCATCTGACTGCACGTCATCATCTAAATACTTTGATCATAAGAGCTGGAGATTTCATATGCATAGATTGGCAGAGAACTGTCAAATTGGCCATAAATATATATCTACCACTGTGCTGTATGAAGACAAGGTTGTTTTCATCTGATCTATCCTTTCCTCAAAGTGGGACAGATTTCTATTCTTTATGTTTGAGTGTGTGAAATGCATGATAGCATAGGTGTGAATGTGATGTCAAAAAAGAGATACACTCTCATCGATGTAGCGTTGTTATCTTTGAAACAAGTGTGAATCAGTAGTATTTATTTCCTGGCATATTTATTTGACTCTTTTGTATATAGCATGTCAGTATGGGTTTATTATATAATGTGATTTATTTCTTTTTTTCCTGTCATCATGTAAGAATTTAATTTCTGCTATCACTCTTAGTAAATTTGTTACAGTTTGCTAAATGTGTTAAGAAAAATGTAGCATAACTGATTAATTTACAATCCTTTGTCTTTTTTGTGATGTGAACACAGCATTATTGCTTTGGTATGTTGCATGTCTTTGCATGTCCAGTTTGGATTCCTTTTGTGAAATCTGCTATTTGTACATTTCTGTATGATAGTATCTGACCTCTTCCTCTTTATTTTTGCTCACAGATTCTCTTGGAGAATGTACAGCTTCAATACTTTAATTCTATGCTTTCATTTCAAATAAACAAACCAAATAAACAAACAATGGCATCTGCACTGAATTACTAATCAAATTATAGATTTAGTTCACACTGAAGTGCCAAAGTGAGAGCAGTTAATTTATGTTATATGTTAATCACTCCAGAAATCTATAAAACATCTGGGTTACTTAGAACCCTAACACTAAACTTACCCCTAAACCTACACATAACTCAACCTCAGTGGCAGCAAATGTGAATCTTGTGAGAGTTTAGCAAAACATCATGTAGTTACACAAAAAATCCATAAATTGGATTGTATGTATTTTAATATTAATAGTAGTTAAAGACACCTAATATAAAGTGGGACCGAATTTATAACTTATTTTGGGTACATAATTGTACCATAAGGACCAACTGTGTACCTTTAAAGGCACATTCCTCTGGGAATAAAACTGAACAATAAAATTTTTCCTGATAATGCATCTGTATGATACTGCATGTCACAAGCTGTACCCTGATGTTTGGAGTTATTAGTGATATTTGGATCTATGATTTTAGGAGTTAGGGGTAGGGTTAGGGGTTAGGTTTAGGGTAAGGATTGGGGTAGGGTTAGGTTTAGGGTTACTACAGATGTAATTAAATGCAGGAACTATAAAAGTAAATACAATGCAACAACATATGTACATAAGTACACCGTATCAATTTCATAAGTACATACTGTATAGTTAAAGACACCTAACATAACGTGGATACATAGACTCTTAACTAAAGGTAAAAAAAAAAAAAAAAAGGGTCCCCTTTGGGATACCATCCCAGTGACCAGAGAGGTAAACTTTAAGGTAAACAGTAAACGTATACACACCCTGAGCACTTTTTTAGGAACACTATGGTCCTAATAAAGTGCTCGACGTGGTCTTCTGCTGTTGTAGCCCATCCACCTCAAGGTTAGATGTGTTGTGCAATCTGAAATGATATTCTGCTCACTACAATTGTACAGAGCGGTTATCTGAGTTACCGTAGCCTTTATGTCAGCTCGAACCAGTCTGACCATTCTCTGCTGACCTCTCTCAACAACAAAGCGTTTCTGTCCGCAGAACTGCCGCTCACTGGAAGTTTTTTGTTTTGGCATCATTCTGAGTAAACTCTAGAGACTGTTGTGCGTGAAAATCCCAGAAGATCAGCAGTTACAGAAATACTCAAACTAGCCCGCCTGGCACCAACAATCATGCCATGGTCGAAATCACTGTGATCACGCTTTCCCCCCCCCATTCTGATGGTTGATGTGAACATTAACTGAAGCTCCTGACCCCTATCTGCATGATTTTATGCATTGCACTGCTGCCACAAGATTGACTGATTAAATAATCGCATGAATAAGTAGGTGTACAGGTGTACCTAATAAAGTGCTTAGTGAGTGTATATTCTTGTTGGCTTGATCAAAAGAGCAGGCTCCGCTGAACCTTTGTTTACAGCTCCATTTGTGGAGAACAATTTTTTTTTAAAGATTCTATGTCCCCTCTTAATTAAGAGAGTAGTGTTGGCCTTTGTTGCCATGCAGATCACATGCCTTTTTAGCGATTACCAGAACTATTTTTATCAGGCTACTGTGAAACTGACTCGCTGACCTTGAGATGTTCATGGCACAGATTCACAATATGTTCACTTAGAGTCTTGGAAGTTTCCAGGCACCAGTTTCAAGGTCTCTCTTTTCTGCCAGATCATGTTGTCTGTTTAGGGGTCGATAACATTCCAAATTGTTTTGATTCTTACTTTTATTTTCCCAATGGTCCAAATATGCATATTTATTTCTCTCTCTCTCTCTCTCTCTCTCTCTCTCTCTCTCTCTCTCTCTCTCATCCTAGGAAGGAGGGTTGAGCCACAGTAGGGCTCTCATGTAAAACCAGATAATGCAAAAGGTCTTGGGTCAGGCAAATCATATACCAGTTTAACTTCACCCTTTACCCATACTGCCCAGCTAAACAGGATAGCTTTGTAGGTAAACTGTGTAGCAATATATCTAACAAAATATTAAATGTATGGGACATTTTCTCTGAAAATGGACATACATAAAAGGTCACAACATTGTAAACTGTATTTAATATTAATTACAAATAAATACACCAAGAGTAAAATAATATACAGACATGATGGTCTGTGGTGGATAATTGTAAGCATGTGTGAGGAAGCACCTGACAGAGTGTGAAACCATTCATACGCCATACGTGTACACTATCACTGGCACGTAACTGGAGGTTTGCACTGGTGAGGGAGAGCTCAAGGACAGAACGCATTGACAGCAGAGACATGCTGTTATGCTGACAGATGAAATAGGATTGGCTGAAGAGATGAGCTCTTATTTTGAGCACAAGCCTGGTGCTGCCTCATTATACGGTGAACAGTGTACTATTCTGGGAGCCTGAGGCCCTCTTCTGATCCAACAGGTGAGTGCAATAAAGCTTTTCCTTTAAGACCATTTTTGTTTGTAGCTTTACATATTACAGAATTAAAATTGGGTAAAAATTTACTCACCCTCATGTTGTTGTAAACAAATATTACTTTTTGGTAACACTTTACTATTAGGTTCCACTCATTAAAATAATATTTTGGGTTCAATACAAGTGAAGCTCACGCGACCGCATTTGAGGCATAATACTGATTACCACAAACATTTATTTTGACTTGCCCCTCCTTTTCTTTAAAAAAACCCCTAAAATCTGGATTACAGAGAGGCATCTACAATGGAAGTGAAGAGGCCAATTTTTGAAGGGTTTAAAGGCAGAAATGTGATGCTTGTAATTTTATAAAAGCTCTTACACTAATATTTCTGTTTAAACTTGTGTATTATTTGAGCTTTAATGTTGTTTAAATCCTCGTTTTTACAGTTGTTTTAGTTTCCATGAAAACAAAGTTTTAAAAGTGGCTATAACTTTACACAGAAATGGTTAGTATGTAATTTTATCACACTCAAATTATGTTAACACACATATTGTTTATGTCTTGTGGTTATACTATTGAAACAGTGAGTATTTTTGCATTTATGGATTGGCCCCATTCACTTCCATTGTAAGTGCCTCACTGTAACCCACATTTTTGCTTTTTTTAAAGTAAAGAAGGGACGAGTCAAAATATATATATATTTTTTTGATAATCAATATTATTCCACAAATGCTGTCGATTGAGCTTAACTTGTTTTGAATATTCCTTTAACATTAGTTAATGCATTAGGTATCATGAACTAACAATGAACAATATATTTAAAAAAAAAAAAATTATGAATATTTGTTAATGTTAGTTAATACAAATACAATTGCCCATTGTTAGTTTATATTGCATTAACTAATGTTAACATGTACAACTTTTGATTTTAAAAATGTATTACTATATGTCTGAATTAACATTAACCAAGATTAATAAATGCTATGAAAGTATTGTTCATTGTTAGTTCATCTTAAAATGTTGCTATCTAATGTAAACAAATGGAACCTTATTGTAAATTGTTGCCGAATTTTTTCATCTGTGGAACCAAAAAGGAGATGTTAAGCAAAATGTTAGGGACTGACAGTCTCAGTCACCATTCACTTTTATTTTATTGAAAAAGAACAACGTCAACTTTCTTCAAAATTCTCCTCTTGTGTTCCACGGAAAAAATAAAGTTATGTGGGTTTGGGATGACATAAAGGTGATGACAGAATTTCAAATTTTGGGTGAACTATCCCTTTAATAGTAAAACAAATATACCAGACCAGCACAAAGGGCTAATATTTCAATTAGAGTTTTTTAGGAATGCCCAACTTTTGGTTCAGTTTTTGAACTTTTTGGTACCAATATTCTTGTGAAATAATATTTATTTATTTTTTTTGTTCACAAGTATTTCCATAGTGAGTGACAGAATGAGTCTGTAGGGCCAGGATTAAAATTATTTTTGTTTTGTTTATTTATTTATTTTTAAACTTTTCTAGTTGTTGATCCAGTTAATATGATTTATATCAGTATTAATTTTGATCAAACTCCTTAGCTTCCTTTTTTTTGAGGGATAGGACTGTTCATTAAAGGTCTCACACCCTCCCACTGTAAGCACCTCTGACACACATCATCTCATGTGACTGTAGTAACTTATATTAGCAGAGTCTTGGCAACATTACTTAAAACCTGCTGCTTTTGGTCCACTGCCAGATGTAAGAGTCAGTTAGATAGTTCTGCATAATTGTAAAACATTATAAGATACTGGAAACTGTACTAGCACTGTCTGCACTACTCTATTTTATAATATATTCCCATAATATTCCATATTGTGGAATATTTTAATTAGATTTTTTTCTTCATTTAAATAATTTGATTTTTTTTTTACTGTTAAAGTTTTTTATGCATTTTTGTTTAAGGTTTAATGAAACCTGATAACTGTACATTATTTGACATATGAGCTGCTTTGCGTGGTACAGAGACATGTGGAATTTAATATGGCAGATATTACTCTGGCATTAAGTTAAAAGTCAGTGTGTATATAGATACTACCCAGTGGAAAAGGCCAATGTGTAGCTAAGTCAAAGAGGACACATGCTCACCATGTCAAAACAACAGTATCAAGAAGTAGAACTCCTCTGATTAATCATGTACTTTATACCAGGTATAGATTGAATTCAATTCTATTTATTTGTATTGCACTTTTAACAATGCATATTGTTCCAAAGCAACTTTACAAAAGAATAGTGTCTGACAAACTCCCAAGTGAGGGAGCCAAAGGCAACAATAGCATGGAAAAACTTTAAAGGTGTTTAAAGTGATAGTTCTCCCAAAAATAAAAATGTTCTTATAATTTACTCACCCTCATGCCATCCCAGATGTGTATGACTTTCTTTCTTCTGCTGAACACAAATAAAGATTTTTAGAAGAATATTTCAGTTCTGTAGGTCCAAACAATGCAAGTGAATGGTGACCAGAACTTTGGAACTCCAAAAGGCACAAAGGCAGAATAAAAGTAATCCATACGACTCCAGTGGTTTAATCCATGTCTTCTGAAGCGATCCAATTTGTTTTTAGGTGAGAACAGACCAAAATGTAAATCCTTTTTCACTGTACATCTTGCCATTGCAGTCTCTAGGCATGATCATGATTTCAAGCTGGACTACATTTCCTAGTGCTTGATGCATGCACAGAGTGCTATATAAAGCTAGAAAGCTAGAGAGCTTGAAATTATGATCCCCAAGGAGACTGCAGATTTCAAGATTTATAGTAAAAAAGAAAAAAAATTGTACTTTTTGGTCTGTTTTAATCAAAAATACTTGATTGGATCGCTTCAGAAGAGATTGATTAAACCACTGGAGTCTTTTGGATTAATTTTATGCTGCCTTAATTTGCTTTTTGGAGCTTAAAATTTTGGTAACAATTCACTAGCATTGTGAGGACTAACAGAGCTGAGATATTCTTCTAAAAATGTTAGTTTGTGTTCTGCAGAAGAAAGCAAGTCATACACATCTAAGATGGCATGAGGCTACGTAAATGATGAGAAAATTTTTATTTTTGGGTGAAGTGTCCCTTTAAGTAGACAAGGAAAATGGCAACCTTATAGATGATCAGACGTATCTGTGGAACAGTTTTCATGCATTTGATGCATGCAGCACAAACAATAGAACCTGCAGGTGTATCTACTACACCCGCAGGTTCACCCTCCAAAGTCACAATAAACAACCAATACACAATTACCAAATAGGCTGTATAAAGATAATTCATTAATATTTTGAATTACAATTAATAATAAAATAACTTCACAACAGTTAACTGAAGAATTATTTCTGCCATACTATTGTTCTATTATAGCTGTCCTCTGCTGTGAAATTCAGTCCTTAAACGTGTGTGAGTAGTAAAGATGGCAAGCATGTTCACACGAATGCTCACCGGACGCAACAAGGCTGTGTTCATGGCCAGCCTGGGCGCAGGCACCTTGGTATCCAGCTACATCATGACGGACTCTGGAGTCTCTGCTGGGGAGAAAAGGAAGCTGTACCCACCCAGGTTACAAAATTCTGTTGACAGATTGTCCCTTTTCACAGTTCACAACCTACAAGGTTGCTGAGTGGAGTCCCACTCATAATCATAGTAATCAAGTGATGAAAGCAAGTCTGGGTATAAGAGGAGGATTTTATTGATCGTTTGTGTGTTTGGAAAAAAGCAAAGTACAGTTTCTTTTAAAGTTACAAAAGTTAGTGTACGCTGAGTGCAGACACATCATTCACTCACTACATAAGATTGCCTGCTTGTCCGTGCTAAGCTTCAAACACAAGGCAATATGATATGACTAGTCATGTACAACGTACAATACGTTAAGTACTGTATGTGTAATATAAGATGCCTGTAACAGTCAGAGCATGTTAGTTTGCTTTGATTTGGCACAAACTGTATGTGAATAGCACAAATGTTTTAAGTATTACCATATCATTAAAATGATAATCTGAATAATGAATAATAATAATAATAATAACAACCGTACCTTTACCTGGTTTCAGTGAAGTACGAGGAAATGTCTTTTGTCTGACCCAAGAACACCGGCGCATAATGCAATGAATAAAATTTTGAAGAAGACTGCATGTGACTCATCTGAAATAATTATGTTGTTTTCTTTCACAGTGCTGATTTCCCAGATCTGCGCAAACACAACAACTGCATGGCTTCTGCTTTGACCCCTGCCATTTATGGCTGTCTGAGGGACAAGCTAACTCCTAATAACTGGAGCCTTGACCAATGCATTCAGACTGGAGTGGACAACCCTGGTCATCCCTTCATCAAGACTGTGGGCATGGTGGCTGGTGATGAGGAGAGCTATGAGGTACAATTACTAATATAGTTCAGTTGTGCCAACTCTCTGAAAGATTTAGCATGTGAATGTGGGTATGAAGTATTGATAGGGTATTGGTCTTGGTGGACTAGATCTGCTACGCTGCTGCTGCTGCAGAGCAAGTACGAACACTTGCTACTGCAAGAAAGACACATACATAGAGTGTTAGCATGTGGACATGCTGCTGCTGCACAATGAGACAAAACGCAAGACATGCTGCATTGAGCATGTGTTACAGTACCTGCTGCTGCACACATAGACATGAACAATCCCCAACAAAGCTGGGAAGCTGCACAAACACATAACACAAACACAAAACACAAACCCCCAACAAAGCAGATCTGTCGCCAAGACTTATGTACTACTGCTGCTCTGAAAAGCCATATGCCGCAAGTGAATGCTAGCTAGGTGTGCCTAGGCCGCAGGCCAAATGGCATAACACTAATGAACTAAATTTCTATGTGTGCCTCGATCTGCTTAGCCAAATAGCTCAAACACTACTGACCTAACTCATAATGTGTACCTGAGATAAGAAATCATCATCTTTATTATAAGATAAAAAATTTTAACTAGTGATTTAAACTAGCCGTGTTTGGATTTATTTAATCTAATGGCCTACAATAGTGATGTGTGCCAGTCAGAATTGCCTAAGGCTTACCTTATTAAGACGCACTTCTATGTGTCATGGCCAAAGCAGACCTTACCGTACAAGCTGGTTAAAAAAAAGCCACAGCACCACCTGAGCAAATATCATTTGAATCATGTGAAGTAATGCATTTACCCAGCCTAAAGGGGTTATGAAAATGATTTAAGCCCATTCACGCAGCACATAACTGTGCAGTCATGAATTAAAATAAGAGCTTCCAGAGAATTTCAAATAAAAGCAAGCTTGTTGCTAAATCAAGTATAAAGACACTAGTGCAAACGTTCACTGCTAGATCAAATCAAATCAAATCATGCTCCTGAACTAGTCCTGAATTAAATGACTGACACAAGAGATGGCAACAAAATCATGATTTAAGAGAGCTGCAGTGAAATATAAAAATTTCTGCTTTCTGCGATCAAGAATTAGAACACAAAATCGCTGCAATTTAAATAAAACCACAGATCTTACAGTGATGTCGTGAAGAATAGTAGCCGAGAACATAAATTAAAACAAGAGTTGCAAGAAATGATTTAGGCCTAGACCATAAAGTTTGTAGCAAAATCGTGTAGATTAAAAGACTTGGCATAAGAGGTTACGGCAATCCTGAATTAAAAGGAAAGCTGCTGCAAAATCACAAGAACTTGGAGTGTACGGAAGTCATGATTGTAGTGTAATAATGGATTAAATACAAGCTTGCAGTGGTATCATAAGGAATAATTCATAGAGCTTGCTGCAAAATCAACAAAAACACAAAAGCTTGCTAATGAATCTTTAAGTACTTACCTGAAAAGGATGATGTAAAATTACGTTAGCATGTAAGAGCTTGCAGTGAAATCAAAAGGATTTAGATCATAAATCTTGCTGCAAAATAATGAATTTAAAAACAAGGGCTCACTGCTTAACCATGAAGGAGCTTGTGATGTCATCATAAATCATAAACACGAGAGTTTACAGTGAAATGGTAAAGAATTTGAAAACTTGCTACAAACAACTGAAATAAGCTTGCTGCAAAAATCATGAATTAAACAAACAGCCACCAGCTAAATGCATATGACAATTGTTCCCCCAAAGAGAACAGAGTGAGACTTGCATGGCTGAACTTTGGTCATTTTAAAGAGACCAAATTAGACAAACAGACAAAGCAATCTGCATTCATTTTTAGCTTATAAAATTATTGATAATAATTTATTTTTCTGTATGTGATAATTAGGCTTTGGATTGGAGACTATTTCCTGTATCAATAATTGGAAGATTTTTTGATATCGATATACTGTATATCAGGATTTTTTTCAGATATAAACAGGGCTGCTCATTGCACAATAGTCTTTGTCTTTACAAACATATTTCTCAGCACGACTTTGGTAAAGTTTGAGTGGTAGGGTAAATTAAAGGGGGTTGGACACTGGACATGTCCTGCGGACAACATGGCGCATTCTAAAATTCGAAACAATTATTTTCTACAAAGGTACGCACACACCACTAACACTCAACGTCAAAATTCTGCAGTGCCATGGAGCACAACTCACATGTTTTCCATTAAATTTGACCCAAATCATTATCAAAGGACAAAGATTATTTAGTCTAACCATCACTGGATGATATATTGTGTATATGTATCTTTTATAGAGCCTACACAATGTATTTTCATTTACAAGACTTTTTGTGGTTTGACAGCTTGAATGAAACCTATTTTTTTAGAAACTGCATCACAAACTTCGCCATTTCTAATCATTCAGTTTGCGTAATTACACCAGTTTCATCCACTAACCTGCAAACTCATCAACGTCACTTTGTTCATTCTTGAAGAAGTTCAAAAACCTTCATAACTTTAGACTGCCATCTGCTGCACCACATCAGCTCCTCCTTTATGTGTCAAAATAAATGTTATATCCGCCTCTTCCCCAACGCTATTATGCCAGACTGTTAAACAGAGGCCAGCGGAGTGATTTGGAAAGCACGCAGATTAGGCTTCTAATTTAAATGGCGGCTAATTTTTATATATCAATGCCTCAAAAATATATTGATAAAATAACGTGCCGATCAATAATCGATATATCTATATTTTATGACATACCTAGTGCCCATGATATAACTCTGTCAGTAAGTGGCGGCAAATTTGAGTTAATTTGAGTCTTCTACATAAGTACACACATAGGCAATGTATCAATTACTTTCGCTGTAATCCTTAGGTGTTTGCTAAACTCTTTGATCCAGTCATTAAGGAAAGACACAATGGCTATGACCCCACAACCATGAAGCACCCAACAGACTTGGACAGCTCAAAGGTAAAAGAGTCATGTAGTGTTCTCTGCAGTCCTCAGAAAACCCAAATAACCATTAAAAAAATTCACTGAAAACCATATTGGGGAAAAAATGCTTAAACCAGCCTAAACTGGTTTGTTGGTCTTAGCTGTTCTCCCTGACTACTGTTTTAACAAGTGTTTGGGGTACTTTTCAGCTCTTTAGGCTGGAAGACCAGCTGGCTGACCAGCTGAGCACCAGTTTGGCTGGGCTGGGAGACCAGCTAGACCATCTTAAATCTTTCCCCAATTTAGTTCAGGACAAGGTTTAGTCTTGAACTACTGTATTTTTCAAGGTTGCACTGAACATGTTTCTAATGGTGGCCTTTGAACAGATCACTTCCGGGATGTTTGATGAGAACTATGTGCTGTCATCACGTGTGCGCACAGGCCGCAGTATTCGTGGGCTCAGCCTGCCACCTGCCTGCTCCCGCGCTGAACGCCGTGAGGTGGAGCGTGTTGTAGTCCAGGCTCTTTCTGGATTGAAAGAGGACCTGGCAGGCAAATACTACAGCCTGACAGAGATGACTGAGCAAGAACAGCAGCAGCTTATTGATGTAAGTATACACACCAGAAAAAAAGTTCCAGCATAAGCAGTAGGTGTACACTAAAGGAGGTTTAAATAGATCCATGCCATTTTCATTTATAGAGTATATCATCCTGGTACTCAGATTCTGAGTAAAAACAATATAACAATAGATAAAGGCAAAATTAAGAGAACATAAGCATTTACTGTGCCCTATTTACCCTGCTGAAAAGACCATCTTAAAACTACTTACATTTTTGCCTGAATACTGGTCTATGCTGGTTAGTGCTCGTTTGTTGCTAGTCTAAATTGTATACCAGTATAGCCATGCTGTGAACTAGCAAAACTTCAATCAGCATAAACTTCCAATTGATGTTGGTTTACAAAGTTTTTCTGCTTAAGCTAGTTAAGAAGCTTATTAGGACCACCAGCACACCAGCATCCCATGCTGGAGACCACCATCCAAAACACAACATATGCTGGTGTTTTGTTCTAGTCTTTTCAGCAGGGCAGTTGAATTTGGTTATGTAAATTATCTTAAATGACAGTTTTAAATATTCTCTGGTCTTGATATTGTTTGAGAGCTAACAGACATCACTGCTCTTGTCTTATGATGGCCAACCTAAGGAGCACTTCCTCTTTGATAAGCCAGTATCTCCTCTCCTCACCGCAGCTGGTATGGCTAGAGACTGGCCAGATGCTCGTGGGATTTGGTAAGGCTGAGGAATTATCAACTCCCAGCTAGAGCGTAGCGCAACTTCCCTAGCACATCCTATGCTAGTCACTGTTGTGTTGGTGCCTCAGTAATGGAGACGGAGACAATGTCTCAGTCATTGTTGTATAAAGTATGCATTTGTCATACTTGAGTAAAAGTAAAGATACCTTCAATGAAATTGACTCAAGTAAAACTTAAAACTTAGCTCATGAGAAAACAACTTAAATAAAAGTATTAAAGTAACTGATATTAAATTTACTTAAGTATCAAAAGTACAGGTAAATTGCATAAATTACAGAACAGTTCATTAAACCCACTGCAACTATTTGATTGGTGGTGCTCATCATTTACTCACCCTCATGCTATCCCAGATGTGTGTGACTTTCTTTCATCTGCAGAACACATATAAAGATATTTAGAAGAATATTTCAGCTCTGTAGGTCAGTTCAATGCAAGTGAATGGTGGCCAGACACTTCAAGCTACTAAAAGCTTATTAAGGGAGCATAAAGTTATCCATACTACTACAGTGGTTAAATCCATGTCCTCTGAAGTGATTCAGTTGGTTTTGGGTGAGAACGAACCAAATTGTAACTCATTTTTACTGTATATCTTACCATTGCAATCTCTAATCACGATCATGATTTCAAGCTCAATTTCACTTTCTAGTGCTTGACGCATGTGCAGAGCCCTAGATGGCGCTATAGGAAGTGTAATCGAGCTTGAAATCCTGATTGCCAAGGAGACTGCTAATGTCAAGATTTATAGTCTAAAAAGGAGTTATATTTTGGTCTATTCTTACCCAAAACCAACTGGATCTGTTCAGAAGACATTGGTGAAACCACTGGAGTCTTATGGATTACTCTAATGCTGCATTTATGTGCTTTTTGGAGCTTCAAAGGTCTGGCCACCATTCACGTACATTGAATTGACCTACATAACAGCAATATTCTTCTGAAAATCTTTTTTTGTTTGTGTTCAGAAGAAAAAAATTGAAAGTCATACACATCTAGGATCGAATGAGGGTGAGAAAATGATGAGAGAATTTTCATTTTTAAATGAACTATCCCTTTAATGGCACATTCAAGTCACATCAGAATGATCATATTTATGGGATGAATGTAAATGAACACCACAGTCCATGAAAATTGGAACACTGAAGAAGGGAGTTGAGTCATATTTGTGACCAGAACAGAGACTTGTGGGGGTGGGCTCTTTTCATTTGGGCCAATAAGCAACCATCCAGCAACCACCAGAACACCCTGGCAACTGCATAGCAATGTGCGGAAACACAGTTAAAACAACTTAACAACAACATAGCAACAATCTGACAACCACCTAGAACACCCGATCAACTGCAGAGCAATGTGCAAAAAACACAGAAAACAACTTAGCAACAGCATAGTCACAATCTGGCAACCATATACTGTACCAATGCCAAAACACACAGCAAAGATCACCTTGACAACTACATAGCATGCCCTAGCATCCATCCAGAAAACCCTAGTTAGCACATACTGTAGCATAAATGTGCTACAAAGCAAATATAACTTTAGCAACCACCAGAAAACTAGTTTTGCTTAGGCAAAGACCATTCACATCTTCCTAACCTATAAAAACATTTTCATGAGCGCTGGTAATTATTCATACACATCATACCTTGTTTAAATGTAAAATTTAAACACATGTGATTGACTTTTATATGAACAGGTCTCCTGGAAAGGCGGGAGACTGCTCGCACATAACTTCATTATTTAACAGCTTTCATAATGTTTAAGCCTAAACTTATCAAATTAATTAGTCCAAAAAACCAAAAAATTAAAATCACATGAGCAGTTTCTTGTCTTCCCTAGTGGAGACAGACGACAGAACACGTAATCTGGCGCGCGCTTCACTAGTGATTTTGATTCAGATTTGTGATTCGCAAAACGAATTATTCAGACAGCTTTTTGAATCTGTTTGTTCAGTTCAAAGGAATCAGATTTAAAAGATTAGACCCAAATGATTCTTTCAACAAAAGTAATGAAAGTGTCGGGAGAAATTTATCAGAGTAAAAGTATCAGTTTTCTCTTCAAAATGTAGTGAAGTGAAAGTAAGTCCACAGAAATATTTATACTTAAGTAAAGAACAAATATTAAGAAAATGTACTTAAGTACAGTAATGAGGTGTACTTAGTTACTATACACCTCTGGTCACAATTCACCAGCGCTTTTACTTTCTCTTTTCTTTTCACACACCCTCTACCCTCCTTCACATCCTTCTTCTTCTACACACTTCTATCGACCCCTATTGGTAGAGCTTTGTATTGCATGCAAAATGAACTGAGTAAATGCACAGATATACATGTTCTGGACACAACAGTCACCTAGTGAGCTAGCTCCGATATCTTCCACTAGATGTTTATTTGAAGATCGATTTTGTTTGAGTAGTCTAGCATGTATGGATCTAGGCTGTTCACACCAAGGTGGAAGGTTCAGTCCCAAGCACATGACAAATTATTTCTCTCTCTCTTGCAGACCAGATTAACTACAAAATGACCGCCAAATCAGTGGCGAGTGGGGTACTTCTGAAATGAGAATTCCTCTTTTTGCATTTGTGTGTTTTTTTTATTTTTTTTTTATTCCAATGTAAATGTATGTTTCATTTAATGTTTATACACTTACCGGTTAAAGGCATATGGAACACCACTTCACCTTACACTTGAAAATATCAACAAACAACAGATGCTACAATATTCGTGTATGTTTAGATTCGAATAGCATCAAGGTCTCATCAAGTTTAAGCATTTTAAAACATTTTTACACTTGAACTGTTTCTGGATCTGAACAATTTTTTTGCAGCTGATTATATGGATCAAGTTGACCAACCAGATTGAGAGGAGAGGATTGGCTGGCAATCTCTGCCATGAACCAGCCCAGATCTTAATGCAATGCTTTCTCCCTTTTTTCTTTTTCTCGATTAAAAAATTCTAGGACCACTTCTTGTTTGACAAACCCGTATCACCCTTGCTGACTTGTGCAGGAATGGCGCGGGATTGGCCCGATGCCAGGGGCATCTGGTATGGTGCATGACACTTGCATCTCCAGAGGACACTTATAGAGTGCATGTGTGTTACATATGAGACTGATTGTAGTCTTAATGGGTCACTAGTTTTACTAAGTGATTTGCAGTGGTACAGTATTAACTCTGTAACAACTACTATTCATACTGTAGAATCAAAAGCTTGCTAGTAAGGCAGGCTTGGACATTGGGTGCTGTGACTTTTGCAATGAAAATTAGCACTGAAAAAAAAAAATCAGTTTGCAACTATAATCTTCAGCAGTCTTGCCAACATATAGTGTCAACTCGTAATGATGTATGTCAATAACCTGTTATATGCTTCCCTTATCTCATTCCAAACCCTAATGTTTTATTCCTTCCATGGTACACAAAAGTGATTTTCCTATTCAAATTATTGTTACGTTTAGGGTTTGGATAAGGGTTACACATGGCTAGGTTTAGGTTTGCTTTGGGTCAGACTTAGGAAAAAACATAATAACATAATTTGCTGGTTTGTTTATGTCAAAGGTTTTCAAACTGGGGTCCGGGGCTGCTAGGGGCTATGACAGATTTTCAGAGAAGAAAAAAAAAAAAAAAAAAAAATTAATGTTGACTATTTGAAATTATTAACGTTTCATTCTATAATAGTTTCTGTTGATTAATTCTGATTATTTTATTGTATTGACAGCCATAGAAAGAAATAAAAATAAATCACATATAATTTCATTTATTGAGGAAAAAAGACTAAATCAAATTTAATAAAAAAGAAAATATTATTTGCAAGAAATAAGGGTTGAATTCACTATTCTCTGTAAAGCTGCTTTGAAACAATATTTATTGTGTTATTGAATACTTTTACCAGTTTATATATTTATTTTCACAATAAATATAAATATTGAAAATAAAATATTGTTTTTTATTACACTGTAAAAAAATATCCTGTTGTTTAAAAAAAAAAAAAAAAATGGCAGCTGTGGTTGCCAGAATAATGATGTAAAAAATACAGTAAAAATGTAAACAACTTTACAGAACAACCTGAACATTTTACAGTTTAAAACTGTTGTAATTTACATGACCATGCTTGCACTGTAAAAATAAAATAAATAAATAAATAAATAAATCTGTTAAATTTACAGTAAAAAAACATCAGAAACTTGATCTTAAACTTCTAAAACTGTAAAAATCTGCTTTTTAATGTATAAGGTATTGTTAATCACCGTAATAATTACAGAAGAGCACATGATGATATGAAGTTCAGCAGTAGTGGCTCTTTCAGGAGCAATGACCAATAAACATGTAGAGACACACAAACACTAAACACCATCAGGGTAAAACATGTGAAATTTAAATAATGCAGTAAATATTAACTAAACTACATTAAAGGTGCAGTATGTAAGATTTAGAAACCGTTATTATTAATGACACCTGTGGCCATTAAGTGAACTGTAGCCAGCTACCTGTTGCTCGTGCTCGCGCACACACTCCATAGGGACACAAGCATCGATCAAAACAATGACGTAACGTACAAAGAGGCTGAACATGATTCACCGACATCATGCTGACAGATGAGGTAGCATAATTAAAATTACACAGTTATGAATGTTTTACTACAAACTTTGAGACTGTATGTTATATTTGACTCTCCAGTGCTGGAACAGGGCTAAAACAAAGTGTGGATATAGGTCTGACTATGCAAGACTGTAGTTTGAAGTAATCACTTTTCTTTGCATGATACATTGACAGCATTTATACGATAGCCTATGTCGGCGTTAGCTAGCTAGCCAGCTTTATCAATAGCTGTTAGCTCATTTGGTGGATGATGACAGTAGCTGTTTATAAAATACACTGTACATTATAAATATGTTGACACAATTCAGTATTGATGTGATACCATCACAACTGTTGTTTTGATATATCAATGCGCTATTGTTTTATAATAATAGATTGTATATATTTTCTGTATAATCAAGTTACCTTACACTAATGAATGGAGCTTTTTATATTATCTTGAACGTTGTCTAGCATTCATTTCATGTGTTATTGTAGTTTAGCTAAAATTACACAGATCAATCCTTATGGCATTATATTTCACATGCTTTGCAGTGATGTAAGCTTACCTGTCCAATAAGAAGAACGCCAATTCAGGGTCCCCAAAACCGGTTTTGATCCCCAAAATCGAACAAAGGTCCCTCCAAGAATCAAATGCCCTGCCGATGTTCACTCTATTTTTCGCTCGACCACGATCACGTTCCTGCTTAGCCAGACGGGATTCAGTAGATAAGCTTAGATAGGCTTACTCTGAGTTTGTGCAGGAGTCGGTGTTGTGCTGGGAGCCGGACGTTTGCTGGATTCCATCGCTAAGATAACGTCACCTAGTGTTGAAGTTTGTTGTCGCTGTTGAATAGCGGAAGAGAAGCGATTACTGAGGCAAGGCTCTCGGGAGTGTGCATAAACGTCACATCTTTGAATTTTCCTGGCTGAAGCGACCCACTCCCTTCGCATGAAAATCAGAATACAGGCTTTAATAGGCAACCTAGGAAGTCCAGGAAGGGCTCACTTTTTGTTGCGTTACAAGCCGTTCACACATTGGCAAAAAAAAAAAATTTAAAAAAAAAGCCAATATTACATTGAAAGATTTTACATATTGCACCTTTTAAATATAAAACAGAACACCCCAATGCACGTAACTGATTTTAAAAATAAGAAGAAACATAACTGTTCCCATAAAATATAATGAAATGTGATGGTCCGATTATTGTTTTTTACTGTAATTTTAACAATAATTTACTGTAAAAAGTACATGTACTCTCTTGTTGAACATAATGTTAATTTTTACCATTAATTATACAGGAAAATCATGCTTTTACATCTAAAAAAATTTATTTTTACAACATTTTATTGAAAAAACTACTGTATTGTCTTAAAATATATTTTAAATATGTACTGTATATTTTACAGTTAATTTTCATTAATCAATTAATGTTTTATTTCTGTAGCATTTTTACAATCTTTTACCGTTAAAATTACAGACATTTTTTTACAGTGCATATTATTTTTTTAATTAAATTACATTGAAAATTTTTCTTTTTGGGTTAATATATCTAGCATTACTCCAATAGAAGAAAGATACACTGTCAACTTAATAAGAAGTAAATATTTTCCAAATAATATTAATAATTTATTTTGGCTTTAGTACAATGACAATATAATAGCCACATTTTTTGGCAAACAATAAGTCTTTATAATAAAACTTTTACTACTTTTCTAACACAGGGGGTCCCTCTAAGGGGATCATCAAGTTCGGGGGTCCTTTGCATCAAAATGTTTGAAAACCCCTTGTTTATTTTTCTCTATGGGAGTGAAAGTCGTTTGTTTTTGTATGAGCCAACCCATACAATATCTTACTATTTCATCATCTCGTTCTGTTAATAAGACTTGTCATGAGACTGGGTTAGTCATGCCAAAATTTACAGAATGTATTTTTAATGCCACAATCCTTCCTTATGTCTAGGCATAACAATGAAAAAACATTTTTAATCTGGATCAATGAAGAGGACCACACCCGAGTCATTTCCATGGAAAAAGGTGGAAACATGAAGAGGGTGTTTGAGAGGTTCTGCAGAGGACTGAAAGAGGTAGAATTGTTGATTCAGCACTAAAATGGCAATAAAGCACAAAGGCATGAAGTTTTCTGTAAATTACATAGTAACAAGTTTCCTTTATGATGTTTGTTTCTCTTTTTGTCTGCCTCACAGGTGGAGAGACTGATTCAGGAGAGAGGTTGGGAATTCATGTGGAATGAACGCCTGGGCTATATCCTGACCTGCCCCTCCAATCTTGGCACTGGTCTGAGAGCTGGTGTCCATGTCCGTCTGCCCCTCCTCAGCAAGGTCTTACAGTCTCACATTCTTCAGTTAAATCTGAGTTTTAAATTGGTAGAGGGTGCACTTTGTCTAGATTATACTAATGTACTGTATAAATTATTATGTAAAATTCGATCTTGAATTTGTCTCTTGAAGAAGCATTCAAGAGAATGTAAAATCAATGACTGGTAATGATGTACCTAATTTTCTGATCTTACTGAAATTACTGGGTTCCTGTAGCTCAGCTGGTAGAGCATGGTGCCATCAACAGCAAGGAACTGATGAGTTCACACAAAACTGATCAAATAGATACCTTAAATGTCCAATAAGTTGCTTTGGATGAAAGCGTTTGCCAAATGGATAAATGATATGTAAATGTATTGAAACTCCATTTTAAAGAATCTTGAGGTACTGTATGAAAGACTTTAAATTCATACTAAACATGTCAATCTCTATTCCATATATCCTTCTCAACAGGACAAACGCTTTAATAAAATTTTGGATAATCTTAGACTACAGAAACGTGGAACAGGAGGTGTGGATACTGCGGCTGTGGGTGACACTTTCGACATCTCCAACCTTGACCGTTTAGGCAAATCTGAGGTAAACTGATCCCCTTCTATAGGAGTCTTATCCCCCACAAATGCTTTTAATTGGATTGAGAAGAAAGAAGAAGCAAATCCCATGACTAGAAAGCAGACATATTGCAATGGAGGGTTGAAGGGTTGTTTGAGGTCATTGTTGTTTGAGCAGAAGTGTAGAATTAAGAAACAGTATAAAAGGTTATGTTTGTTCAAGAAAAAAAAAAAGAAAAAAAAAGTAGGTCAATAATAGTTGACCTGCGAAAACCTATGGCATTTCAATATGTATACTTGAATCCAGCTTATTTGACATTTCCTAACAGGTTGAGCTTGTCCAGTGTGTGGTTGATGGTGTCAACTACCTGATCAACTGTGAAAAAAAACTTGAGAAGGGCCAAGACATTACTGTCCCTCCACCAGTTTCCCAGTTCAAGAAATAAAAGCATCCCAATGAGAGGAACTGAGAGCTGGTTTGCTGAGAGACCTGTAAGCTAACCTGTTAACTCTCTTATACAGATCTTACTGGAACTCAACTCAATAAATTATTTAACTTTTTATTCAGTCTTGTGGAATCTTATGTAGTACTGAAAAGTGTTGAAGGAGTGGGAATTGTTGGGGGTCGCAGCTAAATCCAGTTGAGAACCCAATACCATCTGAAGACTCAGTATTATTCGTAATCCCACCCAAGAAAAGCAGATAATTAATACTTTGAGTTAGAGGAGTGAATTATTAAAAATTAATATTTTTTAGCAATAAGAAGCAAATGCAGAAATCAAGTGTTGAACAAGCTACTCCAAAAACGAAGCATGTGAAATCTGTCTTTTAGAGAAGGTAGCTAGTTAGGCAATACTACAAGACACATGGTAAAGCTACATTAAAGCTATACTTCAATATAGGAAAATGTAGCAGTGTTGCTAACATGATTTCGAAAACACTTTGGTGAAATGTTTAACAATAGTTAAATGCAGTGGCAGGCCGTACATTAAAAGTCTAGGCCTTCAGTGTGATTCGTGCCATTAAGAAAACAGTTTCACAATGAATAAGACACCCTATGTCTTTGGGCATCATACATTATGTCGCAGCTAACTAATAATACCAATTGACATTTTAAAAACACGTCCACGCACATAATGCTCAAGCAAGCCTAATTTTAATTGCAGCATGACTGTTTTGTGAAACGAACGTCTCCCGAACAGACATTCAAATATCATATTTTTTCATATGAATCTACCAAGGAGGTCTATAATACCTGGAAAAATCAATCTAATAAAATTTGTGATTTAAATGTTTCTTGCAATAAATTTCGTTTCGTCAGGGTACACGGTTATGCTGCGTTACATTCAAGTTGGATGTGGGATATTCCTACTTGATATCTCCGACCATAAATGCATTCCATTCCCCGATATTCGGAACTGCAACGCTCCCGTTAGCTTAGCAGGGGTTTGACTCTCATTAGAGATGTCTCCTAGCAACCCAACTGATAAACAATGCTGCAGTGCTAGCATTTGTGCTTCAGGTTTACGATTATCAAATGTTTTATACACATTTGTTTATACACATTATGTTTCTGCAAGCATTTATTAAACAAATTACTTAATAAAGTGAATGTTTATCACTTACTTTGTATATCTCCCTGAGTGTTGACATGTTTGTGTGACATCATGCCCCTGCATCTTTTAAATCAGAGTTGAGAATTTCTGCAGGAGCCTACAAGTTGTAATTCTGACTTAAAGATGCATTCCATTGACTTTTCCTAGTAGGAAGTTGTAAAATCCAGCACTACTTTTCAAAACTTGATCCGACACTGAATGCTCAAGCAGTCTAATTTACACTTAGAGAACTCCTGATGTTGCTATAACAATGTAAAAAGCACTTACCAATTTACTTGAAGTGAAAATCAGTCCTCCTTTCCTGTTGAATAAATTAAGCAATCACACGGTCATGCAGAACATTTCGTGTTTTTAAATCCATAAGGATCTCTTTCTCAATGGAGATAGCAGCAGTAATGACAGTCGACTCGTCAGCAAGATCTCGCGCTCTTCGCTTTCAAATTACATCACTTAAAGTGTGATTGCATCACTCAAGGCCAGCTAGAAGTCTTCGACTGAGACATATACTAAAGATCACACCCACCAAGAACAAATAAATCAATCCGATTGGCTGATGAATCTGACAATCTGACTTTAGTTGCTCATTCATTTGCACTGTTGAGGTATTCTGGAGGCCTGAAGCTCAAACTTCAGGCATGTGATTTGTGAAACAGTTGTCATGCTTCGCTTGTAAGCATCAAGGAATAAATTCTGACTGGATAAACTTTTCGTTTTTCTCTATTTGTTTGTAGATTAATTAAGAGTGGAAAGCAATTAAAAATACATAGGCAAAAAGGTGATTGAGAATGAAAGGATGAAAAATATTTATTTATTTGCATGTAAGGCCAGCAGGGAAGGCTTTGCTGGCCCTGAGATTCGCCGCTGGTTAAATGCCAGTTTAGGAATTTAAAGTTAAAGGAATGTCTGGGTTCAATACAAGTTAAGCTCAATCGACAGCATTTGTGGCATAATGTTGATTACCACAAAAATAATTTCAACTTGTCCTTTGCTTATTAAAAGAAGAAGAAGAAGAAAAAGTAAAAATCTGGGTTCCAGTGAGGTACTTACAATGTAAGTGAATGGGGCCTGTCCATAAACAATAAAATACACACTGTTTAAAAAGTATAGCCACATGACATAAACATTATATGTGTAAACATGATTTTAGTTTGATAATAACACTTACTAACCTTATCTGTGTGAAGTCAGAGGCTGAGTTCGGAATCACATACTGCTCATACTACTCATACTACTTCTGCCATATGATATAACTGTCTATGGCAGAAATAGAAATAGTATTAAGGTAGTATGCAATTCTGAACTCAGCGGGAGACTATTTAGCAGAGACTGGCCACTTCTATATGAAATTAATTGGAGAAATTGGAACCCCCAGCCATAGATATACATACATAGATGCCTCATTAGTGGCTTTTTCTATGGGCCTCTATAGTAAGCCGTCCGCCATATTGGAACGGTCAAAGCCTGTTCATGAACACTCGAGAGCAAGTTGAGAGTGCGTCTGCAACATCCATACGTATTAATATCTATATTTTCACAAGATTTAGTTTCTCATTAATGTTAGATAATTATGCAATTTCTAGGTAAAAAAGCAAAAAACAAATAATGGTTAAAGCTATCTATTCGACCAACGGTCAATGGATGTAGAAAGGAAGTCCCACCTTACAGGCAAAAAAGCCAATAACCTTTTAGATACAGACATTGCCTGTCAATCAATTCGAGAATATGCATGCACATTAGCTATACAAGCTGAGAAAACTGAATTTTTTAAGCGTAATCTTAGGTAAAGAAGCACAATTATGATTACAGTGTTGTCAGATTTTATTTGAAATATGTTCTTTGATCGTAATCTTGACCGTTTTGGAGATTTCGGTCTTTCCCCATTCAAGTAGATAGGAGCTGCACTTGTATGCTGCTTGTCTAAAGAAAAATAGCTGCCTGAGAGCATTCCAAAGATGACCAGCAGACTGTCTTGCTAGAAAGACTTTGGTAATGTTAAATCCAATATTGCAACCTTGTTTTCATGACTATGTAACCTGTGAAAATTTCTGATTTCATTACATGTATTGCACTTGTATTGAAGTAAGAACCTTCCTTTAAACGGGGAAGAAGAACCATTTTTATATTTCTGTCACTATTAATTCCCTTGTGGGATTCATTCTTAACGGGGTGTTGCTGTCTAGCATCAAGCATGGGGGCTGGAACAGTAAGAGACATTATTTTAGCAAGACCAACATTTAGACATTAGAAATTTACATTCATGACACATTAGTACAAATTGCTTAACCCTACTATGTTACTGAAAAAGGACACCTCCCTTTGGTATTCACGGTCATTTTTGACCAGGAGGGTAAGATGTGTAATCCCTTTTTTTAATGAATAATGATACCATTTCTTCTTCCCTGAAGAAAAATAGAATTATGCATTTCGTTTGGGACTTTATGCTGTTTTGATCTAATTTACATGTACATTTCTATATTTGACCATTAATTTGCATATACATAAGCACTTTTTTTTTTTATTATTAAAAATTCAGAACCTACACTTCTGTAAGTTGAAACATAAAGAAAATATGAGAATGTGACATAAATTGGAGGCAGATTGCTGCCATCTGGTGAACAAAATATAATAACATGACTTGAAAACAATGTCAGGCCAGTAACAGCCAGTAGATGTCTGTAGCCACCTACTGTGTAATCTGATGACTTGTTGTAACCTAATTTTATATTTTATCACTATTTATATGATATTTTTAGACATTATCAAACTATTATTTGTACAAATTTAGCATTTTAAATTGATTTGAAGTGCCAGTTTTTGCAGTTAATGTCATTATGCTTGCAATCAAACCTGACCATGGTGTTACAAAGAGAAGACACAGAATAAGCATTTTACTACCAATAATTTCTTTCAAACATAAAAATGTAATAAAAGTAAATACATAATAATGTCAAAAAAATGAACATCAAGAAACAGAAATGAACTGCAAAATTCTGATAATTCAATTAGAGTATAAAACAGAAGAATCAGAGAAAACATTTTGCAAAAATTACTGAATACCATAGGAGGGTTAAAGGTTCTGTAAGCAATTTTATCCTTTCAGGAACGTCTACCAGCCACTGTGTTAGACACGCCCCCTCTTTCAAAAACCTGGCTTTTAAAGACATGCACGCACACATAGATGCTTGGAGACTGTTGTGATCAAAGATGGAGCAGGACAGCAATGTGATGTCAGCAAACTCGAACAGTTCCACTGACCTTGTGTAGGTACCATGACGTTAGATGTCAAAAACAACAGCAGCAAAATAGTGTCCTTTTTTTCCCTGCTGTGTACAGAGCATATTGGTCTGTCACAGACACGGGTGTGGTATTTCATGGCATCTATTTTAGATATGGCAGGTAATAGGGATGTTTCTGTGTGTCTTTTCATAAAAAATTGCTTACAGCACCTTTAAGCCAGAAAGAGCATGTTTATTTAAAGAAACCAAAACATCACTTTCTAAATCTTTCAATGCATAACTTCATATTATTGTGCCTACAGAGTTTTACCCTACCCTGAACTCTCATTGCTTTGTCCAATCCACTGTACTTTAGCTGAAACTGATGTTAACTGTAGACTGCACTGTCTACAATTGTAGAGGCACTGGTACTGCAGACAATTTTACAACTTTTCTGTGTCTGTGGAACCTCTGTAAAACTGTCTGTGTGGCTCCAAACGCAAGCCCATCACTTGTGGAATGTATCCCAACAATCACTGTCATCAGCACTGAGAACTAAAATTTCTTGAAACTCATTGATCCCAATGAGAACTGGGTTTCATCGTCTTTTGTTGATGGTCTGTTTCTCACCCACACTTATTATATCGCTTCTGAAGATATGGAATCTTTGGAGTCTTATGAATTACTTTTATGCTGCGTTTATGCGCATTTGGGAGCTTCAAAATGTTGGTACCCATTCAATTGCATTGTGAGGAACTTCAGAGCTGAGATATTCTTCTAAAAATCTTTGTTTGTGTTATGCAGAAGAAAGAAAGTCATACACATCTAGGATGGCTTGAGGGTGAGTAAATGATGAGAGCATTTTCATTTTTGGGTGAACTAGCCCTTTAAGCCAGACACATAAGAAATCACTTTTCAAATCACACATTTTATTTTTAATTATATATTTTCATTACCCCAATGGCCTATGTTCCATTTAAATTACACCCTGTTGGGCAAAATTACATGGGAGTTTCTTAATGTATCAAAATTAACATTGTGAATGTGTGTTCCCTTGTATTATTTCCTTTGTATGTTATAAGCAGGGTTGGGAGGGTTACTTTTAAAAAGTATTCCGCTACAGATTACAGAATACAAAATGTAATTTGTAACATATTCCGTTAGATTACTCAAAGTCAGTAATGTAATCTAAATACTTTGGATTACTTCTTCAGTACTTTTAAATTTTTCACTTGTTTTGACTATAAACAAGTAAATAAAGTAAGAAAATTCACTTTAATTTATGTTGCTTTAAGGTTTTTTTGATATTTTTTTAAAGAAAAACAATATATAAATTCTCATTGAGAATAAGATTTTTGCAGTACATCTTTGCTCTAATATCAAAGTTCTTACTAGAGAAAAAAGGTTATGCTCCAATGTGCATTTTCGTCATAGATATATTGGTTGTAGCTTTCTATATGCTGTTAAAGGCTACATTGGTTAGCATTTCTTGTAAAAAAAAATATCCTAACCTCATAAAAAAACATTAACAAGGCATGTAATCGTGTATTTATTGGATTTATGTTTCATCTGTCAAAGCATTTCTAACTGTTTTCTTGTTAGCTGTAGAAACGTGATGTAGCTCCTCTATTAAGCTCCCAAGGGAAAATTCCTCAATGATGTCATATCCACCTTTTCACTCATAACAGTATGAACATGTATGAATATAACACATCATAAGAAAGTGTTTCACCGCTGTTCAAATGCACTTTGGATCGCATCATTTATATGTATAAATGTTTTCCATCTGAAAGGACTAAATATTAAATGAAACAAATGACAATAAAATGCAAAGTAATCTCTTCAGTAATCAAAACACTTTTTGAATGTAACTGTATTCTAATTACCAATCATTTAAATTGTAACTGTAGTGGAATACAGTTACTTATATTTTGTATTTTAAATACTCCCCAACCCTGAGTATAAGTTTATGTCATAGCTGTTATAAAAATACATTGTTTTTGTGACTTTACTGAAAGCAGGCCAAGACCACTTAAAATTGTACATGATCACATCATAAAACCTTTTGACTGTTTAAACTATGTTTTTGCATGAAAGCACTTATAAGATGGCTAATATACTGTATATATAACATTACAACTTCTGTGGATTAAATTGGATGTCTATTGCGTTATAATGCATTACACTCTTTAAGGTATAACTAAGTTATAACTCTGAATCGGTTAAGTATTATAATGCATTATAACTGTAGTTCCTTTTTTATGAGAAGTTATAACATATTATGAGGTGTAGTATGACACAATGAATGCAATACAATCAATTTATAATGCCTTTACAATGCATTACATATTTGGGCTTCATAAAAAGTGTTAACCGTAATAAATAATGTCTCTAAATCACCAGCAGATGGCGATATGTTAACGTGTGATCAACGTGTTATCAGTTCTGCATTGGCGAACACTATACAAATATGTTGTCCTGTGGTCCATAATAAAAATCGCTATATTATTAGGGAGATTATAGCCCAGTTTCGCTCATTATGTCTATAGATCATAAATCACGGTGGTAGTGCCAGATTAAAGGCACACACACACACACACACACACTGTATTTCCCCTCTAAATAAACAATGACAAGAAATCATTCTCAAGTTCAAGTTTTAAGTTTAGGTTTTGCTTATTGTCATACGAGCCAAATACAGGCATTTCAATGGCATGTCTGCACTGCAGTGTAAATACAAACAGAACAAGGAACATCTTATAGACAACACTCTTTAAACATGTTCTCCATTTATTGTTCATATTGCTTGCATTAGGAAATTAGGCCTAATTGCACTCCATTCTTTTGGTTAATTCTCTTTTAAAACTGCTAGAAATTTGCAGATATCCTGTCCCAGTCTGAGACAGAGAGAATCCTCCTGTTGGTCACGGCTGTGTGCTCTCTGTGGATTAAGATGGCATCCCACTGATGTCTGTGACCTTCATGGTGGCTTACTCCTCTGCCAGGCACTGATTTCTGATTTAGTGCTGCTCTTGTCAGGGCTGTGAGATGCTTTCCATGCACTGACAGAGCAGCTCAAGGGCAAGTGTGGACAGGTTAGGTGAATAAAGAGCACAGAGAGAGTTTAGAACTGCAAGGAATGGCGTGTGTGCTTTAGAAGTGCACTGTTTGTTCTCTTTCTCTTTGTACTGTTATATTTGGTATTTTGTGGCATCATTTTGTTTTCTTTTTCCTCTGTTTTTTTTTTCATGCTGATATTTATCACATGTACAAAGTGGAGTATGATATTGTGAAATTGATATTTTTACGCATTCCTTTAAATCACTCATCTTTGTGCCTGTATCACTAGTTCATTACTATACAAACAAATTCCAGGAAAATAACAAGAACATCTCCTGTGGCCCTTTCTCAATAAACTGTACCAATACAAATAACAGTTTTGACAAAATCCCATTCATTCAGTTTAAGCGATCTCCTTATTATCATCATATTCTGTTTTAATCATGAGACTCCTGTGCGTTTTGCTTAAAGTGATGAAAAACTCCACTGAACAGACAGTGTTGGGAGGGTTACTTTTGAAATGTATTCCACTACAGATTACAGAATACATGCTGTAAAATGTAATTTGTAACGTATTCTGTTAGATTACTCACGGACAGTAACATATTCTAAATACTTTGGATTACTTCTTCAGCACTGGTAGATTTTTTCACTTGTTTTGACTATAAAAACTCTGCCAGTACAGTTAGACAAAATACACATGTTAAAAATACATTCTCTGAAAAACCTAAATATCTTATGCAGTGTTTCTAAAACAAGATAATCAAACTGATCTTGTTTTAAGGATTTTTAGATATTTTTACAGAAAAACAATACAAGTATTATTATCAAGAATAAGATTTTTGCCCTAATATCAAAGATCTTACTAGAAAAAAACAAATTATGATCCAACATGAATTTTCTTGATAAAAAAATATGATCATGCTTGGTAACGTGCATGTAAAATGTCTAGAAATAGCATTTTAGCTTAGTGTAAAGCTGACAATTTACACAAGGTTTATTTCTATTTCTTCTGCTCCAAACTTACTTCAAACTTACTTCTCTGTCTGCTTGTTTGAATGTAACACATCATAAGAAAGTGTTTCACCGCTGTTCAAATGCACTTTGGATCACATCATTTATATGTATAAATGTTTTCCATCTGAAAGGACTAAATATTAAATGAAACAAATGACATTAAAATGCAAAGTAATCTCTTCAGTAATCAAAATACTTTTTGAATGTAACTGTATTCTAATTACCAATGATTTAAATTGTAACTGTAGTGGAATACAGTTACTTATATTTTGTATTTTAAATACGTAATCCCATTACATGTATTCCGCTACTCCCCAATCCTGTGAACAGAGCATGCATTCACAGGGGGACCAGAGAGGCAGAGGGTCTCTCAGAGCAGATGCTAAAACTGATGATGATGGATGTCTACATGGAGACTGTTAAATGATCAGGGGAGGCTAGTGTAGGCTCTACATTTTCCATTGTTTCATGAAATCTTATATGCAAATTTACAGAAAAATTAGTTTCACATGGATGGAGGGAGACTGCTCAGAAAGTGGCAGTTTTGTATTTAGCTTGCTTTATATGGAGATTTTAGATAGTTCTCTGTGTTGTATGTGTTTTAAATGTCAAACGTGAAAAGAGTGGAATACTGGACACCTTAAAATCCTCAGTTAACAGCTTTTGATATGTTGTAATTACAGATATTACAGTGAGTGTTTTATTATTATTATTATTATTTTACATGGCATTAGTCCAGGTTTTGTCAATCGAAACAGACGTGTTTTAGAAACTGATGTGACAGTAAATGGTTCTCTTCTTACACTTCACTAAGGCATCTTTGCTAAATGGGGCACAATCTGACCACTGCATTAGAGAAAGGATCACGCAGATGTTTGTGGGCTGTTACACCTCCCCAATGGCAACTGTTTCGAACCGCACAAAGAGAGGAGAAAAAAGCATGGCCCACTAATTGGATATAATCTTACTCCAATATGAAAAGTAAGATATTTTGTTGAGTCTATAAGCAGATAAGCTTACATCACTGAATGAAATGTCTGTGTTAAATGTCCACTTATTTACAATAGTATCAGAAATTCTTCCATGAGCTGTAAAATGTTCCTCTGAGTCCTCATCTTATGCATTCATATGCATCATATGAAAACCTTAAGAGGTATTTAATGGAACCTTTCAATTACAGTGTGAAAACAAGGTAAACCTACATCAGAAAAGAAACCTAACCTCCTCAACAAAACTGACACAGGCAAGCTGAATGTAAACATCAGTGTGAATTCAAAACCTCACATGTGTAAAAATGTGTATAACCTGTGACATGTTTTTTTTTTTTTTTTGTGTTGAAAGACATAAGTTGGTAACACTTTACAACAAGATTCCATTCGTTTACATTATTTAATGCAGTGAACAAACGATTAACAATACAGTGTTTACAGCATATATTAATCTTTGTTAATGTTAGTTTATAAAAATAAAAATGTTTGTTGTAAGTTCATTAATAGTGCATTAACTATCGTTAACAAACACTAGTTTTGATTTTATTGAAAATGTACTTGTATAGGTTGAAATTAACATTAATAAATGTTGTAAAAGTATTGCTCATTGTTAGTTCATCTTAATTAATGTTGTTAACTATTGTAAACAAATGGAACCTTATTGTAAAGTGTTAGCCATAATTTTATCATTTATGTCATAAATTTGTTGTGCTAAATTGCCGTGATTGTGTTGTTGGTCCTGGACAGTAATAAGAAATAATATTTTTTTTTTATACATATTATGTGTAAAGATGTAAGATTTCCTCAGACAAATATCAATTTGGATTCTCACAGATCAGTCCATAGCCATTTCCAGGTATAAACACAACTTTCAAGTCTTTCAAGTAGTTTTGAACTAAAGTTTCTCTCTCATCTGCTTTTATAAAGATAAATGATTGAATATTAAAGTATATCCTGAATGTATAGTTTGTCATGATGCAATACAATTTGCAAATGTACTTATTGTATGTCAAAATTCCTTAGGACTTTTACAGAGATCACATACCATTCTGAAATTCTTAAAATGATTTTATTCACCCACTTACAATCATTGATATAAACCTTCCCAATTCTGCTGAATTTGGTAAGATAAACATTTATGAAAACCATGTTTCAGTAATAAGTACAGACAGTATGTTAAAACATATCACAAACATACCAGCAGATAACAAGAGTTTTCTTATATACACAAACACTCAAGTTCACTTTGCTTTATGTAAACAACTTGTTGATCCTGGTTCAAATATTACATGCAGCTGGATCTGATGATTTGGAAATTGGTTCATGATTTAAGGTGTTATTTTCTGTAGCCTGAATAATCGGGAAACTCCACACGCAATCTGTCATGCGCACATGCCCTCAGAATCGTGTCCTTTTACATTTAGTATATTTAAAAAATAATGTCATTGAACAGTGAAATAATTATACTTTATGAACAAGAGGCATAATCTTTTAAAATAAATAGTCATAAATAAATAAACAAACAAACAACTCGCCATTGTTCATCAAATAAATAGCTACGAAACGAAATAAATAATTGAACTTGACCAAATGCAACACATAAATAAATTACAAACATTTCAAACATTAAACCTAGTCTACATCAGCTGTATATTTAAGCAATGTCTGGGGTATGTTGAGATTCCAGCATCCAGCAAGTGTCATTTCACAATTATAACCTCATATCCTGAGTGTTCCGTGACTGTTCTTCAGGAATACTTCGGGTTTGCAGTGACAGAAAGGATATCTCTGGTGCTGAAATTAGGTGAAACTCATTGAAACGGTGTGCTCTAGTGCTTTACGGCGCAGGGATGCGATACTAGTCCCTCTCCACATGTCACTGTCCGGGGAGCTACACAGCTGAGGTGAGCCGGTCACATTCGTTGGACCCGAGAGGGAAGCGGGCACCATCCCAGGAAACGTGGGTTGATACAGGTGCGACTGAAGGCCAGAACCATTTGATGACAAGCTGCTGGAAAGGCCCATGGAGTTTGGAGGGGGACCAGCTCCGAGACTGCACTGGGACAGGGACTGTGCCATCGCCTGCTGCCGGCCCAGTGCGGGCGGTATTTGCAGCTGTGAGACTCCATGCATCCCTGCCGTTGCCCAGCGAGTGTCGTTGGCATGAAAAGAGCAGAGACTATCACCCATAGCAGCCGCAGACGAAAACTGAGGCAAACCGTGCGTTGGCAGCAAAGTGCCCGGCGCCCGGAAAACGTTGGCGGTCTTCTTGCGCTTCTTCCATTTAGCACGTCGATTCTGAAACCATACCTGAAATCAAAACGAAAAACAAACCTTTAGAAAGTCACGCATTTCGTTGGTAAATTTGAACTATAGCCAGATATCATTTAATCACTCACCAAAATAAACAGAATACTGAACTAATAAACAAACACTTTGTTGCAATTAGTTGAAATTGTTCTCTAAAAGGCGAGCGCTTTTCATTTTATAGAGGCGGTGTTATTTTCCAACACTGCATGTATTCAGAGCTGTTTTTGAGACATTGTAAATATGTAGGTTTAGTCAAAAACATGGTTCTTGATGCATAGATGCACCCTATGAATCATATGCTCGTTTACGCAATATGTACAATTTAACATATTGCAATCTTCATAGACACATAGCCATAAAGCATTTTCTTACTCCAGTATAAAATAGAGAGCAATGTTTTGCAGGCAGCCGGCAATTAAGTCGTTACAGTTAATGGCACATTATAGGAGACAAATAGTTTGATAGCCTTCGTAATACATCATTAAACCTGTGTTGAGTGAGCTCACAATAAGCCTCCTTATTTCGACGAATTATTATTGTCAAACCCGGTCAAATGCCTTACTATAGGTTATAATTTGCTTTTTCCACATTGTTGTTAAAGATTAAAAAAAAAATAAAAAAAATACGCCAATACAGTGACAGAAGTGTAGGCTACTTTTTAAGGCTTTTTTTCTCTTTTTTTTTTTTTTTTTTTTTTAATGGAATTTAGCCTACACGTTGTTGGCATTGATGCCATGCTTTTTAAGGAACAAAATAATAAGCTATATATATATATATATATATATTATTATTATTATTATTATTATTATTTATTTATTTTAATGGAATTTAGCCTACACGTTGTTGGCATTGATGCCATGCTTTTTAAGGAACAAAATAATAAGCTATATATATATATATATATATATATATATATATATATATATATATATATATTTTATTTTTTTATTTTTTTTATTTATTTATTTATTTTTTTTTATTTATTTTTTTTAATGGAATTTAGCCTACACGTTGTTGGCATTGATGCCATGCTTTTTAAGGAACAAAATAATAAGCTATATATATATTTTATGGAATTTAGCCTACACGTTGTATTTTGGCACATCCGTTAATACTGTAATTGTACCTTACAACGAGCGTCGGGCATCATTGTGTTTTTATATTGGTATTTTAGGGATGACATTGTAATGATTCATTATATTATTGGATATTTAGTTTATATATATATATATATATATATAAATTGCTTTGCAGTGCTAGTTAGAAATGACCATTCCCACTTGTTTTGTATACAAGCTCTTTTTTTATTTATTTATTTTATTTATTTATTTGTATTCCGTTTCCTTTCAGTGAGATTTGTGTCGGATAAGCCGCTGAAATGCTCTGATGCCCAAAGCTGAACAGGTTCAATTTGCCTCACCTGAACTCTTGACTCCGTTAAACCAATCCTTAATGCAAGTTCCTCTCTCATGAAGATATCAGGGTAGTGTGTTTTAGCAAAGCTCCTTTCTAATTCGTTCAGCTGCGCCGGAGTAAACCGGGTCCTGTGGCGTTTCTGTTTCTGTTGGTTCTGCCCGCTCGACTGATTAGAGTTTTGCTGTTGCTGCTTTTCTTGGTCTTTGGCGTTCACCTGCTGCATTCCATTAGGATTGGATCCACCATTACTTATGTCTTCCCCGGGGAGCAGAGTGGTCCCCTCCACAGTCTCAGTACCAGAAGAAAGATCGCCGGGATGTCCAGTGTCAGTCCCACCAAGTCTACACTTAAAAGCTTCTCGGTGCCCGAGAATCTCGGATGCAGCATCCTTCATCCCTGTAGAAGCACATGCGAACAATTTAGCTTTCTGTCCAAGTGCCAGGAATATACTCATATTAACATTAAATGACAGAAACAACAAAATGTATAAAAAAAAAAAAAAAAAAAAAAAAAAAAAAAAACATATTTGCTCTAAGTTGTCCTGAAGTCAAATTACATCACAAACATTGTTCAAGCATCACATTCCATCCATTTTTAAGTGAGTTGATTGAATTTATTAGGTAGCTAATTAACAAACATTGCAAGTAAACAGAGTACAAAACAAGGCACATCACATCAGTTTACTGTAAAGACTGAAAAATCCTCTAGCTTACAGTGGAGTTGAAGACCGGAGTTTGGTGGCGATAACTCACCGAGGCGAGTATCCAAGAGTTCAGCATGAGAGAGCATTGCGCACTGCTGGAGTCACAA